>NC_086227.1:10212500-10875000 GCF_036321145.2 Pelmatolapia mariae | reverse complement strand
GCATGTAGGCGCTGTCTCTCTCTCGCTGGCTGTAGCCCTGCCGTATCCCCTCCCCCTCTCTCCCAAACACCGAGCTTGTAAGGCTATCGGTTTTCGGTGAGCTGACCGCTTTCGCTAGTCAGATGGCTGACGTTGACTTAGGTTCTAGCTTCAAAGTTATGTGGAAAGCAAGTTACCCTCTGCTTCGTGCAGACTGACAGTTAAATGTTAGAGAAAAAACCGGAACATATCAGTTTGTCACAGCCGGGTCTTCGCTAACAGCCCTCAGTAAACGGGAGTCTAAGTAAAACATTAGACGAGCAAAACATACTAGCTACCTGACGTTACCCTTGCCGTTGGGTAGAAGACGTCGAAAAGAAAGCAGCCATGCCTAATCGCATCAGATAACGCGGCAACACAGTCGGTGGCTTAGTTTGTAGCGTACGGGGTACCGGTACAATTGGGGCAGTTGAATTAAGTTTCATGGTCAGTAATTAATTTGGCTATGCTAGGTGGTTAGCTCAAGAAGAACACCAGCTAGCCAACAAGCTAACACTTCGCACAGCTAATGCAAATGTCGCATAAACGGCAAGTTAAGCCAGAAGTTGCAAAAATGATTTTTTTTCCTCCCAGCCAAAACTACTTATCTGTCAGTTACGTTACTTTGACATCATCCCCGATCCAGCAATAAAAATCAGTTGTAGCAAGAACAAATTGTGATCAAAAATACATGTTGTCAGGTTAGCCTGTAAGCTAGTTCATGGTCGCCGCTCTTAGATTGCTAACCTAACCAGCGACTTGGTTCCACTGACTTGTCGACACTGCAAGTTAACGCAACCGCAAATAAACTCCCACACTATTCTGCTATAACACTAAACTACACCAGCAACAGAAAGTAATCCGCGTTGGCTCACTATTTGGAGACTAGACAAGGTTATTTAGTAGCTAACTGATTGCTATGTTAGCACAACAACCAACCCCCCTCATCACTACAGACTCTCTCCGGCTAGCCAGCTAACACCACTTTAACTTACCTCGGGGAACCGCCACCAGCAACAACTTGACCCACCAGTGGAAGGGATGTCAACCAACACGCCGCTACTCGTGCATTCACCCGGCGGTGAAAAAAAGCGAAGTTTTAAGAAGTGGCCGCAATTGGAAATGTGGAAAATCAAACTGGCCGTAGTGGCTACGTCGCTAACAACAGTGTGTGTGTGAAGCGGTGTTCCTTGAACATAGAGGTGTGTCTATTGGGAAGGGCGGGCTGGTCTCCTCCCAGTTTGAACCGGGATTGGTCAGCTCTACAGAATGAAAACAAATACAGTTAAGGCTGTGGGCCAGGCCTGTACCATACCTTTGGTTAAAGGCGTCTATGGTCATGCCAAGTGCAGGGTCATCAGCATGCCTTCCATGGCATTACGTGTACGGCACAATATACTGAATTCAACAGTTAAGCTCAGTAACTTGTCAGTTACAATGACTAACGTACACAGTTAGTGCATTTAGTAAGTATTTATTTGCACAGATATTTAGGCTTGTATATGTATTATTCTACAACTGATTCTGATATGACACCAAACATGTGTTGATAAAATAAGATATGGCTAGTAAGTGTACCTTAGAGCTAAATAATTTAATTGCACACACTGATCTCCAAGGCTGAGGACATATTTACATACTCACAATTAAAATACCTGTATAACCCTCCTACTTGCTGTTCTCTGCCTCATTGTTAAAACCACCCTGGAGTTTTTTCTAATACCGCTGATCTTATTATTAGACCTAGGACCTTGATTAGTGCTCCCAGAAAACTTTTTTTCTATTTTTCTTTGGCATCAGTAGAGATTGATTAAGGGAAAAAAAAGTGGCTTCTTTTCACGAAATCTCCTACAACAGCTAGGAAATCGATCCAGTACAGCTTTCATCAAATAATAATTCATGCTTTATTCATATTGGCCTTTGCAAACAAACACAGTTGAAGGGCCTCATAAGAGATTAATAAAATAGAACTGTAAAAAGGAAAAAATATTAGAAACAGATCAAAGTGGTTAATAATAATAACTACTTAGCAATATATTTATGTTATTCTAACAACAATACACATACAATTTTAATTTTTATATCTGAAGTAAAGATGGATACACTTTAGATAATGATAAGCTCAAGTTCTTTTTCTTAAACAGGTTTTTGTTGGACTATGAAAAAAATACATAAAGTAGATCTTAAAGTGTCAGTTAACAAAAATTTTAAAAGTTTTACTCATGGTGAAGAAGACATTTTATCCACAATGGTCCTGATTTGTAAAACAAACAAATTGCTGTGTCGATGAAGGTCATATAAACCCACCATTTTACTAGTAAAGTGTAATACAGCAGTTTAACATTTTTAATATTGCATCCTAAGTATTTCTTACCATCTTATAACCATGAAAGGGATAGAGGAATTAAGAAAATTCTATGCAATTCTATTTCTTTTCCCTTTGACAGTATTTTGTGTGATCTCACTTTAATGTGGGAATCTGAAACATCTCAAAATACACACTGGAATCATTTGTGTGATTCTATCTCTAAATGTCCAAAGGAAACGAATGAGGTGCTCCCTAATGTGACAGATAACTCCAGATGCAGGATCAGCAAAGGAGCATTTTCTGAAGAAATATGCTGAAAGTTGTCAAAATCACTCCTGTTGCCAGAGATGAGGCCTGATATGGAGCTGCAGTGGAAGAGAGATGAGGTCAGTGAGTTAAGTTTACAGTTAACACTGTGCACTTATTAACATTTAAACATTAAAAGCAAGATTATATAATTGAATATGGTAATATTTTACACATTTGCCTAACAAGTGAAAGATCACCAGTTTGACACTGGGAAGGGATACAAATCTCTTTGGGACTCCTTTAAGAAGGTAGAGAGGGGCGGATCAATCCAAATATTGATAGTATCGATTCCTACACTTGTATCGGTGTAAGGCTGACACTAGTGTGATAGGATCGATACTTTGTTTCTATCCTTCAAGTTCAGTATGCAGCCCACTGAACTGTTTTATGGAAATGAAAAAATGTACATCAAACATGCACTATGAAAAATTTTAAAATCTTTTTATGTTGACTCTCACACTTATTTTATTTAGAGCCTGTAGCACATTTAAACAACAGAAGTTGACCCAAAGTACTTCAGACACAGGAACATTTACATTTTCAATTAAATTTATTAAAAATGATGGAAATATTAAAAGTTGACCAACTCTTAATTAAATGTATAATTTGCATAGCCTGTAAAGCACTTTTGTCATCTTTGACTTGAGTGTGACCTACATGTTTTAATTTGCTAATATTTAGGCACCTGGCCAGGAGTGAATAATCCAGTGGCCCTGAAATAAGCCAATGCTCATTACTTTCCTGAAAATCAAAACCACTGTTGCAGGAAACCTAAAAGGTTAAAACTGACTTTTATTGTCATTAATATTGTCTTTTACATGTTAGCGAATAAATGTTTAAAAACAGAAGAGAGGTGAAGTCTTGTTTAAAATAAATTGTCTTACCACTTCCTGCGGTGTTATGGACAGCTGTAGTAGTTGTAGTTGTAACAGCTGGAGTTGCTGATGTACTTGCAGTATTGGTTGTGATACTGGTTGTAGTAGTTGTAGCTGTAACAGCTGGAGTTGCTGATGTACTTGCAGTATTGGTTGTACTAGTAGTTGTAGCTGTGGCTGTAGTAGCGGTTGTTACAGTAGTACTTGTTGTATTTGCTGCAGTTGTTGTGTTTACCACGGCTGTTGTGGTTGGAGCAGGAGTGGTGAGCACAAGGCTCACAGGTCCTGATTTGACTGTGTAGCTGCTGGTGAACACACTGCCAACCAGGGTGCTCTGACTCCTGGAGCTGGTACACAGATTTGGGCACGACAGAGAGGGCATGGTGGTAATGCACAGATTGACTGTGCACTGGACATACAGCTGTAAACACAAAAAGCTACACTCAGCAGTGTTCAGCTTAAAGTATTTCACACTATCGCCACATAGAGCACTACAACTGTTTACGAAGCATTAATACTGGAACAGTTCTAAAGCACAATCAAGACAAATGCTCAGAAAGACAGCCACCACACATGATGTGTGCAGTGGTCAGTATCTTTCCATAGCATGCTAGCATGATAGCACTTACTGATTAGCAAAATTAATTTCAAATCTGCAATTTGCTTTAGAGGTATTTGGTAACTAATCAACATATTGTTCAAACATTGAGCAGATGATGGTGCTAGATCAAACCAAGTCTCATGGAAATCAGTTTAAATGCTTCTGTTTGGCCCAGTGGGATAGAACCAGCTACACCACCATTTCATTTCTATTTTTTATTTATTTTTTATTTTTGCATCTGAGAATGTAATAAATTTAAAAAAGTGGAAAACAGCAGATGTGCAACTGAACAGGAGAAAAATTGTAGGGATTTCCCTAAAACTGGCTTCCAAACTAAAAATATCAACTTTATTTTAAAACATAAATAAGGTAAAACATACATAAAAATAAATCGTAATTTTAATTTAAATACAATGTTTTTTGAAAGCTTGTAAAAATCATTTTTCAAATGTTAGAACTGTTAATTAAGTAAACAGTTATTATGAGTTATTATGACTCCCGTGGCTACAACATGTTTGAAAAAAACTCACAGGGGCTTGCATCACTTTTAAGGAGCACCTCATTTGTCAACTTCCCACTCGACCATCACAAATTTGTTTGAAAACAAAACTGAGGGCAAAAATACAGTCTTAATAGGAATCATGAAAAACGTCATGCCACTATTGCTCTCAGATAAGTATTTGAACGGAAAACACCAGGGCTGTTTTAAATGTTTTTCTAGTACCGTTTTTGTGAAGGCCCCTTTTTAAAATTCAATTATCTAGAAAACTACTTGAGCTAGATCCTTTCACCTGACTTGAACTGTATTAAATAATATCATCCTCCTTGTGTCTGACAAGTTGTAAACAAAATATCACCCCCTGCGTACAAAACGGTGGTTTCTGCTGGAATACAAATCTGCTGCTGGAGATCAGACATCCAAATATTTAAGGGACTTCAAGCATCCTTCATGCTCTCCTAACTTGAGCTGCACTCCTAAGTATTCTTAAAGACAAAAATTGTGAAAAAAGCTAACTCAAGTAGTTTTTAGAAAATTGTCTAAAACAGCCTGTCCTACAGCCACAGTAATGCTGAAATTTTGCATAATGCCTTTTAAGAAATGTATTTTTAACATTGATTTGATGAATTGACATTGAATGACCCTGAATACTTTTTGTATTTTGCTGGTCAAAATTATTTCTTTCTCAGTTTCAACTTTTATTTGAAACAAGCCTTTGGTACACAGAAAGAGTACAGCAAAGTGACACTTATGCTTATAGGACTGTGCGATATGACAAAAATCCCATATCCCGATATAAGACATTTATCGTCCTGACAACGATATAAATCACAAAAATGTAATATTTTCTGTAAATTCTGTGACTCTCGGGCAACTCGACTTGCATTTAGTTTTTCTAGCTGGGCGTCCTTTACCTGGATTCGAGTGTTTTAACCGATGCATGAAACTATACATTTTTAGACATAAGTTGTAACGGCCACCATTTTCTTTCAAAGTTTGAGCCTAAGGTTTATTTTTTAGCACATGACGGCTCTTTTTTGCTTCTCATCCGTAAACTCTCTGCATACACTTTCACGTGATTCAGTTTATTTTGAAAAGTCTCAACAGGATCTTGAGCTTTATTGTGAAAGGTTTACGTGGAAAACAAACAAGCGGACAGCGGAGCCACGCGATAGTGACGTTTTTATATCGTCATCCGATATGTATCTTATATCGAACAGCCCTATATGCTTATGTGTGTGTTATATGACATCACTTACAGTTGTTCCATTGGTCTGTATTGTACTCAAATCAAGGCGGTAAACCCTGGAATTATTTTGGGTAGTAATAATCTCTAAGGTGTTGCTGGATGTCAAGCACCTGAAAGAGAGAAATGCGACTGCTATTTCAGTTTGTATGATATGCTTCATGTACTGAAAACAACATTTCTTTGAGAAGATTTTCTAAGAGCATCTGTCCTCTCCAAAGTGGTAACTTTGAAAAAATGACAGGACACAAGCTGAATGTTACTGACCCTTGTTTTAGAATAGGACGGCTTATTGCAAAGTCCTCAGTCTCAGATTCGATGCAGTCGTTTACTATCATCTCGGCTCGAACCACACTGCAATTGGACCTGACGTAGAGGTCCAGTTGTTTGATCCTGGATCCACTTTCCTCACTTACAGAGGCACTGTTACTGGAGTTGCTTCCTGTTCCCGAGTCAACAGCTCTACGCACTCTTTGTGGTGAGTTGACGTTAGAGCGAAACGTGGGATTTCTGGTGAAATTTGCCAGGGGCCCTGTTCCTGGGAGGTAAAATTCAATCCAAACACGAAACTCACCAAAGGTCTCTTTCTCTGTGGGCATCTCAATTAAAGCGTTTGGGCCCTTGACCTGGACTCCTGGGATGCGGCAGGCCAAAGGCAGGATAAGTAAGGGCTGGCGGCTAATCATAGAGTAGGGACGCACGGTTTTCAAGGTGTTGGTGTAAACCAGCTCTGGGCCAGAGTGCTGGGAAAAATTGAGAATGAGAAAATGAAAAAATCCAAACAAATAATCTATCACTGCAAAATATCTCATCGTTTGACAAATAATTTTTAATATAAGGCCAGAAAATCTATTTTGAATAAAAGGTTTCCAATAAGTTTCATCTTCTGTGTAACCAGATGACAGAGCTTCAGGTAAGGGAAATTCTTTTTTTTTCCATTTAAGAAAGACAGATAAGTTAAACTCTTGATCTACTGCAGGTGACTCTGTGAAACTGCTCGCTGGAAAGTTTATTTTAACACCTCAGTTTTTACAGGTAAATTCTTTTTCTTTTAGCTGAACAGAGGTCAAGTCCAGTAGGCAATATATATTAGGCTAGAGGACCTTTATGTGTGCTGAAAGAGCAATCTGCTGGGGGTTAAAGCTACGTTATGCTGGAATTGTTACTGAATGATATGACTGTTTAATGTCTTACATTTGATTCAGTCCAGATGGAGGTACAATCACGAGGCTACAGTCCTTAGGCTGCCTGTTTGAGCCTAAATCTCTTAACTGTAATAATGGAACTCTTCTTACAAGCTCAACTCAGAGTGAACATACTCAGAGCTGACTAAGCTAATTCAGCTAAGCTCTATTTCACTATTTTGATATTCATCAACTCATAGTTCATAGTTATTGATTCATTATTTAGTTAAAACTGCTTTCAAAGACACCTGAAATAGGTATATACAAGAAGAAAGGAAACCACATGGTGTCAGCAAAGACAAGAGTTTCAGTTTACGTTAAGCTGCTCTTTAAATACTGCTGTGATTCCCTTCTTGAATAAAAGCCTTTCATATCTCGAAAATAAAAGAAGAAAGCCACAGCTACCAAAAAAGTAAAGGAAGGCATAATTGCGTAGTATTTTACCACAGTCTTTGTGCCACAGCCGTCCAAGGAGATGGTTGCAGTCACATGTGTGTTGTTGTAGTTGACGGGGCAGGTGGGGCTGTTGAGCTGGAGTTCGGCAAGGTTGATGTTTGTGAGCGAGGTGATGGGGAGCACCAGAGTCATCTCTGTCTTCTCACACTTCAGTTCTGAACAGGAGCAGAAGGTTAATTATTGATAATAACTCACGCAACCACACTTATTACACTCGAAATCACCTGAATCTCACACACAAGACCTGAATTTATTACCTGTTCCAGCAGGTAATGTTCTGGTTTCCCCTGAAAAAGTTTGAGAAGGAACATGTAAGCAGTGAGTATTTTCAGAGAAAACCCTGCTGTGAAGAAAGAAGTTGTTTTGCCAGATATTTCTAAGGAAGCTCTTACTTTGGTATAGCCACACACATCTTGGCTCCGACTGTAAACTGAAAGGGTAAAACATGCAGATCAGACCGGTTCATCTGAAGCACATATATGCAAATGTATAAATACATGTTTAATAAACCATCAGCTGACCTCTTGGTATTTGCAGCAAAGCAGATGGGCAACAGATGAGTCAGGTTGTTTTCAGAGCGGATCCAGGCCATGGCCATAGTGGCCAGGGGGCCAACTGATGTGAAGCCAGTCCTGTAGAGGTCAGGGGGCCCAACCACGGCAAACTCTAAAACACTGTAAATATTGAGAGAACCTTGAATAATGTTTGATTCACCTAAAAATACTTCACACCTCTTGCAAAGCCACAGAGGCACACTCAAAAAAACTCTTCACCCTCAATAAACAGGAAGAAATATTTTTTTTCAGTAAAATGAAAGTGAAATATATAAAATTAAATGTAAGAAAATGCACTTGGTATAAATAGAATATATACCAACTGAATGAATTTCATTTGACCAAACCATTATATTAACATTTTACATTGTACTTATGTGACAAAATGACATGGAAAATATAAATGAAATCAAATGAGTTTAAATGAAATCATTCTATTTTATTTTAGTGTAAAGCACTTTGGTTTTACATGTACTATATAAAATGTGCTTACTTACATTGTGTAGCTGACACACACGCTACCGTTTTCAGTCCCCTGTTGTAATTTTTTAAAACAGAGGTCTGTTTTTCAATATGCAGACTGTCATGTAAAATACAGCAACATGTTTTACATGACATGGTTTTGTTTTTTTTGCATAACAAGTCAGCTTTATTTGTATAGCATGTTTAACCTCCTAAGACCCGAACTCTTCCATGACATGCATTTTTAATTTCTCTTTGATATTTGGGCATATTGGGACCCGATAAATGTAAAAACAAAGAATCACCAGATTTTTTTTTTTTACCCGATTTTTGTTCCTAAGAAAAATGAGAGCCACGTATGAGGATATTCGTTTAAAATTTTGATGGAATAGTGGCAGTATAATGTCCTTGTAAGTGGATATCAGGCCCTTGTAGAGCAAAATTGAGTATTTTGGTCTAGACAACCCAAAATGTGATGTCCACATATGTGGACGCCAGGTCCTAGGAGGTTAAAAGACATGAAGTGTCGGCCAAAGTGCTGAACAGAGGGGTAATGTAATCAAATAAAAGAAAGAATTCAAATAAATGAGGTAAAAAAAGAGTACAAAACATCCATATATATATATACACACAAGCAGACTCTTATATAATATGTACATGTACAAATAAGTATATTTGTACATGTACATATGCACATACCTATACATGCATATGCAGCAAAAATGCAGCAACAGAAACAGAAAATAAAAGAATAAACCATTTTGGGTTGTTCAAAAAGCAGTGGGAGGGATGGCAAAGGAAGAGCCACCAGGACTCACCTCTCCTCCTCCGACCTATAGTCAATGTTGATTTTCTCCTCCTGGTACGGCAGAACAAACAGTACAGAGTCATCTTTTGGGGTCCTGTCTATGGCCGCCGGTTCATCAGAGCACCTAAACTCTGACTCTTCCACTGGAAAGACAAAATTAAAAAGTTTATTACATTACGATATAAGTTATTATTAATCTTGCAACATTACTGTTTTCATTTTGGCAGATGATGAGAAAATGTGCAACACGCTCTACTGTTTATTGTTATTATTCTCTATACTTGAACCGAAATGTCATCTAGGCGATTGTCAGCCTCACCAGTTAGCGAGAGATGGACAGGGACAGAGCTGAGGGGCGGATCTGTGGCATGGTTTGCTCTGGGCGAAGGAATCAGGTCCTCCACCATCAGGTAAATAAAATACTGTCCTGCAGGTGCCTGTCCAGTGAAGGACAAAATGCATTTCTCCTGGTAAAAGAATGAAGCAATGTCAACAACAGAGATGAACAAGTTCCACAATGGTATGTGTGGGCAATGTTTGACTGTAAATGACATCAATACAAGGCAAAAAAACAAACAAACAACAACAACAAAAAAAAACCTGAGCGGTTAAACTTGTTCCAGTCTGTATGCAAATGATATTACACAATGGTACTTTTCACTAAGCAAATTATGGCTAAACCAAACAAGTTTTTACTTTGGAAACCGTTTCACTGATCAAGGACCAAAGAGAATTCAGTGACATTTCCAAATGATCTGGAATGTGATTTCTGGAAAGGCAGACTTCTGCTAGTACAGAGTGACCTGACGTCTTCAACACGCTTCAACCGTACAATAGCTTTGACATTATGGGCAATGAGAATCCCAGATTCTCATTGGTAGGAGGTGGTAGATTACTTTGGGTAAAGGACGCAACAGATACAATTCTGTTAAAGAGCAAGGATGTAAAATATTTTATTACTGTGTTTAAATTTTAAGCTACTTTATACTTTTATGCTCTACGTCACTGTCATAGTTACATGTTTTGTTCACACTGTGCTTTTGTCATTTCAGTCTAACACTCCCTGCTGTTTACTTTTCCCTTGCCAGTATGTGACCTACAGCTCCTCCCGGCTCACCTGCAACCTCTTTGAATCTAGCCTGTCTTTTTTCACAATAGCTGAGATTTGCCTTTTTTTCCCTGTTTTTTGGGGGGTTTTCTTCACTAAGATGTATTTTTACAGACTTAGAAGCTTAAAAACACTGTTTCAGTTTCCGTGTCTTTTATCTTAATTCAACTGAATTTTAATTAACCTGGGTCATTCTATGGAATAAACAAGCTCTACTTAAAAATAGAATTTCATCTTCTTCAATCTTCTCCGTGCACCTTTTACAGTCTGCACTTTTCCATCAATTTTGTAGCATCATAAACAGATGTGTCATGGCAGTTCTAGGTTTAACACATGTAAGGAATCGTCTGCTTATCGCTTCTTACTCAGGTATATTTGAACTGTAGATAAAAGATGGACATAAGCCAGCAGGTGGTATTTACCATGACTGCAAAAAGACTCTTGGTGGTATGTAAATCTATGGAAAATGGCCCTTAGCTCCTTTGCTCTGTGATTTTAGTAAACACTTACCTGATGAGATAATGGTTCAAACTAATGAGCTGAACAAGCAGCGGTGTAAATTACAAACCTCACAAAAGCTGCTATACCTTGATTTATCCTTCTTGACTTGTGGTGATCAAGTAATGTTTGATGGTCAAGTGACTGACAAGTTATTAGCCAGTGAGCATGAACTGGTATCACTTTCAGATCCACCACATGCTTGTTACATCTGCTGTAGAAAAGCTAATATAGTCATAATATTATCTGGTGATGCCACAGTAGCTACATAGTCTATGATCAAGCATGGACGATACCTCACAATAGGTTTAATAGATAAGAGGTGTGAATAATGATTACATTTAAAGACAAATTTAAGACACACCATTCACCACAGCAGGTATTTCCACATGTTTGATTTGGCAGAGTTTTACACCAGATTTCTGTCCTGATGAAACCCCAAAGATGATGGGCTGGGTTGGGTGTTGGTTGGTGCTGAACATATTTAAATATATAGGTTAGTCTAATCCGCACTTATGTTTAACTGTAATCAAATGTCACATACATAAAACGATTACTTTTAAGTTTGTTAATTAAAAAAAAAAATTAGGGCAATCAGTAGCCTTAACTTTTTGGAGATTTGGCAACTTTTTAGGTTTATAGTGTGTGGTAACTTGTATTTTCCATGCTCTGCATTTGTACTGTAACCGTACTGTACCATTTGCTTTAAATTGCTTCAAATTCTTTCTCAGATGTCGAGTTACAGTGACAAATCGAGGCACCACTAATAATCCAGTAATAAACACAAGTAGAACATTTTTGCACATTGTGTACGTAAATTTAGCAAATAATTTCTAAACAAATGTAGAACTTGGGCAGTGAATACTGTTTTTGGACTGCAGTATTGGTACTTTTACTTTTGTGCACATATTTTATTTTTTCACATTTATTGGTATACTACATCTACTACACTACAAGCTTTTTTTCTGTTAATGACATATAAACTTATCATCTTTAAAATAGTAAAATATGTTTTTAATTGAGAATAAAATAGATTTTAGTGCCTACAATAATAAATCCTTGAACTCGTGAAATACAACTCACCCCATCCAGCTCTATGAAAGAGTGCTGGGTGCAGCTGACACACTCTCCCTCGTCAGAACTGGCAAATCGACATCGAACCTTGTCCCCATCCAAGTCTTTCACTGACAGATGGAAGTCGTGAGGACAGTTCACATGGGCCCTGTTCTCATAGAACAGGAAATATCGGTGGCATGCAGACAAAGAGATAATCAGCCTCTTGAATCATAAATCACAACAAAAGAGAAAACAAAAATGAAAGTGGATTTGGTGCAGTCTGTACAGCTGAAGGGCAAGGCATCACTCTGAAGAAGTCTTTGAGAAGCAAAGACTTTGGCTGACGTCAATAACCTCTCGAAGTGTTGCCTCTTTGGTGACGCCTGTTTGGGGCCAAAGGGTGATCTTAAACTTGGTCCCCAGCAACAGCTGCCTTTTGGAGCTGAAAAAGCCACTGCGAGTGGTGAGCATGAGTAACAGATAAACAATCAGCTGAAACTGATCGCATAAACCTGCAGACTCAGGCTTCACTCTGATTTCACATGGACTTTTTAACAAAAAAAAGATTACACTCAGATTTAAATCATCTGAATAACCAAGTGAAATTTTAAAAATCTATTTCATGTAAAATCTTATATGGATCTTAGTTCAGATATATGTAGCTTATATCTCTTCATGACAGCTTAAATGTCCTTAATTTATTTAACACAAATTCAGCTCATGTCTGAATACAGGAGTCGGGAGGAAGGAGAGCAGAGAGTAGTTCTTTACACTACCTTAGTGGAGGAGGGAGAGCCACAAAAGCAGGGTGGTTGAGTCTCCCGCTGTTTGCCCGGATCACTGGTCCTGCATTTATAGACACAAAAAATTCTGTTCTGGACCTAAAACAGTAAAAAAAAAAACTGTATTAATGGCTTCTTCCTTTAATTTAATAAATAACATCATTGATCTTGTCACAGATAGTAAACACAATGCTCCATAGCAAACGGTTTGATTCGCACAGGACTGAAGAATCATAAGTCAGTTTGTTTGGGCTCCAGACTGCTTGAAATAGTCCATTTTAAATGATTTTGTGTACTCTTAGCTCTTTATGATTTCAGATATTGTGGGATATCACTAATGTGGTTATTTCAAGCATAAACCTCTTGCTGGGACCATAGAAGCCCCAGCTTCACCCCTTCTTTGTTGCGAGGGGCAACAAATCAGAAAAAACTCTGAATTATGCAAAGCTGATCTAGTAGAACAAAAAATAAATACAAATAAGAGTCCTCCATAGTTGTCTAAGAAAAAACAAAACAAAACAATGCCACTTGGAATAATCTCAGAGCTATTTCCAAATAGACTGCGCAAATTTCTTTTCAAAAGATGAAAAATGGAGCTGACACTTAAAATGTAAAAATTAATATACAAAATTTAGCATGTCTGAGGTCAAGGGTATTCCCAATGTAGGTCTCATACCCTAAACTGATGGTAGCTCTGTAGTCACTGGGGACAGTTTTCTGCCACTGGCGGACACAAAAGTCAGAGGGTTTGGTCCCAGTGAAAGGTAATGGGGTGGTGTGGACTAGACAGTCCTCTCCTGGAGCACAGAGTCCAGACAAAGATGGACAAGGACCAGGAGCAATGACAGTGAAATGAGCCCGCACCTGCAAGAAGTAAAGAGACAAACTCCCTCATGTCTGCACTAAACAAACATTACAAACATTTGCATGTAGTTCATGAGGCACCAAATATCAATCTGAGAACCACACGACTAGTTTGTTGACTATTAATTGATTAATTTCGTACCTTTTGGGATAAATAAAGTATTTGTTACCTTTATTTTACCCACTAATGTTGAGTATTAGTAGGATGCTACACTGCAACTCCCATCAGCCAAATAAAACAACTAAAAATAACTGAATTTGGGTTGAAGCACTAATTTATGGGATGTTTGTGGCCAAGTATGAAAAAAACAACAATATCAACATTATCCTTAGTTCAGCTATTAAATCTATATGAAAGTAAGGGTTTGTTTTTGAGGATAGATGGAGCCGTGAGTAATTAAGACGTACACAGCTGACAGGACTGCATATGGCTCAGAAGAATGCCTAACTAGATTACAACAGACCTAACACACTACACAATGACTGACACTGAATTTGTTTTTTAGAATTAAAAGAATCAATTATTTGCACACATAAGTAAGTAGCAACTAAAATAAAGAAAGAAGGGGAAGGGTTTACTTTGAAGCATGTCAATTTTAATGTTTTTTGTTCTTGCAGTGAATCCTGAAACGTTTTAACTAATTGAGTGGTAAACACGTTCATTAGGCTATTTCAAGAAAAGTATAATTTTAGTAAAGTAAAATTATAGAAGCACAGTTTTGACACACAATTTAAATCACTGGTTTCTAATAAATAATAATGCTGAGCCATAAAATAATATGGTTTATAAATCATGGAAAATGTCTTTTATTAGGTTCCTGCTATAATTTTGAGTTTATGAAAATCTCAACACATGACTAAAATGTGATAATAAAAATGTATAATTAGGAACAGCTGAGAGTGGGGAGATCTTGGATTTTAGGACTCTGAAAAAAAATTAAAGAGGGAAAATGTTGCTCACTGTTTTTCCTCCATCACTGTTCAGGGGCACAACATGCACTGTCAGGCCAAGAGAAGAGGCGTCAGAGGCCAGGCCTAGCATCAACAGAGCCAGGCCCAGCAATAAGATATGCATTTTGAATCTGTCCAGCATCTCAGCTTCTCAGACAAGCAGTGAGTCCGAACCTTTGGCAAATACAAAAACAGAAAGGTGAAGTAGTCAAGAGTCAGAGCACTAACTGACTTTTCATTAGCTGCATGAAACATGGTTGGTGGGAGCAGCATGGTTTGGTTGGGCTTGTTAATAAGAACCTAAAGCTGGAGGCTCAGAGGCAGCGGCGCCATCTCTTAAGCAGCAATACCTGCAGGCAGTGGGCACGGAGGGGGAAGTGGCTGGTAGTGACTTGCGTTATTTAGCTTTTTTTCTGAGCTTCACTAAGTTTCTAATGACAGGAGTTTTTTAAAATTTTTATTTGTTTGTGATGTCTGTGTGCAAAGTGGGACATTGCTTTTGTACTTAAAAGTCCATGGTGTGATAAAAATCTGTTCTGGAGAAATAGTTCAACATATTATGGTGAATATCTTTATTTCCATTCTTTTAAAAGGCTCTGTGACAGATTTTCTAGTTTTAGAAAGTTTCAGAGATGTCAACTCATCTTACATCATGGACAACATAGAGCCCAGTTTCATTCAAAGTGGGCCCAACCAGTAAAGCTATTGCCTATCAATAAACAGTTTTTTTGTTTTTAAAGTTTCTTTTATTTCCAGGATCAAGATTAAGCTACACATTTAAACCCTGAGGTATCTTCAGAAATTTTTTTTTAAAGATTCATCTCAGGTTTTCCACTATGTGAAGAAATGCTGCTGACTACAAAGAAACCCAGTAGAGTTCCTTGTGCATACACTAATATTTTCATACTATTTTCATACTTCAGTGCTTGAGAGACCATGGGTCAGTAAGAAGGCAAAACTAATGAGAAAACACACTAAAGTCCAAAAATGTATGCTCTTCTTTTTAGTCCACATATATCCAGTGAGCTGGATCCATGTTTGTCAAAGATATCGTGAGGCAAACTGACTTGGAAAAAAAAGAACTGATTTTTATATTGACAGGTGTATGTAATGAAAACATAAGAAATTACAACTTAAACCTTGTGTCCCATGGAAAATATTTAGGTCTTTTCCAGTCACAAACTTGTCCAGGTAGTGAACTGCACTATGCAACTGCTTTGAGACATGGCAGCAGACTATAATGTGCTACACTGGCTAAATATACATTTCTTTGAGCACCTCTACATAAGGTTTACACAATGATAAGCCAAAGTTCTTGGGCTAGCCAAGTCAAAAGACACTGGAGAACCTTTAAAAGATCTGAGATATCTGAGTCTATATGTATGCTCTTGACAGTGTTGATTACAGAAAATCCAAAATAAATGAAAACATTTACATCCAATTACTGTTTTTTAAAGTGATTAAAAATGTAACCTGTACAATCCTGGGAAACAAAAACTTAACTAAAAGCCCAAATAACCATGACATTCATGCCCATGCTGAATGTAGGTAAACTTCTGAACTGTATGGTGTTAAAAAGTGTCAGGTTTCTAAATGTTGGTGAATAACAAATGACACTCCAATCACAAGCCAGAATTATTCAGGCAGCTCTGCCCTGAAACCTCCACAGAATAAAAGCCAGATATAGAAAACGCACACACTGAAATGAAAATGTCAGACAAGGAACAGGTATATTTTTACCGTAATCAGTCGTCAGCTCTTCATTTTCAAAAGTCCAACTTAGGAGCTTACAGCCTCCATGCTCTTTCTATACAGTCTTGAGAGCTGAGATGTAAGCAAACTAAATTTGAGCGATGACAGAATGAAGTTGAACTGGTTCACCCAGAGCTTCTAAAGCAAACATGAAAATTACTGCATGCCAAGAGAAGCGTAACTGAAGTGACTAAGCTCTGATTATTGTGCACTGCATGAGGTACGCCTTCCCCGTATATGTGACACCTGCTGCAGTCTTTTATATTAAAGACAGCAAGAGAAAAACCAAAACCAAAAAGAAAAAAAAACAAAAAACAAACACACAAAACACCACAACTCTGAAGACTGAGATGCTTTTTTTATTGAAAGATCAAACATTTGGAGGAATGATTGGTAGAAATGTAATTGTTACATGGTCAAGGGCAAAAAAATAAAGTTAGTACCAAAATTGTGGTCCTGTCTTCCCAAAAAAACCCAAACAAACAAAAAAAGCATCCATGTTCCCTTCTAGTAGTCACATGACATCATTCACAGAGACTTGGGTAAGCCTCATAACATCTTTTCAATGAAGCTGTTTATTTTTTCCTTTCAGGTAAAAAATTCTGTTAATAATCAGACAATTTTATAAACAAGCTTGTTGGTCAGTACCAGCCCACGAGAGGAAAGGTTTTCATTTGGGAGAAGGATTCCTGGAGTTTGATCAGATGAGGAGGGGAAGGCCCACCGTTGCTTTGGATCTTTTAAGAAGGAGTTAACCTTCTTAACTGCCTTGGTCCCCAATTCCTCATACCTCTTGTCACAGGGCCAGAGACACCACATGTGTCAGTTACTGCCCGTTCTTCACACTCAGAATTTTCTCCTTCAGAGAGGAAAAAAAAAAAAAAAAAAAAAAATAGTATCAAGAAAAAGGATAACTTAGAGATAGCTTAGGCAGACAGCATACTGCATATTGGTTAATCAAACAATCTTACTTTGATCATGGTCTCCAGCTTCACGGCGTCAGCAGCAAACTTGCGGATGCCGTCAGACAGCTTCTCCACAGCCATGCGGTCCTCGTTGTGCTCCCAGCGGAAACTCTTCTCATCCAGGTGGACCTTCTCCAGATCACAGGCCTTGGCTGCAAAAATCAAAAACATCAGGTTCAATGTGGCAGCAGAGAAAGGCTGCTTACAGATTTCTATCAAAAGCTGTCCTGATGCATCTAGAATACTCTTCTCTGCATTAGGGAAAGTGTCCCTAGGTTTTGGGGAAACATAAACCAGAAGATAATTAAACAAGTCCTACTTGTACAGAGCAATAGAAAATATTTTTAAAACAAAGCTTGTGCTTCTGATCTTTTAATCAGTTTTAAATGGTTAGGTGAAACTCTCCAGAAAAGATGGGATGTATTGGCAGACTTGTGACTGGTCCAAAAAACCCCAAAGTGCATTTTTAGGTCTGTTTAGTTTTTAGATAAGGTGACTGTGGTACTAGAGTTTAGTGGAATGTCACTAATGAGTGTGGCTCACAGAGCAAACGCCCTTTCTGTTGACAAGGAATTGTAACAACAAAAAGGTGTGTGCATGTAAATTAAACAGATGTGAGAACCACATTGTTCTCATCAGTAGCACAGAATGTACTCTACCCAGAAATGATTTTAAAACTAAATGAAAATGTTTTTGGTAAAATCCAGTTAAAAGCTTCAAACCACAATAATCTAGGGTAGACCAAAGATAGGGTAGACCAAGTTCTCATTTTTTAATCCACCCTAACACAATTAACACAAAACTGGCAAAAATACTTCAGAGAGCAATATTCTGCATCTTTTTAAAGTCAGAGAGCAGTACCTTTCTCCTCACTGAGCATCTCCGTGACAGCACTGTGATCCTGGCTGAGCTCTGCCAGCAGACCGGGGGAGATTGTGAGCAGGTCACAGCCTGCGAGGGCTTTCACTTCCCCTGTGTTTCTAAAGGAGGCCCCCATCACAACAGTGCTATAGCCAAACTTCTTGTAGTAGTTGTAAATCTTGGTCACACTCACCACACCTGAGAAGAAGAAATACACAACCAAAGAAGAAGAGGTCACCAATTGATCAAGATACAACTGTTGTAGCAGTTTGATTTTTAAGGTAATGGTGTCAATCAATCCAGTTTTCAGTTACATGGCTGACTCATTATTATATTACACAATATTGCCACGCTATACACCTGCAACATCAGAAACTCTAATTACATTAATTAATTATCCCAGAGGTGATTGATCCAAACACCAAATCACATTTTTTACCTCAGACAGGTAAGCTGTCACACAGTGTCACTGTAGAAGTTATAATTTAATAGATGTCTCATCCACTTACTAAAGCCTGTATAAATGCATTTCCCTAACTGCATATCATCTGGCACTGCCACAAAGCTAAAGCAACACTGAGCACATGCATTATAAGTGAGCTGCTGTGTCTCTGACCATTTTCTTCAGTAATTTGTAATCCACTTGCAGAAGCTTCAATGAAGTTTCATTCATTTTAATTACACCTCTTTTTAAACACATTATCTCTATTAGCTCTGTTTTTAAACTGTGAGAATACAATTATGCAGAAAAAAGGGATATGATGCACACCCACCTACAAATCAAACCATTTTCAGCTCATCTGACGAGCAGAGTTGTGATTAAACATTTCTTTTCACTGAATAGCTTCGTGATGCTGTTGTGTTTCTAACACAAGCAACCACAGAACGATACAGTCAATGGATAAAGTAAAACACAAGATTTACTGCAAGTCCGTTTTAGCCATGTGTATCAAATAAACTGGTGACTGACAATATTGCCTCATAACTGCAGTGTTTTTACCTGGATCTTCATGTGGCTCGTAGCTTTTGCGATCTGTATTCTCCTTATACCAGTCAAGGATGCGTCCAACGAAGGGTGATATAAGTGTTACCTTTGCTTCGGCACAGGCTACGGCCTGAGCGAAAGAAAACAGCAGCGTCATGTTGCAGTGAACACCATGCTTCTCCTCAAGCTCCCTGAACAAACAAGCAAAACAAACAAAAAAAATATTTAGAACACATTAATAACAGAAATAAGTTACACACAATGTTATACCAGCTCCCATTTCAAACATCTTCTCAAAGGGCCAAGCTCAAGATCATCATGAAAACACTAACATGTTGTTCTGTAGCCCACTGACTTCTGAGGGGTTTCTTTCTTTCACTTTGTTTTCTAGCCTGTGGGTACTGTCGCACCAGATATGAGCAGCCATTTTGCCAGAGTAAAAGCTACATCATGTTCCTGTTTACACTGGTTTACAACAAAATTTGCTGATTTAACAGCAAATAGTGGTCTGTTTGCTGGGTTTCACACTTGTTGAGTAGCTGTTATTGCACTCGTGCTCCTGTTTGTGGGGAGAGGTAAACACAGACGTGACTGACCAGTGAAATACACCGGCTGTGATTTTATGCGAACGTGTTTTGATGTTCCATTACATGTTTGCTATAATTCATTTAACAAATATTGGAAAGCAGTGCTTAATCTGAGGTCAGTTAAAGGGCTCATATATGTTGGCGTCTCTTTATCAGTAACAGGACTGAAAAAGAAAGCTGCTCCTTCTCTAGAAGACTTTATGCTTTCAAAATGAAATACACACTCACTCACACATACGCAAGTGCAGCATCCGAGAGTATAGCACACTTCATACTCACTTCCCAGCTTGGATTCCTTCCCATGTTGATGACAGCTTGATGAGTACGCGTTCCTTGCTAATGCCTGCCTCTTCATAAAGTGCAATGAGCTTCAGGGCTTTTGCAACCATTTCATCTTTGTCAAAAGACAACCTGTGACATAAATGAGAACCAACACAGCTGTTTGGCATTTTAAAATCTAAGAGCAAGTATTCTTTGCTTTATTTGTTTTGCGTCTGTGGTCATTTAAAATGTTTCCTGTGACAACAAGTTAAATGGTAAACAGCTTTTAAGAGATTGCTATAAATGCCATACTCTGTAGCTCAATCAGTTCACTATTCAGGTACTTTTTTTCCCCATTGGTTTTACAGAGAACACATAAATGATAAGAGTTTACTAAATCAATTTGTATTTCTCAGAGAAAGTTGATTAGCTTCTACCAGTTGTTTATTATCAGTAACACAACTTAGCTGCTGGTTAAAAACAAACAAACAAAAACAAAAATAAACAAAACAAGAAAGTGGTTAAAATCTCCAATTTCAGGCTCTTAAATATTCCCTAATGCTCTGAATGACACTAATATATTAGGAAACACTTATGTGCTGCCCTCTA
The DNA here is from genome assembly GCF_036321145.2 of Pelmatolapia mariae. NCBI lineage: Eukaryota > Metazoa > Chordata > Actinopteri > Cichliformes > Cichlidae > Pelmatolapia > Pelmatolapia mariae. Next base: position 10,854,401 of record NC_086227.1, on the reverse strand, counting down.
ATAAAAGGTTTTTTGTGCAAGAATGGCATCTTATCTGAAACTCCTCTGAAATTTGCCTCATTGCTTAAAGTTTCTCTTTGTCTACTGTGTAGATTTGAAAAGCTCAAGCCAGTAAACATTTCACATCTTGTGTCATTAATAGCACTTTGTTATAGGTTTGCATATACCTGGCATCCACTTCAGTTGAGACTCTGCCTGGGACCTTCTTGAGGATCTCAAGCCCAAAACTCACAAACAGCTTGTCCATGGTGTTTGCTACCTGCTCCTCTTCGGTTCTTAATGGAGACAGAGACAAAAAGGCTGATCATTTCCACGTTTCAGTTACAATGACAACAAGTCAGAAAACCAATCAACATTTCTTCAAAATGTTTAATTTTAGAACACATTACACAATGGCTGAGAAGTCCACATTAGTAAAATCATAGACTACTGGTCTAGGTGTTTACTATGTTTTTAACATGTTCTGTTCACACAGTGTTTCAGTTTACCATGTAGCTTTGGGAAATCAAGACAAATGTGCTTCCTATCACCCGTCATATTTTCCAAGAGGCATGAAAGGTGTTTTTAAATACTAAAACCTCATCGGCATGAGAACAATGACAAGTTGTTTTTTAGTCCACAGGAAATTAAACAACCGAGCCTCACAAAATCTGATTAATTTAGTGTTTAATGTCTAATTAAACTCCACGCCACATGAATTGACAACATATTAAAGAAAAAAAAAATCCATCAGATATCAGGTTTAAGCAGAAAAGATGCACATTTTATTGGATTCACTGCTGTAAATTAGGAATGTCCCGAGAGCTTCCACAGACGAGCTGTGTAATGTGCAGACATCTAAGAGGCACAAAATATCCCCCAGTGTAGTCCAACATCTATTTAACTAAAGGACAGTTTAGCCACATTGTGTTTGACCTATTTGTGCACTGTACTTACCCGCCCTTGGCCATGCCATACTTGATGGCCTGATCCACCAGCTGCTGGTAGGCTGGCATCTTAGCAGCAGCCAGGATAAGAGATGGGTTGGTGGTTGCATCTTGAGGCTTGTATTCGTCAATGGCTGCCGTATTGGAACACAGATCAAAACAGTTCAGTCACATAAACACCCCGTTAGCCAGGCTAGATTAAAGCAGGAGTACAGAGAGGTACCAACCATGTGTTTAAATATATTAAATAAGTTTAATCTGCAATAATAAATTTCAGATGAAACATAAAAAAAACAAACCAAACACAGCATTGACCACAGGAGGGATGGTGTTTCAGACGCATGCTATGCTAACATGCCATGCTAATTGGTAGCCCTTTGAAGACTGCTGCTAAGTGACTAAAAGCAATGCCTTTGTGGTACAGTGGTTAACACATTCATCTAACACATGAAAGAGCCCTGGTTTGAGGTCAGGAGGTGACCCAAAAATACAGACTGAGGATGGAGGTGACAACCTACTATACTGGTGTTGGTCCCGAACCTCGATAAATCAAAGTTGTTTCAACTAAAATTTATATCAGTAGTTAAAGAGGACTAAAAGAACTGACAGAACAAGAATATAACTCACTCATGCTGAATCAACATACTGCTACCTGCAGATAGAAAATGGTGCCATCTACTGTGCAAACATGTACAGTCTCCAAAAAGAAAAAAAAAAAAAAAAGAGAAAACTGATTTTTGTTATTTTTATATTCTACATTGAATAAGACTTTAATTGTACCAGGCCAAGCATAGGGCAGAGTACACCCTGGACAGGTCGCCAATATACTGCAGGGCTGTTGTGCAAACCTAATCTAATAATTAATATTCAACTAATGAAATCTTTAGTGGCAAAACATCAAATTACTACAATTCCAAAAAAGTTACAATAAATTAAAAGAACCTAATGTCTTTGATGCAAAACAATAAGTCACAAGGTATATAATAAATGTATGCCCCAGTCTACAGGCCTTAAAGAAAACAACCTGTTGCAGTTCACAGGACAGAAGTGGAAATTTTATTTGAAATGCATGAGTGGTGGGGCCTTTTCACACACCACAGGGGTTTTATGTTAGCACTGAATAGTGGCAGCATGGTTCAGTCAGAGCTGCCAACTCTTCATCCACAGAACAAAGGCCGTGTCTGTCCTGTTGCACGTTATCTCTCAACCCCCTCCTTCTACAGGTCAGCAGGTCGGAACTGGACACTCGTGATCAACTGCTCAAGTACTGCTGATTATGACAACATACCCAATACTTAAGGTTTGACATAAAAAAACAAAAAAAAACCCAAAAAGGAATCCAAAAAACTTCCACTGCCAAAGGTGTTTAGGCAGGTAAAATACAGTAAAGTTTCAGGTTTTGACATAAATTTGATCATAAACAAGACTGTGTATATATGCCAGTGTAATTACATTTACACACACTATACTTCAGAGTTCCTACAAATAAACTGACGATGGCACTTGCATGACTTGGTAGGTGAGGGACATTTAAAAGCACATGAGATCACATCTAATTACCCACAGCACAAGAAAATAAAAACATTGTTTTAAATCAGTGAATGCGTTTAATTTGACTGGTCAGTTAAAATGTTGTGTGCATAAAGACAAGTTTGTATACTAAACATATATCCATAACCTACCTGCAAATACATAAACATTACTGCCTTGATCTCAATGTCAACTCAAAGTCTGTATTGATCCTGGTAGACAAATCACATATTTCTTATGTAAACTTTTGAGTCTTTGTTCAATAAGAAACCCTAACAAAATGCACGTTTTCCTTTAAAACCTCAATATTCATGCCGGCTAATTAGTTAACAAGTAGCCAAATTTCATAAGAGCAACCTCCACTAACTTTTAGTCCACTGCTGAGAACTTTTTATCCCCTCACTTCATTAAATTAAGCAAGACTGTGTTGGTTAACTGTGTTTCACCATGTCTTCATGTGAAAACAAACATGTTTCTGCTTGACCTGGTCTTGCAACACGCATGTCTAAACTTGCAACAGGTGAAAGACGAGAAATCACATTTAAAACCTAGATTACATAAACCAGAACCAGGTCTGCATTTCATAAAAGACAGATGAGCTGTTGGGCAAATCTCGACTGACCACTTCTCTTATCGCAGCCCTCTGCAAAACATCTTTGTTTTTTTATTGATGGTGGTAGTGACAGAGGTATTCACAGCAGTTAAGATTAACATGTGTATATCAGCATTGTGTGACAGAGACAGCGGATCACAAAAAGTATCTGCTTCTTTCTGGAAAATTCTTGCTCTTCAACTTTTTTACTCCTGCTAGTACAAACTGCTGGGTTACATTATTCTTCCTGTAAAGCAGGGATGTCAAACCCATTTCATATCTTGGGCCACATACAGCCCACTTTGATCTTAAAGTGGGTCAGACCATTTCGATTCAATTTCACTTATATAGCATCAAATAACAACTGTCGCCTCAACAGACCAGTGAAACGTGACACTCCTGCTGTAAAGCATCTGCAAACTGTACTAGGAAAAATACATACTTCTCCAAGTACAATTAAATCTAAAAGTACAGACAACTATGAATAACTGGTGATTATTAGATTAATATATACTTAAAGCCAAAGGCTTCTTACTGTTCTCGCCACAGACCAATTCTTGGTAAAACTCTAATTTTAACATAAATGGACTGGACTGTATTGCACAGCATTTTTGTTATGCCCATTCTTATTATGGAGGCATTCACAAACATATTTGTTTAAATTACAGGCAATAAACTAAGTTTATAGTTCAGCAAAAGGCTAAAGAAATAAAAGGTATACGGATCTGGGAGTATCAGCTTTCCAGAGTCATGCCTGGCAACATGAGTCCAGTTCTGTCGTGTCATCCTGACTGTGCAGGCTGTGCACGACGAATCATCTGGTTTTGCATCACAGTGTAAATCTAATATTTTTTCCAGCCCTGTTCCTCATTCTGACCTATTGAGAAACATGAGCTTTACCTCCGTTACAAGAACTGGACAAACGAGGAAGGATAATCTGATTTTACAACCACTTACACAGGCAGTGTGCACACAGTAGTCTGCAACTTTGGTTTGCCTAATCAACTTTGCGTTCACACCCTATACATATTCTTTTATATAAAGATAATAGCATTTTTATTAGAATAAAAGAGGTGTGCTATTATTCAGTTTGCATTGTTTGCTAGTGCAGCTAATAGTACGTAGATACTGTTAAGTAACGTTAATAACCAGTAATAGGATCATCTACTTCAGTAGTTAACCGGAAAACTAATTTCCAACTGACATGAAACAGTTATATAGCTAACGTTAGGTGGCCTAACTAAACACAGTCACTTCGATGCTCACACCCACTTCATGACATCGACACCACCGCGGTCATTCACTTCAAAGCTGGATCCTTCCTTGTCACTTAGTTAGCATGCTAACCAGCTAACGTTAGCATGGGATAAAAAGGGTTTTACCGTTGAAGTCTCCCGTGTCTGCCACCACCACAGTGTGCTTCTTCAGCTGGTTCAGCGCCGACTCCATCTTTCGCCGTTTGTCTGGTGACCCACTAGACATAATGAGGCGAGACTGGGACCCTTTTATACACACAAAACACGTGAGACCGGGAGGAATGTCACAGCGCCCAGCGTAAGTTGACGGGAGCGCGCGGCGTAAAAGAGGAAGGCGTCATCCGGGGCGCGCAGAGACCTGTTAGAGGAAGTGCGCAGAAAAAAAGTCCACTTATAAGGTCTGTGTACAGTTTATTTATAAAATGGAAACCAGTCGGGCAATTCATTATATTATTCCTCACTTACTATACTATACCAGTGCTTTATTTATAAAGTACTTTAAAAAACAACAACAAGGCTGACCAAAGTGCTGTACAACAACACCAAATATAAAAAATACTTCTCATTCAGTGGTGGAGAGCTCAGATACTTCTTTCATCTTTCGCAATCTGTTGCATTGGCTCGACCTGTGGTAAAGTTAAAAAAACAACCTCCCAAATATAGGAGCCTGTTTTCAGACCACTGTGTACTTTTGATAGCCATTTATTTAATCTCCTTAAACTTACTTAATTACACTTTAATGCACAACATCATCTTGTGATGTTGTATTTTTGTGTAGCAATATTAATACTTTTGTTTATTTAAAATCTATGACTACCTTCTCCATCATTGTTGAAGAAATTCTATCCCTTGTGTTGTATTTCTTTTTGTGGTTTATTGCTCCCATATCAATGAATAAAAGAATATTGTCACGGTCCTGGGTCGGTGACCCAGTGTATTGTGTTCTGTGTTATTAATAATATTTGAGTTCATCATGGTTTATCATTACTAGTCTTTTGGTTTATGGTTCTGTATTTCTCTAGTTCTTCTTTGTTTTGTGATTTCTAGTTCTTGGGTTTTGTTCTTTTGCCCCTCATGCAGGTTTAGTTAGTGTAGGCTTAGTTCTGTCTTCATGTTTATTTTCTTGCTGCACCAGTCAGTCGTGTCTCATTTCGTAGTTTGTTACTCCTGTCCCTGTGCTCCGTGTTCCCTCTGTTCAGTGGCTCGTCAGTGCCTGTCGTGTGTTTCCTGTTTTATTTTGGTAGGCGCTGTCCTGTATGCAGTGTGTCTGGTTGTGCTCCCCCTTGTCTCTTTAGGTCTGATTTGTCCCAGCTGTGTTACCGCCTGTTCCCCATCCTCTCGTTGTCCTGCTTGTGTATTTAAACCCTGTGTTTCTCTCCGTTAGTTGTAGTTGTTTCTCTCCGTGTTGTGTTTTCTCCCTTCGTGTTCCTGGCTTAATTCTAGTTCAAAGTTCCTGTTCTGGTTTGTTTTCCTTATATTTCTTAGTTGTTAGCTTCTAGTTTTCATTTTCGAGTTTTTTTTTTTTTTTTTAATCAAGTTTGTTTCTTATGAAAAGTCTTCCCAGCAATAAAAGCTGCCGCTTGAAGTTTCATTCCGCGTACGTATGTCTACAGATTCATACCTGTCAAATGACGGGTGGAAGTATTGTTGAGACTTGCTGTTCACTTTGTATCTGGATGCATCCATCCGTCCATCCAGATAGTTTCTTTAGGACAACACTTTATATTAATCCTCTCTATTTAGCATTATAAGGAGCATATAAGATGATACACAGTTATGGGGGACTTATAAATAGCTAGCATAACCGTTTCTACGGGTTCCCATATTCTAAATCGTTATTCATTTATTTGCTGCTTTATAGCACAAATTGCTTTGAAATGCTTTGGTGCAACAAAGCGTATTGAAAAAATTCACTTACAGACTTGAACTTTTTACCCACTGTGCAGTAACATTTAAACTACTGTGTGAATTATGGAATATTAGATGAAAAGTCTAACCTTTTGAATATTTAATTACACTGTGGGAAGAGAGTCTGCTCTGCACTTTAACAATATGCCATGGCCTTATGTGATTTTGATTGCTTGATTACTTCTGTAACTCCGCTGGGCCACCTGTTGCTGACAAATCTTTGAGCCCTCCAGTAACAGCCACCTGTATCTCAGTCTGATTTGCAGTAATATGGGAACAATTTCATTTTAGAAACCATTACATTTGGTGTGATTACCCTTCTTGCCTTTCAGCGAATCTGTCTGTATTCAAAAGTAGCACGTCAATCCCCAGGTTCTAGCAGCACAATAATATTGTCGCTTATATTTAATAGCCTGTAGGGCTGCTTGGCTGGAAGATTTATATTCTGGGGTACCTCACAGCTGACATGTGATATCAAACCACAAATAAAATACACTGAGCATATTTATTGAACAATGGCTACCCCAAGGGCAAATAAAGCTTACATTTTTGCATTTAGGATGTAACTTTTGTGTTTTACCTCTGGTAAAGTCCTTGCTGGACATAAATTCATGCTGAAAATAAAAAAGAAAAAATTTATTCACTGGACTCAGTTAGCATGTTAAACATTAACTTTCATGACAATATGATCGGAGAAAAGCCAAACATGTATGGTTTGTTTGGAAAGGCTACCAGGACAAAGCTTATTCTCTCTAAGAAGAACATGGCAGCACAGCTTCTGTTTGCAAAGATGCATCTGAGCCAAACCCCAACTCTTCTGAAAAAATGTGCTTTGGACAGATGAGATGAAAGTGGAGATGTTTGGCCATAATGCACAGTGGCACATCTGGTGCAAAACAAACACAGCATGTCAGCAAAAACACAAAATACCACAAAATAGCACAATGGTGGAGGGGTGATTGTGTGGGCTTCTCAGAGGATATGAGCACTTTGCAATTATTGAGTCAACCCTGAATTTATCTGTATACCAAAGTATTTCTCGAGTCGAATATGACAATGATCCCAAGCAGCAAATCAACAGCAGAATGTCTAAAAAAGAAAAATTTTGCAATGGCCCAGTCAAAGTCTAGAACTCTCTACACTGCAAAGAAGAGTGGGCCAAATTTTCTTCACAGCAATGAGAGAGACTGATGAAGTCATAGAAAAATGGTTACTTCAAGCTATTGCCACTAAAGGTGGTTTTGCAAGCTACTGAATCATGGTGTGTACTTAGTTTCATAAGGCTGCATAGAGTTCTGTGAAAGCTTTCTTTTTCCAGTGACTGCAGGGCTGAAGGAATAAAGGATCAATCTTTGTAGAGCTTGCATGCAAATTTTTCATCTACACTGTGTGTGAGATCTACTGAGAACACGTGTTCAATTTCTTAAAGTGTAGCAAAATCTACTCGTGATACTCATCAAAAATGGATCCCATCAGTATTTGAGGGTATCTTACATACTTGACTTTGAAATATACAACACTTTTTCCACAAGAGCAGACAGCATGTTTGCTAGTTTTGTTTGAGCATGTTTTAAGCTTTCAGCACACTTAATCACAATCTGTCAACCATGTCATTCAGCTTGTGAGCACACATTCAATTTGTCAGCACTTTAGAAAAGAAAAAGTGCATCAAATATTTGAACCCCACAGGTGGAGTAGCCTTCGGGGGGTCTGCTGATAGTGCTGAGGAGTTGGAGCCTGTGGTGCAGATGGTCCGTACAGGTTGACTCCTACTGATGTTGGAGATCTTCTGACTTTTGCCATCAGGTCAAAGTTCACATGGGAATAGAGCAAAATTTATTCAAGGTTTCCTGGTGATGTGTCCTTATGACCTCTCTTCTAGCATCAGCGACACTTGTAGTGTAAAAACAGCTTCATTACTTACTGTTCTTTATTTCACCAGAGCTTCGGCCTCTTTACACCCCAGCTCTTCTCCACCTTGGAAGTCAGTGATGTTGAGCTAAAAACCTCCCTTCTGTGTCCTTATTACTGGCGTCACTAGCGAAATGTCAGCATAACTGCTAGATGTTTTGAAATGTGACATCTGACATTTTCATTTAAGTATGGATGAATTTTAATGGGAAATTACTGCCAAGCTTGAGAAACGGTTAAATAGTTAGCAGACATAGTTATGCTGAAAATGTATTGCACGCCACAGACTCTTTAAATTTTTTTTGATTTGCTTGAGGTTTAAGCTCACTGGCAAATTATATATTTATCAAAACACTGTGAGCTGTGAAAATCAGTGTTTTGCAGGTATGTGATGGAAATATCAGTGTTAGTTGTTGTTGTTTTTTTAAATAAAGTATTAGCTTGGAAACCATCAATATGTTTGTGCGTGGACAAAAAAAATGCCTTTATGTAGCTATTTGTATTCATCGGATGCTTCTTTGAAATCACCCACTGTGTCAGACCAAATTAGCCCATAAATTACCTGTGGAAATTGTCAGGGGGCGCTCCGCTCCACAAAAGATGATTATTGATTTTCAGTGCTGTAGCGCTAGTGAACACTAGATGTCGCCATTTCGCTGTTCGGCTGTTCGGCGGCTGTCACATGTGCGTCCGTGTAAATAGGGAGAGGGAGAGAGGGCGAGACCGAGTGTGGTTAAGGGACCGACTTGAGAAGTTTTGTCATAGACTGAGTAAAGAAGAGAGACAGCCGTGAGAGAGTGCCGATTCTGAGAGAAGTGAGCGGTAAGTCACTTTTCTTGTCATAACTATTAGGCTCTTACTTCTAACTTCTCCTCTTCTCTGCTACTTTCTATGTTCTGTCGATTTTCTAGCTCCAACAGAGATGTCAGTGACCTTGTTATAGAGATTTAACGTTGATAAATAGGAAGCTTTCATGGGCTGAGGTTGTCTAATTAGAGGGGATAACCGTATCCTGGTGCCGTTTATCTTGTGTGAATTGTTTAATGAACGTTGCACTTCGTTTACTTAAAGGTGGGATTAGATTAATCATACTTGAGCTCACTCATCAGCAATAAGGAAAAAAAAAGCCCTCTTTCTAACACTGGCCTGTCTGTTTTTAATACTTGTGAGCCGTTGTCCATACTAGCTCTCGCTGTATGTTGTGACTGTGGAAATCTGGGGATGTTTGGGGATGGAGCTCTCTGATTGGCAGAGAAAGGGTTTCCTGGGCCTCGATGAAAGAGACAAAAATAAACTTGTGGAGAAGAACAACATTTCGAAATACCAACCATTCCTGAAGCTATCCCCTCCCATTAGTTTTCCTTTTTTTCTCCATGTGGGGTTACAGGAACTTAAGGCCTCGCTAACTTCTCAAAGTTGTGGCTGGGCTGGCAAAGTGCAGAGGAATTCCCTGCCATACAATACAACCCTTATGTTAGGTTAGCAGAGGTCTTAAATCCTCCCATATGAAGCTGCCCCAGTATTCATGTGGCACATAAAACATTAATCTCAACTGAGATTAGATTTCCAGAAGCAATTTAACTCAATCTAAAACAGGAGATAATCTTGTACCTCTGGGCCCATCTTGTGTTATTCTTACTGTTGGAAAAAAACCATATACATTTTGTGCCAAAAAGTCACACATGTAAATAAGCATTATTATAGAGCGAGAAAAGCAATTTTATGTGCACAAACAGATACCACACTGTTGTTGTGACCACAATCCAACGCAGCTACAAGACTTTTAAATAGGAAAAATCTGTGCTAGAAAAAACTCCCACTCTTTATAGAGCTGCTGTGCTAAACAAACATAGATCTGAAGCTCATTTTCTTCCTTTTGGAGTTGCTAGTTAGTGTTACGCAGACCTTTAAACTACTGCCCACATCTTTAAAAAAACAAAAACAAAAAAACAGATTAAACACTGTAATATACACCCATGCAGCTGCCAGTTATTTCAGTAGGTACACCTCTGTAAAAAGCCATGTTACCTTCACGAAGGCTATCATATTCAAAATGAATTGACCGAAGTGTTCATGCATACTGTGCGCTCGCTCGGAGGCTGCAGTTTGTTGACATTGACTGGCTTTTCAGTTATTTCTCCAAACTGATATAAATGCCAAGGATGGAATATTAGAAATACAAAATTCAACATAATGCTATTCAAAAGCAGCACAAACTGACCTAAAGCATGGCTGTATCTGCCATGGTCAAGCTTTCTGTGAGCTCACAATTTGTTCCTTTGGATTTAGAGATATGATTTATGTTCTAGCTCTATATCTAGTCCTTTCAGTAGAATATTATTTCCTCATGACTGAGTTTCCCTTTGTTTCCAGTCTGTGGAAACATTAGGGTATGTGATATTTAGTTTTCATTTTTTGTGCTACCTCTGTCTCAATAGTATCTTTTCCCATGCACACTATGTTCTGTTTGGCTTCTTCTTGTTTCGTCAGTCAGATTCTGTTCAGCTGTGCTCCCTGGTGTTTCCCACCCCCTTAATTACCTGGTGTGTCATATTGTCTGAGTCTCCCTCTGTTCTTTGTTGTGTTCAGTTTCCTTCTTATAGTCTAGTTCCTGGTTTTTCCTCATCTGAGTTGTTTTCGTATTATGTGTTTTGTTAATATTTAGCACTAGTGATGGTGTGATGAAGCCCAGTGAATGTGCTGAATCTTTCCAGCCAATTCCTTCGCCAAAACACAGATCACACGAAGCCTTGTTCAACAGCTCATTTGGAAGTACTGACATCTCCTGATGATTTGATGTACAGCAGCCCTGCTGTGATAATACATGTGGGCTATGTACCAGTGGATATGTAAATGTGATGATGTATCAGTTGCAGTACCCATATGATGTCCTGTGGATCATTTCAGAGAAAACTTTGGTCACGTGATATTCTGAAGGACGATAGAGGCCTCAACACGGGCATGATTTGAACGCACCCTCTTTGCTCAACACAGGCCTTGGGGCTTCAGTGTCAGATGTAACATAACTGTTCAGCATTGTAGCTGCCTTTAAGTTCATCCGTCATTTTCGAGTCCTGCATTTTGGTCCTACTCTGCTGCCACATAGCCGTCCCTGACAATATTGTGAAGTCCTCTTCTGATAATCATTCCAGCACCCAACTTAAATCCAAAATGCAAACACTGCACTCACTACCCACTTAATTAGATACTTGTTTCCAGTACCAGGTTGACACTCTCCTGTACACATCTCAAAGGTCTATTGGACTGAAATCTGGTGACTGTGGAGGCCATCTGACTACAGTGAAGTCATTTTCATGTTCATGAAACCAGTTTGAGATGATTTGATCTTTGACATATCCTGTTGGAAGCAGGTATCAGAAGATGGTACACTGTGGTCATAAAGGGATGGAGATTGTCAGCAATAGTGCTTAGATAAGCTGTGGCGTTTAAACGATGCTAAGTTGGTACTAGGTGACTCAAAGTGTGCCAATACAATGTTCCCCACATCATTACACGACCACCAGCCTAAACAGTTGATACAAAGCAGGATAGATCCATGCTCTTACATGGTTTATGCCAAATTCTGACCCTACCATCTGAATGCTGTAGATGTTGAGATGCATCAGATCAGCAAATGTTTTTGACAATCTTCTATTGTCCAACTTCTGTGAGCTTGTGTGAATTGTAGCTTCTGTCGCAGCTCACTGGATATTTTTCTCTTTTTCCGATCATTCACTCTACAGAGATTGTGTGAGAAAATCTAAGAAGGTAAGCAGTTTATGAAACAATCAGATGAGCCCACCTGGCATCAACAATCGTGCCACCTTTTCACCACCTTTCTTCCTCATTCTGACGCTTGATTTAGACCTTCATAGGTCATCTTGACCATGTCAACATGCCTAAATGACTGAGTTGCCGCCATGTGATTGGCTGATTAGGTGTTTGCTTCAATGAGCAGTTGAACAGGAGTACGTAACAAAGTGGCCAGTGAGGGTGCGTTTTTTTTTTCAGTGTTAATGAAAATAATGAGTATAATATGAATCACATCAGGCTGATTGCCAAAATGCATAATTCAAGTTTGTAAATGTGGTAACAAAAACAAGAGATAAGACAAACTTTAGAACAAACATACACATATTAAACAAAACCTCAGTGAATTACACTGAGCAATCAGTAAATCTATCGGCATGTTTTGGGCACTTTTTCCCTTTTAGAAAAAAGGGAAAAAAAGTTATGCTTACATTCTTTATGCAGCCTAATGACTGCTGCTCATGGAATCTCCTGCTTTTACCCATCTCACAGTGACAGTCAGTCAGACTACCTTAACATATTCCAGGATGTGCACACAGTTAAAAGAAGGAAGCAGCTTCCTTTCCCCAGTGTGTCCTCACACATTTCATCAGCTCCAGCATGGCTAAACAGATGAACTGATGGCTCTGGACAGTTGGCAGCTGCCACCCCACTGTTTACGTTTAGCCTGCAAAAAGTGTCCAAGACCAAAGCTGCTCTCTCCATTTAGAATTTTCAATCTGACATTTCTCTCTGTCTGCATTTCCCTCACTGCTTTACGGCGCACATGGACCCTAGCTCCGACTGGAGCTGTGAAAATGTGTTTGGGAGAGGAGGTGCTGAGCACTTTCTTTAATAGTCACAGTTGGTGATGTTTGCCCAACTCTAGCTCTGTGATCGACTTGTGGGCTTAGGTGTGGCTGCTCCCTGGATAATTGCCCTGAACACTGGCTGTACTGAAGGTGTATGTAACAAGGCTGCATTGTACTGCCGCCTGCAGCTCTCTGTGTGTGTGCATGTGTGCGCTGCTCTGTTCTAAATTCACTCTACCAATTTTCCCTCAGTTTTATGTTCCTTCACTACAGCTTTTCTTTTCTTTTTTCCCAGATTTCAGCTGGTGCTCTCCAGCTTTGTTCCCCTAGTATATTTTATTCCTGCAGTTTTCAGCTCTGTGTTCTTATAGCACACTTTTCTCCAGCCCTGCAAAAAGAAAAAAGAGCCAAGAAGCAAAGCACTAAATACTCAGTATTATGCCAAATATAGGTAACGTGCAAGGTGTTTCTTGAGTGTCTGATTATAATCTTTCTCCTGCAAGGAAACAAGATGTTGCTTGATATCAGAAAGGAAAAAATGGGACGTCTTGGGTAATCAAGGTGAAGCATAGCAAAAACCGTGTTTCAAAAAAAAAAAAGGAAAAGGTTATTATTCAGAATAATAAACACTAATAGTAAGCAACACTGCAGACTATTGAATTATATCAGAGCAAATTATAAATTGCTATGATAAGGCCAGTATAAATTCATTATTGGGCCAAACAGGCACACTACTAGATAAGATACAGAGACATTAAACTTTAATGGCCCTGATGGGTGTAACTAAGTAAAGGCAGCAGAGAGTATTTAAAAATACTTTTACATTTGACCTTTTTGGTTGTGGTAAATACGCAAATTCTTTACCTTTTTAAAAAGTATATAAACCATGTATATTTCCATGATGTATTCTGACCACTCAAAATGCATTTCAGTGAAATACTGATAATCACAACTGTAGGACGTGGCTCTTTAAAATGATTTGATTGTACATATTTAAAAAATCCATGCAAAGACAACAGGTGTAAAGGTGATGGTGGAACAAATAGTCAAATTCTTTCCTTACATATTAATGACACATTGACAACTAAAGTCATTTGCACTTAAATATTAAACCTAAAAGTAACATTATGACAAAACCTAGCTGGCGCTTTCATTCTTGGTTACCTTCACTGGTTTCCAGTGAAATTCAGAATTTATTTTAAAGTGTTATTAATAAAATATAAAGGCCAACATGCTGAGACCTCAAACCAGCAGTTGGCCTCTCGGATCATCTGATCAGGGTCTTTTAACTGTTCCACGCTCTTTATTGTAAATCCAGAGGAAGCCACAAGGTTGCAGCTTTTAAACTTGCGAACAGCCTTCCTAAGCCAGGACGCCTGAATCAGTGGTTTCTAATCTGTGTTGACGTGAGTATGTAGGAATGAATGTGAGGCCGTATGCTTGACTGTGTGTCTGTATGTTGGAACCAAGCAGACGATGTTTTTGGTAGAATCAATCTGTCTGTAACCACGATAGCTTTAAAGGTTTTTATTGAATTTTGATAAAACTCTGTAGAGGTGTAGATTGGGGTCAAGTCTGGTGTTTATTTTCAACATATTAAAAGTATGGCATAAAGTAAATTAAAGTACATTTGACCTCCGATCTCTCTTTACTGCATCACAAACTTCTTAAAGTAAAAAACAAAACAAAATAAATATACGGAAAATACAGTAATGTTGCCTTAAAAGTAAAGAAGTCCCAGAGAGTGAGCTGCCCTGGCAGCGGGCTGCACTCTCTGAGTGCTTCTCGTCTGTAAAATGTGGCTTTATCCAAACTTTGAAGCACTTTGTAGCTGTGTGTTTTAAAATGTTTAAACAGATCCTGAAATGGGGAGGGTGTGCCTTCCTATATGATGTGAGGCGAGTGAGCCATGTGATGTGCAGCACTTTAGCTCACAGGCTTTGCTCTGATTTATGTTGCATTTATATTATTGCAAGATAAAAAACAGCACCTAGTGTACGTAATGCTTACAGTCCTGGCATGGTGCTGAATTTGTAGCCTATCGGTATTACTCCTAGTGTCATTTGTTAAAAGTGTGTCGAACAGCAGTCAATATGTGCCACTCTTGTTCATGTTTGTGGTGTTGTTGGTTCTTTAACTTTGTTACTTTCTGTGGAGAAGACAAAAGTCATAATATAGCTATACAAACCAGCAGTAAGCCTAGAGGTAAACAGAGTGTTGAAAGTGCTTGAAGCTACTTCTACTACTTTTGTCCTTCCTGTGTGCTTTTATTTTTTGTGTTATTGATGTTGTGATATGGAGTTGTTGGATGGAGGACTGTATGTCTCAGAGATGATTGAAAATCTCCTCTGTAATAGATACTGGGCCATGAGTCTGGATTTATAAGTGAAAAATGGATGTCATCAATAAACCAGTAGGCTCTTATCTATTTTTTTTTTTACTTTAACTGAATGTTAAATATAAGAACATTGTGCAAAAGGTCCACATCCCACAGTATATAAACTTTTCTTAAAGCAGCAGCTCATGTTTTGCAAGAGAAGTTATCTATATGCTAACTAAAAAACTAGTAAGCAGCTATTAGGTCAGATTAGCATGAAAACAGGGAACATAAGGCAGACTTAGGCAATTCCCAAAGGAAACAAAGTCCACTAGCATATCTAAGGCACTTTCATTTACATTATCTGTACAACAACAGAAGTATTACAAGTGGTGGGACTGCTGCTGTATGGATTGAATTTGTTTAAGTTTGCTGTCAACAATAAGAAAAGGAAATTAAGGCAGAGTGTGTTTGACAGCCATTGTCACAATGACAATAATTTTCAGTTAACAGCTCGCACTCGGCGTCCCACTTGGTAGTTGTTTTATTTTTTTCCTGCCTGTCCTCTCCGGCTGTGAGGCACCAGCATGGCCTCTTACATTCTGAAGGGTCTATTTTGTCTGTTCCTCCTTATTGAGAGCTCTACTGAGATGTTAGCGCTGAGTGAAAACCACAAACCATAACACACTTTTTCAGTGCTGCTAACTCCCGGTCTTACGCCCAGTTTAACACAGAAAAAATACAAGGCTGTTTTCTTTCCCCCCACGCTGCTTTTCTTGATGTTATCTCCTTTCCGCACACCCTTCATCTCCCTCTGTCCACCGTAATTTACTCCATTTACCCCGACATGCCCAGCCATACATTTTCTGTTTAAATGGCTTGCCTTTCCTTTTACAGGATAAAAATAGCAGCAAGAATTTACGCTCTGTGTATAGCTGAATCTTTTTAGCATTCTTGGTGGTGCAACTGTAGACTAATCTTTACATAGGGTGTAATTTTCAATTCTTCAACATGTAGACGTCCCTCATGCTCCCATGTCCTTATTCAAAGATTCTCGCAAAGCTTTCTCTCCACCAGCTCTGTTTCCTAATATGAATTGAGAAAAGGTCTCGGTAAGAGCATGCCTCTCATTTACATTAATTTCTGGCAGCCACTCGTGGTTGCTGATCTTAATACGTTTAGTCTAACTTTGTTGAAGTTGGCTCCCCAGACGTGGATCATTCCATAGCTTCAGAGTGAAAATCAATTTTCATGACTTTAAAATAGAGATTATCTGTCTTCTAAAAGTAGAAGTAAAATGCCTTCAGAAAGTTTTCAAACCCCATGACATCCTGCAGCGTGCCAGACTGAATACAAAGGAAGTGGAATTTGTTGTTGACAATCAACACAGAGGAGGTTATAATGAAAAATTGAACACAGCTTTAATTTTGTGCCTCCCCTAGTTTTTTTTTTAAACATTTAACACAAATTGTGGTTTAAATTATAGCATCAACTCTTCTTAGACGCCCTTGTTTACTTGTCACATCTGTTTTTTTTTCTTTTTTACCAGTTCAAAATGTGACGTTTCTTTAAAGCTCAATAGGGAGCCTGTGTGAACAGCTATCTTCAAGGCACTGCAGACTTTGATAGGGATTCATTCAAGTGTGTGTGTGTCTGCGTTTTTTGTCAGCCACTCAAGCACTTAGATGTTCTCATGCTGAAGCTACTCTACTTTGCGTTACGACTGGTTCCCATGCACTTTTCAAGAGCAGAGCTGTAGCCTATTACAGTTTTATCAGTTACCAGCATAAAAGTTTGCTGTTGTCAAACACACTATGTCTTGATCTGATGACGGTATATGAAAAATAAAGAAGCTGCTAATGTGAAATGTTAAAAAAGCTTTATGATTGGTCCGACAAATTATTAATCACTCACTTTGATTTGGTCTTATGATTGGCGAAGTAATCAGGTGCTTGGTGATTAAATATTGTTTTGTGTACAGGCACTGTACATAAGCAAAAACACCATTTTACCTTTAAAGTAGCTTCATTACATTTGATTACTCTGCACTGATGACAGCCGTTAGAGGTATTATGTCGTTTGATTTTCTGTCCGTTCAGCAGACTGTCTCATTCTTGTACTTGCCATGGTTTTGGATGCCTGAAGGGAATTTCATTACATCTGGCATGCTTGTCTACTTAGAGACACTGTGACCTCTCAAAAATGAGTTTTTGGGCATAATTCAAGAATTCATACGACAAAATTTCACAGACATGTCTAACAGAATAAAATGATGAAATAATGACATTTTATAGGCAAAGGGTCGGACATCATGGCGATGTAGTAATTTCCGGCTAAAACCCTCTTCTGGAGGTTATTTTGTCCCACAACTCAGGAACAGAAAGGGGAGGCTTTTGACCACATTTCAGGCTTTGTCTGATGCTGTCTTAGCGATAACTAACCGTGATAACTAATCACCCAACTTTCTTGGAACTTGAGAGATTGTTTTAGTCTTTTTGCTGCTAATTTTGCTGACAACAAAAATGACAAACTGGGTGTTGTCATAACCCAGCCGAGCAGATGTGGACACCCAACTTTGTGAAGAGGTGATGTAGGGGTTTCAAACTGGTACCATAGGAGTATCTAGTATAAATTTCAGATGAGTTTGAATGAGTTTTTCAACCACTTATCCAAGTTAGGGTTGCAGCAGTCGTATAGCCACATGGGGCCTTTTTCATAACTGTGACTATGTGCAATATAATAATACAAAGTCTACAAAGAATTATCATTAAGTTCTGCATGTTCCCTCACCTCTTTAGAGCATTTTTGCTATTATTGTCCAGCACCCAAATGTCCAATTTTTGGTTCACTCTCTTCTCTCTCATTGGCTTTGTTTCCAGGTAACTGTTTTCCAGTTGCTCTCAAATGAATAGCTTGTAAATAAAGATGGGCATCATAATGACAACGCCCCCAAATGACGCCAAAACATGTCGGAAAATGGGGATTATATCTTGCTCCGGCAGCACCATTTTCAATCAGAGTAGTGACTGGGAGCCTTTATGGCACAAACGCCAGGCAGGCATAGTTAGGGAAGTAATTATAGTGCAGCATTGTATTAGAAGGTAAAGTTTTTTCAACAGAGATTAAGTATAGTAGGTATTTAACTTTGCAAATGAATCAGTATTTAAATTTGTATTGTTTTTTAATAGTACAGTATTAGATGATGGCTCTTGACAATAAAAAAAATGAAACAAGGAGAAACGAAATTGAGTAGACATTAATAATAAAAAAGTCAGTTTTAAAATTACAAATATATTATATGTACACAATGTTAAAAATATATACAATAAGATATAAATGAAAAATGATATATATAAATATAACTAAAGAAGTATTCAAGCCAAATGTACAACCACCTTCAGCTCCAGTATGAGGAGGACTTAATGTTAGACTCAATGACTGCAAAGTGAACAGGTCCTGTGGTGGAAAAACGAGCCTAAATCATCACCCCTCCCCTACCGTGCTTCAAAGCTGGTATGAGGTGTTTGTGCTGATGTGCTGTGTTTTGGTTTCAAATAAGGCAGATCAACAAAATAATCACAAAAATGGCATTGTTTAACTAGAGTTTTCTAAGTCAAAGCATTTGTTGCATTATATACTGTATCCATTGACAACAACTATCATACAAGGCAATATATCAGTGTTATGCTCATGTTTCTCATCCATGCATGGATCCATCCACTTCCACTTATCCTGATCAGGGTTGCGGGGGGCACTGGAGCCTATCTCAGGGCAACAGGTGGGAAAGCCCTGGACAGGCGCCAGCCTCATACAGGGTCAACAAAGAGAGACAGACAATCATTCACACTCACACCTCACATCACTGTCTATGGGCAATTTAGAATCCACAGTTAACCTCACACCACTAACTGTATATTTTCGGACTCTGGGAGGAAGTCGGAATACCTGGAAGAAACTCAGACAAACACGTGGAGGACATGCAAACTTAGATCATGGAGTCTAACTCAGGTCTTGCTGTGATGCACTATGATGCAACAGTGCTAATCACAGCGCTGCCCTCATGCAAGTATAATTCAGTAAATTATTGACAGTCTTTTATCTTTAATGAAATTTGAGGTGCTTTTAGGTCTTTTGGAGGCCTTTATGAAGGACATGGATATATGTGAGCTATATGCACATTCTTTTAAGGTTTGATTTATGTTGTGGAACTGATTACATGCACACAGGGATGATGTTACATTTATTTTTTATCAAGTTTACCTTGATTATTGCGTTAATACACTTTAAATTCATGTTATTTTTAACACCTTTGCCTGTCATGTTTTGCAGTGTCCACGCTGCCATGATATGCTTCTTTTTTTCTGTGAAATATGTGAAATAAACAGTTTGTTGTCCATTTCTGAAGATTTTCTCATCAAAGCAACTGTGTGCTTCTGTTTGTGTTCCTGATCTGTCCCCTGCTCCATTTTTCTTGGTTTCTCAGTTTGTTTTGATGGTCAACACTGAGAAGAAACTGTGTAGTTGTAGTTTTCTATTTCCTAATGAAGCAGCCTGCTGTGCACTTTCAAACTTTAGCTTTTAATGTTCAGTTTTACTGTCGTCTCTGACACCATGTACAGTATGCTGTCCAGTCATTTGTAGTGCACGCAAGTCGACAAATTAATTGAAGTCCCAGAAAAGACATTTAAGAGAACGTGGATGGATGTACCCAGATTTTTAAGTTCTAACTATAAACAACTCTAAAGTAAAAAGAAACGATTCTCTGACATTAATTATGGGTTATGTGTTTCAAATACCAAAAGAAAATATTCTAGTTATTCGGGGAAGAAAAATCTCTGGAGCTGTTTTACACTGCCCTCGTTAGTAAGAAAGTCAGATTGTGTGCAGTTAGTGTATCATTTCATAACCAAACAGAACAGGCTTGCAATCTATGCGGAATGGAGAGCGAGACTTTGGACTCAAACTATATTTCACTGCATGTAATCTAAATTTATGATTAAAATGTGAATCCAAAGGTTTTGCTCATTGTTGAGATGAATCTCCTGGGCACAACCTACACTGAAAGAGTCTTTATTGGACAGTGTTGATCAGAATGACAGCTGGGCAACATCTGCAGTTACTTAATGAAGGAGGTGGTCTGTGGAGAAGACAGTAAATCAATAGGCAGGTATGTTTCACATCTATCATAGTAACAGCAAGAACATAATGCAGGAACTGGTGTTCATATCAATTCTTATTATTTTGTCAGTGTTTGGCTTTCTTTTTTAAACTGATCAAAATATCAAAGAATACATTCTGACAAAAATGCAGGTATTAAAAATATATTTGCATGAACAAAAACGTAGATTCAGTTATGTCTGGCTAAAAAAGAGACAAAGTTTTCTCTTTTTGATCTTCAAACGTCGCTTTTTGCATTTGAATCACAAACTTATACTTCTTGTTTTGAGTGCAGTGTGAATAGTTTGGCTCTTCTGTTTAGTGTAGAAACCCATTCTGCATGATTGGATATAAAAGACAACTCCACAGACAAACCTGGGGTAATAGTCGGGTATTTAGTTTTCTTTTTCAGCGTAACTGCTGTAACTACGGTATCTGTTTTTCTCCCAAATAGTACTAATTTTTGGATGTTGCGTGTGTCTTTTTTTAAAGAAGTGTAATACTGAGAATGCTGACTAACTGAATATCTTGTTTTCATGCTGTTTTTGGATGATTTTCGTAATTATATCCCCAATCAGCTCACAGTGGCTAATGTCACACACCATTAGCCTCATTCAGCAATAATTTTCCCTGCACTGTAATTAACCCCCATGTAGGGACCTTTGTTGTCTTGATTATGGCGTTCTTTGTAAACGCCGCTGCATCCTGGTCAAACCCGCCCACACACAGCTCACACATATCCATGCTTTGTTTATCATCTTACAGACATAAATAGGTTACTGAGCTATCCTGCTGGGCGCAGGGACTATGTGCACACTTAGGGCCCCCTGCCAGGAGCATTTGTTTGCATCTCTTTATGTAGGTTATCAATAAAAATATTACAAACACATGCAAAATGACCTCAGAAAGATGAAAAGATGACCAAGAAAAGACACAGAGTGGCTATAAAAAGATGAAGAAACAACTACAAGGACATGCAAAATGTCTACATACAAGTGCAAAACAAACTCAAAGGCCAAACAACACTTAGATTGGTGTAGTAAACAATGTCAACAACCATAAGGCATTTAAAATGACCACAAAAGGACACAAAATGACTACAAAGCAATGTCTCTTGTCATGTGTGTGAGCAAAGCGAACACTGTTCAGTAATATTTCCATGCGGATGCAAGAATGCTATTGTTTTTGTTGCTTTCGTGAGACAAAAGGACCTCAAATGTTTCCTTTAAAAAAAAAAAAAAAAAAAAAACTTTAGAGGAAGACGCACGCACACAACAAAAAGCAACAACGGACAAAATGCCTCAGTTTGCTCTTATTTGTTGTGTTCCTATCTGGGTCTGTAATATAATTAACATTCACAGTCTAACGCTCCTCAGTCCACAGTGACTTGTTCTCATTGAGAAGTTCACAAGGTACTCCTTTACTGCCACAGCCTGCGGATTAGTTACCATGGAAACAAAGCTGTAGGAAGTCAGGAGGAATACGTTACCAGATACTTATGTTTGCTTCCTCCGGTGGAGGATACTTTACAGAGAAGTTAGAAGAGTTGTGTTGACAGTGTCTCAGTGAAGCTCTCAGGGAAGCACTGCTTTCTGACAGGAAAGCTTCAGAATATTTCTCCTCTTCCTGTCCATCCAGCTCGTGCGCTACGGGGCCGGTTCAGGGTTGATTTTTATTTTGGAGATTTTACTTTTTACACCTAAATTGCTGTGGTTCATCAAGAGCCAAACACAGAGCCTGAAAACAACCTTTAAAGCACGCTATAATAATTACAGAAGGATAATACTGGTTGTTCCTTTATAAATAATGAATAAAAAGGAGCTATGTGTGAAGAGCTGCTTATGAAAATATGAGTTGATGGCCTTTTTTGTTTAGGTGGGGGTGTTAACACAGGGCAGTTAGGTGCATTTAATGTGATGTAATAACTTCTTTTACCCCCTGATAAACTGGAGCGACTAAAGTGCCAACTTGCAGTTTTTAAGTTGGCCACTGGGGGTTAAATGAGCCACCAAGTGATCGAGCAGTGTAAGGACAGAGCTCAGTGACTTGCCTGTCTTCATGCTCGGGGTGTTTAGATAGGTAGACTGAATGAAATGTATTAACTATGTTTATGAAACAGTCCAAGGATAGAAAAAGAAATATCGTCAGAGTATCTGTTTTCAATTTTGCCTTTAGAGAAGAAAATATTCTTTATTTTCTTCTTTCTTATTTTCTTCTTTGCAACAAAAGCTGAGAAAAGAACGCAACAAAATATTTTATCCAAATAACATTGTTCCCTCTGTAGCCTAAGACTGACATATACCAGCTTATTTCTCTGTGGTATACACCAGTGTTTTCTCACCTGCAGGTTTGGGCACCTGCAAAGAGTCACAAAATAACTGTTGTCCCGTGACAGCTGGGATAGGCTCCAGCCCTCTGGCGACCTAAGCGGTTAAGAAAATAGATGGATCCAGAACTGAAACAATATTTCAGGCTATGATTTTGACTCTAAGCACACCAACAGACAGCAGGTTGTAAAGCCAAAATCTATGTATAAGGGCTCTCATAATGATAGATTTTCTATTTTTTCGTCATTATTATCATCCCATAAATAAATAAAATTAAAGTCATTATTGGGTATCAAGTAGAGAAATGAAAACAACAACAAACTTTTTGTATACTAAGGTGTGATATACAAAAAGAACAGGTAAACAGTTTAATACTAGTAGCTGTAAGGCAGCTGTGTGTTTGTGTCTGCATCTCTCTCTCTCCCTCCCCTCCACCTTTCCTTTAACTATCCATTAAGACACTCGTCTATCGTTAGGTGTACAGAAGCAGGCAGGCATTTCCTGCCTTGTGAGTGAGAGTGCAGGTTCAATATGACAAGAGCAGGCGATTTATAGGGGTGACAGAGTTGCACCTGATTGGTGGACTTGGACTTGAGCTCCGTCATCTTTTTGCTGCTTCCTATGATATTGCTTCTCAAGCGGGCCAAAACAACCCTCAGGCCAACAGGAACTGTCCCAGTGCTCCCAACAAGCAGTCTGTCACTGCATGGATCATGATGAGTCATCATATGATTAACAGAAGGGAAAAGAAGGCAAAAAAAAGCAAGTTATGCAAAGATTTGGCCATTTTTCAGGCGCACACACACGCACACACACATATATATACATACATACACCCATAGACCTCCACTAATGTCAGAACTGCCCCATTTTGGCGCTGGGTGACATGCACCTTAATGATCATATATTTAGCAGGTTTAAGTAACTGTCTGTCTCACATCCATCATCTGATTGCTGTAAATAAAGCACCAGCACTAGAGCATACACTGAACTCTGCTGAACTGATATACTAGTTTTTCAGCTCCATTTTCTAAAAAAAAAAAGCTGCTCTAAAATATCACTTAAACTGGTTGTTTTTAAGACCAGCTTTATATAATATACATGTTTTAGTAGTAACAAAAACACTAATTAACCCAGTCAGGTTAGTGTTGTAAAACTGCTAAGAGATGGAATGATACTGGTTGGTTTTGGTCTTTTCATGGGATTTGTAAATAATACAGACAACAATATAAAATAACAATACATTCATATAGACTAGCTACAGTGTGCTATACTGGATACAGCACACAGCAAATCTTACACATTACATTTGTCAAGATACATCAAACTGAGCAACTGGGAAAAAGGATTTTAGATTTTGCTGAAGACTGCTCTTAATACACAACAAGGCCTTACTGTTAATCTCCTGTAACAAAGCTCTCACAAATTTGGTGTCTGTTAATCAATGTTTGAAAAGAAAAGCAATTTTTTGCTTGTTTAGAAGACATTTCATGTAAAAAGTGTGTGGTTTTCAAAACTTTGCTCTGCTTTCAATTTTCTCTTTGCACTGTCTGTTGAAGGACTTATTGACATAAAATAAGAAATGTAGTACAAACAATCTGTAAGATGGATCTTTTCTTTCTTCCTTTAATTAAAGCAAGATGCCCACCTCTCTGTAGCTTGAATTCACAATAAACCACATCAGCCTAACACGTAACAAATGCTCAGTTAATGACTTGATTGGTTTCAGAGGACTCCTGCACCCTTGAAGGAACACTTCAAAATACCCAGTTTTTAAGGTGTTCCAGAAACCACTAGTTTCTGATAAGTTGTTATTAAAGCAGCTCAACGTTTGTAGATAGGAGGTAGCTAGAAAAGTAAAGGATCAGTCTTTTTTTTGTACGGTTTTAAGACACAAGACATGTGCTGTGTTGCTCACAAATATCTGCTACTTAGAACAAGCTACCTGACTCTAACACACGTCTCCCCTGTATAGTGGAAACCAGGCAAAGGTCTCACTACAAAGAAAAATGTTTTCTGTCATTCCGGGGAATTCAACCTTTGCCCAATTTTGCCTTCTGCGGGACTTTGTTGCAAAGTGCAAACTGGTGTGGCACCACACAGGCAATTTGAAATCAGGTTTTGTACCATAAGGGCTCTGCATCCCCCCGAGTCTTGGGTTCATGGACGCATATGCTCTTACGCGTCATGCATTAGTAAGTGCGCAAGGGTCTGCAAAGTTGGCGTGGTGCAGATTTTGTTGTCTTTACAAGCAATGCAGCGTAAAGAAAGAGTAGCACTCACTGACTATAAGAACAGAATAAATACAACCAACACCTAACTTAACAGTTATTTGAGGCCTCCTGCCTACTCTATCAGAGGGAAATAATCAACAAGGAACCTGCTCTTGTTTACCAAACAGATTCTCTAAGTGTGTGTGTGGAAGGTGTAATGTATGGCTAATTGGCTAATTAGTTAAGAGTTCACCCAGAGTCAGGGTACCTCTGCAACACCTTTAAATCAGAACAAACAAATGAGCACAGACAAATGATCACAGAAAAAAAAACAAGACACATTGGCAAGCTGCTCACATGAACTCACACCTCTCTGATAAACAGCTTAGCTGTTAAAGCAGGTGGTTGATTGCAGGTGCAGGTTGAGTAAGGAAGGGGCTTGGGCACTGGCACAGTCAGGTAATGGAGCAGACAAGGGGTCAGGGGGAAAAAGGCAGCAGACAAGAAGCAGCAATGCTGGACAAGGATGGGAAGATGCTAATTTGCATTCAGTAAAGAAGGAGAGGCAAGAGGGAATACTCAGGCCTCCAGCAATATATGCAGATCCACTATTTCACTTTACCGCTCTACATCTCTCTCTTGATTAGCCACACATACAGTTTCACTGCTCTTCACTTGCTGCTTTGTCACTTGTGCTGGTTGAAGCCATCAGGGTGGTCAGTGATCAGGTTGGGGAGGGTTAATTATAAACAATTAACAATCTCTACTTTTAAAATTAGGCTTAAAATTGTCTTCTTTTTTATTTTTATTTTTTTTTACAAAGCATATCATTAGGGCTGGATCAGGTGACCCTGAATCCTCCTTTAGTTACGCTGCAATAGACCCTCAGCAGCCTATTGCTGCTGAGGGCTTCCCATGATGATGAGTGTTTCTTCTTCACTAGGAATGAAAATTGATAAAAATTTTGCAATTCCATTATCCCTTCACTTATCAGTTTGATTCCTTATTGATTCTCTTATTGATTCTCATTGGGCTCTCATGTTCTCAGCTTTGAGAGAGACCACCACCAGTAAGCAGCATATCAAAGATATTACCTTTGGTCAAATTAATTGCATGCTGTGTGGTCTAAGGTTTGTGCATGTTGGAGGTATTTCCCCTCTTTGTTGTGATCAGTGTTGGGGTTGATACCGAAAAGTGTAAAGTATTAAACAGAACACTTTTCTTAAAAGTAATGCAGTACGGTACTTGATTACTCCCAGGAGATAGTAATTAATTATACTACTTGTTACAATACTTTTGTATTTCTCCATAAAATGACTTGAAACAAACTGTAATAATTGCAGTTTAACAATGTAAACCTGAGGCTGCAGTCACACACCAACACAAATCCCTGTCTGAATGAGTATATGGATATGATCTTTCGCTTAGTGTTTAGGTATTAACACAAACGCCAAAAACACAAAGCAGAGAAAAAAACCAACACAAGGAGACTTCAAAGTGATCGCCATGGTGATTATACTTTAGAAGATGAGCAGATAGAAACAGAGGCTCCAGGCTGACTCCTCATCAGTTTGTTACCTGTTAAAGTTCAGGGTCTGCCTGCTGGGCTGAGGTCGGCATTCACTCAGCTTTAACATTACTTTGGGTTGTTGGCTAGCTTACCGTTAGCATGCTGTCTGTGCAAATGTTTGCAAAGAGCAGAAATTGCGTTAGCAGCATGATGCAGCTGATTCTGTCCTGGACGCAGTTTGCACTTTACCATCGCACTCTCATCCTTGCGTCCATAAAGAATAAAAGTAATGTCGATATCCATGCTGTAGTCTGCACCGCTGTTTTCCTCCTCTGACACATGAAGGGAAATCAGCTGAATCGCTTGTAGCGCAAGTGTAAGTGTAACTTATAAATGGAATCAATAGGTAAGTAGACCAAGAACTGGCTCTCGATTAACATCCCGATTTTTCACTCATTATGTGTTTATACATCACTCTGCATTTAATAAGTAGTTATTATTAATCTCTGACTCTCTTCCACAGTATGTTTTTTGTCCCATCTTCCTCTCCTCAGTCCCAGCCAGTCATGGCAAATGGCTACCCCTCCCTGAGTCTGCTAGAGGTTTCTTCCTGTTAAAAGGGAGTTTTTCCTTTCCACTGTCTCCCTGGGGGTTTCTCTCTATTATTGGTGGGTCTTTACCTTACAGTTTACTGTGTGTGTGTGTGTGTGTGTGTGTGTGTGTGTGTGTGTGTAAAAAGATGATACACCCTTGATCTATGACTTTAGTAAACACTTTTGTTCTCAGCTGCTCATCATCATGCTAATTTTGCAAATTATGCTCCCAATAACTAAAAGGATTGCGATATGTTTAAAAAAAAAAATGTCTTGCTAGTCACCTCTAGTTCCAAAAAACATCCATAGAGGAAAGAACCAAAACCTTTGTGGATTTTTGGTTTTCAGGTCTTCAGGCCACTTATTCAGCAGCCCATGGGAACTGTTCCCATATGTTTGATTGCCAGTACCCCACTTGCTACCCTGTTTGCTAATAAGTTGTTTAAAGAATTGAGTCTGAGTTTCACAGTGCTGATGTAAAATCACAGTTAAACTGGAGTGCAGTGGTTCTCGAAAAACTGGTGTAGAGGTGTAAAAATGCCTGAACTTTGGATTGATTCTCTTCAGAAATTCAGGAGGCTGTCTTCTCTGCAGGGAAATACCAACAACAACCCTTCCTCCATCTCACATTCATATTTTGATTCATACAGTATTCACAGGGAGGAGGAGCTATTCACAGCTGGGTTTGTTTCCAATTTGTTTGGGTGTGTGCGTGCGTGAGAGTGAATGTGCAACCCTGCAGTGAAGTAAGATTTTACTCATTTTCAATAGTGAAAGCAAAAATAGAAAATCAATATGTGGCTGTCAGCACAGATATTAAGGCTTACTGGCACAAATATATCAGTGTATGGGAAACATTGCTCTAAGGAGTGTATCAATTTTTTCCCAGCTTATTATAAAACAGTTGTGGGCCTACAGAGGGGTCCCCAGCCAAAATCCAACAGGTGAATTTTCATCAGTTCTAATTTCTCTAAATAAAAACACACTCTTACACATTACTCAATATAACATCTTGGTTTAAATCAACTCTGACAAGTTGCGTTAAGTCAACATTTTATTTATTGTTTAGAAATGTTAATTTGTGCATTTTACTGTGTGTGTTCCAAGAGCAAAAGGAGGAAGCGCTGCCTCACTTCCTGTATTTATAACACCCTGTTTGTTGATGTCACAGGAAGGGACCTGGTGAAGAGGGGGAAGTATTTTATAAAAGTCAAATGTAGGGTTTTGTCTGCTCTACTTTGTTTTTGTTGCTGGTATAAAGCAGGATCAATAAGTGGGTGATTGTAATAATGGAATAATTAATGGAATAATCCATTGGAGATGATTTTGTTTGGATAGCTTGAGAGTATTTAAACAGAAGAACTCAGTTGTTCAGGACCAGGTCAGTGTAGCTGAGTGCCCTTGACATTAATTTTGGTTGGTTTAAGTTCAGTTATGGTTATTTGCACCAAGTTGACATTTTAAAATTGATTTTTGTAAATCATTTTTGGTCACAATGTTTGTAAATAAATCACCTGCTACACTCGACAGCATCTGTCTACTACCCTTCTTCAGCCACTTTGGCCAAGCGATCTCACCTGTTCTCACATGTTATATGACATTTTTTAATACCCATGACTCTGAAACAAATTTTAAAGGTTCGACATATGTCAAACAGGTATGTGGTAGCTGTAAGCTTATGGTCAGCTGCAAATACTCGACTATTTATGTCTTTTCTAGTTCTCCTCACCCCACTTTGGTGATTAAGAGGTTCATTGTCTAAAAGCAAAATAGAAAAACAACAACAACTAAAAGATAAGCAATTACTACTTTGGCAGCATGAAAACTGCCTATAATACTTTTACTGTGAACTTTTCAGGTCTACAGTTTTGGACCTTTATTCCAGCACCCCTACAAAACACTGCAGCTAAAAGGATTAAAAAAAACCTTTGTCATCATTTTGTAGTTATTGAATTGCGGCTCTCCTGGTGGTAGTAAATGCACTTCAGCCTTGTCTTTTATAACTAAAACTTGCAAAAGGTAGCAGCACCTTGCATAACAGACAAGGGTAAGTGAGTCGCTCGAATGTCCTTTGGAACATAGTGTAGTACTTTCGAACAAAAAAATGCACAAAGATACATGATTTTAACATTTCTGGACACTACCAGCTCAGCTCCTCGCAGCCTGTCAGGTTAGATAAGGCCATGTCTGGGTGCCCTTGGGACTCAGACTGCAGCAAGTTTTATTGTACTCTATTTACCAGCTGTGACAGTGTGGCTGGTATTGTTTCACATTGTGAGCCTGTGTGTGAGTGTAATTGTGGCAAAATATGGTGCTTTCTGTTGCAGCAGGAAGTTTTATTTTGGCATTTGTTTGTGTGTCTGTCTGTAGACAGATTTATCCATGCAGTAGCATGGTGTCCGTACAGTTCACATCAAAATGAAGGTCGAGTTAGGTAATGGGTGTTAAGCGACCCTTGAGTATAGAATAAAAGTCATTGGAAGTATGGAAGTCATTGGTTCTCCTGCTATATACCCCTGCCGCACTTTTCTTTTTAATTTCTAATTACCCATGTAAAGTATCTCTATTCACATCATATATCACATATGATGGTGTCTAGTTGAAACACTAGCAAAGCAGATTAAGGTCTTTCAGAAAATGCGAAGCTAACTAACACACAATGCAAATACACACCTGCACAAAGATGTGGCTTGATCCAAGTTGTTTCATGTCTGCTCCGGGGACTTTATCACTGTTTATCTCTCTGGTGCTCACTGTCTCCTGGATCAAGCCGATCTGCCTACACACAGCCACCTGTCTGAACACTCTCCTGATGAGATTACTCACATTGGGATTTCCACCAAGCACTTTTTTTGTGTGCATGTGTTTTGATGTGATACTCATAATACAGAGAGAGGACAGATATCTCTATCTGAATGCGGGTTTGGATAAAAAACAAAGGTGACACTGTGGATTTGTTTGAAATATAATGTTTTCATATGTGTATAAACTTAATAGATTTATAGAGCACTTTTTAGTCATTGTGTAGCATCAAGACTGTTGATATGGTCAGTCAAGTAGCAGAGGGGGTTGTTACTCAGTTTCAGTTGTTTTCCTGTTAATGAAAATTAACAACAGGTGCACTAGAGGGGCAACAATGAGACAACCAAAACAGGAATGATCTTGCAGGTGGAGGCCACTCACATTTTTTTCCTCAACTTTTCTGACTGTTTCTTTTCACTAGTTTTACATTTCTCTAGGGTCAGTGTCACTGCTGTTAGCATGAGGTGATACTTGAACCCTAGAGAGGTTGCACAGGTAGTCCAACTCCTCAAGGATGAAACATCAATATGTGCCATTGCCAGTAGGTTTGCTGTGTCTCCAAGCACAGTCTTAAATGCATGGAGGAGATTTCAAAGGAAGTCAGTTACCGTGGGAGAGCTGGACAGCTATTGAAGGTCCTTAACCCATCAGCTGGACTGATATCTGCTCCTTTCTAGAAGGAGGAACAATCTGAGCACTGCCAAAGCTACAAAAGAACCTCCAGCAGGTCACTGATGTAGATGTCTCTGACCAAACAATCAGAAACTGACTTCATGAGGGTGGTGTGAGGACCTGATATCCTCTAGTGGGCCATGTGCTCACTGCCCAGCACTGTGGAGCCTGATTATAATTTGCCATAGAATACCAGAACTGACAGGTCCACTATTGGCATCCTGTGCTGAACACCCTGAACACACGTGACAGACGTGAAAGGGTCTGGAGAAGCCGCGGAGAATGTTATGCTTCCTCTAAAATTGTTTGGTCTGACTGGTCTGTGACTGTGTCTTATTAGTTATGGTCTGGGGAGGCATATCCATGGAAAGACACACAGACTTCTACAGGCCAGACAGTGTCAACCTGACCGCTATTAGGTATCGAGATGACATTTTTGGACCCACTGTCAGACCCTACGCTGGTGCAGCGGGTCCTGGGTTTCTCCTGGCGCATGATAATGCCTGGCCCCCACTCTCGTTTCACCTAAATCCAATAAAATGCCTCTGGGACATTATGTTTAGTCCAGGCTGCACCTCAGACTGTTCAGGAACTCAGTGATGCCCGGGTCCAGATCTGGTTGGAGATCCCCAGGGACACCATCAATCATCTCATTAGGAGCCCCAACGCTGACAGGCAAGCATACAAGCACGTGGGGGTCATACAAACTACTGAGCACCATTATGTGTTGCTGCAACGAAATTTCAACAAAATGGACTAGCCTGCTGAATCATTTTTTCACTTTGATTTTCAGGGTGTCTTTGAATTCACCCCTCAGTAGGTTGATAATTTTCATTTCCGTCAAACCATGTGGCATCCTTTCATTCCTAACACATCTCCCAGTCCATATCAGTGTAGAGACCCAGCATGATTTTTTCCCCATTGAGGTCTGATATGCTTTCAAAGTGTTTTTGAACAGTGTATTATCGGTAAGTTCTGATTGGTATAAATGATTTGCATCATTACATTAGCCCACATTGATATAAAGTACTTTGTATTTATTCTCAACACAAAGACACTGTCTGTATTTGATTACATGTTAATACGATCTGTTAAACAGTCCGAGGATATTTTTTAGACATAAAAAGGTGAGAGCGTATCAATTTGTCCTCAGAGATGCATTGTGGCTTTAAGCACAGAGTCCATTAAGAGCCGACTACATTGGCAGTGGGAATGAATTTACTTGCTGCAAATATTCTGTATAATGATCAGTGCCAATGGGACAGTGAAAGGCTTAATTGGCAGCCCAAGTAACATTTTAGACATTTCATGCTTTGCAAGCAGAAAAAGCAAAACAACACTTGGAAATAGGTTTTCCTAAATCAGATTTAAACCATTGATTTGATATTCAACTCAAGAAGTCTGTTGCAGCCTGACTGCACAAATCACATTTCAGACTACCCTGCGTGTGGGCATGTGTTCCGTTGAAATGAGACAATCTAATTTCCTTTTCATTCAGCTTCATTGGATACACGCTTTTAAGTAAATACTTTAAAACACTTAGAGGACCACAGCTCACTCAATTTTACTTTGAAAATGAAGATTAGGAGGATATTTTGAGTAAAGGAGTATATTGTTAAAAAGCCGTCGCATGTCAATAGACGGTCATAATCTGGCAGTGGGTGTCATGTACTGTATGGAACTGGCAGCGTCCTGGCTGCACGTTAAGGCAGTGGGGGTGGTCGCTGCATGTGTGCTTCAGTGAGTTATTACATGTGTCAGATGCCTGTTTGCAGAATGGTGTGATAATTTTAAAGAAACCCCCCACTGCCTCTCACCCCCTCCTCCAGGGGTGATTATTCTTCCCTTCATGTCCATAAATACATGTCCGTGCAGACACTGTACTTGCTTGCTTTTCCGCGGCGTTTGACTGGCAAGCCGGGTAATAACCTTCACGCTAGGAGGGATTAGCTGCAGAATGCAAATGGCAGATGTGACATGTGTGCATACATCTTGTTTGCAGGTAGAGAGGTTTTCTATGTGGGCTGCTTAGAGGCAAGGAGGAGAGGACAGAATTTGTCATGAAACTGCTGGCAACCCATATGGGAGAAATAGCTGATGAATCGATGGAGATATTGATGAATAGATGGAGGCAATCACAGCTGTAAGTTACCATTGTGCGCGGGTTGAAAATGTTTGCAGTTGTCACAGGCTGACTGCTGCATGTGGTTATCCTTGTCAGTTTGTCAAGTATAAAAAAAATGAAACGATTAAGACAGAGATGCCAGTAGTTCGCGTTTGCGTGATCATCGTCCTTGGGTAATTATATCATATGCACTGGAATAGGGAAAGAGCTACACGGTGTAAATAATTAAGCAGTCATCCAGTTTTGTCATTCACCAGCTTGGATATGTTAATCACCAGCTTTGTATCATTATTTACACACAAACTGACAAACAGAACGGATATTTTAGGCATGATGTATTGAAGAGATGTGTCACATCTCCATTTACTCCAGCCCACAGCTGCAGATTACCACTTTTGTGGCAGTTTAAGTGCAACATTTTGATGTTAAATTCCAAGATTTACCCTTTTAAGTTGGAAAGGAGGCATTAAACACTCTATTGGCAGAATCTGCAATAGTCTTATTCACTTCCTTTTCTGGCATTAGAGAGGAGGATTGATGCCCTTCTCACGTCTCAGTGATGAATTTGCTACAGCCAGTCAGTTTAGTGTAGAATAATTATTGGAACCACTGACACCATTGTCTTTATATAAAAGATGGATGTAGTCACCCTGACAAAACCCATCAGTTATTAAAATCCTGCTATGATGCAAGAAGCTGAGTGTTTTTGCTGTGACCGTCATGGACTTTAGATGTCACGAGCTGATGTCACAAGCGGGGGGCACATCTGATTGTGATACTGAGGGACAATGAGTAACAAATGAACAATGAAAATAGCAATTAAGATGAAAAACCTATTTACTGAGATCATAGAGCCAGGAAAGCAAGGACTTATGAGTTGCTAATGCTGGTTTAAGGCATTTGCACAGTGACTTTCCTTTTTAGACCTTTTAGTCCATCTTTAACAGATGTGGGGAAAAAAAAAAATTTCACGGGACTGTGAGAAACTGAATACATCCCATGATTGTAGAACCATCTTTAGCAGCAAAATCTTAAAGAAAAAAATATAATTGTTCTCTGTATGACTTTATCAGTTGCTCACATTGTTGTGGAGGAATTTTGGCTAGAACCCTTCAAAATGACCTCCACTGGTGTGAACGTCTCTGATGAACGTCCCTGTGCTCAGTTCCCGGCACCGTTGAACAGAATTGGCATTTGCTATAGAATAACAGAATTGGCAGGTTCACCACCACAGAGCAGGTTCAGCCTGAACAGATGTGACAGATGTGACAGGGTTTGAAGAAGCCGTGGACGTGGACATTATTCACCATGACTGGTTGGTGGTGGGTCAGTGATGGTGTGGGGAGGCATATCCATGGAGGGACACACAGGCCGCTAGGCAAAAAAAAGATCATCCATCTTTTGCAGATGTGAAAAAAAGCTTTCAAAGCTCTGTGAAAAACAATTCTGAGGTAGATTTGCTGCTGAGCATGGGATCTTTGTCCTGTTACATGATACGGTTTGGGCCAAGCTTTAGCTGTTGGGTGGATGACCTCAAATTTGAATTCAGAATACTTTGATATACAGAGGAGTTCATGACGAACTCAGTGACTGGAATGTGCAGGTCCTTTGTCCTACTGTACAAGTCCAATCATCACCCTGTCACCACCATGCTTGACAGTTTGTATGAGGTGTTTGGATTTGCCAATTTTTTTTAGATGCAACTTTGCAAACCTAAGCTGTGCTGCCGTGTTCTTTTTATAGCGAAGAGGCTTTCTCCTGGCAACACTCCCGAACAAGCCATACTTGTTCACTCTTTTTCTAAGTGGCATGTCATGAAATATAACCTTTAACATGTTAACCGAGGCCTGTGGAGTCTGAGATGTAACTCCTAGGCTTTTTGCAGTTTCTCAGAGCATTGCAGGGTCTGACCTTGTGGTGGATTTTCTGGGATGTCCACTCCTGGGAAGATTGCAACATTGTGTTGACACACATAAACACTTCAGACCAGCAAACTGCCAGAATTTCAGTATTTATAGAGGTGCTCACACTTTCTGATGATCTTTTAATTGAGTACATGTAATTAGCAGTTCCTGGTTGCTGGCTTTTTTCATCTTCTTTTATCTGAGATTCAACTGCATTTGTTTCAGCATTTGTTTTTTTAATTTTGAGAAATTCATGATTTTTTTCTCCACATTTGGTAAATGGTAAATGGCCTGTATTTGTATAGCGCTTTTCTAGTCCCTAAGGACCCCAAAGCGCTTTACACAACCTGTCATCCACCCATTCATACACTGGTGATGGCAAGCTACATTGTAGCCACAGCCACCCTGGGGCGCACTGACAGAGGTGAGGCTGCCGGACACTAGCGCCACCGGGCCCTCTGACCACTACCAGTAGGCAACAGGTGAAGTGTCTTGCCCAAGGACACAACGACCAAGACTATCCAAGCCGGGGCTCGAACCGGCAACCTTCCGATCACAAGGCGAACTCCCAACTCTTGAGCCACGATCGCCCCTTTCCATTCGATATGCTAGGCTAAGCTAGTCTGTGATTGAAAGCATACGTTTATCACATGCAGTGGTATCAATCATGTCATTCAGAGTTGATTGTGCCAAAGAAGCAAAATAGCAGATTGGAAAATAAAAGAAAGACAAAATAGGATCTGTGTCCATAGTTGGGAGAGCACAATGTGTGGACAAGAGTTTTTAGATTGTAACAGTAATGTGTATATTATAAAAATTCAAAATAATGCTATATTATGTCCATCAGAGGGGTTTTTTTTGCCTCTTTTATTTAGCTGGCACTTTTTTCTCTTTGCTGATGCAGATTGTCATGATTTTCCGGTCTGCTCCCCCCTGGCATATTACAGTCTTTCAGTTTATTTTGGTCGAAGCCCTTTCAGTTTGGTCACAAGTGATTTGGCCTCTTTGGAACTCGTTTGTAAATGACCTCTCTTACGGATCAAACGTGTTGCTAATTAGCACTAATCGCTTACCTGTTTTGCACAAATTTTAGTTGCAATTAGGACATTTTGAAAATAAAGTGAAATTTGCCTCCTGTAGCCTGTGTCTGTCAGTGCTGCTTGGCCCCATTAGAGCAAAGGACAGCTATGTGTCTTGCAGCTAAAATATATGAATATTTTAAGATGCTTTTTTCCCCAGCATTTCACCACAGACAGTGTTGGAGTCAGTGATTGTAGCATAATTACAAGCCTCCTTTAAAAATACATGGGAATTGCGCTCTTGTATCTTATTAGGTACTCAGTTCAGGCTAGACTAAGCATTGCTACTTGTGTTGTCTCATTTGAGAACACAAGGAGACACATACAAGCTGATAATAGCTTAAAACCTAATTAGTTTTCTTTTTGTTTTTTTGTTTTTGGTTTTTGGTTTTTGCTGTGGAGGCTTTGGAGAAGGGGAGCCTGTGCTATAAAAACTACATTAATAATTTAAGTTCAATTTCCTCAGTTCACCTTTACTGATGATAGGTAATTTATCCTTAAGCTGTCTGAACAAGCACCAAAACAAATGCTTACAAATGCACTATCGCCTTTGTTTTCACCTTCTACTGACCAACAGTGACATAAAAGAGCCAAAAGTTTGGAAGCAAAAAGTCTCTTTTTTTCCCTTATTGTCTATAAAACCCTGTGAAAAAAAGCAGACGTGATAAAGCTTTAGCTGCCGCTCTGTGCTTTCCAACATTCCTTTTTCATCCGTGACAATCACCCTCCAGGCAAAATCCTACTGAAGGCATAAATCTTTAAAGTGATCACAAATACATTTCTTCTTCTTCTTTGTTTTTTTTTTATGTACTGCAAACTCGGATGTTTAATCTTCTTTTCAGCTGTGGCTGAGTATTAAGCATGGGTTGAGCTAAGATGGGAATTACATGGGGTCAGTAAATTTATTAACCAACAGCAGCATCACGCTGTGAGCTGTAAGGCCAGGCAAGGAGCCACAGACGTGACTGCAAACAGCAGTTTAGTGAGAGGCCTTTTTCATGTGTCAGCAGGCAAGTGTAATAGCATGCATGCGTAACAGAATCAATTAAATTCAAGGTCATACAATGCCATTACCAAACCTAAGCAAGTGGGCTATGTCTTTTAAAGCAATTGCCTTTGACACTCACTCCTTGTACATGTGACAGCTGCAGTGGACAAACAGATGGAAGGTCAGAGAGAGTGACAGGAAAAACTGATTAGCAACTGTACAACAAATGGGCTTCTAACCTGCTGCCCAAAGGTCTGAAAGTGTACTCGGTAACACTTTATACTACGTAAAGGGTGTAATTCCCCTGTAATTAAATGGATTTTCAATATGCTGTAAGTTCACTGTACTTTTCAGGCACAGGCTGCTTTTTTTAAGTCTTTATTTAAGAATCATTATGTTGACGTGCATGATGGATGTTCTGTTATTTAATTGATCTTTTGTTTTATCAATATAAATGCAATACAGTGGGCCCTCGTTTATCGCGGGAGTTACGTTTGAAAAATAACCCGCAATAGGTGAAATTTGCGAAGTAGCCAACTTTATTTTTTGCAATTATTATAGATGTTTTAAGGCTGTAAAACCCCTCACTACACACTTTATATACTTTTCTCAGACGGGCATGAATATTTTCACACTTTTCTCTCTTGTTTAAACACTCTCAAAGTTCAAACCTTCGTAGAAAAATAAGTCCAGAAATATAGAGTGAAACCAAAGATCAAACCCTGTTTTCAGGTCCAGAACATGGGAAAAGAGCAGCTGCCAGAGAATTCAACATTAATGAATCAATGGTACGGAAGTAGAGGAAGCAAGAAGAATGAGTTGAGTAAACTTTGTCTTATCTGACTGTTTTGTTTCGCTTAATGCGCCTCATAATCCAAAAAATACGGTAACTTCTACCTTCCTTTAGCATGTCCAGAAGTCCAACTTTTGTGCAATGATAGCATCTTCCTCTGCCTTTTGGGTGCTCCCACAGGTGCCTTTGATGGTGCAAAACGTTTCGACGACATTGTTGTGTTTGTTGGGGAGAAAACCTACAAACAAAAAAATGAAATTGGGTGGTTGTTACATGTACAAGATTCAAACTTGTAATTTGAACTAAAAAATTTCATGTTTCTATGGTGAACGTAATTAAATCATGTAGCATCTGCATGAAATTCAGCAACTTAATTTGTTCTTGTTGAGATGACCTGATACAATCTAGTAAGAGTGGTTCGCTGCCTGGACTCATGAAATTCACAAGATCACATTAGATGTCAAACTGCAGGAAAATTGCTGGAGTTTTAAGAGGCAGACAACTACACCCACATCACGTGTATGCTATTGCTATTTATTGTGGTTTCACCTGTCAAGGACAAAAACGTGCAGAAAATTCTGCATCAACCCTTGTAATCATAGCTTTCCTAGTTTTGCTACGCCTGGATTGACAGCTTGGTGGCGTGATGGTTAGTACTGTTGCCTCACAGCAAGAAGGGCCTGGGTTCAAATCCACAATCTGGCTGGTTTGCAGTGTGTAATTAGAGTTAGGTTAATTGGTGATTCTAAATTATCCATGAATTTAAGTGCAAATGGTTGTTTGTCTCTATGAAATCATCAACCCCCATATCGGTTCATTAAGCAAGACTAGCAGTAATTGCCCTGATTAACAAAGCAGTTGTTCAAACAACAAGATTTCATTGTGTTTTCCTAAAGTTTTTAACTTGTGTAGAATGAGTTAAAACAAATTTCACTCTACATACTTAAATCAATCACTTCAAGTCAATGCAAGTATACTACGTTGATCCAACGTAATCTGATTACATTAAACCACCAAATGCCAAATGTGTTGGTTTGACATGGTCAAAAATGGGTTATTGTACTTGGTTAAATCACGTGGAAAAAGGTGCCATGGTTAAATTGTGTTCATACAACAACAGATTTTTTTTAGTGTACAGTACAGCACTTCAGAGTCACACTGCTCGGGATCGAAGATTTATGTAAATTTGATAAGCTGAACTCATTCTGTACTGTACAGGAGACACGGCATGAAGGAGATTGATAGACAATGGTCTACAGCCAATCAGGACGCAGAACACAATGCATTGTAAAAAAAAAAAAAGCATGCAAATTTGCACACACAAAAAATCTGCGAAACAGCGAGGCCGCGTTATAGCGAGGGACCACTGTACAGACTGTTTCCCTCTTATGAACTTAAAAGATCATCTTATAATGTAAGATGTTTAAAACTGTTTCTACAGTATTTGAACTGGAACATATAATTTATGTTTCCTTTCCTGTATGATACCCAGAATTTAGGCATTATTTTTTTACTTGCAACACAATAATTTTTACTTTTCTTCTAAATACAGAAGCATTAGGCATCGAAAAACAAGTCCGTAGGTGAATGAGGAATGTGGTATAAAGTGCTTTAAGTGCTTAAATAGATTATGAAAGCATGATATTAGAGCCTGATCCAGTCTGTTTACCTTTAATTTACCTTTTTTTAGGTAAATATAATTACATTGTAATTTCAAATAAGATACGTTGAAATAGCATGTAATTAAAGTGTAATTACATTATTGTAAAATATTTCTGTGTATTCAAAATGAGCAGCACCTCTTCCCCATTAACCTGTTATAGAGTTGAATTTTAAAGTGAAGTTCAAATAAATAAATCTGACACTAAGTGGTTACAACTCATATGCTCTCCCTTTCTCTCTCTCTCTCTCTCCCTCTCTTTTTTTCCTACCAAAAATGGTTTTATTATTACATTGATCTGTTGGGTTGGGAAATGGTGGCACTGACAAAAACACAGGAGGTGGAGCTGAAGGTGGCAGAGGTAAGATGTTAGGATTTTTGGAGGGAAGTGACCAGGACGGACAGGATTAGAATTGAGTATACCAGAGGGGCAGCTATATCACAGGGATAGCTGATGCTGAAGATGGAGCTGCCAGGCAGGAGTTAGAGAGGAAGATCCCAGTCCCCCTTCACTATATCATAGGAGGAGGTGCAGAGGGTTGATGTGACAGGAGAGGATGGGGATAGGGTGAGATGGAGGAAGATGATCTTTTATGGCAACCATTCAAAAGAAAAAAAGAAAGAGAAGGCGATCAGTAAACTGAGAAAACAGTGATTTGAGTTATGGAAAATGACACAAAATGATTTGAGATGGTTGATAATGACACACATAACAGTGTGGTCAGTTTATATATCTGTGTGAGTGCATTAAAGCCTATTAATATTTGACGGCCGAACTGCTCGAGTGTAAGTATCCTGCATTAGTCCTGCTCAGTGGCGCCATTGAACATTTACACAAAGCTGGATCTTTCACTGTTGTTCAAAGTGAACAGGGAGAACGCATGCTATCTAGTGCACTGGCATGGTTCACTGATGAGTTTTTGATTGTTTGTGAACAATAGCGGCACTCAATGGTGCAAAGAAAGCAAGCATGTCTGCTCCCTCAGCATCCCTTTTTAAAAGATTTTTAGTGTTTCTGGCCACCTGGTGAGTGTACGCCTCACATTCAGTTTCATCTCCATGACAACCGACCAAACTTCATTCACTGAATAGGCTGCCTTAAATGCCTGAAATCTCTTTAACAGCTCAAGAGATGCGTCGGGGTTTACATATGCTACTGTGGCACTTTCAGACTGAACAACTAACAGTTACATTTAAGAAAATATTAGAACATCAGCCTTTTCTTTTAAGTAGTGCATGGCCTTTACCGCCCAGTGGTGTGCTCTGGCTGTTGAAGGGCAGGTCCACAGAGGCTCATTTTTTTTATTTTACGCTACAAAACTGACCAGCTTTAAGCTTCAGCCCTTTGCCTTGTTGCACAGAATACAGAACAGTCGTCTCCTTTCTGTTTTCTTCAGTGTAAGTAGGCGCAGAGCCATTCCATTCTTCTGCCCACTGTTCAGGTCTTTGCATAGACAGTATTTGTGTTTTGGCTCTGAGCGTGGCACACTGCATAATTGCATTTTGCCGTGTCAGGTCTCACAACTGCAGACTTCAGTGGGCTCATCCACAGATACATGCCTGATTAACAATAGGCTGGCTCACATGCTTTTCATGGTTACTTAATTGTTTTGTGTCCTCTCATGTAACCCACTCTCTCTGGCATTATATTAATTAAACCTTTTAGTTAACGGCATAACTCATGCTGTTAAATCAGAAAGTACAAAGGTATTAAGTCGCCACACTGAACTAATAGTGGGCCAAGGTATGAGTCATTTTCCTCTCAGGCTTTGTGGAGTGATATTATGAATTCATGGTGGTTGAATGTCAAAATTATTATTATTATATTTTTAGATTTGTGCTTAATTTGCACTATTAGCCATGCAGGATGCATCAACTCTGCCTTGTACTGTATGCCAGCACAGTCTCACCTAAACAAAATCGGATAAGCAGACTGTCTGTCTGCTTATTGATAAAAACAAAGAGTCTTGTCAGCTACTGACACTGTCTTTCCTCCGAAGACTACCATATAGGCCTTTCATGCAACTATATGACTAAATGTATGTAAAATGTGCGCAGTGTCATCACCTTTAGAAGGGCAGAATTTGGCACCCTGCATTTCTTAAAATAAAGGGTCTAATTCTAACTCAAACCATCATTATTTTTCTCAACTTCAATTTAAGCGAGTTCTTCAGTGCCAAGTGAAAATTAGACGTGCTGATCTGCACATTTAAAACAGACTTGGACTCAGTATTCACCTCTTTATTTAGGATGGACCTATTAATAACTTTTACACTACTTTATAAATGTGTGTATATATATATATATATATATCTACTAACTGTATATTTTATGACTACATATAAATATATCACCAAAATTTCAGCAGTACTCTAAAGTTAAAATAATTTGCGCTTCTTTTAATATAGACATTAAAATTATTCCTGCCTTTCAAAATTGCTAATAAGCTTTGGTTAGATTGCTTCTAAATACATATTTGATTTTGGCTTTGTGAAGTTCAGTCTCAGTTTCAGCTTTCAGAGCCTTACAATAAGAGAATGAATAGGGGAAGTACGATAAATTACTTATACAGTTAAAACCCCTTGTGTACTCGCTACTCTCTGTCTACTCCACATTTAATTCAATTCAGTTTAAATATATAGTGCCAAATCACAACAAAGGTCATCTCAAGGCACTTTATATTGTAGGATAAAGACCCTACAATAATAGAGAGAAATCCTAACAACTAGAGGACCCCCTATGAGCAAGCACTTTGGCAACAGTGGGAAGGAAAAACTCCTTTTTAACAGGAAGTTGCTGGGATTGGCTGGTGGTTAGAGGAGGAAGACAGGACTAAAGCCGTGCTGTGGAATAGAGTCAAAGATTAATAATAACTTACAATTAAATGCAAAGTGGTTTATAAACACATGGTGAGTAAAAAGGGGTGAGAGAAGGCGAAACACTCAGCATCATGGGAAGCCCCCAGCAGCCTACGTCTATTGCAGCCTAGGATTCAGGACCACATGGTCCAGCCCTAACTAAGTTGTGTCAAAAAGGAAAGTCTTAAGTCTAATCTTA
Source organism: Pelmatolapia mariae (assembly GCF_036321145.2). Classification (NCBI taxonomy): domain Eukaryota; kingdom Metazoa; phylum Chordata; class Actinopteri; order Cichliformes; family Cichlidae; genus Pelmatolapia; species Pelmatolapia mariae. Next base: position 10,812,480 of record NC_086227.1, on the reverse strand, counting down.
AAAGTAGAGACCTTGTCTATCTCCTGAATCCGAGCTGGGAGCAGGTTCTACAGAAGAGGGGCCTGAAAGCTTTTAAATATCCCAGGTACCACAAGTAAACCAGACGTCTAAGCGAAGTGCTCTATTAGTGCGATGTGATACTATGATGTCTTTAAGATAAGATGGGGCCTGATTATTCAAGATCTTGTATGTGATGAGAAGGATTTTAGATTTGATTCTGGATTTAACAGATAATGAGTATTCTAAATTGTAAACTGTGAAAATGTGTACATAGCCTTTTGAAGCTCAGATTCTTTTTATTTTATTTGTATGTATTTTGCATAGCTTGTATTTCTTTGGGGTGTTTTTCATTGTACTTGTAAAATTGTAGTTTTTCAAATTGTTTTTAAATGTTTTTTTCTATTCTATTAATCTGTCAATGCCTATTTTGAAAAGGATATCTTGATCTCAGTGAGACTGCAGGCAAAGCTGGACCTATTAGTATGTTCCGCAAGCGGTTATGCAAACTTTCTACTGATAACAGAATTCAGCATTATCTTTTTGTCAAAACACGAACCAGCCGATTTAGATTTCTGACTGTGAAAGAAGAAATGTGAAACTGTTCTTTCCTTCAGGTGATTTTAGACACACTCAAGGTTATAGATTCAGCCCTGAATCCAGAGAAAGTTGTTTTGTGTGCTGTTGTTGCTGTGCTTCAGATTACGTCTACATATTTAGGTGTTATTTATTATTTAAACTCTAAGTAACAAACAAAAAAAAGACCCCAGTGTGTTTGGAAGAAATCTGAAGACCAAAAGCAGATATAATAATCTGTTTCTCCCAATAATTCTGTTTTAAATAGTATCTCTTATTATATTCGATTACCATTTCCACTACAAGGCTCCTAAATAATTTATTTTCTATTTGTTCTGTGATTTGGTTTTTTTTACGCTGCAATGCTGGTTTCAGCTTTTACTAAACCCTTTAGTCATGTATCTTGATGCATATATATTTTGTCTTATTGTCTGTAATTCTTTGTCAGCAAAGCAAATTTTAAATCCCTCTTAGTCAGCTGATTCGGTAAAAACATGGCTATTTCTCACAGGAGCGGCTCTTATTAATCTTCATTTCCCTGAGTCTTCAATGGTGTCATGGTGTCATGATGCTGTGAAAATGTGCTTTCAGTCAGCTCATATGCCTCACACTCACAGCTGTGTTTTTGGACAGTGATGTCCTGACAGCACCTGAGCCATGCATATTCTCAGTATGTGATAATTAAACACTAATAATAGTGTGATATTTAGGCCTGCACATTACCCATGAACAGAAATTTGCAGGATCTGCGGTGCAGACATACAGTAAAGCTACTTTTTAAGTTTTTTTTTTATCAGGACTTAACCTAAAAAAACATGTTTTCAGTTATTTAAGCTATATTTCAGCTACAGCAGTCAAACTACATCAATAGGAGCGCTTATCTGTGGTTTGTGAAGCCCTGTTTAGGGGTTTTACATGTTAGCATGATTGCTTGGCATCTTGGTTTTTGCAGCCTGAAGTGGCTACATTTGGAAGAGGTGCTATGTTATCATAACACTAGCAAGATCTGGTTGTAAGATGCATCTATACTGCATGAGTGCATTACTTGGATATGTTATTCATCCATCCATCCATTCATCAGATCACCAGTCAAAGGACTAATGCTAACATTCACATCTATGGCCAATTTAGAATCACCAGTTAACCCAGCGTGCATGTGTTTAGAATACATCCATGCCAGGCTATTTAGGGCCTTTTTGGGATGACTTTGCATGCTCTCCCAGGGCCCAGGGTGGAACAGTCCACCAAAACTGGACCATGGGCTTCTTGGATGGCCTATACCACACAAGAGACCATTTTTGCATGTAATTGCATTAGCTTTGGCACAAAATGCACCAAAGCTACAAACACTGTTGAATTAGTTCAGGTAAATCCTAGCAAACAGCAAGCAGCCTATTGGCACCCACATCTCACTCATTCCCTGATTTAAGTGAGAGGTGGGTAGGTTATTAAAAATAATCACTGCCTCATGAGCAGGAAAATTAGAGGAAGAGACCAGGATGTAAACATAGGGTGCCTATAGGGACTCAACTTCAAGTACCCATTCAAGGAACAACAGTTTTTGGCACATCAATGATCTACTTTTTAACCCCAGCGGTTGCTTTTTGTTTAATAATGACAATTTTTGTGTCCAGTTTGATTTTAACCTTACTGGTGTTTTTTAAGTACATTACTATTTTTGCATCTCATTTACTCACATTTACTTGAGCCCTGTTTAGTAAACTCTCAATGATTTCTAAAGAAAATAAACAGGCTGCTTTAAAGTAAGAATAAAAAGTGTGAAAGTTTGACCGTCCAAAAACTGCATCATCTTAAAAGTGTGAAGTGAAATATTTTTTGTGATTGCATAAGCTTAAATTCTACCAGGCAAACAGCTCTAAATAATTTGCCAGGCTTGTGGAAAGCCATTCTCATTTCATATGCTCATATTACTGCTCTGTGTGCACTGCAGTCATCCTTGTAGACTGTTTTGTCATTTAGTGGAGATATTCATAGGAGACTCATATTCCAGCTTTAAACAAGGGAAAGCAAGCCAGACTCCTACCCCTTTATGGCTGCACGGAGACCGGAGTGCAGCGCAGCGCACTTTGTGCATCTGACTGAGCAAGGCTGTCCGTTCATATTATGCTTTCACATTACAACAATCCATAAAGCGTTTTAATGTGGGCCCATCTACAAACCTTCAGTCTGAATAAAGCTAAATTACATCATGCTGCTTGCCATGTTTCTGTTTTCCCATGCATTTGTACATGGTGAGGAGTTCAAAGTCACCGTGAGCCCTGTAGTGCCAGTGCACATTTACTTTGTTTGTGCACCGATGTATGTGTGTGAAATGTGATTGAGTCTGGGATGAAGCTGTTTGTAAGTGGAAATATAGACTTGAAGTGGAATCCACTTTACTGCTGCACTTGCTGAAGTTTCCTGCTGCATGATTCATTTCAGTCTGTATATTTAATGAAAGTGACAGCAGATTGCACCAATTAGTGGGATAACTGACGTAAAAGTAAGATGAACCACATCCTGTGTAAATATTTTTTTCCCCCTTACATGCTGTGATTGATAAATATATAATAAATGGTATAAATATGCTCAAAGAGAGAGAGAGAGAGAGATAGATGTGGTAGTTTATATTTGGAGGAAAAAAAAGAAATGAATTTATAAGTTTTCTTGTTGAACCTGTAAAACCTCATCCACAGATGTTTTTACTGGGTCATGTGTTACAACATTAGCATGACAGTGTGATGTTTTTTAGTTTTATTGTCCAGGTTCTTTCTAGCTTTGTATTTTTGTTTATCTTTGGATTAGGGTTCTGTATTCTGCCGCAATTTATCTTTCTGTTATTTCTTGTTTATTTTCTTATGCCTGATACAAGTTCTTCATCGTGTTGTTATTTCACCCTTTCAGTTCTGAGCTTCTGTTTTGTAGATCCTTAGGTTCATTCAGTTAATCCCCCTTTGTTTCCCCATTCTGTTCCGCTGCAGTCTTTTCTCTGTGTTTGTCTTTTTGTCTTGTTCCCTCATTTTGTTGTGTCAAATAATCGTCTCTTCAATCAGTTGTGTTGTACTCTTCCTGTTTTATTTTGCTAAGTGTTGTTCAGTTTAAGTCCCTCTTGAGTCATCATGTTAGTAACCCTCGGCTATGTTCTCACCTGTTCTCTCTCACCTCAATATCTTGTAAGTATATGTTGTCCGAGTGTCCCTTTGTCCTTTCTCGTGTCCTCCCTCATGATTGTGTCTCCCTGCTCTTGGTTTCCTAGTTTTCAGTTTCCCTGTTCTGATTTTCGAGTTCATCCCTTGTCTCCCGAGTCCTGCATCTGGGACCACGTCCTGCCTGCCCCACAGCCGGTTTATGACACAGTGTAGAGGTGCCCTGTTATTTCTGTGTGACTATTATATATATTATATTCAGTGAATTTTAATGCATTTGGAATAGTCTGCTGCTTTAGCAAATGCCATTGCTCACAAATCCAGGAAATCTTCTGTTAGATGAATGATGAATGAATAACTCCACAGCAATGCAAATGCAGTTGGAGCATCAGGGTTGCAGCAGAAGTGCTTGTGTAGATCTTGTTGGTGAAGATGAAAACCAAGCAAAGAAAGCATGTGACCACTATTGTGAGCCTGCCACCCCTGCTGAAAGCAGATGGAAGGGGAAACGTAAAATATCACGTGACAGTCATGTGATAGCATGTATAGATAGAGGGCACACTTTGCTGTGACATTAACAGCTGCAAGTAATTAAAGCTTCACTGACTGGAACGTCATTCCTTATGCTGCACTGGTTATTAAAATCGCAACGTTCGGATGTGAAGATGAAGTGCTTAAAATATTTTTAATTTTTTTTTTACAACAGCGGCCAACTCAGATATGATATTTACACTTTGGCTTTACTTCATGTTACTTAACAAGGTCTGCCCTTGTTTTTCTTTTCGTGGATAAAGGGTATTTTTTTCCTACTCTTTCACGCCTGACAAAATTTTGATGAAAACACTAGTAGCCCAAAAATCTTTTCAGCAACGTCAGTCATTGAGTAAGCCAAATTCATTCTCCTACCATAGGCTGCCGTTGCCTCTGCGCTCTGACCAAAATACACACAGGAGACAAAACAAAAATCCATTAAATAGTTGATGCAGCCTTGAATAAAGTCAGTACCTCTGAAGCTTTGAAATGTCTCTGTGGACTCATAAAACCAGTGACCCAGATGGCTCCCAGGTTGTGGGAAGCATGCAGTTACACTATTTCGTGTGAATGTCAGCGGCCGTGTGTGCCTCCGCACACACAGAGACACACTTTAGGTGAGTTGTTTGTTGTGTGAAAATCCGTGCAGTGCGAGGCTACGCACACAGATATTGTATGACCCAAGTTCAGGTCCAGAGAGAGACAGAGGGAGAGAGGAACATGACTGAAGCGAAGCGTGCAGAGAGCAGCCTGGGTTGTGAGCAAGAACAACCTCTGCATGTGGAATGAGTTCCAGGCGGGAGGCAGAGAGGAGAGGAGGAGGAAGCACTAGCGCAAGTGCAGCAAGCTTCTCAGCACTGGTATGTTAACAACACACCAGGTTTTGTGTGCGCCTCTGTGTGCACGTACATCATGTGTGCGTATGTGTGTGTTTGTGTGAGAGAGAGAGAGAGAGTTATCTAGTAGATGGTAGGGTATGATTGCCGTGTGCACGAGGGAGGATGGAGCTGCGAGGCACTGATTGGTTGTGCACTCTCATAGGGTGTGGCCAGAATGTGAATGACTGCTCCTGCCTTTCGCGCTGCCAGGTTTTTGGGGACAGTTTCTGAGGAGGGATGGGGTGTGTGAGACTGTGTGTGTGGAGGAGAGAGCATTGGAGCCTGTGAGAGAAGGCAGGAAAGAAAAAGGGAAAGGGGGGGCAGGAGGACAGAGAGAGAGAAAGAGAACAGGAGCTTGTGAAGAGAGGGAGGGAGGGAGCTTCAGGCAGCGAGGCTGGACTACCGCTCAAACACTGCAGTCTTTCTTTTGCTTCTCTGAGGAAGCTGTCTTTCTCTTCTCGCTGCCTGTCTCTCCTTCTTGCTGCTTCTTCTCTCGCTGCTTGGCCATGACCCTGGTGGACACCTTGATCTCCTTGCCCACCTAGAGAAGAGGAGAGAAAACGCTGTAGCGGAGGAGGGAGACGAGAGGAGGGGACAACCGCACACTTTGCTTCTCTGATGAGAGTCTGGAAATTAATTAACCACCATCAGCACAGGGGGGGAGAGCAGAGAGGGGCTCAGGAATAGAATAAGAGGGAGTTGAAGAGAGTGATTTGTTAGATGAGAGTGGAGAGACGCAGAACAACCCCTAGACACTTTTCAGAGACAAAAGGTTCAAGTTAGGGCAGGAACTAAAGAAGCAAGGAGGAAATTGGGCAAGGCAGGAATTCCACAGGGATACAAATTGAAGAAGCCAAAGAATGGTCTGCTCATCAGCGTCATTCATCCTTTCATGCCTTCTTCCATTCTTCCTCTCACATCCATAACACCATTCTTCCCGCTTGCCTCCTTTTCTATCTTAGTTCTTTCTTTTATTTTTTTGCTCCGTGCATGTCAGCAAAAGCACATCGCCAGTCACAGCCACATGCCGAACACTCAGACACAACTAAGACCAGAGAGTAGTGTTTCATTCTCAGTGGACGTGCGCTCTGTCTCTGAGTAAAAGAAGTTGATTAACCAAAGCAGGGGTGCTGTTATTTGCCAGCCAGGAAGCACCTGCTCAGGAATTTCTCATGAGACCAGGTAGGACCATTTCTGGATCATTTTGGCAAGCCCAAGGCGCTAGAGAGGTCGAGCTCTCCAGGCATTTACCTGATTGAACCTTTATGAGATGAAACTGCAGATCAGCTTATCTGGGAGCATCACACCTGTGTGCGAGGGATTAAAGAGATAGGGATGTGCAGATGTGTACGTGTATGTTGGGATTATGTCCTAAATGTTCAGATTTACACAGATGTTGTGGCAGGATTATGCAAACTGTCCTGCAGAATATATAATATATAAGATTCAAAAATAGCAAGTCAGTTGAAGTGAATGGCAGCATATTGTTTTCTCACAGATCACGTGTGATCCCACACTGGGTATAATTAAATCAGTAGTTCAGGAGTTTGTTAATTATTTTGAGGCTAGGTTAGAAATACTACTGAAATCCATCTCGCAGCCCCCCCTCAGTGGAATACCTCTTTGTCCCTCGCTGTGGACTTTGTTCAGACCTGAAGTGCACAGAGTGACTATTAAAGACTCCTAAAGGCTCATTCAGCTTCCATTATGAGACGCTCGAGCACAGACGAGACTCCATATCGGCGCAGTCCATCTCTGGACAGCAAACCCGACACGCCGCCGTTCACTTCTGGGTTTCACCGCTTTAGCGGAGAGTTCGAGTATAAGCGGCCACCGTTTGCGTTCGGCTTTCACACGACAAAGGGGCCGCAAACGTCCAAGGGACGCTATGCCCAGGGCAAGAAGTATGTGGTGTTTTACCTGGACCTCTCCTTCATATTCCTCCTAGAACTGCGGCGCTGCAGGATGGCTGAGGGTTGCATGATGGCCCTGCGATATGGAATGGTCTTCTTCAATCTCCTCTTCTGGGTGAGTTCTGTCTTTTTTTTCTTTTTTCTTTTTTTAAAATCTTTTTATATAAATATATGCATTCTTGTGCATGACTTTTGAAGAGGGGGGAGTGTTTGTTTTGCTGAAAGTGATGCTTTGCTTGCTCGCCTTAGATTTTTCTTACCCCTTTTTTTTTCTCCGAAGGAGCTCTCTTATGTGTGTCTTTGTAACCACAGTGATGTTAGAGGAGTGAGGAGGGGGCAGAGTTGAGAAAGAGACAGATCATGCATTTAGATCATGTGTACAAAGCCCACTGTGTGGGTGAGTGAAGCCTTTTCTGTTCCCTATACAGTTCGTTGAGTGTGGGTGTGCACTGCATTGTTTGCCGTGTTAAGCTGTGGCACATTTGGAGCTTGCATTATGTGTACACTAGTTAATCACAGTGTTACCATTGTGTTGTAATTCTTTACCTACCTCTGCCTCGCCCTCCTCCCCATACAGCAGCACTTCTTAGTTCACCAAGGCATCTGCTGTCAGTCTGCTCAATCCAGTTGATCGTATCTTTTTGCTGTGGGGAGGGTTGAGCTCCGCTGTGTCTGTCTGTCTCGATCCATCTCTGATAGCCCCCGTTACCGATCACTTGCATTTTCATTGTGAAGTCTGTCATGTTCCCCAGCTGTAAAGATTTCAAGCTTGTGTTGTTTTTTTTTTCCTCGTAGACTCCTGTTGTGCACTCACTTGCAACTTCTCGCAGAGCTTTATGGGGTTTTTGGCCTCTGTGGTTACCTTTCTGGGATTACTTTGATTTGTCATACGTCTGCTCTTATTGGTAACAGAATGAGATGAGGCCTTGGGCACTGAAATGCAATCTAGCTGCCAAGATGCAATCTCCCTCAAGGAATGAGTGACCTTTTCACCTCTACATCTTCAGTCAGCTATAAACGGCTGTCAGAGAAGGGTCGCGGTATTTGTTATTAGCACTCTGTGTGCATGTGTGACTGTGTGTGTGTTGCCACTGGGGATAAATAATGACCACTTGATCAAGGGTAGCTATAACCTGTTTCTGATAAGCCAGTTGTATTAGGTAAGAACAGAAGAGCTCTGCCAATTTAAAACTAAGGATGGTACATTTTGACTGTTTCGTCCCAAACTTTTTGAGGATGATTTTTTAAATTTTAAGGGGATACTTCTTAAATCTGAATATTTTATACATTGTAATGTGAATGGGATGGCTTTTACTATGACTTACAGTCAGCATAGATTAGGGATGTCAAACTTATTTTACATTGTGGGCCACATACAGTCCACTTTAATCTTAATTGAAGTGAAACTGGCCCTTTCGGTTGGTGTAAAGAACTTTCACTATACATTTATTATTATTTATAAATAAAAGAAATGCAATTTCAACAATATGTCTCGTTTTTTCGATATGTTAAAGAAATGCTGCTGCAGTAAATTAATGTGGCAGCACAAGTCTTTGGGCTTAAATTGTAATAATTTAATGTGGCACAAGCTCTGTTAGCTCATTGCTCACAGCCTTTGTTAGTTCACAGAAAGTGCTCTATTTTTACACAGTGGCTCTATTTTCATCGATAGTGAAAAAAACAAAAACAAAACAAACAATTTTTCTCTCATTTAGTTGTTTATTCATTACTTAACCACTTTGCTGTAGCATGAATGGCCTTGGGGGAAGTCTTTACCAGTAGAAAAATCTGTAAAATGTAGGAAATTACTGTTAATATTCATGCTTTTTCCAAAGCCCTCCAGTGGGCCAAATTGAAGTTTTCACCGGGATGATTCTGGCCCCAGGGCCTTATGTTTGACACCCTTTGCATAGATTGTATGAACAGTGTCCTGATGAAAATATGTTAGCCCTTTACTTTCACTTTCAGAAGGAAACACAATGTGACAGTTTACATCCTGCCTGAAAACAAAGCTCTCAATAGCTCTCTCTCTCTTACAGTAGATTATTTATATTTGTAAGATTACCAGGTGAACTGGAGGTGGGAAATTATTTGTCTCAAAGTTTCATGGCATTAATCAGTTCTATAAATAAGTGCTATAGGTTAATCTATAGGTGCATAGGTTTCTTCAGGTGTAGAAATAAACTTAAATATATGAGAATAATGTGTGCAAATAGAGTGACATAAATAGCAGCTCTGTGCAGTGAGAAGAAAGGTTTGGTCATATTTCACTGAGCGGTGTTAATATATTTATATGCTACCCACCGTTTTTAACGCACCAAGACTTGAGGCTTCTGCACAGTGCTTGACAAATTGATCCACTGAGGAAATCATCTCTTAAGGTGGCATTATTGCTTATTTGCCACAGTCTGACAGCAAAGTGGTTGGCATTGATGTTTCCATTGAGTTATTTCACGCTGTTAAAGACGTAATAGAACTGACCGGTGTTTTGAATCATATTAAATTTAGTAATTTTATTATCCAAAATGTTTTGAAGAAATATCAAATCTGGGGTTTTTGGGGGGTTATTAACAGTCGTTTTTATTTGCCAGTGAATGGGGCCATATCTCCTTTACCCATGCCAGCCAGTGCCAGTTGACTGATCTGATCCTAGCAACTAATATTGAATTTGCCAACACTACTTTCTGCTGTTTCTTTGGAATCGTATGAGCTTTTTGAATTAAACGTTGTCAATGTGTCAGTGTACATGATTTGCCAGAGTCACATCAGATACATTTTTAACTCACAATCAAGTGAAAACATCTTCCATGACCCTACGCTGTGGTACTTCACAACATTGACAAACTACAGCTTTTGTTATTGTTTTGAACCCTATCTGCAAAAAAATGCATACTTTAACATTTTTTTCTTATTCCATAATTAACGTGTTTGCCTCCAAGGAAATAATGAAATAGGTTATTTGTCCCTAAATGATGTTAAAGGTTTGGTTAGACTTAAGTCAGGAGGCAGAGAGGGTTGTTGACTAAACCAAAGGTTGGTGGTTAAATCGCTGGCTCCAAGATACCGAACCCTCTGATGCATCTATGTGAGTGAGCTTAGGTATAGTAAAGGGTTCTGTGTGTCAGTGGGTGAATGAGCCTTGTAGTAAAAAAGCACTACATAGGTGCCAGTCCATTTACCATTTCGAATTAGGTATAAACAGCTTGATTAGATTTAAGAACAAAAGTTCTCCAGTGAAGTTAAAATTTGAGTATTAAAGGTTATTTTCAGTAAAATGTGTTAAAGTCAAAGGTTTTGTCAACCCGTCCATCCACCTCGATATCCTTCCTTACAAAATACGTCTTTTCTTTCTAAACTGGCACTTGTTCCTAATGTGGGCATCAGAGGGTTTTTTCATATTAAAATGCAACTTTGAGGTGTATTAAGCTGCTTGCTGTCAACAATAACAAGTTTTCTACATTGCATCTCAGTGCACCACTAATATACTTCTACATCGAGCTACTCAGGTATGAATTTTCTTCAATTAGCAGAGAAAATAATAGTCTTCCATTTAAAAAAATTAAAGTATTACAGAGAACGACAGGAACCTTGTGAAGAGCACTTCTCTCATTTTAAAATACATTTTTATAATTCTCCATAAAAGGTGGCGGGCGATAAAGTTTCCATTTAATTACCCCACTTTCCTTGAAATGAGGTTAAAGCGAAACGGTAAATTACAATGCGTCAAAGGTAAAATGGGAATATAGAGTGAGGAAAACACACTGATGAAAGATGAGGACTATGACAAAACATATAGTCTGTAACAGCTCAGAATACCTTATATAATGTTAGGGGTTTATTTCTGTATTTGAAGAATGCCAACTAAACATTCATCTAACAATTCAGCACAGCACCAATCAGTTTCTTCCTTACCTACGGACATACACCACTGTGCCAACGACTGTTTAACGTCGTACTGGAGCATTACTGATGAGCATGTTAGTGAAGTTAAATAATAACATATAATGTCTTAGCATATAATAAGACTGTCTGCAAAGATAAGTAGTTATTTGTCATGTTGCAGATACAGATGACTCACTGATGACTGGGAAAGAGGCTAAACAAAAAGTTTCATGTGATGATATCCTTTTTGATTCATATAAACAGAAAAAGTTTTAACATTAATTAACACAATGAGAGTTAAATTTAAACCACTTTTCTCTGACACGTGGAGAAGAATAAAAAAAAAACCCACAGCATGTGTACTGTGAGAAGTCACGCTGTCTTTTGTGAGAGTACAGTGCTTCTTTTTACAAACTCTATTTAAATTATCTTGTAATGTGTTTGTGATGACCTTCAGGGAGGTTACAAGCTAAAAAAAGGGTTATTTTGACAAAAGAAGTGCTCTCAGTTGGCATTTTTCCTTTTCCAGTGTTTCCATAGTTTAGTGGTTTACATAGTGGTTTACACATTCACCTCACCAGCGAAAGATCCAAAGGAATAGACACAAATCCCGTCCTGGTTGTGTCAGAAGAGGCCTCTGGCATAGAAATCTACCCAGTCAAAGAAGTGGTGACCCCTTGCTGCAACATATTTGATTTTAGTTAGGAAAGAAAGTAGCTTCCTTGAGAAAAAATCACTTTTTCCAAGGAGATTTTTTGTTATATTAAAGTGACCTGAGTGAATTGCAAGGTGAAAATGTTTCTCTGGATGTTAGTTTTGTCCTTAAAGAGCAGCGACTGTAGACATTTAAGATTCAAAACACTTACAGACGACTCTAGTGACAGTTCTCTGTGTTTCCAAATACAAAAAAAAAAATCAGGAGAAACTTTTCAAACCTTTCCTGCAGACTGGATGTCTTGACTGTTGTTTTTCTTTTTTGGTACTGAAAACATTTTTTTTTTTTTTTTTGTCCCAAAATATGACAAAATATTGTCAGACCACCTCCACTGGTGTCTAGCCTTGCTTACTGAAATCAGGATTGTTAAAAAAAAGCTGAAGAGCAGGCCTTGTGGTGTGTAACCCAGCACAGTTTCTCAAAGGAATATTTCCAGGTCAAATGAGTACGACACTGCCGAAGATTGAAGGCAGACCTCTTTGCTCTGTTTTACTCTCAGCTTGTTATCACACGGCTCCCTTGTGGTGGGCAGAAACTGACAATCATCTGTGCAGCTCCGAGAGCAGCAGGAGGTGGAGGAGAACCAAACTGTGCTGGAAGAGGCCAGGGTGCTTTTTGTTACTGTGACTGTTAAAATGGGTGAGAGAGAGAGACGTGAACTTCCTCTGACATGGCTGCTCAAACATGTAAAAGATGTTGTGTCTGTTTGATGATGGTGTCGACCAGCGGGCATTCATGCTCAGTTGCAGATAACATCTTTTTCTGTTGCTGAGACATGCTATTCTTTCTTTTTTTTTTGGTTTGCACTGAAGTGGGACACACACACACACACACACTTTTTTAAGTGACCGTGGCTGTGCTTACGCTCAGACAATAGAGTCATGGCAGAAGAAGCAGAGCCGTCAGGATTTTGTGCTTATGTTGGTATCAAAAACCAAATTGTTCCAAAAGGGAATTGGAAGAGGTCAAGAAGACAAATCTGAAATGGGTTTGTGAGAATAGCTGCAATGATAGAGGCCAGACCTGCTGGTCTGTCACAGATGAAGGAGGTGAGCATGGTGGTAAGAGGTACAGATGATAACAGTAACTATTGGTGGGACATAAGTGGCATCTCGCTCAGTAGGCTGGTAGAGCTTTGAAACAGGAGGACAGCGGGGCACATACATCAAATTGTACTATTGTAGCTCATGTGTCACTCTCAGGCCAAATTTTTATTCATGCCTTTTTTGTAACTTACTGATCTTTGAAGGTAAGTTTCCCCGATTTCTCAGTTTGCTCTGTTTTATTTGAACTCAAAAGTCTCCTGCTTTTGTTTTTTCTTAGTTTCTCTCGGATTTTATTTCCCCAAGCAACTGACTTAAAACTCTCAAATGCAGACTCTATCACCTCTGTTTACATGAGACAGCATCCTCTTGCAGATCTGTCAGCTCAGACGTTGCTCTGGTAATAGAAAGAGAATAGAAAATGAGGGAGAAAAACACAAATTAGGTCCTAATTATGCTCTTCATTCCACATGTACTATACAATTGCGCTATACAGAGATATGAGTAATTTAGCCTGTAATGTTATTACTATGTATTATTACAACTTTTTATTTTTTAGTCTCTTAGTTCTTTCTCACAGAGCAGAAATGTGTAACAAAGCCATTAGGATGAATTCTCATTACATGCTTTCATGCCATTAAAAGGTGCATCAACTTCCAGATTGTCATGGAAACAAGTCTTTTTCTAAGCACTGCATAAAAAGGAAACACAAGATCTGTGTGTGTGTATGTGTGCTTACATAGTATATGTCACATACTTTAGTGCAAATGAAGCCAACAGTGGCTATCACATCCCATTTGAAATTGGAATCCGGTGACTCTTCACTTACTCAGGGCTACAGTCAGTTACTCTTGTTTTAATTCCCATTACTGTAAGTGTGTGAAAATGAGCTCGGCGCTCTGACCTTGTACGTTAACGTCTGTGTGGGTGGGGAGCAGCCTGGGTATCTCTTCTTCGCAGACAAAATGTCAAACAAATCTATACAAAAAGAGAGAAGCAGATTTCTGTGCTCCAGGACAAATGCTGATTATCCCCTAAATGTAGGAGCAATGACTCCACCATAAAAATGCAAAAATGGGCATCTCGGAAAAATATGCAACAATTCACAACAGCTAATCGTCTTGAGCGGAAACCACCACAGAGCTAGGGGGAAAAAATACACCCCACAGCTGCAAAATACCAAAATAAGACTCATTTACAGCCACTTTTTAATTAATCTTGTTAGCACAAACGTGTCTTTTCCATGCTGCAGGGGTGGGAGGGAGGGGTGGGGGGAATCCTCAGCATCAGCAGCAGTAGCGGGTGAGCCTGGGACAGAGGAGGGATAGGAAGAGAGGAGGCAGAAGGAAGAGACGGAAGATGTGTCCTCTGAAGTTGTGTTTACTTGTCATCGTAATGTAGGTCAGAGCCCAACGGAGGATCCATAGATTGCCAGAGTTCTGAATGGGTTGCATCTGTCTCCAGTGATTTAGCCGGATCAATAGAAATTGCCTTTCTACTGATTTGAGATCTGTCCGCCCCGCCCCGCCCAGGCTCTGCTGCCACACAGTCCATCGATTTGCAGCTGGACCGGAGGGGACGTGCACAGCATGAGCAGTTCAGATAATAGGCCTGCAGTTTGCATTTGCTGAGTACGGCATGTTTGTGCACACAGCTCACAGGCAGAAAAGTCATTTAATTGTGTGGAAACTTTTTGAAATAGGGAGAGAAGTGGGGAATCTCTCCATTCTTTCCTTTTCTATACGTCATTGTGTTCAAAGATGAATTCCTACAGTACTGTGCAAAGGTCTTGAGTCAACCCTCGTTTCTTTAGATTTTGTGAGAAGAATGGGAAATAGATGCAGTGATTTATTGAAACATGCAAACATACACAGAAATATAGTATTTAAAGCAACAACAGAGTTTGTACAGTTTTAGCAATGTGAATGTCAATAATTGGTTTAATCTTTATTCTTCAGTCTGAGCTCTCTGAGCAAAGCTTTCTTGTCATTTCTTTAAGTCTTCAGGAAAAGTTCTCCAGGCTTCTTGAAGGACATCCAAAGCTCTTCTTTGGGTGTTGGCTGCCTTTTTTTCCTGTTCTGTGTCCCACACCGCTTCAATAATGTTGATATCTGGGCTCTGGGGAGGCCAATCCATGACTGATAGTGTTCCACTGTGTGTTTGGAATCGCTATCATACTGAAAAAAATCAACCCATTGGCAATTAAGTGCTTTCTAGCTGGCATTTCATGGTTGATCAAAATCTTGTGGCACTTTTCTTCTACTATTACACCAGTTTTGACAAGATCCCCCCAAACTACTGGCTGAAGTAGAACAGACTAGCCCTTTATTGTCACTGTACAAGTAGAACGAAATTGTGGGTGCTCCACCTGATTACTGTGCAAGGAATTTGAATGCAAAGAACAATACACAATAAAACACAATACAAACAACAATTAAAACAGATTTTCAGTCACATTCTTGAATAATTTGGCTTTTCTGTAATTTTCCTATTACTTAAGGACATGCCTTTGAAATACTGTTCATCTGATTATAGGTAGTTTGTTAAAAAAAACTATTTTCCTCTTCTTTTCCAGTTTCATCATGTTTTTAAGATAACATTGCACACCTGAAATATGCCAATTTTCTTCTAGCTAATAGCTCTTTTGGAATCATCTTGTTGATACAAAAACATTGTTTTACGCCTGCTTGGTATTTCCATAGATTCATCTAAAGAAATAGAAACAAAGTGTGTATTTTTGAAGGTAAATATGTAACAACATGCCTGAAGTGTTATAAAACGCAGGCAGCTAAGGACCCAAATGCAGCCAAGGACCCAAATGCAGGACTCTCAGGCTGGACTGAACCTAAAAACAGCTTTATTGCTGAAAAACACAAATAACTAAATACAAGGAACTTAACTGGCAGCTACTCATGGATACACTATGAAGGCGCTGAACAAACAGGACACAAAGCAAGAGAGATGATGCAACAAAGAACAGAGGGAGAATCAGACAATATATACACACAGAGGATAACGAGGGAACAGACCACAGGTGGGAACACAGCTGACACTAATCTACTGACAAGACAGGGGAAGCAAACTGAGCATCATGCACACGAGACGGAAGACTAACAAATAAAACAGGAAGTACAAACACTGAGACCGTGACCAAGAGATGTGAACTTGACAGAGCAACAGGAGAATAAACACACAAAGACATGACTGACTTGGGGGGGGGGGGAGAAAGAGAACACACAAGATGATAACTAAACATTGCCTAACCTAATAAGGAACACAGTCTGGAAACAAAGGAAAACTAACATAAACAGGAAACTGTGAACAAGAAATAGAGATAATGAAACTCAGAGGCACTAGGAGAAAAGAACAAACAGCAGAGTATCGAGCTCCAACCCAAAACTCATCATAACCTAGAATGAACCATAAAACCTATCGAACAGGAGAACAGAACTATAGTACAAAGACACCAAAAAAAGACCCCAAAACCTTCCACATGACATGAAGATACAATTTAAAATGCGTTCTCTGCTAAATTGTCTGTTATGTGTAGACACAACACTGAGTCATCCCTTGAGTTAGTTGACTTTTTTCTGCTTGAATGATTCATAGGTCAGTGTTAAGTGGTTTAACGAAAAATATTTCTCTGAAAATGGTCAAGTACAAGGACTCAAACTGAGTGACAAAGCAGCCAAAGAAAAACTTTGAATAAACTGCAGAAAACCTAAAAAACTATTTATAAAGACCACTAAAAATTTACAAGCCTGTCAACTTGGATACAAAACACAAAGAATGAGCGATCGTTCAAGACTTTTTGGAGATTATTTTATATAAGCTCAAGTTTTAAGCACTGAAGTCACACTGTAGTTTTTAAGGCCGTATGCATAAAAAAGTTTGAGCAGCAAGCATCTGTCAATCAACGAGAGCTGGAAAATAAAGTGTGACACTGTGGGAAAGTATGAGGAGTTGTTCTTTATGGAAAGTAAAAGTCCTGCCTGTGCCAGTTCACCATGTTATGAGCAAGAAAGTATTACAGGAAAGTTTGACTCCTTGGAAGCAAAAGAAATGAGGGCTTACTCAAGACTTTTGGACTGTAATTATGTGTTTGTGTTTACCCAAAATCAAGTTTTATCACGTCTGACACATCTTTCTTTTTAGTAGTGTAGGTAGCATTGTAGTGCATAGTTAGTGTTGCACAGTCTCAGTCAAATATAACCTGACTACAGTAAATTTATGTTGTGACAGATTTTCCTTCAAAGATACCCTTTAATAAAAGCCCTCCGGGGCTTTTATTGACTCAGAAAGAGGCTTAGGTGGTGCCTCTGCACGGCTGCTCTGGCTTTATCACCGCTGCCAGTTTAATACTCAAACCTCTTTGATTCCAGTTTTCAGCTTTTTTAGACACTAGATTTTGGCATTGCCATAACACTGACCTACTTGAGGCATTCTTTAGCTTTTTAAAATCCAATTTTCTTCATGTCTCCATGGTTATAAAAAGCAACCGTCACATGAATTTTTCAGTTTGAAGTCATGACTTCATTCATAGCAGCGATATTTATGCATAGTTTCATTTTCTTATGTAATGAAAGGAATGGCACAATTTGCAATGATTAGGGATGATGGGATTCTAGATTAAAAGCTGTAATAAATCAGGCACGTTTATCCTTCGACCTCTTTAAGTTGTAATAGTGGCAGAAAAAAAAATATTCGTTTGCATTACTTTAATGCATTTAAAGACCAAAGCCTTTCCTCCACATCCTTATGTGCAAAAAGCAAATAAAAAATGAAATCAGTGAATGAAATTCTAGACGATGTTGCTTCTCTCTTGTGATTGAGCAGGGCTATACTAGGCTTTATGGTTTTTCAATCTGTGATGTTTAAAGTTGTTTAAAAACTGTCAAGGCACCGAGGGAAGCCCCAGAGCAAAAAAAAAAAAAAAAATCCAAACCAATGAGTAACCTGGATTCAGTTCAGTTAATGAACCCGACTAAAAGCTAAACTCTGTCTTCATGAAGGTGAGTTTCTCCTGCCTGCTTCCCTGCACACTCAAACATTGCATTGATGTTTTGCAGGTGCTTTTCAGTGGCTGAACAAAGTTGAAAAATGTATTGATAGAAAACATGAATTGTGCCCTTTGCAGGCTGCCAACTTTGCACAAATCATAATCCATACTTACTGTTCTTACCAAAATACATGGCCACTTCCTGCTGTTATAGAAATTCACTAAAATGTTGTTCTAAGATTCCTGTAATGATAAACACACGTTGTCTCTGTGATCACTCCTCTATATTGAAATATAAATTTATAGTTCTGTGTTCTTCAGAGATATGTAAACATAAAAATACACATTAACAGTTTGTGTGTTAGTTCACATTTATGGTCAGCATGCTTTCAGACTTCTGAATTTCCACGCACGTCTTTTTGCAGGTTGTTTCTGGTAGTTAGAGAACGACTCTACCAATCAGAGTTAGTAAGTAGAATTAAGAATGACAGAAAAATGGCAACAACTGTGAATAAGAAAGATGTGAGTGTGCAAGTTGTTCTGAATTTATATGAAAGGATAACTCCCACATCTTTCATCAGTGCAAAACTGGTTCTGACAAGAGCTATGGCAGCTTTCAAATGGAAAACTTGGTTTGCAGCAGAGATATGCAATGAACTTGGCTTGGCCCAAAGTAAACAAATAAATCTCTTCCTCACAATAAATTAACTATGGCAAACTATTAGGAACATTAATCACTGAAAGGTAAAAGTACTTCTATTCCGATTCAAGGTCCGGCATGGCTGTGCATTGATCCTGTTTAGAGCCTACACAGATCTTTGCAGGTCATGGTCTACATGTTGGAGCTCTGTGCTGTCAATAGGCGGGCAGAGGGCAGTGATGAAAATATCTGGAACAGGCAGTCTGTGGGCTGCTTTTGCTTGTGTTGTTGTTGGTCCTTTAGCCCTTTAGCACCTGCTGCAGAGAAACCCAAAGTCATAGCAAAACAAAGAGTTTCTCTGTAGTGAAGTGATTCCATCCTTTTTGGGGGCTTATCCAGTTCAGGTTTGCAGGCAAAACCGAGTGTTAAAAATAATAAAAACTGTCTGTACTTTTGCTGTTGCTTTGTTGATCTTTGATTATTTATTTTTCACATTTCTCATTCTTTGTGGTGAACGCCGCTGTTGCTCCGTTTCCCCATTCAAGCTCACATTTCAACTATGCGGCATTGAGTCTACACATAGCATCACCCCTGAGCTCAAGCACGTTTGTATAGGTTGTATACCCAAAACCATTCACTCTGCATAGCTGAATACCTACGCAAACTGACACAAAAGCAGAACTATGGATTCAGCTTCAGGCTAGCTGTTTCCACTAAGCAGGAACCCCTGAGGGTGAAAAACAAAGCCAGAAGAGAAGGGCCAAAAAGTGCAGTTCCTCGGTGGCCACTCGAGGCTTTCTCCATAAATTTTTCTCCATATTTGTGCTGAAATGCACAGTTTTCCTTTTTTTTTTCGGTCTCGGTAGGCAATTTCAGCTTTGTTAACAACTTTACAGGCGGAATGTTTTGTTTTATGACGCAGCTGAGTGGGAAATGATTTCCAACCAGGCTCCTAGCTGTCTGCTAGACTGTCACCTCCGGTATTTTGAGTCAGTGAATTGACCATTTGAGTGTGTTTGTGGTGTGGGAGCTTTTTGAAGTGATTTAATGCAAATATCTAACATCTAATACGGCTTGTTGTGTGGTTAAAAGTACAGCTCATCTGTGGTGAAATATTAATGTTTTATTTATATGGCATGTTGCTTCGGAGTGATTAGCAAGTGTCTGTGTCTGTGCGATGTAGCCATGCAGTCGCTGAATGCACCTTGCTAAATAAGCTTCCTGCCATTAGATAATCGCTTAGTACGCCACCCTTTATGGTCACTTCCTATGAATATGTTTTTACTGAGTAATCCATTTAAATCGAAATTCAGTATCAGTGGCGCTTAATTCATGAAGAAGAGCTCTCCTTTCCCTCCAGCACATCTCCAGATTAGCCCTGAGACTGAGTGGAAGTACTTACAGTGGGATGTGCTCAGTTTTCTGACAGTGAATATTTCATCCACTGCATCAGTCTGGCATGACTGCAGTGAAGCTGCTCATCACACCAATGACCTTCTGATGTCAATAAAGAACATCTCTTCAAACAGTTGGGTGGACATATTTGAAAAATTAAATGCAATAACAATAATAATGATGTAATACTCCGTTTATAAATGAAACAGCCCATGCACTAGCCAGCAGGTTCGAAAATGTGTGCGTCTTGTAATCCCAGCGGTCGCTGCAACTGTGTCAAAATTAATATACACTGAGCAATTACAGCTGACAGATCTGAGTCATGAAATTTTAAAATATTCATAAAGGACACTTGAAGTCGGGATGTGTCAAAGCGATGTGCAGCACAGGGTGAAAACAGCATGTATCTGCAGAGCTGTGAAAGGTTAGCCTTACACTGTTAAAGGTGGGTCATTTCTCTCTCTATATATATCTCTCTTTTTTTTTTTTTTTTAGGTCAGCATTAAAGGATTAAGATGTCAAATAGCAGACTTGGAATTTAAGCCCACTGGGAAGTTGGAGAATACACTGATTTGAATAATCATCCGTTTAAATGAGATTTACCCAGAATCAAGTGCTCGTCCATCAGTATAATCCCACCGATTCCTGGTTTGTTTTACTCGCCTGTGTGTAGTCGCACGAGGCACAAGTGAAAGGTGGAGAAGTTCCGCTGCAAAGCAGGCGGGGAGATGGAGACTCCGTCATGTAAAACAAGGATGTACTGTATCTAGGACTGCACATATGGAGAGATTTTGTGTGTTAGTATACAGCAGCGGGCTGTTAACCTTCGCATGAGCGAGAGATCCCCGTTGGTCTGTCTCATTACAGATGGAGACCAGATGGAGGCAGTGAGCTCTAACACCCCACTGACTCTGCTGACGTAGGGAGGGAAAAAAAAGAAAGAGGCAGCTCGATACACCTAATTGACAGCGCGGTGTCATGAAGGAGCTTTAGTTTAAGGTGCAGCAGAGTCCCAAGTGGAATGCATAAACAGCCAGGTGACACTAATCAGAGCCGAGCAGATCTTTCTGCGGCAGCTGAGGAGATGCTAAAGGGGGTCGAGCAGGAGCAAAACTTCTTGATATGTGACGCAAAAAAAAGAAAACAAAGACGCCGTTAATTATCGATAGCTCTCGGGGTGTCCCGCAACACCTGGGGATCCTTTCGTGCTTGAAGAACAATATTATACACGTTCCTTTTGCTGTTTTTCCCCCTCCGATTATTTCTAAGGATGTGCTGTAGTCACAGTGAGACACTTTCATGCAAAAAAAACAAAAGAGATCAGGAGGGGATGGAAGGGGTGGAAACAAATCTACAGTTACAAGTCATTTATGCCAAAGAACAAGCAATGGTGGATAAGTAATGTCAATTTGAATAGAAGCAGATTTTCTGTCTGATATGTGGCTGTGATATTCCCACGCACTTGGTAGTCGCGCTCTCTCCCTGTGCAAAAGTGCCTTTCTTGTGATATTCTCTATGGTTTCTATTACCTCTGAGGAGAAGCCAAGCTGTGCTCGCCATACTGTCAGGAAATATTTCTGGTTGTGAGGCTTTGTATGCGTAAGATAGGGCGAGCCAAGTCAAACCTTTATATACCACATTTCACGCATGAGGAAAACACAATGGGCTTCACATGGAAACAACTTTTAAAATTCATTAGAACTGGCAGAGACAGGCTTAAGAGAATAAAAGAAGAAAATGATTTTCTTTTCTTTCAGTTTCCCAGAAAGTTGCTTCAAAAATCCAGAAATTCAATTTGCTGGTGCCACATTTACATACCACATCCGGCTGATCCTGTACTTTGTTGAAGTTGTACGAGTGAGTCCTGTGAGGCTCTGCCAGTCCATTAAATGTAACAAATGTAATTATTCTTTATGCACTTTTCCCAACAAATAACACTAGTGTTTGGTGTATTAGGAGATTATCTTGTCTGAGTCAGCCCAAAGCTTCGCTGCTTGAAATTAACTGACTTCTTTATTCGGTGATTGATTAACTATGTTATTCTCGAGAGTTCGAGGCACTGGCACAACTTTTAATAGGCTTGAATAGAGACGTCTCCTAACAAAGCAAGGAATCTGTTTGTCTTTGTGTAGTTCCAGCTTCAGAAGTAGCACAACATTTGACCTGCTCTGCTTTAAACTCTGTGCCTGTATTGTTGTCGAGACAGGCCGCTGCCGGCCTCGTCGGCAGTATTGTACCAGCAGGAATGCATAACGCTGGGCATACCGCTGAGAGAGAGAAAGAAAAAAAAAACAACAACAGCAGAAGGACCAGCTCTGTTTAGCAACCGAGAAGTCCAGCAACCATCAGCAGGCGGTTAAAGACCTAAAGAAGGAGCTGAGCCAGAGGGACAGTGAAGTCCTTGAACACAGCAAGGGACGAAGAGTTTCTCTGCAAAGTTCACAAAAAAAAAGACGAGAAAGACGAGGCCTGGATCCCAAAATACAGCGCTATGGAGGACAGCCGGAGAAAGCAGGTGGGAAAGAGAGAGAGAAAGTAGAGAAGGAGAAGTAGGTTTGGGAAGAGGGAGATAAAAAAAAAATCTGCTGGGGAAAAAAAAGGAAGAGGAAAGAAAGAACTGATGGATAAGAATTACCTTTCTGTCATTCCTCTATCGCTCACAATCCCACCTGTAATCCCACCTGTCCCCATCCTCCCACCGCATTTCAGTCATCTCTTTCATCCTCACCTCTCATCAGCCCTCTCACCCCCGTTCACCCCCTCCCTCTCTAACAGCTTATCTTTCGTCTTATAGGGGAAACTGCGGCTGGGATAACAGAATCCTCTAAATTAAAACCATTATTAATCATTAGAATCATTGTGCATAATGAAAAAATCAAATAAACAAATCAATTATACTTCTCCACGCATCTGCCTCCCTGACTAAACAGAAAAGAAGTGCACCGCGGTGTGGCTGTGCGTTGTTGTTAGTGTGGAAATACGGACAGTTTTGTTTTGAGAAGGAATAAAGCTCTCAAGTGTATAATTATAATTTGCACAGGATTAATTATGTAATAAAAGTTGCTGTTCCAAATGTGTCAGTATGATATAACTTTAATGAAATTACACAGTTAACATCACTGTGATGGCTCAACCAAAGTAGCGGAGTCTTAGAGAGTTTCATTTGAAACCAAATATCTTTTTTTTATGATCAGCCCACATCCAATATCTAAAGTCACATCTGTTTGTATAGCACATTTAAAAGCAACTGAAGTAGACCCAAAGCGTTTCCCAGTTGTAGCAGATGGATTAAAAACCCAAGTAGCCGGTCCAGAAATACATGTAATTAATAAAAACTATTATTTGAAAAGGGGTAAAATAAAAACGCGAATGTCTAAAACGAAAATAACGGATAAAAGTTGCAGGAAGAAAACAAACCGTGGGTCACTTCAGACAGGAGACAGTAGAATATGTGGGTCTGCAGCTTGTTTGCCTTTGGTTTTAAGAAGAGAATGGGGGACTGAGAGGAGCTGCTCAGAGGATGACCCGGGTGACTTTGAGACAGATTACAGAAAGACAGATTTTGAAATCAATTGTGCATTTCACTGAGTCCAGCAACTACATTTTGAAATAGTTCTAGGAACGGCTGAATTGGAAAACCTATTCACAGGAAATTGCTATTGCGTTTGGCTATGGTGATGATAAAAGCTGCCCTTCAAAACTCTGCTGATTTGCTTTTTAAAGATCAGAGAAATATCCAACAAAACATCTTTAAAGGTTTGTGGTGGTGTGGACAGGGACTCAGGCCTTACGTAGACCCTTGGGTTACTGTGTAACCAGGGGCATCCTAGTACACAAAAATACAACTTTATTTTTTGTTATTTATTCTTTTTGTTAAAAGATTTTTTTTAATCCAAGATTTAATATCGTGTTAATCAATCAAAAATGTTCTTGTATAATAACCAAAGTCAAGTGTTGCAGGTATAAAGGTAAGTATTGTCTGCTTATGAATATTTTGTCTGTTGTATTAATATTAGTCACACACGTGTAGAATTAAATAACAGCTTTTGTGGTTGTATTTCATCCTTATTTTTACAATTTTTTTTTAAACTGATTTGGTGATTCTTGAATCATTGATTGTTTGGTTTGTAAAAAAAAATATCCCCAAAACTTCCAAAGTGACGTCTTGAAAGGGGAAAACATGGTTCTGTGGCGGTCGTACACATGGATAGCTTCGTATATGTTGATATTGTCATCTGTTTACATCCACAAGGTGGCATTGTTACAAACAACCAGTCTGAGGGCGACTCTTGCTTGTGCTGTTTGTGGTCATTGGCAGCCATTGATAAGACCGAAGTCATATCATGTGAAAGGTGTGAAAGTGAAACCCTAGTGCCTCATGCTGTTATTATTATTTGTGTTTCTTCCATTTCTGGTGAAGTCTTGTATCACTCACTTCCTGTTATTGCCCACTTCTCAACCACTCAACATACCCACGTCGAGCTATGTGCTTTTTAAAGGAGCACACACGAGCACATTTGCCTAGGCTGGAAATGTCATGCTGTGTGAGTTTTGGTTATTGATATTATTGGGAAGAGTCTTTCAGTTTGCTCATATTTTAGCACTGCTTGTGTCTGTTCCCTCACTGTTTTCCTGTCGGCGTTGAAGTCCTTGTGTGTCCTGGTTTAGTTATTGTTACTTATTTCCTGTTTTACTTGGCTACTTAGTTGTCTTTTGCATGTTGTGTTCAGTTTTAGCTCCTCCCCTATGATTGGGTGTTTTGTGTACGCATGTGTCTGGTTTCCTCCCATCCGTGCCTGATTGGTGTGTCATGTGTGCATAAAGAGCGCTGTCTTCGCTTTGTCATACTGCTACCCTTGTATGAGAGTTCTGCCTGGATTCTGTTTGTTGTTCCTTTCGGATTTTAACTGTGGCTTTGTTATGGGCTTTCCACCAGTAAAGGTGCGGTTTTGTTCACTCTTCCTCCCTCCCGAGTCTTCATTTGGCTCCTTATCCTACAATTCCCTGACAGCAAACCCTTCTGTGTACCCTCTGTGAAAGCAAAAAAATAATATTTTTTCTAAAACCTAAAGTGCTAAAATATAATTGTTGTTGTTATCCATGAATTTTCAAACTTACTGTTTTATAAAAATGGAGAAAAAATATTAAGACACATTGTTATTTTTTATTAAGAAGCCAAATTACAGTTATTTACTTGCTCCGCCGAACAGAAAAATTGGTTTCAGCGTGCTGCTTGGATGCTACACTTGATTAATTTACGACTTCTCTGAGACGTCCAGTGTACCACCTCAAATTTAGATATGAAAAAGTGAATTCTGTAGGGGTTTTTTTAAGACTTTTAGACAGATTTCTAAAATATTTGTGCTTTTTTTAATGACAGGTGGTCTAGTAAATTTACTAAGCACAGTAAGTTTAAGACAGGGAAAGTGTCAAGCACAGTGAAGGCGCCCTTATCACTTTGACAGTGCACTGCTCCCTGTGAGTACAGATGGTTAATCTTGATCTGTCTGTTAATCACAGTCCACGCAGTCAAGGAGTCCATTTCATTGAATTAGCAGAGGTGAGGCCTCACAGATAGCCGTGGGTTACAGACGCCTGTATCGACACTGTCAGTCAAAGCAGCCACGCCCCTAACTTTCAGCCTGACCACGTTGACCTTATTTTTCAGGATGCTATTGTTTGCCTGCTGGCGAGTACTGCACTGGTCTGTGCAAAAACATCCGTGCCTTTGTTTCTTACACCAAACCACAGACTGCATGGGGATGGTGTGAAAGTTTAAATTTGAAGTGCCTGTAGAGGAAGAGTCCTACACAAACCTCTGAATCCACTTACAGAGACCAAAGAAATCACCTTCACAGTAGAAAATAGCATAAGACATAGTGTCATAGGCACGAAGAGGCGGTGTGAGGAATGAGTCAGTGTAAAGTCGGCAAACCAACTCCTTCCTCGTAAGTTTGGCAGCAGTACAACATACACACCCACATCAACTTCACCACCACCAGTGAAAATCCCTATCAAATCAAAAACGTGCTTTTTTCCTAAGTACACTCTCACACTTGCAACCTTACAATCACCTTTTGAAGGGAGTGCATGGCACAGCAATCTGTCATGCCATGGGTAGTCACACACGTACGTTTTTCGTGTCAGGAGAGCTTATGATGCAAGTTTTACCAACGTCAAAAGTGTGAATAAGTTTAATTAGATTAAGCTGACGAGGTTAAGGTTGTTATTGCTTTCAACGTTGGCTTAAGAGCTGTCGTGCTCTTTCGAAACCACAGTCAGAATGCAGAGAAAAGGTAATACGTTTCCATTTTGCATTCACTTGACATGGCCACATGTCAATGAGTAGTCTTTTTTTAATTAGTCGCAGTTCATTATCGTGAAATAATGCCCTTTCAAAATAAAACTAGTTCAAATGAGCTCTTGAGGGACTTAAAAAATAGCTTGTCACAGTGCCTTAACTTAGGATTTTTCTTTTTTTTGCAGTCAAGTAGTTTTTCAGTATTTCAGCGACATACTGCTTCTATTGTTTATTCTTCAATAGCAGTGCACTGAATATTCACTCGGCGTTCAACCTTTGCTCAGTCTTTACGTATTTCAGTGAGCCGTTTATCATAGAGCTCACACAGAAATCACTTGTTAGCCACATATTGTTACATCTCGTAAGAAGCAACTCCAGTGACTCTATCCACAGCTCTCCTTGTCTTACCCTCTGAGAACTCCTTTCACATACAAACACTCTGTAATACTACACTCAAATGTTTTTTTTGTTTGTTTTTTTCGGTCTGACCCATTAACAGCAGTGAGAGAATGTGAAGATGAACTCTTGCTCATTCATGTGGCTATAGAAGCAGAGCCTTTTTAAAAATATTCCATCTTTTTATCGGCATCAGAAATAGAGAAGGGTGGGAGAGTTTTGCTGCAGTGCTGCATAAGGATGCCGTTGGGCAGAGGGAATGCAAGGGACACGGAGAGAGTGAAAAGGTGATGTTTTGGTTATATGGAGGGGGGGAGGAATGGGCGTGAGCATCGGTATTAAAGCCAAACAGAAGTAAAATGGGTATGGACAATAAGGGGACCAGATGGTACTTGTGGAGTTGGGGAGGAATGGCGAGAAAGGGAAAGAAAGCTAACTGCCATAGAGAGTTAGAAATGGAGGGAAAGACAGATGGAGAAAAATGGGGGTGAGGGTTTGTCTTTACTGCCCTTGTACGTGTAAGCAAGGTTCTGCAGTAGCAGTATGGAAGATAAAAATAAATAAAGAAGGAAAGAAACACTGGAAGATGCAAGTACACCTTGGGACCTGTGCTGAATGCAGGTGGAGTGGTGCAGAGCCAGACGAGCTGGTGGGGTGAGGAGGAGGAGGGTAAAAGAGGATGGGGGTGGGGCCAGTTTTGATTGGGGATATGTGAAGGATGAGGGAGGTAGCAGGGGAGACGTGGAGGTTGCAGGAACAGGTGGTAAAACAGCAGGTGGTGAGGGGATAAGAAAAAAAAAATCGTCGTGGTAAGAGCCCAGACAGGCTGCTTCATAAAGCACCTTGATGATGCTTTAATGACCCGAATGTGGAAAATTAACTAAAAATACATGAAATTAAAAACCTTGATAATTTACAGAGCATGATATTGTAGTTGATTCCCCTGGTGAGCGCGAAATTTATATCTATCTTGCCTTGGTAGTGTGATGATGAGGGACTGGACACATTTTTTTTCTTCTTTAGATGAACATAAAAGACCATACCTCCCAGATTTATTAAAAAGTGTGCTCTCTTCCCAGAACATTATGCACTGTTGACTGCTGGAAAAACTGGTAAACCTAAAGGGGACCTTAGCTAATTTTACACATGAAATTCTGTTTACTTGCTCAAAGTTGGGCTGCATATTTGAGTCTGATAAATGTGGCTTGTGTCAGTGTTAGGTGGAAGTGAAGCCAACAATCTCAGGCTTGTAGAGGCAGAAAGATGTATGTTGATCAGACCTATGTGCTCAGTTGTGGAGCCAGGCATTTTTTTTATTAGGGTGGCTAGACTAAGACTACTACTTACTGGCACAGAGCCTGAAGTTGTGTATTTTTTCTTTGTCACGTATCTCTAGGGGAAATAGTGTTTTTTTTCATCACTCACTCTAGTACATGGGACTGCCATGTGGAAGTACACTGGGAGGACAAGCATCCATTAGGCTTTATTTTTTAAGGCACCACTCAACTAACTAAAAAAGAATCTGTGATTTTGTCTGTAATTATTGTTTGCTAATAGTTCAGCAAATAAAGCAGAGATTCCCAGAACTTCCTCTCCCCAGACACCACCTCCAGCCGTTCTAGTGGAACTACAAGGTTTTCCCAAACTGGCTGAGAGATGTAATCTCCTCCCAGGGGACTCTCCGCGGTAGGATATGCCTGGAACACCTCACCTAGGAGGTGTACAGGAGGAATCCTGGTCAGATGCCCAAACCAAATTGACTGGCACCTTTTGATGTGGAGGAGTAGTGGATCTATGCCAAGCCCCTTCCAAAAGACTGAACTCGTCACCAGTTGATAAGCTAATGCTGTAAGATTACTGTAAGATAAGTTTAATTTTAATAGGCAGTTGGATGGTTAAAATGCATGTGGGCACGTGAAAACAATACAGAAGCAGCCATAGAGAACAGGTTCTCCAAAATTGCTCTGCTAGTAATAGCAGTTAACCATTCATTTTTATCTGCTTATCCAGTTCAGGGTCAGAGACTATCCATTATAATAGGGCAATGTGCTGCTGTGCTAACAGACAACCATTCACACCTAGGGCCAATTTAGAATCACCAGTTAATCTAACCTCACTCAATGTGTGTCTTTGAACTACCAGATGAAGTCAGAGTACCTGGAGAGAACCTGTCACTTTCTGGGTCATTATGACCCAGCATTTTTAGTTCTTATGTTTTGGTTTAATTTTGGATTGTATTCTGATTCTTGTTAAGGGGTTAGTTCTTAGGTTTTGTGTCTCATGTTTAGTGTAGGTTTAGTTCTGTGTCTAGTCTGTCTTTGTGTAGTTGTTTCTTGTTTCCTGTTTTATTGTGAAGGTCCGTGTCTCATGTGAGTGTATTCAGTTTTGCCTCCCTTGTCTCGTCAATTACTTCCAGCTGTGTTCCCCACCTGTGTGTAATCTCCCTGTGTTCTTCTGTGTGGGCGTTTCTCAATATGCGTACTTGTGCGTACTTGCGTTCTCGTGTACTCCTGATACGTCATCAGTCGGAGACCAAGTACTGTTCCAATTCGAAGTACGCATCAAGCCGAGAACGCGAAAAAGTCCCGGATGTGTTCTCACTCCGCCCGTTTTATCGAGCATGCATTGGTGTGGACTTGGTACAGCTATATATCCCAGAATGCATTTCGTCCAGAACAGCGGACTCCCGGCACATCGTTTTCAACCCCCCGCCCGCGGTCTTTTCGCTACTCAGGTTAAACAAACCCCAGCAGCTGTCTATTGTATTAAATGTCCACTAAAATAAAAATAAAAGCGTTCTAACATCTCACCTGCTTGTTTTTATTAAGGTATGTACACGTATGTACATGTACACTATTTTTATTAATAGAGGTTTCACTACTGAGGTTAAAAATGATATATAAGTCACTTAGATCACTTCTAAATGTTAATGTTTGGTTTATTTCAGTGTTTTATTTGTTCCTGAGTAAACCGGTTTGGCTGTGATTAAAGCTGAGCTTCATAACATGTTACTCACAGTTAAATTAAGAGGGGACGGCAGTAAAAACTCCGGACCTGTGACATCATCACGTACGCTGGTGTTCCAGTTGTACAAATCATGAGTCCGTGCTCGCGTTCTCGGCGAGTCCGTACTCCCGTGCGTTCTCGGCCAGTACGTACTCGCCGAGAACGCGAGTACGCACTCGCGTACTTGAGAATTGAGAAACGGCCTGTGTATTTAAGTCGTGCCTTCTCATGCTAGTCGCTGTTAACCTCCCGTGTATCAACTGTGAATCTACTGTCTTTTCCCTGCCGTCCACCTTCCTATGCCTCCATTCATCCTCCTTCATGTTCATGTTTGCTGTTCAGTAGTTTAGTTTGTCTCAGTATAGATTAGTTTTGTTCCGTTTTGCCATTTCCACCTTGTGCTCTATTCTACAATAAACCACCTTTGCATCTCAGCGAGTGCCTGCACTTGGATCCTCATTTAATTCCTCACACGGCTCATCCCACTCGCCGTGACAGAACCTACATAGTCATGGGGAGAACCTGCCAACTCCACATAAGAGGCCTGTGGAACCCAGGACCTTCTTAGTGTGAAGCAACAGTACTAACCACTGGAACACCCTGTTGTCACCTGGTTATTGGATGTGAGTTTGTTTCTATACTTGCGTTTGTAGTCCCCTAATCAACTTGTTTAGCATGTAGTGGTGTTGTGGGCACCTGTGGCCACCCTTTGTTTCCACCCCTGGTACAGCCAAGCATAATCTTTGCAGGCTTACTTATGTTTGATTAAATGTAATACTTAAACACTCTGTTGTACAATAGTAAATTAATCAAGAGACAAAGAACATATGGTTGTTATGGTTTATGTATGGTTAGACATTCTCAGCTGTCACTAAGCGAGAGGCAGGGTACACCTGTTCTTCACGCCTGTGACCTATTCAGAATCACCAGTTAACATAACTTAATGCTTATCTTTGGACTAGGAAGCAAGCGAGAGTACTCAGAGAGAAGCCGCACAGATGAGGTGAACATACAAACTTCACACTGAAAGGCCCCAATGGGGCTTCATGCTGTGAGGCAACAATGCTAACTGCTGCACAACTGTGTAATGATGCAAGCTGAAGTATAATAACAGAAATTTGGCAACAGTCTGTATTACACGTTTTCCAGCATTATTTTTTTTCATCTTATTATTTTTTCTCCCAAAGCCTTAGCTGCTTGATTGTAAAAATCACCTCTCCCATGGTGTGTTTGTTTTCCTCTGGCTGTAATAAAACACAATGCGCCAAATGGAAAAAGAGAATACGTAGCCCTTTTCTGACCTCCTCTTTTCCCCATAATTTTTGCACGGTCTGGAATAAGTTTGATCACATTAAATACTGCTTAATATTGTTGTCACATTTATCAGGTTTGTGCCATCTGTCTCTTCGCGCCATGATGGGAACACGCCAACGAGTTCGGCCAGGCGTTTCAGCACCTGACACATACTGATGCCTTAGTATTCAAGTGTCTTGCCGGAGTATTTGGCTTATCGTTACCTTCATCTTCACCATGCTCTAGTCTGTCCTGGTGAAAAGAGAAAAGACACAATAATATGCTCTGGTCAGACAGAGAAATTGCCTCTCTAAGGAGACGACGTCCAGTCAGTCTCACAAAGGAAGGTTCGTCTGAGTATTTTCAAGAGGCGCCTCTGTCCAGTCTTTTTTGTAGCTGAAATCCCCGGCGTCTTATACTGATCAAAGGCCGGTCCCTCCTTTCTTTTCTTTTTTTAAAATAAGAATAAAGTAAATCCGTTCTCACTACATGCTCTGTCTGACTCTTTGAAGCAAACATCTTGTGGTCACACAATAGGATATGAAGTGATACCACAGCCTTTAAGGCAGTTTTGTTAAATAGTGACAAGATAAACATGGAGTCCAAACCCTTATGAAATATGTATCTTTCCACAGGGATATGGGGCATGTCTATAAAAACATGATGCGTGTAGCAAGTGCCAGAACACGAGAATCCACCAGTGGGCTTATTTTCTCCATTTTTATAATATGAATATAAATGTTCTTTACAAAATGTTTCATCTGATACAGCTCTGCTCCCGCTTAAGGAAAAAAAAAAAGCACTACAACCCTACATCTTTTATTTATTTATTCATTAATTTTTGCATTAGTTAATAAAAGATGAAATTTTAAAACGACTTTTTGAATGAATTTCTAAACTCTGAAATGGAAGAACATTACAAAATTACATTACAGCCAGTGACATCCATTAATTGCTTGTTTTGTTCTTCCCACTGTCTAAAACTGAACTCACCTGTAACAGCACACAAACATTAATTTGAAAGCTTGCTGGTTGACTTTTTGATCAATTTTAGGACAAGTTGTTATAAAGGGAGTGAGGGCTACAGTGAATGAGTAATTACTTTTATATAATGTGCTTGAATATGATTTATTTTCACATGCCTATTCGGCCTGGTGTAGTGCAGCAAGAATAGTTTTTTTCTCAGTGACTTGAATTAATTTTTATTCTGTATGACTTCATCAGTCTTGCACAGTTATGTGGTGGAATTTGACCGACTCGTCCTTAAAATGTTGTTTCATTTCTTTGAGGTTTCCAGGCATTCGTTTCAGGTTCTGCTATAGCTTTTCAGTCATGCTGACGTCTCCACTTTGTCATTGCAGCAATGGTTCTTTTCTTTTCCAGACATTCTGTTGTAGACTTGCTGGGACCATGACCCTTTTATATTGGTGAGAAAATAAGTGAGGCAAGGCTGAGATATGGACATGTGCAGAGGAGGGATAGTGGATACACTGGGATGTTGATTATGGAGCTACCAGGCAGGAGGTCCATGGATGTAGTGACGAAGAAGAACATGAAGAAGGTTCGTGTGACAACGGGATAGGGTATGATGGAGGCTGCTGTGGCAACTGTAAAGGATGCAGCTGAGAGGAGAAGAAGAAGTAGAAGCTTGTCCTGTCACATAACCTTGTTTTAGCCAAACTTTAGCTGTCAGACAGATAGCCTCACGTTTGACTTTGGAATACTTTCCTATATGGAAAATTTCATGGTCGACTCAATGAGTGGAAGGTGCCCTGCTCCTGTGGCAGCGAAACAAGCTCAAATCATCATAATTCCACCACCGTGCTTCTGTGTTTGCTCATACGTTGTGTTTGGGTTTCTCCAAATGTGGTTCTGTGAATTATAGCCAGACTTATTCCAGAAGTCTTGCGGTTCAGATGCAAATTTGCAAACCCAAGCTGAATGATAGACACCAACAAACTGCTAGAACTACGGCTTTTATACAGCTGTTCACACTTTCTGATAATCAATTAATCAAGTGTATTTGATTAGCAGTGACTGACTGATATTTATAAAACAAACTAGAGTCTATCAGGGTATTTCTTAACGTTGTTTGTTATTCAACAAATATTCAACTTTTCACTGCAGAGCTGAACTGAGATGTGTGCCAAAACTGTCCTGGTGGAAAATTGCAGAGCTCACACCCGGTCCACACACTACAATTACACACGGGCGAAAACACACACATGAAAGCAGCTCGCAAATCGTGAACCATGAAGAACAAAACAAAACATGCAACACATGTTCAGATCAGACATGTCATATGTTTCTGACAGCATATTATATCTGCATTCTGTCTAGTTTGTGACATATAGAATGGCTCCCCAAGTATATATCCTTTAGCCCACTCCTCAAAAAACAAAACGAAGCAGGACACTCTTTCAGCAGACGTCACATTTGATATGAAACAGTACAGCAGGAAATTCTCATTTTGATTTGTTATTAATCCAGGTTCTGTTTTTCTAAATGAAACATACAAGTACATTAACTTTCTTTTAAGAATAAAAAGCAACAACATTGCACTAGTATACCATCTGTCACGTTGCTTAGACTCCCATTTGGCTAACTGATAAAGCAGCAGCTGGAGATCACCGGTTTTAATTATAGATCTGCTTTTTTCCGTGCCCGGGAAACCAATTAAGGCATGTGGTGCACACCCGCCACACTGAGGCTTTGATACATGCCGGTGCATGCCGTTTCTCAGCAATCTTTCACTGACCAGTGTTTATCAGGAAGATGTCCTCATAACAAGATTTCTAATTGGAGACACCATTAGCTGATGTTATGAGTTATCGGCCCCTGCCAGGATTCTCTGTGAAGCTAATGTCTGCTCAGACTGTCTTTGCCAAAGTTTAATAAGAGATTGTTTTTAATTTGCCTTTAAATTCCATAATTTACAGTACAAAGCACCAAATCATTCAGCGCACCCCATCACAGCCCAGGCAGAAATTATATGAACATACATTTCGTCTTCAGGATCTCAATAACTTGAAATGAAGTAGCAAGCACCACAATACACAATGGCAAGTCTCAGACTTAATTTGAATACTACAACATGCAACAGAAGTGCAGATGTTCTAAAATCGTTTCCTAAGATTATAGAGGTCAAAGTAATTCGAGAGATTCACATTAAAAAAAATTATTTATTTGAACATTTATGAAAACCCAGCTGGCGATAATGACTGCCTGAAGTTGTTGATGCCCTCTCAGTCAGACATTCACTGTAGCTCCTTCTTGTCGTGGGGTCTTTCTCCCTTTAGTCATGTCTGGAAGTTTGTGGGCTGAATCTCGGCTGGACTGAGATCAAGTGATCAACTTGACTAGTCAAGTCAATCGGAGGTGATGTTTCGGGTCATTAGCTGTTGCTTTGTTTCCCTTTGCTTTCCTCTCTCCTTCACTTTCAGGTTGAATTGTAGTTTATCATCCCACAGAGCTTCACTGCTGAACTCTATCCAGCTCTTTCTTCTTTTTTTTGGGGGGGGGGGGGGGGGGGGGGGGGTAGGTTTATGTGTACTGTAACCTGGCCTTTCATTTTCCTAGGCTTACCAGAGGTTTTCATCTTGTGTTGCATCCTCAGAGCTTCTGCTCATGAACTATTCTGTTGGTTGTTGACAAAGCAGCGTGTTCCCCTGCATCCTGGAGAGCATCCCTGACTTGCTGAGCACCCACAAAGGGCTTTTTCTTTAGCACGCAAACACTTTTCTGCTCCTCGACGAGACTCACATTCAAACTTGTGTGCGTGAAAAAAACAAATGCAGGAAAATTTTGCTGACAAGTTTCCTGTTACTTTTGAAACTTAGCCAGTTTAGTCACAGTGTATTTTGAAAAACTGTATATCTCAGATGGCTTTTTTCCCTGTGACACTATAGCACTTTAATGTAGTATCCACTGTTTTAGTTCAAACTGAATGTGATCAATGGATGAAGGACAAAAATGGACTGTATATTTGTATTCACATGTCCTACAGCTTATATAGAAATACATAATTCTTTAATTTCTAGTTTTCTGTCTTCTTTAATTACCAAACATATAGAAATACTTCTTGAGAAACACATTTTTTTTTTGCATTTTTATCAACGAGATTGATACTGCTCTCCTATCTCAATGGTAAATCCGGAGCTATGGCATATAAACTGGAAACAGGCAGATGTTTAAAGCTCATTCATTAACATGTGTCTGTGTAGGTTCTCATGCTTTTCTTCTCCTTTCAAGCCAAATAAAAATGTCAAAAATGTGTTGTTTTTTAAGGAGATATATGCTGTAATGTTTCCTGGAGTCTCTAGGAAGTAACTGTGCAAAGCCAAGAAAAAGTGTGGCACATAACCCTGCAGTTAAAATAAATTGTTGTTCCGACACTTTGGTTTTTAAGCAGATTAAGCAAACATGATGTAACATGTTAATCACGGGGCTTTAGAGCCGTTTTTGCTGGTAGGCAGATTTAGTTTTCTTCTCTGCTGTTTGTTTTCAGCTTTTATGCTAGGCTAACCTAACCGGCTGCTTGTGTAGCTTTCAAAGATGAGTTGTGTGGATTGCAATTTCAGTCATAGCAAATAAGTCAGCGCCTTCCTGTAGCCACTCTGGTGACAGATCAGACATAAGATTCATGATCGGACACGTACACATAATGTCATCCTGCTGGAAGGGGCCTCAGATCGGAAGTGTGCAGCATGTATTGTCCTGATGGGCATTTATAAACATGATTATTTCATTTTAAGGAACTGATGCTTAAAAAAGGGAGCAGAAAATGTAAATACAAGAGAGAGAATTTACTTACAAGAACAATACACACTCCTCCTGGATTGGTTACAGTGACAGGGACTAAAAGGTGGAAAATGGAAACAACTGAATATACGGTATACACAGAATAACAAAAAAATAATCCGAATAAAGCAGAAGATGTTTGATATGTGGCAGCTGTTAGCAGAGTGTGAGCAGCAGATCAGCAACATATTTCTTATTGAAATCACTGTTGTCTACAATCTTTAAATCCTGTATTTTTCCCCCTAGATTGCTCTGCTTTTCTTCTCTGATTCCGCTATTGTCACTGAGGTTTTATCCAGCTGTATTACCCTTTTCTCTCTTCTTTTTCCTTTTTACAAAGTGAAAATGCGGGGGGTTTGCAAATTGAGGTTTTGGAAGCAAGAAGAAGTAATTTCTGAGTATTGATCAGTGACTCTGCAAAACCCCAACAGAGTGTTTATAAAAGGGCGAAAACCTAACTTTTGTGCACTGCTGAATAACAGCAGTGAAAATGAAATTGGCTGAAACATCAACACGGCAACATGTAGAGACTTAAGGGGTTTATTTGCACCTGTTAAGCTCACTTGAGACTGAAGCGGTTTCCTAATCTGAATAATTACAGAAGTAGACGGAATAATTGGGCAGTCAGGCGGAGCCTCTTCAATTAGCTGATTGGCCCCTTGACATTCATGGAGCTGCACTGATGACACTGAGGACAGTTCAGCTAAAGATGTCTTTAAGTCTGGATTTTTAATTGGTCACAGCTTTCCTCTTTCTCTGGTGTGATGTCTGTTATCATCAGTTATTTTATCAAATGATTTCACTTTAGTTCCACGAGCTGTGAGCGGCTCATAATTCATCACAGGGGATTTTTTTAGGAAAACCTGAGTCTGCTCCTGATCGCTGTGCTGGACCTTTCAGTAAAGAAGCTATTAAACCAAATCTAATATCTCTAAAGCCGGTTTTAGTTTTAATGCACCGATCTTTAATTGAAACGGCTAGCTG
Source organism: Pelmatolapia mariae (assembly GCF_036321145.2). Taxonomy (NCBI): domain Eukaryota; kingdom Metazoa; phylum Chordata; class Actinopteri; order Cichliformes; family Cichlidae; genus Pelmatolapia; species Pelmatolapia mariae. Next base: position 10,775,985 of record NC_086227.1, on the reverse strand, counting down.
CTGCTCGATCACAGGGACTGATTGGAGCCATAATACAACACTATTAAATCTGCACTCTTCTCTCTCTTTCCTTATTAGGAACAGGGCTGCGTTTGATCCCTCCTTTTTCTTCCTGTGCACTGGTTTAACTTCCGCAAGGCGCCTGATTCTGCCTCCCCTCCTGTCCCTTTTTGTTTTGTTTTTTACCTTCCCCCCCCATTTTTTGGCCCACCCTGCTCTACTTGATGCACAGGCCTTTTGAAATATTCAGTGCTAACCCTTCCGTCTTATTACCTGCGTATCCAATGAGATATACAGTGCCAGGGGGCTCCCTGCTATGCAGCTGGAGTGGGAGTATGTATGTGAGATGAGAAAACTGAAAACCCTCCTTTTATTTGATTAATCTTTTTCATAACGCAGTCTTCTGTGTACGCTCATCTGGGCAGCATTGCGCCGGTTGATCCTTCTCTAAGTCTAAGCCCGTTTCACACAAGTTACATTTGCCATATTGAAGAGGCAGGTGAACATGGCAGTGATTCAAACACGGGACTGTAACGGGAAGATGAGGGATCAGAGGTGGTAGAAGAGGATGAGCTAGAAGGAGGATGTAAAAGGGAGGGCTAATGGGGCAAAGGGTGAGATAGTAGTGATAGCAAGGGAAGCAAAGAAAATTGGATAGACAGGAGGGCGATGAAAAAACGATAGATGCGTGTGGGGAAAAGAGACAGATAATGATCGAAAGAGAGGAAGAAGGAGGTAGGAGGGGGATGCTGAGGTGTAACAGAACTGGGGGGAGGCTTAAGGGAATGAGGTGTTAATGATTGGAGTGGGTGAGGAGGAGACAGGAGGTAAATGTGTGAAAGACGGGAAAGAGCAGCACAATTAAGAAACAAGGAATCAAAATGTCAGTGAATTCGTCTGGGAGAAAGAGTGAGACAGCAAGACAGATTGAAGGAGTGCAAAGTAGTTTATGGGTGACCTTGGTGTGTGTCGATGCAGCTGGAGCGTGAACACACGTTAACACGAACACCTGCGAAGACTCGAGCTCGGAGGCTGAGACAACAATGTGAGCACATACATGACTGAGAGAACTGCATGTTTTCATTTAAAAAGTGGCAAGAAATAATTAATAGTGCACCCAAAACTGTTTCCCAGTGCTCAAGCATTAAACACAACTTGACATTTGAAAAACTGGAACAAGCAAAGACGTTCCTTTCTGATGTGACTGTGGTTATAAAGGCCTTAAGTCAGGGGTGTCCAGCTCATTTAGTTCATTTGTCAGTTGCATACAACCCAATTTGATCTCAAGTGGCTCAGCTGAATAAAATCCTTGTATAAAAACTTATATAAGACCTAAAACTTTTCTTTCATGGCAAAGAAGTGTAAGTGCACTGGAAATACTCATGTTAACTGAACCATCTGTTTTCAAATGGATGATGTCATTAGGAAAATAAAAGCAGTTTCAAAAATCTGTCTCACTACATGTACGTTAGGATTTGCAGATACCAGTGTCTGTTTAAAGGTGCAAAGCATTCACATTGTTAGTATTCTGGAACTGAACAACAGTAGTATTTAACATTTTATATATTTTCTGAATTGCCATATGGTGCCGTTCTACGCTTATAGAGTAATTCACAGCAATAACCGTGAATTTTATTTGGCAACTTTACAAAGTAAGATTGGACTCTTTTTGTGGGCAGATTCTGTTTCTAATAGCCCTGCCTTCAAGACTCTTAATTTAAAGGCTCATACATTATTCATATCAGCCATGACAATATTGTACTCAACAAGGTTGTTTCAGAAATACGAGAGAGCACTAACAGAAAGTCCAACAGGCCAGGAAATGCAAGCTGCTGATGATAGCTGCATCTATTTTTATTGTCATCGCTAAATCACAGAAGGGAGAAAATGACAGAATTCCCTGTGTTCCTTAAGCCTGGCCCCCCTTTATAGCCTTCTACTACTACTCTTTACCAGGAAACAAGCATTCATGAAACTAATTAGAGGATCAATTCAACTCAGCTTTATTTATATAGTCCCAAGTCTCAACAATAGTCACCTCAAGGTGCTTTATTATTGTAAAGACCCTACAATAATACAGACGAAACCTTATGACTAAGCCCTTGGTGACAGTGGGAAGGAAAAACTCCCTTTCAACTGGAAGAAACCTCCAACAGAAACGTGCTCAGGGAGGGGCAGCCCTCTGGCGTGAGTGGTTGGGGGGTGAGGGGAGGGAGACAGCAGAAAAGACACGCTGCGGAAAGAAGCCATGGAATCATTTGATATGATCGCAGCTATGCTGGCAGTGATTTTCAACACACGTCGGAGTAGATTTGTTTTGGGGGATTGTGGTATGTGGAGCATCCGTTACTGTAAATGTGTGGAAATGCAGCCTCATGAGAGCGGCCCGCTGCTTAACAACATTCTGATTGATCCAGCTAGCCGGTTTATTTGTCACCTCTCCTTCCCTCTCCTTTCTTTGTTGACAGACTCTTATTATTTCCATCTTGCTGCCCACCCTCCCTCCTCCCTGTGCCTCTCCGTGTTATATCTCCTGTCTCCTTGTTGTGTTTGTCGTAATGCTGCCTGCCACTGCATTTTGTCATGCGGTTCTCACGGGACAATCTTTGTTACTCTTTCTACCCGTTGCCCCTTTAACTCCCTCGGTGCTCTCTCTCCTCCCTGCCGCTTGCTTTCCATTAATAATTTGATATGCCTCTCCTGGTCTGTAGGCTTGTTCTCATTGGTCTCTAGTTCTCTCTCCTTCACTTCTGATTTGTTATGCCACTGCCATTCCTTCGTACACGTCTCATTGGTCACTGTCTGAGCTTTCTATTACCCTCTCTCACTCCTCTCTCACTCTTTACTCCTTCCCTATGTTGTTTGATCTCATACTTTCGCTGTTAGAGATTTGTTTCTCCCTGCAGCGTGCTGCTAAGGTGTTTTATTTTTTTATCTGGAAAGCCTTTATCAGCTGAGCACACAAAGGGTGAGCAGCATCGAATTGCTGCACGTGAGGCCAACAGCTTTGAGTCGGTCTATAGTTTGGTTCAGGGAGAATTATTTAGCCAGTGTTGCACACACACTGAAGGTATTGCCTTTTCAGTCTGTCATTAGTAACAGCTGAATGCACCAGAAGGCATTCAGAAGACTGAAGGGGAATATGGGCCCATTATTGGAAAACAGAGAAGGCATACACTTTGTGAAATACTGCACTCCTGTTTCCCGTTATTGCATAGCCCGTTTGTGTGTATTTGTGAGAGGCCAGTTCATGAAAATACGACAGAATAACAAAGGAATTCTTACTCTGAAGTCTGTAAATCACAGTAACTCACACACAGCTACTCAAGCAAATCAGTTCCATGTTAATTAGCAGGCGATGTCCTTACAAGAAGTGGAACGATTTTCTCTTTAGTATGCGAGTTTTCAAAGAGTTCTAAAGAGACTAATTAGTTTTTCAGAAACTGTAAAATCACTTCATATCTTAATCTCCTAGAAGATATTTAAGAGAACAGGTAACCTCTGCATGAAGGGAATGACACTGGTTTCTCTGAAGGGCGCTACATGACAGCACCAGTTATTTGATCAAACACTTCAAATGAGTTGTGTTTGCGCTTTAATGACTAATCTTGTGAAAGTAATGACTGTCTCCAGTAACAAAGCCAGAATTAGCATGAGGTTGTTGTATTGTTCGCAAAGACTTTTTAGTGTGGGCACAAAAAAAAGTGACAGCAACATTAATTTGTGTGTGCTTGCGAAGCTGTTGGTACTAAGAGTGAAGGGCTCATTGGGAAACGACTTTAGGTGGCGAGATAGTGTATTCACGCAGTATCAGCAGAATGGGAAAACACGGGCTAACAGGATGAGATAGTTACATCAAATGCAGTCACACCAGATAAATGTACTGTTTAACCACAGGTACAGTCTACTAACCGCAGACTGCAGATAAACTGAAAGTGACAAGTGGATGCATCCCATCAAGAACAAGAGATTATACTTGTACATACAGTACTGTTCAAAAGCTTTGAGCTAGCCCTCGTTTCTTTATGTTTTGCGGTGAAAATGGATGCAGTGGTTTATTGAAACATGTTCAAAAATACATGAAAATACAAGCCATTTCCACGAGCTTTCCTGGTGGTACTGCATGGTGTATAAATATCTGAATTTTGACAAGCTCCCCACTGACTGAAACGCAGTCCCAGACCATGACAGTCAGATGTTTTTTGCAGATAGTGGCAGATTCTTGCTATTGGACGTCTTTCTTGACCTCCTCTGTACATACTGATGACAGTTCGAACCAAAAATTTCAAATTTCATCCCTCCATTAGCCATGTTGTCTTTGATTTCCAATTTAGTTCTTGTGTAATTTGGCATACCTCAGCCTTTTGTCTCTGTTTCCCTTCCTTGAGAATGGCCTTTTGACAGCTATCCTTTGATTGAGACCATTTCTAAGGAGTTTTCAGTGAAAAGTAAATGGATCAACCGAAGGACCAGATGTATCTCTCAGGTCCTGTGTCAGGTCTTTGCCCCATTTCTTTCCTATTTCCTAAGAACCTAACTTTCATATACTGTTAATCTTTTGTCCTCCCCTTGTCCAGTTTCCTCAAATGTTTTTAAAGACATACTGCACACTATGACGAGATACACCAAGTTTTCAGCTAACAGCACTTTGCGAATCACTTTGCTGGTGCAAAAATACTGTTTTATGCCTATTAAACTGTTATCTTTGGCATTTTCACAGATTCAGCAAAAAGAAATTTTAACAAATTATGGTGTTTTTGCAACAGGCTGCTAGTAACAAATTACCTAAAAATTCCTGTTTTTTTTTTTTTTGTAAATCGTCTGTTATGTATAGATAGATCACTGGTTCACCCCTTGAAATAGCTGACTTTTTTGTGCTTGAATGATTACTAGTTCAGTGTTAAGTAGCTTAACAAACAAATCTTTCCTGCAAAAAACTGTCAGGTAAAAGGTCTGGACTTAAAATCAGTAAAAAAGAAAGACTTTGAAAGACTTTTAGAAAGCCTGGAGAGTTATTGCTCCAGACCACTTTAAAAGATTGTCTGGTTCCTTGGAAACAAAAGAAGCAAAAGGGTGGCTCAAGACTTTTGCGTAGTTCTGTACAGTAGTAAGTTCAAAATCAAAAAGCAGCGACAACCTGAAACATACCTACTTTTTTTTCCAAACTGTAAATAGTAAGGTAAATCACATTCACTTCAAACGTGTGATTGTGACCATATACAAATGTAAATAAAGTGTTTAATTCTCACTTGAATTATTACCTCAGTAGAGTCATACTCACAGGTTTCAGTGCAGACAGGCAAATGTCTTTTTGCAACCCAAACAGTTGCCCCCATCTAGCTATTGAAAACCATTGGAAAGCACTTGAACGCTGGCCCCAGTTTTCAGACCTGGAGGTTGTGTAGGTGCAATTTTAGCATTAAAAATGGCACAGAGTAACTGCTGTTCTCTCTCTTTTTGCCAACACTGAGGACTCAGCAGTTTTGTTTAAACAAAACAAAACTTTATTATAATACAGTAGTACAGTAATGACTAGAGGCTTTTTTATGCCATTTTACTCTGTGAGCTATTCATGGGTGTAGAGGGACAGGACTATACAGTTTAGACCAGAGCGGTCACAGATCTTGGCCTCATAGGAATTATAATTAAAACTCAATACGATATAATGCATTACCTAAACTATTAGGTAATGCATTATATTGTACATGTTTGACTAATGCTTTTAAGGCTCTGTTACAGTTGGTAACCATAGAAATCTCACATCAAACCAAATGTGGTGAACGTTGCTGAACATTTCGGTATTAATACACATAGCTTTACCCGCCTACTATTAAAGTGTGTGGACTGATGTATGACTGGACTGCCACTCAGACTTAATGAATCTGTCCAAGCTAATAGACAAAGCCTGAACACTGCAGTATAAAAATAGTGAGTATAGATGGATTTTTCCTGTAGTTGCATCCATTTTCTTAACTGTTTATCTAAATAGGATGATGGTGCAGATGGAGCCTATCCTCGATTAATTTGCAAGGATCAGCTGGGTTGGGTTTACGTTTGCAGAAAACTTTGTTAATCCTGCCTGCCTTAAACATGGTTGTGGATCATTGCAGATCTCAGTGCCCATCTCGTGGGAGTCATTAGCTGCAATGATTATTCTGCAAGCCCATATAAAGTCTAGGTATATGAGGACATTTTATAGCATCAGGTGCACCTTAAAGTGCGAATAAAACTCCCTACTGATGTTCTTGGATTCTACAGACATCAACTCCCACCAATTTAATTTTTAAACAATTAAATTAATGTGAGGCTTAATGGATACGCCGTGCCTTTCAAGGACTGCTTCTTAAAGTCTAAACACCAGTGAATGCTTATTTTGCTGCAGTAGTGACAAATCAAATATGAAAGAATGTGAAGGATACTTATGTTTTCATAATGGCTGTTTTTTGCTTCTGTTTAATTAGGTTTTTTTCTGTGGAGTAAGTTTCCAGCAGCATTTATTTTAGGGCAAAATTCTGATGCCACAAATGGATCTAGCATATTTAAGGAACCCTGTGAGGCTAGAGAACTTTATTAAACTCAAAAGGAAAGACTCCTCCAAACAGCTTAAAGCAACAAACACAGCGTTAGCTTTTTTTTTTCTTGGATTACATTAGTTATTGTTTAATCTCTCACAAGTTTGTTGTACACACAGTGCCTCTGGCAACTTCAACATGTAAACTGTGTCTTCCACACTCACATTTTTTTTCTTTTTGCTGTGTTTTTTTTTTGTTTGTTTGTTTATTGTTTTTTTTTTTAGCTTAGCTTTGTTTTAACAGTTATTATCTCCACATTGGCCCTTGCACTCCAATCACTGTGAAATTTTTGATGATTTTTCCTTCCTTCCTGTTTTTTTTCTCTATTGCCACTAACAGCCTCTTTAGTCTATAATCATTTAAATGAACTGTTTTGGTCGGTGTCAACACTTTATGGCTCGAAGTTGTATTGTTTTTTCTTATTCCTTCATAGTTGCCTAAGTTGCCTGAGTGCTTCTCTGTTGATTTATGTTTACACCTTATATACATATAATAATAATGACAATGATCATAATAATAGAATTTTTAATAATAGAGTTTTGGGTCAACCCACAAAAGCAGTCTTTTCTCAACCTTGAGCAATGGCTGCCATTTATGCAGCATGTGATATAAAGACATTTAAGAATATTAAGAAAATAACTTAGTAGTGAGTAGTAGTACTCCAATCTGTGTGGAAAACAACATTTGCAGTTTTATTGATGCTTTTATTGTCTACACATAGTTTTTACCCACAGCTGTAATAGGCCCAATGGGCTATTGTTGTCAACCTGCTGGGCAGGTTGATGGCGTGGACACCCAAGTTGATCAAAGCGATAACTCAAGAATAAGGAGATGTAGGATTTTGAAATTGATACTACAGGTGCATCTACTAAAAATACTGGATGACTTCAAATCTGAGTAACCTCGAACTCAATGTCAAGGTGAGAGGTCAAGTTTTCCAAAAGTCTTGTGGATGTGATAACACTGTGGGCCAGCACTGGTGGCCACTGGCATTTTTTAATTTTGTCACATAATAGTCATTTTTTGCCTTCAAAATGTTCTGCTGCATATAAATGCCATTTCTAAGAATAAAGGCTGCTCACCGTGATAAATACTCAAGGTAAAATTAGAAACGATTTTCTATATTTAAAAATGTTTACTATTTTTCAAAGCTGCTTAAAATGTATGGTTTTTACATGGTTGGCATTTTATTGCACCTAAGTGTGTCTTGCAAATGATAACTATAGTAATGGAAGTGATAAAACATACAAAAAGTGGAGTGTTGGTGCTAACTGCAACCTAAGAGTTAAAGTGCTCCTAAAGGCAGAAAGCATACAGTGGCTTGCAAAAGTATTCGGCCCCCTTGAACTTTTCCACATTTTGTCACATTACAGCCACAAACATGAATCAGTTTTATTGGAATTCCAGGTGAAAGACCAACACAAAGTGATGTACACGTGAGAAGTGGAACGAAAATCATACATGATTACAAACATTTTTTACAAATAAATAACTGCAAAGTGGGGTGTGCGTAATTATTCAGCCCCCTGAGTCAATACTTTGTAGAACCACCTTTTGCTGCAATTACAGCTGCCAGTCTTTTAGGGTATGTCTCTACCAGCTTTGCACATCTACAGACTGAAATCCTTGCCCATTCTTCTTTGCAAAACAGCTCCAGCTCAGTCAGATTAGATGGACAGTGTTTGTGAACAGCAGTTTTCAGATCTTGCCACAGATTCTCGATTGGATTTAGATCTGGACTTTGACTGGGCCATTCTAACACATGGATATGTTTTGTTTTAAACCATTCCATTGTTGCCCTGGCTTTATGTTTAGGGTCGTTGTCCTGCTGGAAGGTGAACCTCCGCCCCAGTCTCAAGTCTTTTGCAGACTCCAAGAGGTTTTCTTCCAAGATTGCCCTGTATTTGGCTCCATCCATCTTCCCATCAACTCTGACCAGCTTCCCTGTCCCTGCTGAAGAGAAGCACCCCCAGAGCATGATGCTGCCACCACCATATTTGACAGTGGGGATGGTGTGTTCAGAGTGATGTGTAGTGTTAGTTTTCCACCACACATAGCGTTTTGCATTTTGGCCAAAAAGTTCCATTTTGGTCTCATCTGACCAGAGCACCTTCTTCCACATGTTTGCTGTCCCCCACATGGCTTGTGGCAAACTGCAAACGGGACTTCTTATGGTTTTCTGTTAACAATGGCTTTCTTCTTGCCACTCTTCCATAAAGGCCAACTTTGTGCAGTGCACGACTAATAGTTGTCCTATGGACAGATTCCCCCACCTGAGCTGTAGATCTCTGCAGCTCGTCCAGAGTCACCATGGGCCTCTTGGCTGCATTTCTGATCAGCGCTCTCCTTGTTCGGCCTGTGAGTTTAGGTGGACGGCCTTGTCTTGGTAGGTTTACAGTTGTGCCATACTCCTTCCATTTCTGAATGATCGCTTGAACAGTGCTCTGTGGGATGTTCAAGGCTTGGGAAATGTTTTTTTAGCCTAAGCCTGCTTTAAATTTCTCAATAACTTTATCCCTGACTTGTCTGGTGTGTTCGTTGGACTTCATGGTGTTGTTGCTCCCAACATACTCTTAGACAACCTCTGAGGCCATTACAGGGCAGTTGTGGAGCTGTTTTGCAAAGAAGAATGGGCAAGAATTTCAGTCTGTAGATGTGCAAAGCTGGTAGAGACATACCCTAAAAGACTGGCAGCTGTAACTGCAGCAAAAGGTGGTTCTACAAAGTATTGACTCAGGGGGCTGAATAATTACGCACACTCCACTTTTCAGTTATTTATTTGTAAAAAATGTTTGGAATCATGTATGATTTTCGTTCCACTTCTCACGTGTACACCACTTTGTATTGGTCTTTCACGTGGAATTCCAATAAAAATTGATTCATGTTTGTGGCTGTAATGTGACAAAATGTGGAAAAGTTCAAGGGGGCCGAATACTTTTGCAAGCCACTGTATTTGCTGTTTTATTAGTCAGCCACTATAGTCTATACGGTTCCCTTCTTGAGGGTTTGTGTGGCTCTTACCTTTGTTATTGCCATTATCTGATGCCTCACTGTCCTCTGGGAGTTTTAAGTACTCGTGTGTATATATGCCAATGTGACCTGAGTACAAAGAACCTGGTCTCAAATGAGGGCACATTAAGATCAAACAACACTTGAGGGGGCTGGGGACTGATGGTAATTCACTTCACTATGGTTCCTCCATAATGAATTCTAAAATGACTGTTCAGAAATAGAGAAAATTTCAAAAATGAGAGCCTTGATGAGTTCTAAGGCTTTGATACTGAGTCATCAATTTGAGGGCATGAAAAAGCAATCTATGCGGGTCAAACGAAACAACTTCTCGACCATGTTCAGAAAAGAGGCATACACCAATTTACTCAAAAAGCACGTATTTCATTAAATAAACAAACAAAGAAAAAAAAGGCAACGAAAAAAACAATGTTTCTATGAGGCTGCTTGGCTTTTCTGGAAGCTGCCATCTGGATTTACTTTTACAGTGTCCACATATTCATGATTTATGGGCAGTTTTAGCACCTGGCATTAGGGAAATAAGCTGGAGCATATTAGTTGTGTGCGAGCCGGTCCTGCCACTCTGACTTTGCCCTGGGACTTGATGACTGCTGTCACCGTTCTGACAAACTGGGGAGCCGCTGCAACAAATCAGTCTCCTCCCAATCACAGTCAATATAATGAGGCCAGACCTGCAGGCGGCTTGAGGTGGGTATGTCTGTGCACTTCTTGTTTCACTATGGTAAGGGGAGGAGGTAGGTGGAGAGGATACGCTAGAGATTAGAGATTTATTGATTACCCCTTTCTCCTCCCCTAACTCCCTTCCTCTTCCTCTCTCCATCTTCCTCGAGTCTTCCATTCTCTTCCAGTATATTTATAGAGGGTGGGAGAGTGCTTTGTTTTTGGCTCTGCAGTGTGTTATAGACTTCTCGTGACTGCTTTTCTCTTAAAGCCTTAGGAAATTTGGCTTGAAATAGCAAAAGGTGCATATATGATATCAAAGTTTAGTCTCCCATTGAGCATGAACATGATGTTCTTTTAAAAATATGTATTCGCAGCTATTACAGAGAGTCGTTCAAACCCCAGCTCATTTTGCTGTTCAGACCATATATCAAGATTGCGTGGGTGTGACAGATCATATTTTCTTTCACGTCTCTCTCAAATCTAGCTACAAATCAACTGATATAAATTTGGCAAAGTTACCTTGGAATAACCTTGGACGTAGTCTAAAGCAAGTTATGGATAAAGTATGGTTTATCTTCATGTGAAAAAATTTCATGTCTGGCACATGAGGGAAATGCAATGTCTAGATAAAGTAGAGGCTCAAGTCTAGGGGATGAGTGTACAGCTCCAGCTGCAAGACACAGCTGTTTTGCAAAAACCCACAACTTTCTGAGGGAATTCACTGACCTGGACTTTGGGGAAATGGCAAAGCATGCTGGAATTTTTGTGGATAACTCTGTGGTCCACTCTTCGTTCACAGCTGTTGTAAAATAAACGAATGACACGCTGTCATCTTAACTGGTGAATCTGCTCCAAACAAGCATGATGGATCCAAAGAGATTTGGAGGGTTACTGCAATGTATAGAAGTAGTGCATAGTAGTGCATAGTAATTGAAACTCTATAGTAGAAGTCTATTGTGGGTTTGAATTTCTGGATTTCTGAATTCTCTTTAAAGCAGGATTTCAGAAGTTTTTCAGCACCAGTGTTATAGAAGGTGAACACGAAGGCAACACCTCTATCTACTTTCTTAGTGTTGAAGTGCTCCCTGTTATGTCATGCAGATGCACTTTGAACAGCAGTAACATTAAATGCAGCTTTACTGTGTCACACTTTGCTAGTAGCTGTGATGTGCATGAAAAACAGCAAACTGTAGACATGCAGATGATTGCGCTGCACTTCCGCTCGTGCTAGTTATATTGACGTCGTTTGGAATATAAATGAATAGGAATGCAGGGGAGGGGGGGGCTAGCAAAGGTGTGGGGGCAGGGATTGGTTTAGACTTGGCAGTTTATATAGAGATTTGCTGCAGGCTTCTTACACCAGGATGCATCAGCTCTGGAGGTCTGCCATAAATGCAGACCTACAGTATAACATGGACTCGGGCTCTTGGATCTCATGCTCCAAACCAATATGAGCTAAAAATATGTGATTTGCCTCTGATGAAAAATAACAGTATTAGTTGTTTCAGCAAATTCTCCAAAGTGGCATATGGTCAAATTCAAAGCCTGCAAGCCTCTAAATATTACTTTCTCCTTTGGGAGCAACAATTTCTGCCATTTTCGCTGTTTATCAGGGTCTGGGTCACTGGGGCAGCTGTATAAACAGAGACCATCAGATCTCCCTCTCCCCGTCCACCTCCTGCAACTATTCTGGAGGTGTAATCTGGCTGACTTCCATTTCCTGCCATTTACACTTCAGTGGAGTAAAATGTATAATGTTATGCACTCTGTACTGTACATACAGTGACTGCAGTGTTATCTCAAGTTAAACGTGAAAGTGAATTGTGCACGTAACAGAAATAAGAGAGGTAAACTTTGATTGACGCTATCGTTGCCTTGATGAAAAGAGGCCGCTGCTAGCATTGCAGTTAGCGCTGACAATATGTCCTCCTACTTGCTAAAAACCATCTGATGGTCCTTCAACTTAATAGCACTGTAACTTGTAAAACTCCTTTATTTTTCAGCTATTTAGTTGCTGTTTTATAAAGCATGAGAAAATAATTTTGTCCTGTCTTTAGTGGTGTTAAATATAAATAGACTTCTGTGTCCTGTTACAGTCTATAACTTATATTCATACATAGTGAACTTTTATAAAACCAAGAGAGGATAACCAATATATGAGCAGGATGATCAAATACTTCTTTGGCTATTATGTGCAAGCCCCCTACTTACCACAGAGCAAAGAAAATAACGCACAAAGAAGAAAGAACATCTGATCCATTGCACTGAATGGAGCTTGTCGAGCCTTGTCCCTGTCAAGAGAAATGGCAAGCTGTCCAAACACCCTGCAGGTTTAGAGATTGCCTATTCTACATCTTGGCAACCAGTGCCAGAGTTAGACAATATCCCTAGCCCAAATGAGTATTTTAACGTGTCGCAGACTTGCAGAGTGGGGGTGGGAAGATGATAGGAAGAGGCTATACAGCACAGTGGAGGCTACATGGCAGTATTTCACATCTTTGACTGTGTGAGAGCTGCTGCGATATGATTTTATCACAGAACATCAAACCCCCGAGGGAGTGTCTATTTCTTTTATCCCACTACACCCTCATAATAGATTGGAAGATATTAAGTATCTGAGGACAGATGTCTTTCTGTAATTCAGAATAGATGACAGATAGATGATTTTGTGAAGATGCTTTAGGCTCAAGTAGAGCAGGGTTAAATATCTATGTGCTTCATTAAATAAAAGAGATATACAGATATATGCCCTCTACCCATAACAAATGTGTTAGTATGGATTTTTTTTGGATGAGAAACATACACAGGCTTCTTACTTACAGAGCTTCCCCTCTGCATGTATTCAGTAATGGATATTTGGATGTAGCTGAAGAGCTGAGATTTCATTTAGATGATAAACAGAATGTGATGCTCTAATACACGCGCAGCATCGTAGAAATAAACTGCCGGCAGCACAGTTTGACCTGCCAGGTTAAATGCCTTTTGTGATTTATAGCTAGACACTAAAGTGGACTTGTTGGGGTTTTTTTGTTTTCTTGTTGTTTGTTTTTTTAAATGAAAAAAACAGACTGTTTGTGAATTCTGATGTAATTAAATTTAGATTTATTTCATTTTTATTATTATTTTATTTTATTTTTTTAACTTTTTTATTTTTACCATTTCTAAATTTAGAGAGGGCTGTCATCTAAGTGTTTGGAATGGGGAATGTGCTAAATGGAAAGAGAAAGGGTGCTGGGAAGGAAACCTAAGGGATTAGAGTGACTTTAGATCTGATTGCATTGAATCAAGGTCACAAGATTGCTCATTACAAAACTCTACTCACGGGCACTTCCTGCTCTTTTTCCAACATTCTTTAACTCCCTTGTTCTGCTGACCAGACTAGACTGCACAACTTATAAAACTCCTTCCTCCTTTAAGAGGAGAACAACTGATTTCCAGTCTGAGAAGAGGCTGTCAGACCTTTATGGTGGAAAGTAGGTCAGCATGAGAGTGCCAAGTGTGCCCTTTCTCTCCAGGTATGGAGTGGCTAACATGAGCACAGAGAGGTAAGGCTGCTGATTGTCTGCAACTCTCAGATATTTTGTCTCATTCTGTCCATTAAAATGAAAACTACCATTAAAAATTAGATACTGCTCATTTCTTTTTAAGTGAGAAAACTTACAAATTCTGTAGGACATCAAATAATTATTTCTCCCACTGCATATTATTTCAGTGAATAGAAACAGTAATATAGAAAATCTTATTGTCTCATCGATTCCAACCAACATTTTAAATTATTCAGAAAACACGTACATTTACTTGCATGAATTTCCTAAGTACCTGCCATAACTATAACTTTTATTTTAATTAGATTTTTCAAATACTGACATTGAATTATTGGGATTGATAGACTGAACTCAATAGGGCACTGTTGAGAAGGTAATGATGGCAGTTGTCCTGCTCCTGCCCTCAAAGAGCCAATCAGCAGCTGAAACAGGAGACGTATTGGCCAATCATGTACTGATGCATATGCTGGGTACAAGCTTGCATATGTCTCCACGGTTAATGGGAAGACACAACTGACTCACAATCACTCACTCTGCTACAGGTTAATGAGGCTGCAACAGATGCAGGAAGTCCCCTTTCAGTCCCAAATGTCTGGGACTAATGGGTTTCTATTGACTATATGACAAGAAATGCAATTACAAAATGACTGATACGCTTCATAATGGTAGGTTGTTATGGTTGTTCGTGGTTAACCTTGAGGCCTCACGGTAAGGCGAACTTGAGTTCGATTTCGTGCCTTCTGCTTTGTGTGACGCAGATCAGGCAGCTTTTGTTAAGAGCGGTTTATTGTTCAGGTGGCAGTTAAAGCGGTGCCTGTCAGAGCCAGCAGACTATGGCCTTGTTACATTTATAACTAGCCGTCTCTGACAGCCGTGATGCAAAATATCAGCACTTCAGCCTGAAATGTGTCAAGAAAACGGGCAGTATAAAAGTTCTTTTTTTAAATGAAAAAGAGTCCAATCAACAGGATTTTTCTAAAACGCTGTTTTCGCCTCTTAAAGAACTCACATTAGTGAGAAACATCATCTTAGTAAAGTAATTAAATTTTTCTATAAGGGATAAACAAGCACTCTGTCTGAATAAGGAGAAGTCAAGCATAAGGTAAGCAAGAACTGACCAAATATTGATGCCAGCTTTTTGGACTTGAAACACATTGATGCTGCTTGGTGTCGAACCAAAATTACCTACAAAGTCAAATATTCATGAAAAAACAACAACATCCAAGTTGGACCCAAACTGCCTCGTGTTTGGCAAGAAACGGTCCTCATATAGGATCCCGCCACTGATGTAGCTTGATTGAACTGCACAAATATCAAGAATGTAATCAGATGAAAATAAAGGGAAAAAAATAGCGAAGATCTGTGATGTGAGGTACTGAGGACTGTTTACTTTTTGAAAGATCAAACTTTCAAACGAAAACTAAAGATTGCAAAGCTAGCTGACAGTTTTGAATAAACTGGGCTTCAACACTGTTTTTAATCAATTACAGAAGCACAGAAAAAAACAGAATTACTAAATGCCTATTAGTAGAAAATGGGCAAGGTTTCTGTTTTTGTGCTCTACTTTGTAGATGTGGCCTTTTGTCCTCATCGTATCTATTATGTCTGCTATATCACTGAAATTCCATTTCGCACACAATGGGGAACTACTATTTTTAATGTAACATCGTAAATGCAGCAGGGGTTTGAAAACAATATTACCCAGAGTCCCTCTGAAAAAGAAATGAGGATCAAACTGATCTTCTCTCCTGCTTGGATACTGAATTACACTTTTTTTTTTGTCTACAGGCTTGTAATTTATGACGTGTCATTCAAAGATCTATAGTGACTTTAGTGATTTTTCTTTATCATATTATGTTACTCTTCAGCTTCACGGGAAGTTTATTGTATCAGTATTATATTACAGTAGGGACTACTGTATTTGATTGTATAACACTATATCCTCTTGGCTTTTATTATATTTTATCTCCACAACTCCGTCAGGGGTGGAAATAGATTAGCTAAACTTGCACACCATCTGAGGAATATTCAGAATAAACCCACAGTCGCTGTGTGGCACTGTCACATTGGCAGGGTTTTCTGTAAAGCACACAAAAGCTTGCGCCACCCTTAACCACCACCCTTAAAAACAAGTAATCTGTGAAATCTGTAGTACCTTTGTGACCTGCCAGCAAACTCCTCCACATAAAAGCTCAGCTGCAAACTGGAATCTAGGTTTAACAGAGGACAAACAAGCAGAGGACAAACCTTTGGAGCGCGTCCCACAGCCCAATAATAGAAATCACTTACATTCTGTGAGTATATCTTTACCCTTTGGAGTATAATAATTAAACTGCTATTAGAGGACACATAAAGGTGGAGGTATAGTACAGGTGAGGAAATCTTTTTCTGAATGTGGGTGGTTTATGTGTCACAATGACACACAAACCACCTACGAGAGATGTAAGATTTTCCGTGGGCTCTAATCTTTGCTATTTGCTGCCACGAGCTGCAGAAATCTGACAACGCAAACACATCCGGTCCTTATTATAAGGATTCGGTAAGTTTTTCATGCCACATGGGACATAACTGCCATAGATATTCACAATGAATGATCCACAGCAGGAAAAATATACTTTGTCCCCTCGTGTTAAAACAAGCATTCAGGATGAGTGTTTACATGGCCACAAGTGTACGGATGAACTGCAGAGTGGAGTGCACAGTTTTTAAACTTGAGAGTTTAATTTGAAGTGTCCTTGGTGTCTGAAGTTTACAAAGCAGGTCGTCCATTATCTTTATCAGGATTCAGTGAGGTCATAACGGCCTCTTATGCAGTCCACACCATATGATAGTAGTCATAAAAGGCTGCCTTCTGCTGAAATCCAGATCAATGTGACTTGAATGCATTTCAGCACCTTATTATTGACTCTTTGATATGTGGAACAATAATGTAGGACCATGCTCTTGTGAGTCATGAACAACATGCAATTTGCATTCCTGCAGGAAACTGCCTGTAAAAGATGTGTTTGGCAAAATGAAAAAAAAAAAAGTGGGTGGAGGAGGGAGGAGGGGGGGGCGCATGCTTGAATCATTTCAAATGAAAAACTGACAGGGGGGTAGTTTTGCTCTGATGAATTAATTTGTCCGATGGGCTGCTTGTAAAAAGAAAAAAAAGGACGTGAGTGGTGCCAATGAGCTCCCATTAATTTAAGGAGGAAGCAAAGAAATGTGCAGTTTTCAATTACCAGTTTTATTTGGGCAACATACGTTCATCCGCATTGGTTTAAAGACGTTAGTTTGTCATAATTTAATTAGCCGAGCTAATTAGCAGTATATTCCACCAGTGGCAGCAATCTAATGAGTTGCTAGCTGCATGGGTTCAAGTGTGTTGAAGTGTCTCTTTGCACCGGAGCTCTGAGAGAACCAGAGAAGGCGTTGCTGGAGGGGAGCTTCATGTTAGTGCTCTCCTGAGCAGCAAGGGGCAGGATGTTCAGCGTCTTCAAATTCCCAGTTTGAAGGCAGCAAACAGCCTAAGGTGAGGCACGGTTTCCTGTTTACACAATGACTGGCTATGAAAAACAAAACACTTTTAGCAAAAATGTTGATGATTTGAAAGTAACTTAATAACAAAGCTAATCTGAAAGATGATAATTATTGTATGTCAAGTGCTAAAGATTGATATATATGATGATATATTATTTTTATGTATATTACAATACAGTACTTTTTCTTCCTATTTGTTGTTGCCTTTCTGAAGAATCTGTCACAAAGCAACACTTTGAACTCCTTTAAACTTCTCTACATGGGGCAGACAACAACAATCAGCGCTGACATTTCCCTTGCTGGGCAAAACGCCTCGCACAAATTTTTAGCCAGCTGAGACTAACAGCCTTGATAAATCTCTTCGGCCTGTTGCTGCATTTTACCACCAAGACTAAAAAAGTCTTTTTGCATATTTCCCGTAATTACAGAGTGCTTTCAAAAAGCAATGCTGGTTTCAACAGTCTTTTAAATTGTCATTCAAAGGTCATTTTTATGTTAATGTACCTTCCAGCTTAATTCAGATTTGTCTGATTGCCATACATGCAAAAACAAAAAAAACAAACAAACAAGAAATTTCACCTCTCGCCATCTTTATCACTAAGATCACGATCTCTTTATGTGTTTGTGTGTGCTGCATAGGCAAATAAACAAATGTCTTAACATCACTGCAAATTAGAAACGGGTTTGTTGCGACTCACACACAATTTAGATTTACTCCATGATTAAAGTGATACATAAATATCACTTTCACAATGGCTGACGTAGTAAGACTGCAGTCATGGCTAACCAGGGTAACCAGGATGCTTCGTCATTCAGAAATTCACGAAACAACGTAGTGCTCGGGCACCAATAGACCTGAACTGAGACAGTCCACCTTCTGCACCCACAGAAGTTTACAAAGAGTTAAAAGCTGCTGTAACAAACTAAAATAGAACTGATAGAACTGTTTTCCTGCTGACTGGTACTGTTGTTTGTATGAAAACATGAAAGGAGACCACACGGCCCTCAGGTGAACCAGTGGATGAAATCAGTAACTAAGGATGCGGTTAGTCAGAAAATGCTCTATCCAGCCAGTGGGCTGCACGTTTCAGTTAAGATGAGTTAAACGCTCTCAACTATCACGGATGGATAAGTGATGTTAAAGGCTGATGAAGGAATCTGAGCACGAGTCTTTAGATTATCCACAGTGCTGATGTAAATTTAATGTAACCCAGCTATTATACAGTAGACCGTAATAGATTTATCACCCTCACTTGGTATTGTCTTGGATACATTTCTATATACATGTTTTTTTTCAGTGACTTCATGGCCAAATATTGAAAAGGAAAGATACTCTTTGATATTTGGCTGCAGACTGAGTGGCATCCAGGTCATTCACAGTGATCCTCCGCCCTTACTACAGAGTTTTCTGCTGAGATATTTTATTCTTAAAGGATATAGTGGAAGAAAACAGTTCACTGGCACTCTGGCAACAACTGTTTATATCAAAAACTCAGAAATAAACAACTGAAAGCTGCGTGACTGTAGACCACTAACAGGTCTTGAGAGCTTGAAAAGAAAGCAATTGGGCTTCGTTAGGTTTCTGAAGACGTGTCACTGCTCATTCAAGAGGCCACTTCAGTACTTGAAAAGCTGGATGTGAGTCTCACGTAATAAACCTCTAATGGATGCTGTCCCCTTTGGGGGTGGTTCTGATGGTCATTATTAATCATGTGAACAAACGTGTGGGTCATTCCTGTCACTGGTGAAACCTCTGCGAGACATCGGCTCACCTTACGATCATGTAAACTTTTAAGGTCACCCGAGGCAAACTGTGAGTGGGAGTTGAAATGTCTGCGAAGAGATCTCAGGACTGCATTGAAGGTGGCTGTGAGCTGGTGTCACACTGTAAGTCACCACGTCTGTTCAATAATGGTTGATCACGGTACACAGTTAGCCTCCTTTATTCCTCTTTCAAACCATCTGTCTTCTTGGTCCAAACTGGCGTGCTTGAATGAGTGACCTTTGTCCTTTAGGTGCAGGTTTACAGCTGATTCTTGTCCTGTTGAGGTGACTGTCTTATTCTGTGCCATGAGTTTGTATAGTGGCCGCTTGTTTTCTTGCATGTAGGGGTCAGAGCACTCCTCACTGCACAGCATACTGTTTAGCTTGTGTCTGGGTGTTTTGTCCTTGGGATGAACCGCGTTTTGTCTGAGGGTGATCAGGATGCTGCAGGGTGTTCCCTCTGAGGCAGAAGGGAAAGAAAAGGAGCACACACATAAAGAAAGCTCATACAATACATGTTTATTCTAACTGGGCCTTCATTAAATCATCAAATGCAAAGGAATGAATGTCAGACACCAACCAGAGATGTGCCAGAGAAACTCCGAAGAATTTTCTCCAAGCATAACATCCCGGTGCATCTCAGACTTAGCAACAACCTCAGACAAAAGCTGAACTACCATGACCTGGATGACTGAGAAGATACACAGATGTTTTTGTGTGATTTGGCACAGGTGACTCTAACACAATGTTAACTGCAATGTCAGATTCTATAAGGTTTGATTCGTGCTTACAGACTAGAATTTGTTGCTGACATTGGAATCATGACCCAGGACGGTCCAAATACCCTCAATAAATACATTTTTAAAAAATCGCTAATTTAGTGACAGAAAAATATTTAGTTCTTCTGTAATGCTTTCAAAAGCACAGGCTTAATAATAGGAATATGAGTCTGCTGGAAAAAAATGATGCTTTATTTATTTAGTTGAATTGAAGCAGGAAAAGGCTAACAGCGGAATCAGCCAACACAATGTCAGGGGGATGTTTATTTATTAATTATTTTTATTACATAATGTAATTCTAGAATGAAGAGAAACACACATTACCTTAAACTTTTTTACTGGCTACAGTGATTTCTAATCTTTTTAACCTTAACGTGACCTCAGTAAGAGTTGCACATCACAAATATGTTACCATGAATTAATTGAACTTTGATAATTTTTCGTGCTTTGCAAGCTGACTTCTTGTTAAGTGCGCATGGAAACTTGTTTTTAGCACAGATTGCACAAGACTTTGTTTTCACACTTTGATGCCCCAATGGTTTTTATTTTTTCTTGTACAACAAAATATTATCAAGCAGTCTCCACAATCTGGAGCCACATGGCAGCAAGTTTTATGCTGGCATTCGTGCCTTGTTCACAAAAGTTGTTCAGTACTGACACCAGAGAAGTGTGTGGGCTGGGTGTAGATAAAAATGTCACATGTAAATACGAACCAAATGAAACGTGTTGACCCTAAAAATGATGCAAAAATGCTTTTGGCCAGTTCAGATGGCGTTATTAACTATCCAAGATTTTATTCCAATTAATCTTGCAAGTAGGTCATATGGCTTTAAAGTCTAAAATATTAAAGTTTCATTTTGTTTCTCTCTGGGCTAATCAGTTCAAAGTTCCATTAAGTTACATAACAACTCGCTCTGTGTTAAGTAAAATAGCTACTGCTATGGTGCAGAATGCTTTGGAAAAGCATCACCCAACCCAGCTCTATACAGACACAAAAATGAAAACATTTTCATGTTGATTTTGTACATAAATGATGTGGTTGGTTCTCCCTGGCTTGCATTAAAACATTTTTTAAAAAGCCACCACATGTGCAGGTGTTTTACGCAACAAAGCCTAAATGTACACCACCTGCACAACCCAACAGATAGAGGGTCAAAGTAAATTTGTAGTTTGTGGAGAAAGTCAGTGAGCAAGCTACTATCCTCAGAACCAAGAGATTGTGGTTCACCTGAGAAAAATGGCAGGTTTTTCCCCTCTATCACTCATAGCAAATGTGACCCTTATTCTCCAGGAGTGAAGGAGGAAGATGTGTGGTTGTATTCAGTCACAAAGAACAGTCCAACAGTATGTTCAGTTCTGACACTTACATTTTGTGTTGGCCACATATGCTCTTTATGTTTTCATCAGTGTATTTTCTGTTGCCTGTTTTAAATGAGTTCACTGCAGATTATAGGTGTGTGTGTGTGTGTGTGTGTGTGTGTGTGTGTGTGTGTGTGTGTGTGTGTGTGTGTGTGTGTGTGTGTGTGTGTGTGTGTGTGTGTGTGTGTGTGTGTGTGTGTGTGTGTGTGTGTTGCTATGGCAAGCAAAAGTAAAGTTGAGAAGAGCCTGAGTGGCACATCCCTCAGAGAAAACACACACACCTAAAGTGAGAGGACAAATATAAGGCCCTAACCTTAGTCTTCCCCCTGCAAATACAGACTGAACTGACATCCCCTGAGTGGGTATTTGTCGTACTTGAGTTTATAAGTTTCTTCATTTCATAACGCTACCAACAGTAAGGAAAGGCTATTCCGAGCCTTGAATGAAATTACAATATACTCTAAATATGCAATAAATAAATACAATAGTCTGTCACATCACATCAAGTTTTCTGCATTTCTTCCACAGCAATAATGAAGACGTGTTTTTCAGTTTTAGGAACACTAATCAATATTTTGGGGCAAGGTGATCAGAACAACAACAGGGCATGAGGATCAATAAGCCTGACAACAAGTCTTCTTTCTAGTGTTTATCCCGCATGGCCATTCAGCCTGGAATGGGGTTGCTGGCCGCCGGGCTCAAGCTTCATTGCCGTTTTCGCCACTGAGCTGTCCTCTGAGCGTAATACGTGTCCGTACCACCGTAGCCGTGCCTTGCGCATTTTCTCCGTGATTGGTGCGATGCTGAGCCGCTTTCTGACGTCTTCATTCATGACTTGGTCCCAACGCATGAGGCCTAGACACCACCTGAGCATTTGCATTTCCATCGTGTGCAGGGCCTGTTTGTGCTTGGCGGTGGCCGCATGGATATCCCCGTCGCCACTGATCATCAATCCCAAGTACTTGAATTGGTCGGCCTTCTTCAGGTCTTCCCCATCCATGTT
Organism: Pelmatolapia mariae; assembly: GCF_036321145.2. Taxonomy (NCBI): domain Eukaryota; kingdom Metazoa; phylum Chordata; class Actinopteri; order Cichliformes; family Cichlidae; genus Pelmatolapia; species Pelmatolapia mariae. Next base: position 10,753,748 of record NC_086227.1, on the reverse strand, counting down.
AATGGTGCCATCAGTTTGGGGGCCAGCTTCCATGTACTCGGTCTTCTTGATGTTGAGCCTCAAACCATGAGCGGCCAGGCGCGTCTTCCATAAACCTGACAACAATGTGAATCATATACTATATCCTTGACTATCACCAGAACACTTAGTCATATGATCATGTAAATAGGCTCTTGTATTGACATTAGAACCATGATCATCAGCAATACACAAATGATGAAATGGAAGAATGGTATTTCATCCCTCTATTAGTGTACTGAGACCTTACTAAGGCACGTTATGTTGATATTTTACAGACTTGTCTGAGTTAAACTCTGGTTATATTGTTTGGAAAGAACAACCTAATCTGGTCAATTAGGGCACAATGATATTTGGAGCCTGGTCATTTTGACCTGGATACTATTTAGATTTTTTTAATTAAAATTGTTATTGAAGAACTAGATTTTGTAGAGTAACAGAATTTTTTATTTTTTTTTTGCCTGTCCCATTTGGTTCTTTAGCCGTCAGAATTGTTGTCTGAAGACCAACAAGGATACCCAATGGATTTACTTTGCCAAATGGATCATCATGGCATTGCCGTATTGGTCCATTTGATCAACCTTTGTTGTTATTATTTATTTTATTTTATTTTATTTTATTTTCAGTTGTTACAGACGGGACAGACATGACTGAGGGATAGGAAAGGGAGAAAGAAAGATGAAGGAAAAGAAAAACAGAAGGGAAGAGGGACAGTGAGAAAGGGCACTTAAAAAGAGAAAGAAGAAAAAAAAATCTCCTGGATCACCTGTTGAGAGAAAAAGAAGAGAAAACAAGCGCAAAAAACCCCAAACAGAGCAACATACTAAACACAACACCATCACGTTAATCTAGCTAAGTGTAAACAGCAGTAAATACTAAATATTGAATGTTGTTGTGTAACAAGCAGGACCGACAGCGCACAATGTGCTTGGAAATAGCAGCCAATAAAGGTGTAGTTTATGTCTATGAACAGTGAACACCCGTGTGCACACCCGTGTGGATCAGTGCACTTGTATTCAAAAGGTTTCCCCATGTAACGGTCTGCTAGAGGATGTAGAGAGCCATAGCCCCGTCCCCCAGGGCATGAAGCAGGCATGGAGGAGATCCAGGCTCCAGCCATCCAGAGGCCCCAGAGTGCGAGAGCCCAAGGAGGACCACCGGAGGGGCATCCGTGCCACCCTCCTGGGAAGAGCTGAGGAGAGCCCCAGATGAGGGGTCACCCAGTAGCCACGGAGCAGAAGCCAGAGGGGGCTGCAGTGGCGTGCCCGCCGGCTCTGCTGGCAGCCAGCTGTGCCAGAGTGAACCGAGCTGCAGGCCCAGAGGCCGGTAGCAGCATTTTGCAGAAACACTTCAATACTAAAACTTGTTTATTTGTGAAAATCATAAAGTCTGCATGTTGGATGGTGGGTCTGGTGATGGAATAAGCCTCAAAATTTTTGTGTCCCATTTTGGAGTTTGGTGCTTTGCTTTCACTTACTTTTTACTTTTTAATTTTACTTACTCTATTGATTTGGCACTGAAAACTATTTGGTCAGATTTAAAATGACTAGAAAAAAATGGTTTTGATTAAGATTTGCCTCTTCACAGCATTAATGCTACAGACTGAAAAAGGACACCCCTGCTTTAAATGACACCAAAGGGTCCAAAATATGAAAACTTTAAAGTTGATGTCATTCAACTACTAAATGGCCTTAGTAATTTGTGGTTACTGATGTGCTGCTCTTGCTGCATAGTTTGACACAAAAGTGTGCCTCATCTTTGCCCTAAAACACGATGACATCCAGTTTAATTATTCATTGACAGCTGATAATGGCTATTGATTTCTTTAAACCTGCATGACAGGGGTGTTTTACAATTATGACTAGGTGAAGCATTATGGTATTTTTCACTTTCTTTTCACTTTCTTTTTTATTTATTCCTTTGTTTAGTGCCACTTTTTTGATAATGCTTTTTATCTGTCTTTGATAGATAAAAAGCAGTGGTATATCACTGGAGCAAAATACAATGGCAATTTGTAAGCAACTGGTAAGAAACTGGGATGTGTTTTATTTAGTGTACTGTAGTTTTGTTTTAGCTAATTCATCTACAGATGTTCAAGTCCAGGAAAAAACAGGAACAAGTGAATGCAGTAACAACGTTGTTGCAAATACACCAAATACAACTGATTTACACAAGTGCAGTGCGTGGTGCAATTAGGCAATCAACATGCAGTCATGTTCACTGCTTTGATATACCAATAAATCACTGCATGTGGTTGCATGTAAGCTGTGTCAGAGTAAACAAGAAATCAATGCACACTCAGAAAACCAATGTGATTTTAGTAAAAAGTGCCATACATTTTAGTATTTGTTATTAAAGGACATGATTAAAAGATTCAAATTTTTCTTATATGTATACACAAGATTTGTTCCTTCAGTGGTGCTAGGTTCAGTCATTATGCAAATGTACTGTTTATAAGATTGGGGGAAACCTGCAGTCATCTGAGACTGAAGAAGTCTTTTGGGTGAGTGACGAAACGTTTCTCTCACTGAAAACGCTATCAGATGAACAGAATGCACTTTTGAGTCATATACTGTCACCTTCACTGTCACCACATCTCAAGCCAACTGAACATTTATGGGAGATTTTGGGTCACTTGATCACTTTTGAATTTTGCATTTGAAAAGAAATCATGGATCTAACACAAATACTGCACCAATGCACACATGAAAAATACGACTTCTTTACAACAAAGTTTCCAGTGCCATGCATCTAATTTAGGAAACATTGACTAAACACTTAGAGTCCAAAGTCAATATCGAGTATCTGAGTTACATTGGTTTGCTTTTGTGAAAACCCCCTCATCCTGGGTTGCACAGTCACATCGCAATCCTCTAAAACACAATTGCAACAATGTTATTGAGATTATCTCATTTTTCCACAAGCAAGAGTATGCGTCATCAGAATTATCTAGGATTTGACTCTGAGGCTTTTTCTAATGTTTTTCCAATAATGAATATTGTTACCTCAAACAGTGGCCATTTTCTTTTGGTAAATCGAGAAAGTGTAGTGCAGAGATCAGTCCTAACTCCAGGTTTTCCACTCCCACTTTTATAAATCAAATAATGTGATAAAGTGACACAGACCAACAGTGTAAGACACATTTTGAACAGGCAACCTTTAAAGCTCACCACCAGGCTTTGGCTATGAGAGCAGATTTAGCAAGAAGGATTCTCGGTCAAACCGCATACATGATTCACACATCAAAGTGTCTCAGAAGAAATAATACATGAAGCATGTGAATTCAAACTGACATCCTTTGGCACATTGGCCGTGAAATCTCTCTCCTGGCTAATCCTTGCCCTTGAGACTTTACATGTTATTCATATATATAAGAGAATTTAGATAATGGCTTAAATCAAAGTGATATACTTAATTTAAAGTATATGAACTGGTGATCTATTCTGTGGATAGAGCGCTCAGAAGTGCAAGGAGATTGGATATTCATATGTGAGAAAAATCATTATAACATGCACGTGTATTTTGAATTCAAAACTCAGGAGTCAAGTACATCCACAGCACATGTATATTTTATTAGAAGAAATTTTCAGACACTCTTTCATCGTAAGCTCAAACAATCATTGTGGATCAGTGTGGATACATCTGTTCCACTGTACACAGGTTTTTTTCATGTTTCAGATCTCATCAGGGCCATTTAATTAATAGGTGTTTATTGAAGAAAACTGTATGTTCTCACATTCAGATCATTCACAGCCATGGACCTGATTCAGCTGCCAGATTCATAGGCTCTGCTACAAATACAGAGAGTGGCTGCTAGGGAGGGAGGCAGTCCAGATGGCTGCATCAATTCCAACATTGCAAATCAGTGTGACTGTAAAGATTTAAGCTGCTGTTTTGGGGGATGGGTGCTAATCAAGATGACTTCTGATCATAGCATACGTAAAACTGCCTGTAAAAGCTGCTAGATGGAGGGAATTTTTGTCGAAGTTGCTGCACAAATGAAAACACATTTTGGAAACTGCTGTGATTAAAGACTATACTAAATATTTTACTCAGTATTCAGCTATATATGCTATTATTATTAGGTTGAACTGACAGATAAATAACATTGCTAATCAAGTGAAAATGCTTTTCTCGTCTTTCTCTCTATTAGCTAACTCTAAATGGAATATCTAATTTTAGATTGTATGTAAGATGTGACCTTTGCTTCTCATAAATGATGGTGGTTGTTCTCAGTTTTTCTAAAACTATTCTATATTCTATAACTGTAGCCATTTAATGAGTGTCATTCACCTTGTTGTGACAATTCAAGGTTAGTTTTACCCATCAATCTCATATCCAAGTCCCTGAGTTAGTTAAACGGTCTCATTTAAACAGAAATGTTGTGGTTTAGAGCTGTTCACATTTCTGCACACGTTACAGCAAGATGCAAGTCTGAATCTTTGAGTCTGCCATATAAATGTATAGATAGCAGCACAAGGTCAAATATGCTCAAGAGATATGAATAGAAAATGCCCTTTGGTATACAAAGCATGTGAAAGACCAGAAAACTTTTTCATCTTCATTTAAATTTAATTTAATTCAAATTTATTTGTTTAGTGTCAAACAACAGTCACCTCAAGGCACTTATGTTGTAAGGTGAAGATCCTAAAATATTAGAAAGACAGCCCAGCAATCACTCGACACCCTATAAGCACTTGGCGACAATGGGAAAGAAAAACTCCCTTTCAACAGGAAAAGACTTCCAGCCACACTCAACAAATTGCTCTGCCGCAAGTGGTTGGGGGAGAGGGGAAAGAGAAGAGAGCAGAGAAAGACGGAAAAAGGCAAACTATAGGGGAGAGAGTCAGAGTTTAGTAATTGCCAATGAAATACAGTAATGGGTTATGAAAACAGAGAATGAAAAGATATGAGTAAAGAAGAAACAGTATATCATGGGAAACCCCAACAGCCTGATCCTAATGCTGCATAACTAAGGGGGATTCTGGGTGATCTGATCCAGCCCTAGCTATATGCTTTATCAAAATGTAGAGTTTTGATTCTAATCTTAAAAGTAAAGAGTGTCTGTCTCTCGAATCCAAAATGGGAGCTGGCTTCATGGATTTAAAAAAAGCTGGGCGTCATCTGCATAGAAAAAAAATGTATGCAGTGTTTTCTAATAATGTTGTCTAAGGAAACATGTGTAATGTAAAAAATGATTGGTCCCAACATGGAACTCTGTGTAATTGTGTGCGAGGAAAACTCCCCATTTATATGCACAAATTGCTATCTTTCAGACTCCAATTTGTGCATTGCAGTCCTTCATTATTAACAGTATTTTTAGTGTTAACAGTGTTAAAATTTTATCTGTGATGAAACCTGGGGCTGTTCATGTTTTCCTTGATCAATCCTTTATAGAGGACTTATTTTATATATTTTATATATTTTCCAGACCAAACAAAAATCTTGTACACACAGTAAGTGCAATGCCCTTTCCTCTCTGATTCACGTGTTGTCTGCTTTAAGGTCTACATTTGATAGTTATATCAGGGAGTCATGAACCTGTGATTTCTTGTAGGATGTTACACTATTATCAAAATAATCATGCTCTATAAGAGTACAGTTTTGGTAGCTGTTCTGCATTGTGTTGGCACACAGCACTGAAGAAAATAACAATGGAGAAATCACTTCGTTAACCTTAGTTCTAGCACTTTCAGAAAGACATTTTCTGTAATGAAATGTATTCTTCATTGCTGTGTAATCCATTATTGTAATTTTATTGTTATTAAAAAATGATCAGACATAAGAGGGTTTTTCAGGAATTACTGGTGAATAAAGTTCTATGCCACAGTTCAGGGCAAGATTCAGAGTATGATTAAGATCGTGGCTCAAGAGTTGGGAGTTCGCCTTGCAATCGGAAGGTTGCCGGTTCGAGCCCTGGCTTGGACAGTCTCTTGGGCAAGACACTTCACCCGTTGCCTACTGGTGGTGGTCAGAGGGCCCGGTGGCGCCAGTGTCCGGCAGCCTCGCCTCTGTCAGTGCGCCCCAGGGTGGCTGTGGCTACAATGTAGCTTGCCATCACCAGTGTGTGAATGGGTGAATGACTGGATATGTAAAGCGCTTTGGGGTCCTTAGGGACTAGAAAAGCGCTATATAAATACAGGCCATTTACCATTAAAGAGTTGACAGGCTTATTTACATTTTGAGAGAAGCCAACTGAGTCTAATACAAAATTAAATGATGTGTTGAGGCTGTTATTTACAACGTCTACATTAATTACCTACAATAATTATTTTATCTGAACTGAGCACTAAATCAGTATAAAAGAATCTGAGAAATTAAATAGAATTTTTGAGTAAAGGCCGGCTGGATGATAACAAAAAAACTATTTTTTGAGATTTTCAATTACAGTGTACAAGGCTAAGAGTTAAGCTTCTGAATTAATAAAAAAAAATGTCCAGTTCTCTGGTTAATAAATATACTGGAGTGAAAAATTGCTGCCACTTCTTCTCTTTGGCCTGTGGTTCAAGGATTCTTACAATTAGTATGACTTGATTAATTTAATAAGCATATTCACCCCATTGTAACCAGGTAATTAAATAAGTAAGTACAATTTATTAATGTAGTGCTTTTCACACACATAAAAGTCGCAAAGCACAGAACAAGAATTAAAAAGCTACAACACTGTGTGTTGTAAGAAGAACAGTAAGTGATACAATACAGTAGCGAGGGCCTACACCAAGTGAAAGCACCACCCAGCATATCTATAACAACTGCCATCTGTAGTGCCAACACAGTGTATTTGCACATTTGTCAAACATGAGAATCTTTCTGTCCCTGTTCTTTCATGTTTTGATTACACTTATGCAAAAGATACCAGTAATTTGGCAAAGTATTCTTTTTTTTTTCTGAACTAAAATAAAGTGCATTCACATCCTCTAGCAGGGTTTTGTATCTGCCCTTAAAATGTTCACCACCACCATCTATTATCAGCTTTCCCTTTTCTTCCTTTGCCCTTCTCCGTGCAGCCAATCATGATTAGAGAACAAACTCTGGGGTGTAATAAAGGTCTGTTGCAAGCAAGAGTGACCCAACGCCCCTTCATCTGTGAGCTGCTCAAACCTCCCAGCCTTGGTAGATAGTTGAAGAGAAACCTGCTTTCAGTGAATGGAGCTCCACTTGACTGTTTTTTTAATTTTAACTTTGCCCTACTTCTGGCTGAAGCGCTCATTAAATAAGATCTTGTGCTATAGCTAGAAATAGAAAAATAAGGAGGGGGAAGAAACAATAATCATGTATTTAGCCATGTAAGTCTTATTGCCTTTGGGAATTCTGTCATGAGGCCGTAGAGAGTGTATATTATTTCTCTTTCCCCAATTTTAAAACACATCTAAAAACCTTTCTTTACCCAGTATCACTCTGTGTCTTTGAAGCAAACATGCTCTGGGTCTTAAGGACAAAAATTCAAAGGAGCCAAGTTGGCTTTGGACTGAAAATAGTGAAGATTTTGCAGCAGAGCAACTGAATTCTTCAAACGCTTGTCCCAACTGACTGCAGTTGGTCATGTGATGGAAATCGGCAGTGAGCTGCAGGTTCACTTTTGCTAGGAGACTTTGAGGCCCAGATGTCTTACAAAACCAAAAAGGTTTTCAATAAATATATCAAAGATTAACAGAACATGTTGCAATCACAGTGTGTCTTGCCCTAATATTGACCACACCACGTACACCGGGGTGCATTTCATCATATCTCTGCTAACAGAAGTTCTCTAACATTTCTCTCCCACAGAGAAAACAGTAACAACGAAAAAAAACCAAAAAAAAAACAGGAACAGAGAGTCTCCTTGTATGTTTACTTTGGACACGTTACTAGGAGGGGATGTATTTTCTGCCCCAAAGGTTTAAGTCTTCATCTTGAGTCAGAACACCACTGTCTAGCCACAAATATCCATCGCACGATGGTGAACTACTCTTTTATCAACTAGTATAGACACTATTGTGTAGTATGTACAATTATACCCTGGTGCACGTATATTTCTGGAGGAGCTAAATGTGACCATTCATGAATTAACTTTTCAGCATGGGAATATAAATGATCTCAGTCTCTCACTCAGAGCAAGTCCTCATCACACTTAAGTTCACTTTTGCCAGTTTTTTAGATTTAGCAACAACTTTTTATATCCTTTAAATTACTAAAAAGGAATGCATAAGATCAAATCTAGTTACTTTTTGGTTAAATGGCTGCCAGCACTGCCCCTTTGGTGTGAGGACTTGCTGTCACCCTGCAGGTGTCTCTCTCTCTCTCTGTCTTCCCTGCTCAGTGAGAAGCATCTGTGGATGAGCTGGATGTACTGTACATGTGCTGTGTGTTTGTGGGCTTTTCCCTTGTAGAGGCTATGCACTGTGTGAGAAAACAAAATGGAAAAGGTGTATTGTCACTCCTAATTTTCGCTGTGAGTAATCATTTTACATGTGAGCATAGGTGAAATCACAGCACAGCCTTTAACTTGTATGTGGTGATTTTGTCAGACATTCCTCAGACTTGTTCAGCTCTGTATCTGGTTTTCCCTTGTTAATCTGTGCACACTCAACCAGTTTTTAATTTATTCTTTTGAGAAAAAAAACTAAGTGGAAAATAACAACATATCTGTAAATACTTTAGACTTTATCATGTTTGCCTGTACTGCCAGCACACTGATAGCTTTACATCTATTTGTGTTTCCACTGCAGTTGGGAGGATGTGGCATCCTGGGCGTCGGGGTCTGGCTCTCAGTGACCCAAGGGAACTTCGCCACCCTGTCATCATCCCTTCCCTCCCTGTCTGCAGCCAACCTGCTCATCGCAGTGGGGACGATCATCATGGTGATTGGCTGCCTCGGCTGCGTGGGAGCTGTCAAAGAGAGCCGTCCTCTGCTGCTGACAGTAAGCTGTTATCCAGAATGGTTTTGGATTCGCCCGCTGACTTTAAACACAAAGTTGTGATGATGTCATATTTTCAGATTATAGTTTTTACAGAGCAGCATTGCTCACGTTGTTTAGAATTGTCTAGTGTGTGTGTGTGTGTGCGCGCGTGCATAACATAAGTACAGTTTTATGTGCTTCTGTTTGATCCGATTGCAAGAGGGCCTTTAGGGTTATTATTGTCATGACAACTATAATAAGGAAGTTTTCATAAAGCAACAGGTCTAAAAAATCATGCTGCATTTTTAGACAGCATGATTTTCAGTTTTGGGACACCTGTCTTTGATATGATGTTGTGGTTGTTTGACAGGTAACCATTTCATAAAAATGCTTTTAGTGCTGTGAACCACTGTTGCCTAGTTTTGCTTTGGTGAGCAAACTATATTGTGCACATTCATTTTATATCTGAGGTAGGCAAAGAGCACTTGGAGCACAACAATCAGAGTATGCTTTGGGGTTTAAAGTCTTGTTTTTAAGGGGAATATCTCTGCAAATATCTAACAACAACTGTTAACAATAGTGATGACAGTGATGCTGTTTTAATGCTAACGTTAGCTTGACAGACGGGAAGGCTTCATAGCTACAATAGACTGCTTTACACAATAAAGGGTTTTTCTGGGTCTTTAGACCACAAAATAAAGCTTATGAAGTTCAATAAAGAAGATCTGCGTTCACTCCTCTGCCTGCATTCCCGTCCAGGCTGTTAGTGTATTCTTTACTTCACTTCCGTTTTTCCACCCTGTCAAACTTAATTTTGTCGTCATCACTCTAGCCCAATCATTTTCTTGCCTGCCTTCTGCAAGCTAAACGGCTTCTGTTACATGTGCTTTAAATCTCAAATCTCTTCCGTTTTTCTGCATTTCAGACTCTGACTTCATGCAGTTGTGTCTTTGTCATTTTGTTTGTTCTTAGTTGTGTCCTGATTCCTGTCTAATCACAGGAGCAGGAGCTGCATCAAATCAGCTCTACAATCACTCCTGTTGTCTGCAAGTTCTTGCTGCCAGCAAAGTCAATCCAGTACCCAGTCATGTTACTGTACAGCTATAATAGTTAGCCTCTGTCTCATCGCTGGCCGTGCTAGCTTTCTCTTCTCTCTCCTGGCCTCTGATGGCCCTCAAGTCAAACGTAACTACATCAGTAACAACTAGTGAGGGGCCAGTCATCCTCTTGTCCCCAGACTCTGCCTTCTCTACAGAAGGTGTGTCAGCAGGATTGAGGAGATCCTTAGAGTATTCTTTCCACTGCTCAGCTATATCCTCAGTTGAAGTCAGTGGCAATCCTTCTACTTTTACTGTACACTGTGTGAGTATAGTATAGCTTTCCACTCCAGAATCAGCTGAATATTTACCAAAATCACTTTGTTTCATTGCCTCATTGAAGTCCTCCAGACCTGAGTTTTTGCTTCAGCTACCGCCTGAGTCACGTTGCACTTGGTCTGGCAGTATCTGTCAGCTACCTCCAGAGTCCCACAAGTTAGCCTACACCGATAAGAGTGCTTCTTCAGCTTTATGGCTTCACCGTCTGGTTCGGGGATTACCGCAACATGACAGGCACCTACTTGCAGCCACAGCTCTGTGCACCCTAAATATACATTTGACTATTCGATCTGTCCAACATCCCCAACATCCGCTCTTGCCAACTGATTCAACTCACATCTAAGTGGTGATGAGTTGACAGCTCAGCTTGTCTCCTCATCCAAGTGTCCGGGACATATGGCCAAAGACTTCAGGATACAATCACAAAATCAGTCATTGACCTGTGACCAAGGTTGTCCTGGTGTAACATGCACTTATGAACACCCTTATGCTTAAACATAGTATTTGTTATGGACAAGCTGTGATTGGCACACAAGTCCAATACCAGAACAGCACTCTGTTTCAGATCAGGCAGGCTGCTCCTCCCTGTCACGCCTTTCCAGGTTTCACTTTCATTGTCCATGTGAGCATTAAATGATCTCATTAGGACAATGGAGTCATGAGGTGAGGCATCCTACAGCACCCCACCCAGCATCTCCAAGAAGGCTGGGTGCTCTGAACAGTTATTTGGTGAATAAGTGCAGATAAATGTCAGGAACCACCCCCGATCCAAAGGGCAGGTAAAAAAAAAAAAAACCCTCTTGAAACCCTAACATACAGGTTATGAGACAGGGAATAAAGGAATACCCATCCCTGTCTGCTGGCTCTCACTAAGGGCAGCTCCAGAGTGGAACAGAGTCTGGCCCATTTCCAGGACCCTACTTCCAGAGCCTAAGCTGTGTGTTGAGGTGAGCCTGACTATCTTTAGTTGATATTTCTCAACCTCACACACCAACTCAGGCTCATCCCCCAACAGAGAGATGATGTTCCATGTCCCAACAGCCTCAGCAGCCGGGTTCTGACCACCAGGCCGAGACACACTTGGAGCAAACATTCAGTATCTGTGGTCACTGGAGTCCCTGTGACATTGCTAACATGCTGCAGGTTGAATGTTCTGTCTATGGACACATCTGACAGTTTACATACAGAAAACTTTTTTAAACTCAGCAAAAATGAACAGAACCACATAATTTAACAGTAATAAACAATTTAATAACTTGAATGAAATTTATACTGTTAATAAGGAGCTCCTGGTTTTCCCTGAACTTGCAGGAAAAGAAAAATCTCAGCTTTAGGTTATGGGCCATATGGGGGCCTAGACTTATTGTCAGGGATCCTACTAACATACAGTAGTCGCTCCTTTTTCAGTTTAATGCCTAGAAATACTTTTAGTAGCCTTGCTAATCCCAATAAAACAAGCTCTGTGGATATTGTTGGGGCACTGTTGTAATCACAGAAAGAGTTACGCATCATATATTAAAACAAGAAAACAATATCATTTATCACTTTTTCAGTGACTGGATACTATCCAAAGTGGAATGTTTTTTTCGGGAAGTTGAAATGATTTTTATTCCTTCAGTGGTTTCATGTGCTTCAAACTGTAATTGGCTTTTCATGTAGTAGTTATTTTAGAAAATTATATTAGTACTAGATGGCAGATTAGCCCACTCTCCTGCATTCAAATCGATAAAAACTAAAAACTCCCTGTGGCTATGTCAACAGTTTCAAAGCACACTTCAGATGTCCAGATATTAACTACAATTAAGGAGTGTTTCCACCAAACTTTCAGCCTGATCAATATTATAATCTACCATCACTTATACAGATATAAAACATAATTCTTTTAAAAGCTGAGTGCCATGATGCATTTTAACCAAGTGTGAGTTTACAATTGGGGCTTCTGACACTTGATTTATCTGACTTTGCTTTAGAAGAGAGCTACATGCAAATGTGCTATCATACCAAAGAAATCATGAAATATCAACCACGTTTATGATTTAAACAAACTTTAACTTGAACTACAATTCTGTGAACATGTATCCCACTAAGGTGCGAAACCCAGATGCTTGAAGGACTGATAAATATTGAAAAACAAAACAGACAAACACATCAGGCATTTCACAGAATTATCTGGAAGAATAATTCCATGTGGGTAAAAAATAGAATTAATCATTAGAAAAATTGCCCAGCAGGAGAAAGCAATTATGAGCTCTGTGGGAATGAGTCTTAGTGTCGATCATTAACATGATCCATGACATTTTCCCGACAGTGACCAGACCGATCCCTGCTCCATGTCAATAAAACAAGGCTAGGCAAATTATAAGCCTTCATCAATGAGTGACAGAGCAGCACGTTCTTCATGGAGATTAGAAAAGATTCATCTCTCTTCAAATTTTAGAGCTAATTAGCATATTGATCGCTGATGAGAGACCCAGAGCACTGCAGTGTTGCTGTGAGATATTTGAGGAATTACTTTTGCACTCTGTGCTGGAAAAAACATTATTGCCTTCTGCAAACATTTTTTAATTTGTATCACCAAACATGAGTTATAATTTCCAAAAAACACAAGGCTTTTATTGTTCCTTAATTCAGGCAAGAGTGATATCTTTGTTTTTCATATAAATGTAAAACTACATCCTGATATTTTTTTAGTGCATAACCAGTTTTTTCCTAATGTGCCCTCCAGTGTTCATGTTTAACAATGCTTCGGATAAAGTTACTTCAATTAACTAGAGTAAATTTATTAAGGAAACTTGAAAAAACTGTTTGCAATGCTCCTAATTAAATCTTTTTTAATTCAGCTTTATACTAATATGATTTTGTTAAAAAATATTTTTTACCTGCACAGAAAGCATGAGGTTACTGTTTGAGATTTAGAGTGAATTTGAACACTTGTGAAATATCAAGGTTTGCGCAGTGAGGTAAAGCTTAGGTTTAAAGTTTGGGTTGTAAGCTGATGAAATATCTAACCCTAGTTTAGATGCAGATGATGTGCAAACTCTGACTAAACTCGCCACTTCAGTGTGATTAGTGTAATGGTTGCCTCTCAATACAAAGAAAAGGTTACTGGAGATCTGTCATCACAGATATGTTGCCAAGCAACCAGGAAAGACCTCAGAAAGTCACTACACCAAGTCAAGAAAAACTTTAGCTTCATGTCTAAAATCAGTTCTTATTCCCTAGATGGTGGACTCTGTTTGCTGTCCACTGCTGTATCTGTATTCTGACAGTAAATATTGATCCATTTCTTTGCTACTGTATGGAAAGATTCCTGGTAGCAATCCCACAATGCAGTCATCCGCATTTTATTGATTACATGAGTTGCATTCATCCAAACTGGAGCAAGAATTCTTTAATGTTGTGTCAGCATCATTATTTACATGTATTAGATAATTACACCAAACACGGTTAATAGGTACAGTGACCGAAATGAGCTGATATGAGGCCTAGGAGACTGTCAGCAGCCACTTGTGAGATAATGCATGAATTCAAGCTTTAGTACAATTCAGGCAGACACTCTCTAAGGAAATAACCTCCTTATGGCGGGGCATAGTCTGTGGCGTGGCTGCAGCGAGGCGGACACACCTGAGTGGCATCAGCGATCACGTCGCACCAGCATTAAAGCCAGTGCTGGGTCCTGACTGATTGTTGTTGTTGGTGTGTGTTCGGCTGCGAGCTGGAAAGCTGCAGTCGACCGTGTAAAGTACGACAACTGTGAATAAAGAAAGTGTATGCTGAAAAGCATGAACAAATGGTTGGGTCTGCTGTGGATTTATTATATTCCTGTACAGTTTTTGTGAGCCGCGCTTCGTTAGGTACTTCTGTGCAAATGCTTGCTAATGCAAATATATCACAAGCCAATCACATGGCAGTAAGTCGTGATCAAGACGATCTGCTGGAGTTCAAATTCAGCATAAGAATGGGGCAAAAATGTGATTTAGGTGACTTTGAACATGGCATAGTTGGTGGTGCCACTCTGCTTCCAGCAGATAGAAAGCCAGCAGTGACTTAGAAAACAACTCCCAGAAAAGCATTTCTAAACATGTTGAACCTTCAAATAGATGGTGCCAATCCCGTTAGCTAAGTACATAAACTGAAAGTACAGTTCACATGGACTCACCAAAACTGGACAGTACAAGACTGGAAAAGCATCACCTGGTCTGTTTAGTCTTAATTTCTGCTGTAACATTTGAATGGTGCAGTTCAGGCTGGTGCTGGTGGTGTAATAGTGTGACTGATATTGTCTTGGCACATTTTGTGAACCTTGGTAACAATTGTGCATTGTGTATCCATCTTCTGATGGCCACTTCCAGCAGAATAATGTGCCATGTCACAAAGCTCAAATCATCTCAAACAGGTTTCTTGAACACGTCAATGAGTTCACTCTACTCAGATGGCCTCCACAGTCACCAGATCTCAGTCCAGCAGAACACGTTTGGGTTGTGGTGGAATAATAGATCTCTATCATGGACATGCAGCCCAAACATCGGGAGTAACTGTGTGATGCTATCAACTCAGTATGGACCACTAACTCAGAGAAAGGTTTTCAGCACCTTGTTGAATTTGTCACAAAGAATTAAAAAGGTTCTGAGAGCCAAAGCAGGTCCAACCGGATACTAGCAAGGTATCACTAGTAAAGTGGCCGGTCAGTGTAGCTATAAAGTCTATTTCTACCAGGCTATAAACATCTTCATTCACTATTGGAACCAGCCTCAAGTGACCATTCAAAAAATGGAGCTGTTGGATTGGCATCATTGTTTCGCCCAAGAGGTTGTTGTGAAATAACAAGAAATCTCCCTGCATGACCCACCATTCTGTTAACTTACTGTCTGTGGTGTCTGTGCCACCACTTGCTGTTACATCAAATAAAAATACTTCAGAGAAGTAAACACAATCCATTCGCCCTATTGTAAGCTGTTTTGATTTGGTGAAGAGCTGCTAAGTAATATAGCAAAACAAGCTAATTAAACTTGTTTATCAAGTGAGATTGCTGTACAAGATTAGTACTTAGCATACGCAGAGGGAAGCGTTGGACAAAGTTTGAACACTTACAAGTCAGATTGTTTTTCCATGTTCCTCTGACTCTACTGACATAGTGCAAAAATGGAGCATTGCCCTCCAGCTTATGAGCAAATAAAATATGTTTTGTAACACTGACCTTTATAAGTGATACCAGGAATAAACATGTCTTTTGTGGAAATAGGAATATCACATTTCCTTGCACCAATCACAAACAGGAATTAAGATGAGCAGTAATTTATGATTAATTTTTCTGTGTAATTGTTGCGTCTAAGTCACAAAAACATGTTACAGTTAGACAAATGTACTTATTGATAAGAAAGGTGTTTTTAGCTGGAGTTCCATGTGAATTCTGGTCATTGAAACAGATTTGCACACAAATCCAATACCCTGTCCATTTAATTTGAAAATATGAGCCATTTGGGGACGCTTCCATTTTCAACAAGGAAATGGGTAATTAAAACCATGTTTCAAACCAGTCAGTTTCTAAAGTCAATATATTTCGAGTCAAAGGGCACTAAAGAAATGTGGCGGTTCTTCCGACAGATAATCAAGAAAGGTGAGATCACTGCATGAAAGTGGAAGCAGGCTGTTTGCACTGAACAGCCTCACATGGGTCTGAGGGATAGAAACTGTAAAAATTTTAGACCCACCGCATGAAAACAACAAGGCTATCACCTCAAACGCTTCCCTCCATGTACGCTAAAGGCCTAAAGGGCTCAGATATTGATTTTGGAGGCTCTCATGGACTGTGTGGCTGACGTGACTGCTTCACTAGTCTTGCTGGTCTGTCAAGACACAAAGAGCTACTGACGCTTTCATACTGCAAGGAAATCACAGCGTGCATTGATCGCCATGCCTAGACTTTGTGAACAGCTCATCCTAAGGCGCCACTCAGTGCTGCAGAGCCATATCAGCAGTGCTGCCCAAACAAGTCATGATGTAAATAACACGAGCATATATGCAAGGAACCCTCTGGAGTCCATTACATAAATTTTCATAATGTGTTCGATTCACTTTTAGTCTTTATAGGCCAATAAAAGCTACTGTTCTTCAGCTATATTAGAGCTTACCTAAATGAAGAGAAAAATAAATCCCAGATCTCAAGTGAGTAATTACAACACAGTTTACTGTGCTTTGAAATACTCTACTTAAATACAACACTTTTTTTCTTAAAAAAAGAAAGAAAAAAAGACATCTATTCTTGTTATCCAGAGTTGGTGTCCTGCAGTTTTTTGCTGCTCCCTGAAGGCATCAGCTAGATACAAGCCAGCTGTGGCTCATTAGCTCGCATGGAACGAAAAACTGTAATGGAAGCAAAACCTGCAGGACACCAGCCTGCCACAACTGGAATAAAGACCTCTGAAAGGACCATTTGACTTTATCTTGCTTCTTATAGAGGTACTTGTGCTTATCGATTATAAATGTCTTACTCCTCCTCCATTTAAGCAGGAATTGCTGTAACTCCTAAGGGTGAATTTTATATGACATCCCACTTTGTGACCCCTTACAGAAGCAGCGAATGCACAGGGCTGCTTATAAGATTTCACGTCTCTGTGTGTGTTAACAGTAGATCCTCTTCAACCAGCTACAGTGCTGCTCATGCACTGACTTATTTACTTAAGGAAAGAATCAGAGTAACTATCCGTAAGTTTAAAAATCAGCCTCGTTTGACGACAAATTTGTAAGCTGTAATGTTTTCACTCCATAAAAGCCTAATTTTGCTTTCTTTTACTTTGATCTTCTATAAATCTTTTTTTTCTGTACTTAGGCGGCTGGAAGCCACTGCTGTAAACAGAATAACCTATTTCAGTTTGAATAATGACATTTCAGGGGAAACATATTGAGTCTGCTTCGGTAATGGGATCCAAGTCTTTGTTTCTAATAATTTATTACTGGGAGGCTACGAGTGCACAGACAGAACAAAACAACCCCACTTCAGTTTTAAGGTTTGGTGGTGATGTGTTGCTTCCACGTCATTTGCACATACATCATTACAAGTCTGAGCTCAAGCTACTACGGCACAATTAAAACATGAGGATCTAAAAATGTATCTCCACTGCCCGCTGCGTGTAACATTTGAGTGTTCTTAGACAACATCCTTGCAGAGCAAATTGGAAAAAAAAGTTCCTATTTTACGTCTGAATTAAAACAACACTTTTACACAGAAAAAGACATTTTGCTATGAAAGTTAAGTACTGGGAAGTTGCCTCTGTCCTATTAAATGAATTGTATGTCATCAAGATAGCAACTGCTTGATACTTCTGCACTCGACTTAACTGGCACGCTGTTATTGCTTTTATTATTATTAGTATTTCTATGCAGTTCACAAATGGATTTTCATCACTTACAGTTAATTTCTTCAGCCCTTTGATAATAGTAACCCACTGAAAGCAGCAGCTTGAAATTCCTCAAGCTTATTTAATAGCTTTCTTGTATTATATTAGAAAAGCAGAAAGCAGTATTCTGCGGTGGAACGATTCCACTGAGTGTGGTTTTTGCCTGTGGTCTAAAGGAGAAGAGTTAAACTTCCTATTAAGAGCAGAGTGATGGAGAAATATGCAGAGAGCCACAGGGGATGAGTCTGTTTGTTTTGCGAGCGCTGGCGAGTGCCGGTTTCTCGTTCTTAACGATGTCCCCTTGCTTGGCTCTCTGTTGTAATTTCACAGACTGCGAGACACACCCAAGAACACGGAGAGCCACTGAAAGACTCAAGAGAGGATATAAATAGCATTTTTGCGTTTTTCTTCACTAAAACATGCAGTGTTCCCAAATCAGGGTTGTGATGCAGGACATAAATAGAAAAATGTTAAAAAACTTGTAAAAACTGAAAAGCGGCTCCAGCAGCAGCAGCAGGAGCTATAAACAAGTTGTGACCTCCAGGAATAAATAATCAAGCTGGAGCAGAAGTGCAGAAAACTGCAGTTCTTCCAGTGGCCCCCTTGGGATTGGCAAGTCAGTTTCCACACCTCCTCCATTTAATATTCAGTAATACAGCAGAAATGGACATGTTTAAAACTGGTATAATTATTTTTTACAACTCCCTCAGTTGAATTGCATTATGGGTTTATAATTTGGGGGTGTTGCCACTAGGAGCACTAATACAGTTATTTGACAAATAAGATACCTTGCTGTGTGTGTGTACATTACAGACCAAGTAACCTGGTGAATGAAGAATTTTCCTCATATGCTACTTAGCATTCCAGCTCGCACTGGAACGGTTCGCAGCCGAGTGTGAAGCGGTGGGAATGAGAATCAGCAACTCCAAATCTGAGGCCATGGTCCTCAGCTGGATAAGGGTGGAGTGCCCACTCCGGGTCAGGGACGAGTTCCTGCCCCAAGTGGAGGAGTTTAAGTAACTCAGGGTCTTGTTCACGAGTGACGGGAGAAGGGAGCGGGAGATCGACAGACGGATTGGTGCTGCAGCTGCAGTGATGTGGACGCCGTATCGGTCCATCATAGTGAAGAGAAAGCTGAGTGTAAAAGGGAAGCTCTCAATTTACCGGTCGATCTACGTCCCTACGCTCACCTATGGTCACGAGCTGTGGGTAGTGACTGAAAGAACGAGATTGCGGATACATGCGGCAGAAATGAGCTTCCTCCGAAGGGTGGCTGGCCTCTCCCCTACAGATAGGGTGAGAAGTTTAGCCATGCGGGAGAGGCTCAGACTAGAGCTGCTGCTCCTCTAGATCGAAAGGAGCCAGTCAAGGATGGTTTGGGCATCTGACAAGGATGCCCAAACCATCCTTGACTTAATGTTTACTTAATGTTTTCTTTATTTTAACCTTTGTGACTGCCTGTCTACGAAAAGCGCTTAATAAATAAACCTTACCTTAACTTACCCTTACAAGGATGCCTTACGGGTATGTCCCACCAGGGCAGACCCAGGACACGCTGGAGAGATTATATCTCTCAGCTGGCCTGGGAACGCCTTGGTGTTCCCCCAGACAAGCTGGAGGAGGTGGCTGGGGAGAGGGAGGCCTGGGCTTCTCTGCTTAGGCTGTTGCCCCCGCGACCTGGCCCCGGATAAGCGAAAGAAGATGGATGGATGGATGCTACTTAACACCAGTTAGCGTGTATATGTGTCTCTGTACAAGTCTAAAAATGACTGAATTCTGTTGCTATTGGGATAAACAAATGTTTTCTGTTCATATTTGGACTCCGTCTGGCTTCTTGTGGCAAAGAATTGGTAAATGCAGTTATAACAGTGGGAAGAATGCCTGCGGCAAAATCAGTCTGCGCTGAAAGTTTGACCATTGCACTGAATGTAAATTTGAATTTCTAGCCTACAGTTATTCAGTCTCTACTCACTTAACGCTCGATAGGGGAAAAATATTTTCCTTCAAGGATCAAAACAGACCAAGAACTATCGCAAAAGTCAAAATAGCAGAGAATCAGACTTGACCCTTGCTATTTTTGTAGTTTTGCTGGAGTGTGTTTGTTTTATTTATTAGTGTATCTTAATTATACATGTAAACTGTCTGTTGATTTTTTGTATTGCAAAACTGTAGTTCATGAGAGAAAAAAAATCATATTATCCCAACATATTGAATTTCTTGAATCCACATTGGAGAATGTTATTTTACTTCTTTAGCTAAAATAAGCTACTAAAAAACATTAGTGTTTACTGGAATTTCACACAAGGCAGGGCATTATCGCTCAGACAATGAAGGCTGACAGAACAATAGAAATTGATTTCAGATGGTTATTTGAGAGCGCCTCTTGAAAAAGAGCACAAGTGAGTCAAACGCACCGTGGGTTGTATGCTGCCATCAGTTTGATACCTAGTCGGTCTATCACCTTCCAGGGTTGCCACTGAGACTTTCATCCCTTCCACGCTTAGTGATTCATTCATGCAGGTGCTGCCAAAAGACCTTAGGGGCCCGCTTGATGCCAGTCCTGTGAACTAGCAACACTCACATCCACTGTCAAGAAAACACCTGGAATACACAGAGGACACAGGAGCCATGATTCGTTTGGAAAAAAAAAAAAAAAAAACCTTTACTTGTACTGTGTTTTAACCCTCTGTGAGGCTCTTTCAGTGTTTCTGTCTGAGTTGAAAAAAACCCAGCCAAGAGTGTAAAGTAATGCTGCGCTGCAGTGCTTTGAGCTACATGCTAAGGTCAGTATGCTCCCATGCTCAGTTCAGTGCATAATGATATTGTTAAAATGCTTACCTAAGGGTTGGTACGAAGCAGCACTAACACTCCAAATGCCGGCTCTTAACTTGTTTCCCGAACCTCTCAAGTGTCCTATTTAAGAAAAGGAAAAGAACAAATCTTGCTTGCTGCTTGTCACAATTTACTTAAAAGCTCGTTTCTGTCCCTCATGGCTCAGTCAGCTCTCTTACATGAATCAAATAAAGCAAACAGATATCCATAAAAGAATCTCTTTAACTCCAAACCCTGCATGAGAATTATTTTTACACTTTCTTCAATATCAAAACAAGATATAGTTGCCGACACATCTGAGAGCATCACCAACACGAAAGCTGACAGCTCATTCAGCTCGTTTAAGGGTGTCAACAAATATACGCAGACAATATAGGGCTTAGATTTCAGGTCGCAAAGTAACAAGAAAGTGACTTTATGTAAACAAAGTTCCAAGAAAATGTGAATTTGATTTAAGAATGAGGGAAAAAATCCATTAACATTAAATTGTCTCATAAATAAGGCTCTAAAATTGTTGCAGTTGAGGTCACCACAGCAGTCGCACATTCAGCCTCTCCTTAAAATGAGTTCCTTTAGAAGTGGTTGTGATACACTCTGTTTCCAAAAGTATTAACTCGTCTGTCATCGCACGCATATGAACTTGACGTGCATCCCATTCTCAGTCCATAGGGTTTAATATGATGTCAGCCCACTCTTTGCAGCTATAACAGCTTCAACTTGTCTGGGAAGGCTTTCCACAAGGTTCAGGAGTCTATGGGAATTTTGGTTCTCTTACAGATGTGCATTTGTTAGGTCAGATACTGAGAAGACCTGGCGCTCCATCTCTGCTCTTATTCATCCCAAAGGGTCAGGACTCTGTGCAGGCCAGTCAAGTTCTTCTACACCAAACTCACTCATCCGTGTCTTTATAGACCTTGCTTTGTGCACTGCTGCTCTCTCAGAGGCCATCCCAAAACTGTTCCCACAAAGTTTGGAGCATGAAATTGTCTAAAATGTCTTAATATGCTGAAGCATTAAGAGTTCTTTTCACTGGAACTAAGGAGCCGAGCTCAACTCCTGAAAAACAACCCAACACCATAATCTCACCTTCCACCGAACTCCACTTGGCACGATGCAGTCAGACAAGTACGGTTCTTCTGGCAACTGCCAAACCCAGACTCATCTTTCGGATTGCCAGACAGAAAAGCATGATTCATCACTCACGGTGCCACGCTAGAATTCACTGAGCTCCCGATAGCAACCCATTCTTTCATAAATGCAGAAGCAGTCTGCATGCCTAGGTGCTCAATTTTTATACATCTTTGGCCACAGCAGTGATTGGAACACCTGAATGCAGTGATTTGAATGGGTGAGTGGATACTTTTAGCGATATAGTGTATGTCAGCTTTTTAAAAGAGTGGGCAGGGAAGCTGACCGCCTGCATCCTTTAAGCCAGCCTGCCAGCTAGAAAGTCTCGACCAGTCTCAATCTTCAATTGCTGCATAACGCTGATGTGTGTACATGTATTTGTCCCCAGAGATCAGCCGATAATCGTGGTGCCGTTTCATTGAGATAGTTTTATGACCTTCAGGATCATTGTACAGTTGTCTCTCAAAATGTTTAACTCCTCACCGTTTCAAACACTCACTCCCATGTGTGAGAGACAGAGCCATGTCCTAGCAGAGTAGGTGATGGATGAGCTCGTAACTGTTTTAAGCACTCAAATGGGCCCGCAGGAAGAAGATGTATCGCCCATCAAGCAGCTACGCCTGGCCTCTATAGAGAGGAGAGGATGGCAGGGACTGGTGAGGAATAAAATGGGGCTCCTCTAACAAATTCAAAAGTAGAGGAAAACTGTATATCACCTCTCCCAAGCTGTGCTACTGATAGCCCATCTCCTTCTCTTTCTGTCTCTCTCCGTACTCTTGACCTGCCAGTTAGAAACATAAAGGCTTCAATCGCTCCTATTTGGCTGACTCTTCTTTCCTTGACAGTCTCTGCTCATTTCTTTCTTTCATTACTTTTCTTTCAAACACGCTGGTTTTCTCTTCTTTTTATTGTCCAATTCATTTAGTCTCCACATAAACACTCCTATTATCCTCCTTTGTTGTCCTTCTGGACTGTACTGATAAATGATGAGTTCAATGACTCATTTGTCTTCACTCTCCACTTTGTGTCTCCACAGTTCTTTATCCTGCTCCTGCTCATCTTCTTCCTGGAAATTCTGTCTATCATGCTTTTCTTCATCTACCAGGATGAGGTAAGTTGCTGCTATTACTCTCATCATGTTATATTTTATGGGTTTTCCTCACCTGTGCAAGATATTAATGACTGTAGAAGAAACTCTGCAATACATTGCATGCCCTTCATATGTCAGAGAGATTGTCGATGTTTCAAAGTGGGGCTGGCATCCAAAATGATGCAGCTCAGTAGCAAGGTTGTTTTGAAGTTCATACAAGTAGTGCTGCGTATGTCAGCTGACATTTTGCATAAACAATAGCTCAATGGATCTGCCTCGGTTGGTTTTTAAACGCCACTCGGGCTGGTGCACACGCGCCTTTGGAGAGATGTCTGTGTCACAGTTTCCTTTCCTTGTTAATAAATCATATTTCATCTCTGCTCATCTATTTTGGAGGAATTTCGTTGTAAATAAACAAGTCAGACAAGAGTAAATAAGGTGATGAGCCATCCCTCTGCTAATATGAATTTGTAATCCCTTCACATTTTCAGCTGAGGTTTTATTAATGCATTGAACGGATATGTTAAATTCCTCACATATTAGTCTTAATTATGGGCTTGAGGGCTGGCTTTTGAAATAGGTATGAAATTTTAACAATCGATAAAACAGCTTGATGTATGCCTTGTTTAAAGACACAGATGAAAGCACCAACAGTGCGTCCTCTCTGTGTTCTGTCCACAAACATCCATCAAACTGAGAATAACAGACGTCATGTTGACAGTGGGTTTTAATCAGACTTGATGAGATTAGTGAGATTACTCAGCGAATTACACTGCAGAGTAAGTCTGGGTAAATGCAATGAATGGATAAATATTTTAAAATATAGCGCTTTTTATCGCAGTTCCTTTATGTTGGTGGAATAAAACAACTGCTCGAACTATTCATATCATCACAACTAAAATTACAATTAGAATTTGAACAAAAATGAGTGGGCAAGTTAAACTGCAGTGAACAATAAAAACAATTTGCTTTTGTATAATTTAATGGTTCCCCCTTTAAATATTTTGTGTAGCATGCAACTAAGTATTTTTATTTCATTACTGGAGATAAAACTCTTGATTTTATTCAGCTTTTTTTAAATCAATAAATTATCAGGTCATTACTCGTAGCAATAATTGAAAGCCACAGAGACTGTTTGTCTTACGAGCAGTTCCTAAACAAAAGAAATAAAAGCATTTATTTCACTGTAATGTAAAATTAAGAAAAGCCCTCAAGCAAGCTGAAGCTGGAGCATTTTCATGAGAAAATTCTGCTTGTATTTTTCTGTAATTCCTTTGATTTCATTGATTGAAATCATTAATCATTTAATCATCAAGAGGTATTTAACAGAGAAACAGGCAAGTGAAGTGGACGCAAAGTTCAGAGCCTCGTAATTAATTACTGGAAATTTCACAACTGCTTCCATTACATTATTCATGTGCTGGGACAGAGACCACTATCACCAAAGACTTAGGCCAAGGACAACCCTGGTAGTAATTTCTTTGTAGATTTTGGTAAACAACAACCTACTTTGATATTTCCTTGTGTTTTTATTCGGATGTTTCCAGCTGTAGACCTTGGACCTGCGTGTACTTTGTTCTGGCTTTTATCTCTTTGCTGCTATAATTCTGGCACGATCATAGAATTGCTTAATGTGTCATATTTCCATCACAGTTTGTCTCTGGTACTCTAATTCTCTGAATACTTGTGGACTTGCAGGTTCCTCTGGGCTTTCATCCAATCAGCAGTACTCTGTTTAGCCTTTAATGAATGTTGTCTTGTGTCACGCCTCACCTTAGTATCTGTGTTCCCTAATGTTGACTGTACCCCATTATTCAAGCTCTAAATAATTCAGTTTTGTCTACCCAGGAGGCGATTAACGACAGAACAAAGCTTTAAAAAAATGTTAGGGATTCTGCAGAGCTTGGGCACTGTGGGAAATCATTCACAGTAAAGAATGGGTGGCCATTAACAGGGTGGACTCTCTCGCTTTTTAAACAGCCGGACGCAGTACACCTAAGAGTATTATTGTACCTTCATATAGTAGAAACTGTACCCTAATGGAAAAATGATTACAAAAAAATGTGAATATTACAAAGTCCCCCCCAGGAAATGACCGCATAAGTCATTTTTGTGTAAGCTGTTTTTATGATCTAGTTATTCTTTCATCCGTGTGATGTCACTTTAATACTGGTTGGAACTCGGCTCTGTGGGAATCTAGAAAATCGAGCTTTTAGACATTTTATAGGGCCTATTTGAACACAAACCATTACTTTAACTCTTAATCAAGCATAGACGGTCAAAACAAACCTGAAATGGCTCCAGGTGGAAGTTGAGCTCCAGTTTCCAGATTGAAAAATGTCTTCTAACTTGGAAACAAACCTGTTAGTTAATGCACAATTTGCTTCACTGCTGCTGTTGTTAAGAAACCTGCATAAAGCAAATGATAGATGTATGTATGGTGCTCAGAGCATAATGCACTTTCCTACAGGGTAGCATACTAACTGCTTTTACTTATAACAAGCTTTAGTCTCATTGTTGACTGAACATTAAATCATAAAAAGCACTCCTGTTTCATGTTGCATCTAGAAAGACCAAATCCAGATTAGGCACAGCTGATAAAATGAGCTGCTATTGGCCATAAAACAAAGAATCAAAGTCCAATAAGAAAAGGAAAAAAATAAAGTACAAGGACAACACACAGAGCACAAGCAGATGGTAATTAGATATGTACAGGTGCAAAGGAGTTACAGACGGCTGCAGATGAAAGTCACAGTCACAGTGGAGGGAAAGGAACAAAAATGGGAAGTAAAACCAAAATTTATCAAAAAAAAACATGATGTGACCAGAAGAAAAATAATAAGTAACAGAAACATGAAGACACTGAAATGTGAAGACAAACATTAATCATGACGACAGAGACAAGCAAGCAAGGAAATGGGAATAAGATAACACTAGAAACAACAACAAAGGTTGGGGAATCCACAGGGAACATGACAGCTTTAAGCTGTTTCAAGATATTTGACATCCATTCATCCACTTATCCAATTAAGGGCTGCCGAGCTGTTGTCACAGTGCAAGAGGGTGATTACTCGTTTTAGTTAGCTGTACCTAAACAAGTAGTTCACGTAGGTTTTTTAGTTGTAGGAGAACATAGTGTAAAACTGTGTAAAAGTCTGAAATGTCTTGTTATAATATAGATTTTTCCCCCAAAAGAAACACTGTGGGGTGTTTATTATTTGGGGAGAATTTACTGTGTTATGAGTACAGACATACAAACACCTCCTCCATCACTATAATAACATCCTGGAAGCTGCTGGGAGTACAAGACAATGTCATTCCTCCCGTATGCAAAGCCCTCTGGTTACCATAACTTAAACCGAGTGCAGCAGTAGGTGCATTTTGATGAACTCCATCCCCGTCTTCAGGGATGGTCACGCTTAGTGGTCTGCTTTATTACACCTGCTTTAGCACTGATAAAAAGCTCTGTGATGTAGCTGCAAGCTACTTGCAACAGCCCACACATCTTGCATGCACGTGAAATGGTCATCGTTTGTTTCACTTTGTTGGCTCCTAAGGATGATGAAAAGGTCCTGTGAGGTTAACTTCAGTGGAACCAGCGTGGCTCAGAATGTCAAAGGGAATAAAAATAAGTCTGACTCGGGGTGGGGTGGCGGTACTGAAAATTGATGTATGGTGCTTTATACTATCTCCGTGTGGGTTTACTGCCTTGTCCTCTTGGCATTTTTATCACCTCACGGGAAAATTACCCCATCAGACAAGCACCAACAAAGCAACAAAAACAGCAGATCACTTGCACTATTTTGTTTAGGGATCAGGAGACTGCCAGCACTATAAGAAGTATAATGTGATGCATACTGTTACCAATAATATCATACGTCACAGTAGCTGTATTACTAGTTGAGCCGCAGAGAAAATCTAATCTCATAACAACAAAGGTCTCTGCATTAAATTAAGTATAAAGGCTAATGAGCCTCTCACACCTCTTAAGTGTAGTCAGTTAATTCAGTGCTTGTTAGCACAATAATATGCCAAGAACATAAGCACTTAGTGTAAATCACATATTTAAATGACGTCTGGTGTGGGTGTGCGGACAGTGTATTGTTTCTCCAAAGTATCCTAAAGAAGGGAATATCAGGAAAAAAGCCAGTTCAACCAATAAGATTCATGCATGGAGCGGTGAAGGGGAAGTGGAAATTCCAGGATCAGTTTGGCAAGTTGAAAGAATTTCATTTCAAACCTTTTATCATTTATAGCAGCAGCTTCAAGACCCCCCAAAACGGTCTTTCTCTATTTGTCATTCACAAGCCTAGTTTCAAAAAATCAACAAAACAAGGGGCCCTTATCAAACACAATTTCCAATACGTCCCAGTGGTGAGTTCAGCACACATAATTTAAACCATACCTGCAAGCTGCTGATCAGGAAGAACCTTCAAGTTGGAGGCATCGAGAATGATGTGAGGTCTTTGTAAGCAACAGTTTGTAGACTTTAGTCGTCAGACATGCGAAACGGGTGTTAAAAGGTCTCAACCAAAGTGCAAGTAATAGAGTAAATACTTGGAAACCAACCACTGGAAAGTGGTAACACTGAAAAGGTCAATACAAGTGATTCAAATTATTGGCCGTTCCTCCTCCGGGTTCTTGATAAGTTACCCCTGGGGTCCATATAAAGCTGTTGCACAACTATATTGATAGGACCTCTCGTCCTAACCAATCAATAATGAAAAAGCTGTTTGTGTACACTGATTTAGAAAGCTTATTACATTAGCTTCCTGTACACTGCAGTAGATGCACTGTACAGTTGTATTGGTTTTACAGCCGTCCACTGCAGAATGAAACCACAAGATATCAATATTTGGTTGTGAGTGCTGAGACACACACAGACTCCTTTACTGTGTGAGCGGCTGAAATGAAATCAATCAAATAGACATATCTATGAAGTAAGAATGCTCTTTGATTTAAGATTCAAATCCAATTTCTGCTTGACACCAACACTGATACCCAGCAGACTTCTGCATCTGCTGGGATTTTTGAGTTCAAACACAGTCTGCAACAAAGGCCCTGTAGCAAAAAGGTTTCATTTTGACATATATGAGTTAAAATGAAAAGAAGAACTCTGCTCTCAGATACTCTTAAACTGCTCTGTGTCATCAGCCTGTGATGTTCTTTTTTTAGGAACACTTATCATATTCACTTTTTAGCTGGAATGATTTCACCTCGGCGTGCTGCATTTGCTTCTGCTAAGAAAATGCGACAATAGTGACATTAGGAGTTTAGATTTAAATTGAGGGGTTGAGAGAAAGAAAAATTAACATAATAGTGAGAACTTTAAGTCAAGAGTATATCTCTTAAGACTAGAGCTGGGCGATAGAACGATAACGATATGTATTGCGAAATAACTTTTTCTCGATAGAAAAATTAAACTATTGCGATAGGCCTCATCTCTCTTGTCCTCTTAAAAAAAAGAAAAAAAAAGAACAGCCAATCCAAATTAAGTAGCGCAGAGCCGAACCAATCACAGCCGCAGCGTCACGTCACGTGACTTGTTACGTACAGCACAAGTGCCAAGGCGCACATGTTTTGTTTTTGCAGCCGGGCTGCCCAGATAATGAAGGAAATGAGTTTGCTGACTAGAGAAAAATCAACTGAGAGCGTGAGCGAAGGTTACCGAAGAAAAAAACGATGATGGTTCCAATGCCGGAGAGATTGTCGAACGGAAGGGCCATAGAAGTTCCGTAGTGTGAAGGTATTTCGGTTATTTCAAGTCTGACAAAAAACAGAGTAACGCGCACTATAAATTGTGCTGAAAGCAAGTCTGGAAATACAATAAACCGGTGCATGCTCAATCTCTGACTGAAAGCGCTAATTCGTCATTCGGCTTTTGTCAGACTAAAGTCACTGTTAAAACTGTTTGAAAAGCTAAGCTATACAACAAGGAGAGATTGAGAATTTCCTTTTAGTTCTCAGTTTATTTGATATTGACAAAAGTTAGTCAATTTTGTCTGTTCTTCTGTAAAACAAACTAACAAACTAACAAACTTTATTTTTAGAATTAAAATTTTGTTTCTAAGTGGAATTGACAATTTAGTAGTCTGTTTTGTTTGTTCTATTTTGAAACGTTTGTGTAGTTTGCAATATTTGCCTTTATTTATCTGAAACTGAAGTCTCATGTTCCTTAAGTACATCTACCCTGTTGAACTTATTATGGGAAATAAATATTTAAATCAAAACAAGCTGCAGATTATTTCACATTTTACTCGTGAGCAACGGCACATTTAAATCTTACAAATATAGTTATTTGACATATATCGTTATCGCCTGACATGAAAAAAACATATCGTGATATGAAAAAATCTTATATCGCCCAGCTCTACTTAAGACCATTAAAGGCAACTTGTCTTGTGAATCCATACTCTTTGAGGGATTAACAATGAAAGTTCAGACAAAAAGAAAACAACAATGACAACAACAAACTTCACAGCTCTCAGTAAGGTGAGGAATAAACAGGTGGTTTGGTGAACTGCTAATCATATGATATAATACACAGCTCTGCAAGTGCTACTATTGTTTATTCAGTTATGTTCTATTAAAATCTTCTGAACTTAAATAACTAAAGCCTTTATGTTGTCACTAAAAATATAAATGATGCAAATCTGATCCGCATTTAGATGATTGCATAATTCAACAATGAAAAAGTTGCACTACTAAAAATACAAACCCAATCATTACTTTTTAAGTCGTTTACGGTATAAACAGATTGGGGTTTTTTAGACTTCATTAATATGAACTGTTTTCCTCATTCATAATTCTTCATTTAGTTGTTTTTCTGTTATCTGTGTAAAAAAATTGAATTCAAGCAAAGTTCTTGTGTAATTATGCCCGATTACAAAATTGCAACACCAGTGGATTTGAGAAACTTATTTCTGCTATGTCAGAATCACAAAGCTTTCATTCGTAATGTTTGGTGACTGCATGAAGCCTCTTCTTAGGAGTTTTGTTCAGCCTTCTCGTAAAATCAAAAAAGCCGATAAGCGGCATAAAAAGCAAGCGATTTGGACTTTGTTCTGCTGCTTCATCATAACATGAGCATCATTCTAGAGTGTAGCTCATCCTGTCAGGATCATTTTTGTCCTCAGCTCTACACGTTGGTACTTATGAGGTAAGAGCAAGATGAGATATTTCCTCAGTAGGTGTCTGTCATGGGTAGCAGTAATTACATATTCGCTTGTGCACTTTGGGACCCGTCAAGGTGAGGTAATGCAATCGTAAAAAGGAAGTCACAAAGAGCTATGGCCAGGCCTCACCCACTACACCAAAAGGGTATTGGCCATTAAAATATAACATTAAAATATAATAGTGTCCCTGTTTCTTGTTGTACTGCAACACCGAAAAGCTTAATATGAAATACCGGCCACATGTTTTTGAGACTGTTAATCTCAGACAAACAATTAGTGCAAACAATTAGTTAATGGTCTAGACACAAGCAGCTAAATTACTGCTGATCTGTGTAGTGGTAAGACTACACACCTTCGGAGCAGCAGTCGCAAGTTCGATTTCCACCTGGTATCCAGTAAGGGTCCTGGCTAGACCCCCCCCAAAAAAACAAGAAACAAGCCCTGGAATGGCGCGGCTATGTCCGCAGCTCGGACACAAGCATTTCACTACATGTTGTACTCTGTATGATTGTGTATGTGACAAATAAAGGATGTAGATAAAATGAAATCTTGATGTACAAAATATGTAATATTTAATATCCTTTATAAATAAAGAACCTATTCATGCCTTTTCCTTATGCAAATAAACAGATCCAATCAGACCTAACAAAAAGTTAGGTACGTTAAGTTTCAAGTTTTAATTTTTATTGTCATGTACGGATAAACAGTGTAGCCACATTTACCCATAATGAAATTCTTTGGCTCGTGTTCCTCAGCTTTACATCAGCATATAGAGAGTGTGCTGTTATATAAAGAAGAAAATAACAGGAAATAGCAGTAATAATATTAATAATAATGAAAAAAGAGAAAAATTAAAAAAAAAGTATTAAATATTTAGAGAATTTAAGACAAGTTGGTATTTACAGGTTGTGCAAAAGTTGTGCAATGAGCATTGAGGTACTATGAGATATAACTAAAGGCACTGGAATAAATTCAATCACTAGATCTTGACTAACTGGTTTCCAGTCAAACTTTGATGTCCATTGTCAAAAATGATTCCTGAAAGTTTACTTTTATAAATGTGTACATAAACACTTAAATTTCATTTTATTTTGACAATAAAATAACCTGGCATATGATGATAAAACAGTAATGAGATGGATTGTCTTAAACATTTTCCATGGTTTGCTAGTGATGATAGAATTTTCCTATAATTACTGGTTTACAATCAAACATCTGAAAAACCAGTATTATTCCCATCGATCCCAGGACTAACTACCAAATGAAGTCATGCCAAAGAGTTCAACGATTATTGTAAACGTGGCCTGTAAACTTAAATCCTGAAGTTAATCAGACAACAGATGACAGACGACGTGAGACATTCTCAAAGTTTTCATGAATGAATGTCAATTTAGGCCTGCAGAGGAATAGTGCACACATCACAAAAAAAACCCATCTGGAAACCAATAACTTATTTATTAACCATTAAGCTGCCAGAAAAATTCCCTGACAGTGTGTGAATGGGGTGCAGTTTGTCAGAGTAGCCAAGTAAAGTAGTAAACGTAGACAGTGGAAACTGCCCTAATTTCATATCATGCCTGTGATGGACTAAATAGGCAGTTACTGTCAGTCTGTGATGTGTTAAGTTTGCTTTTTTTACGCTTCAAAATGTAAGTTGTACTTTTGGTTTATGTTTTTATGTTTCAGTTCATAGGATGGTTTAGTCTTTTGGCCTTTTTCAGTTGATTGAACTATTTTTGAGGAACAAGTCAGGCTCCACTTAAAAGTACAAAATGGTTTTTTCTTATCACTGTACATGCCAGAGAGAGTTTGTCATGGAAATCCCTTTGTTTTTGGTTTTTGTTAAGAATGCAAAGCTGTGACACCATGAGTGTAGTGGGTTGCTGGGTTGAGCTTCATGTTAGCACAGATACAGGAGAGAATCATCAGTGTAATCAATTAGTAGCAATGCCATGTAGCAATGTAGTTAGTTGTGAATTTTAAATTAGAAAATAATTAGTTACATTATTCATACATATCCAAAGCGAAGGAATTATAGTGCTACCCAGTCCAACCTTTCTCTTATTAAAAAATAAAAAGGGTGTGTTTTTGTACTTACTGAAGTTAATCGAATGTTATTGGAGAGGTTTATAACAACTCAGATAAAATAAGCGACTTAAAAAATACTTCTTTTAATGAATGAATGCATAGGTGAACAAATCAGCATCACAATGTGTCATTAAGAGGGAGGCCTACGGTTAAGGGTTGTTTTACAAGCCTCTAAAGACTACAGAGAACAGATGGTCCATACAAATTTGCTGAACACATTTCCTATGTACCCATAGCTGCAATATATTGTGTTGTAAATCATTCATGTGCTAAATAGATGGGTTAAAGTAAAGTATTATTAAATAATCCTAAGTGAACTTTCATGCCTCTGTGAACAATGGAGTGAAACACCTTTCATCTTGTTGGTTGGGTTTGAAATTAATATCTAGTTTTTCCAGCGAGAGAATGGATCGTGGTAAATTCTGTTGACACGCATCATTTCTCATGAGATCCAGCACCTGTTTCTGCTGTCAGGCGCGCTCTCACATCAGTGTCTCGTCTTCTTGGCCATGTTCCAGTTTTGTTCGCCTTAACGTGAAAAATTGGGAAATAACTTGATAAGGGGAGGGAGAGAGAAAATGTATCCGCTTGTAAACAATCTACTTCAAATACAGCTAAAGAGCAACCACTCATGCAGTAAAGGAATCTACGGTACGGGCATCATATGAAACCCACTGAAACCCTGTTTAAAGTGTGATAGCTCCACTTTTTCCACATCATTACTGTTCTGGCATCAGCCATCAAAACATTTTAGCTTGTCAAGATATCAAAATGCCACACCGCTGTCAGAATACTTTTCAAGCGTGAGAAATTTTCATTTCATGCAGACTCCAGTAATGCAATTAAGTAAACACCCCTGGCTAATCAAGTTACTAAAATACACCCACGTCAGGGCGATGTTTATATGAGAGACAAATTGAGATGATCGGCAAACCGACAAGACATTTGTTTGTGGAGTGCTGGAATAAGTGCAGCGGGGGAATGTGCAGTTTGATTACTGCAGATGATGTGGAGGAATTGCAAACATGGTTATTATAGGTAATTTGAATTGCAATCAGGCAAAAGGCAAAAATATACTTAAATCTCGTCAACTTGTAATTGAAACCCGATATGATAAAGAATGTTGCATTTATATCACGGTGCTTTATAATTGAGGATTCTAATAAGGACAATATTAACATAATGAAGAGTTTTATTCCTAAAAACAAGCAAAAAAGATGAAGTGTTTTTTCATTTGTAAATAGGGTCTCCATGTATTACATTCATAAACCACTACCAACATTATCAACATCCACAAGTAAAGTATGGCAGGATGGGGATTTTAACAAAAGGTCTAGGGTTAAGTCTAGGGGCTCTGCTCTGTAGCAACACCTTTTTAGGGTGCCTGACCTTGAACCCTTTCTCTGGCACCTGCCTAGAGTGTGTTTACTTGTGTTTGCAGGCAGATGAAAGTCAGAAAGCTGAGCCATAGGAAAAAGATTAGGAAGTATCCTATCTGAATGAGAGGATGAACAGAATATTTGTCTGAACTATGTTCAAATGCTCCCAGTGGAAGGATAGTCTCAGAATATGAGGTGGAAAGCCGTGTGATTGCCCCAGTTCTGCTTGGTACCGAGTTAACGCAGTAAATTATTCTACAACTTACATCTTAGTCTCCTCAAGAATTCTTTTTACACTGAAGAAACCTGGTTTCATCAGAATTTACATAACGGGACAGCGTGTTTCTACTCTGAGGTAAAAGACAGGGCAAAAGAATCTGAAAGTCAGGCCGATTATTCAAGGTGACTGATTGCGTGTTTAAAGTTTAAAGTTTTTACGACTTTAAACCTAGTTTTTTTTTCTGCTCTGTCGGTGCATCATTTTTATGCTTCAAGTCATGCCTGCATGTCAGAGGGATTTTAATTTCAGTTTCACCTCTCAGTTGAACTACATTTTTCCTTCCTGTTAATTCAACAAGTTCAAGCCTACTTGAGGTTGGACTCCTAGGTATCTTTTATTGCCTCAGATTATTTATTTATTTTCTTAAGATGCAGCACAGTAAGAGCTAGCCTAATGTTTTAGGTACATGCAATGCCTACATCAGTGGTTCTGGTGTTATGGATTGAAAAATAGAAACTAAGTGTGGTTACTTATCTGTAGAGAGTATTTCACCTCATGTCTGATAAAACAGTGTCAGTTGAGGGGTTTTATCATAAAATCCAAAAAGGCTTCTTGCAAAGGTTTACAATCCCTCTGAGCACTGTTAGCCTCAGGTGAACATCTGTGATATTGCAAAGGCTTCACTGGCTCTTTAGGACAACATATAGAGCTGGGTGCGCGCTCTGATAGTGTGAGAGCTTCTTTTGTTGGAAAAATCACAGTGGCACAAAGTGTGACATTACTAGGCTTGTTTAGAAAAACTCATTTGGGTTGTGCTGAAAAAACATGAAAATTGCCCAATCTGGCTGGTTGTCAGATTAAAAATATTTTTAAGATGCAAATTAGTTTGGGCAAATTTGTGCAGCTTACCTCCCCCAATCAATTCCAAAAGTCACACTAAACAACTCTTTTTCAAGACGTGATTATAATGGAAATGGAAATCCATCAGTAGGAATAAAAAGCACACAATGTAAAGGAGTTTTGTTCCGAAGACTCACAGTTTAGAGTCCATACTCAGTTTTATCCACTGTTGTATTCAATGACCCAATGAAATTAAAAAAATGTATCATTTAAAATTTGTAGCTGAAGATGGTGAACTAAAGGAGCAGATCAGATCGTCATCCATTTATTGCGACTTTCAACCCCAGGTAGGCCAAGTATAGAGAAAAGTAAGATAACATACATATATGTACAGTGTTATCTTCATTTTACATGCAAAAAAGTATGTGTGGCTCCCAGTGTTTTCTTTTCCATGGAAACTGGGTCCAAATGGCTTTTTGGGTGTTAAAGGTTGCCAACCCTTGCCCTAGAGTATGGAGGAATCTGTCCCTAAAAGATGTCACCTTTTTTTAATGAATAAAGATTGTTAATGTCAATATCTATTCAGCCAATCACATGACAGCAGCAATGTTTATTTGGGTAATCATGTCGACATGATGAAGACAGCCTGCTGGATTTCAACATGAGCATCAGAATGAGGTATAATGTGATTAAAGTGTCTTTGGATGCGGCATGGTTGTTGGTGCTAGAAAGACTGGTGTGAATATGTCACAAATTGCTGATTTACTGCTGATCCGCTGGGCTGCAGCGCCTGGTCACTCCTGTCAGATCAGAACAGGAAACTAAGGCCACAATTCACACAGGCTCAACAAACCTTGACAACAGAAGATTAGAAAAACATTCAGCAATTGGATGAGTCTCGATTTCTGCTGTAACTTTCGAATGGTAAGGTCAGAAATTGTTGTAAACAGCATGAAATCATAAAATTCAACCTGCCTGTATTAAGGGATTAGGTTTGTGATGGTGATATTTTCTTTAGCACTTTAGTACCAACCATCGTTTAAATGCCACAGCCTACCTGAGTATTATTGCTCACCATGTCCTTACTGACCACAGGGTACCCATTTTCCGATGGCTGCTTCCAGCACGATAACACAGCGCGTCACAAAGCTCAAATCATCTCAAACTGGTTTCTTGAACATCACAATGAGTTCACTGTACTCAGATGGCCTCCACTGTCACCAGATCTCAATGGGATGGTTTCGAGTCGCATCAGGTTGGTATCATGGAGGTGAAGCCAACAAATCTGCAGCAGCTCTGTGATGCGTTTCCAGCACCTTTTTAAATCAGTGTTATCACAGATATAAGGCAGTTTGAAGCAAAAGGTATTAGATGGATGGATGGATGGATGGATGGATGGATGGATGGATGGATGGTGTGTTCAGATTTTAAAATTCTCAGCACAATTTCTACCAGGGGTTTATATCAATCATTGCCTCAGCATTTTTTTTTTGAAATTTGAAATTCTTGCTGCAGTCTGTCACTGGCTGTTTCTGTCTGGAACACACATAAAATGAGCTATCCTACGGCTGAATTTTAGAATAAACAATCCAACGTACCAGAGAAACTGGGATGCCAAAGCTTAGTATTATACAGACGTGGCTAAATTAGCTGTGTTTTTTGCAACTTTTCTCATTTAAATAATTAATGGCTTTTTTAAATAAACAGAAGAGTCAAAGCCTCAGCAAACAAGACCAACTTATAATAGCCGCAGCAGTCAGCCTGCGCATGCACCTCTCACTGAAGCACATATAAAAGGCATTTTGTGCTGCTCTCTTTTGCTGCCACAATGCTGACCTGAAAGCTTTTCCTTGTTGATGCTGCTGGTGCTGTGCATGCAGCATTTCAATAACCCGACCTCGACTCCAGTATCCACCTGTAAGGCTCAGAGTCGGTGCTCCTGAGAAGTTATTATTTTTTCATCATTGTCTGTTTGATTGTGACGAGTCACAATGGCAAAGGCGTGACGTCAGTGCGAACACTGTGTGCACTCTCTGTTTAGACACAGGAGGCTTTCTGAACTATAGTGAAGGAAATGCAGCAGCTAAAAGGTGATAAGACCTCAGGAAAAAGGATCAGAATAGATCTGTGATGTAAAACTGTTAAGGACAGATTGAAGGCACTGGATGACAGCTTCAGAAAAATGCTTCTGTTTGCTGTCAATAGCTGCAGGCAAAAGACTTTAAGAGATATTCAGCTACACATCAGAATAGTTTCACATGTTTTTTTTAGAACATCAACACTGAAACCAGGCAACAGAGGAATACCTATATATCAGTTGAATTTCATTGTGCAGCATCTTGTATTAACTCCCAGCGCCATGATTGAAGCTGTTAAAGTATCATCCTTCAAAGCCTTGATTCCACTGCTTCGCTGCTTTCTGAGAGTGGCATTGATTGTCTACTCATTTGCCAAGTTTGCCAAGTGTTAATCAGGAACTGATTAGAAGCAGAGGATGGAAAAGAGCTGGGGCTGTAATTGATTTGCCTCAGCTAAGGACAGAGATTAGTCACTTAAAGGGGCTTGCCACCCGCTTTAATAATTAACATATGTCATCACTGCTTCCCTGGACACAAGAGAAACTCCGTCAGCAGCTTTAAATGTGAGACCTGTGTGCCCTGGTTGCTGGCTTTCGCGCTTGAGAAGAAGGTTGCCTAAAATATTGAGCAATCTGTCCCGAGGCACAGACAAAACGTAAGCCGATTCTTCAGAAGGACAG
Source organism: Pelmatolapia mariae (assembly GCF_036321145.2). Taxonomy (NCBI): domain Eukaryota; kingdom Metazoa; phylum Chordata; class Actinopteri; order Cichliformes; family Cichlidae; genus Pelmatolapia; species Pelmatolapia mariae. Next base: position 10,716,568 of record NC_086227.1, on the reverse strand, counting down.
CATCTCCCTATAAACCCTTTTCGAAATGCAGTGTAACGCTTTGATTTAAGCTCATATTCCAGGGGAAGCAAGTTCTTCTGGAGTCAAAAGAAATGCCCTGGAAAACCTGACTTTGGCTCATTTTTGATGGAGGTCCTGGGAATGTAATTTGGACTCCCTTTTCAGAAGGATAAAATGGAAGTATTTGGAGTAAACAAGCCTTTGCCAGTGAGTTTAGGGGGAGTCGATAGGTGAGGAAGGAAGAAATACTGTGGAACATTTAGGCACATGCCAACAATGCAGAGACCAACAGGTTACTAAATCACACTGATATGAAACAATTGAAACATAACTAATAGAACCTGCATTTGGGATGGTCCTGAGGTATGAAGCTGCTAGAGTCGCTATGACTTCCAGATTTCAAGTCCACCGCTTATACTTTGATCAGTGAAGCTGAAATTCTTCTTTTTTAGAATAAGTAATGTCATTGTGGAAGATAAAGTAGGGCATTTTTTATGCAGTTTGGCATCTTAGAGTGAAATAACGTAGCCATAGGAAATCCCTGAGGACTTTTATCATTGATCTTTCCTCCTTTTTTATTAGTGCCTTTATCATTTTTTTTTTTTTTGCATTCTGACTCTGTCTCCCCCCTCATGGCACAGGTAATGGATATCCACTGTTTGGAGGGAGCAAGTGAATTGAGGCATTTTTCTTTTCATTATTTCCCCTCCTCTGAAATCCCTGTCTTGTATTTCTTTCTCCTGGGCTGTCACTGATGGAAAGCTTCTTTTCTTTGCTTGCTGTATTGCCTGCATCATCCAGAGTCCAGCAGTCATATAACCACTTCATCTTCCCCACAGTGTATTTGCGTTGCACACATTCTAACCTGCGCTGTGCCCTTTTGGCTCATTCTCTCTCCCTCTTTTCCCATGTTTACTTTTTTCCTGCACCCACTATCTTGCCTGCCTTCATCTCGCTTCTCTTTTTCACATCCACATCTTTCTGTCTCATCTTGTGTCTGCTCTCCTCCCAATATACATCTCTTATCTCTTCTTGTATTGCTGCCATATAAATTATTGATGGCCCATCCTTGACTCGACTGGTGTAGTCAAAGGGCGACCCAAGTACCGAGGACAACATCAATACCAAGCTAAAAGTGCAGCTGTGGCTTGTGCACTCTCTGCTTGACTAACTTTAACCAGAGTCCCTCTTTACTAATGACCTACTTAGAAAAAAAACGCTAATTTGAATAAAAAGTTTTCTCTTTTTCTTTCCCCTCTCTTTTTATTTTAATTTGCAGCTCTTCAGATGACTCACAGCTCACTTCAGTCCACTCAAATGGGACATAAAGGCCCCGTGCGCTGCATTCTTACATCACTTTAGACATTGTTGTTGTGATGTCATGTTGTAGCTCGTGGCACCAGTTTATTTAGAAATCAGCGCTTCTTTATTGTTGCAAGAAATTACATCTGTTGTCATTTTTCTTTTCATTCAGAATTCTCTTTCATCTTCATATCTTTGAGGCATCCGAATTACGATTTTTTTTTTACGTGTTTACGGATCCTAATGCAGCGTCTAATTTTGACTGAGCAATGTCATTTGCAGAGAAGGATGCCACCAATTATTAAGGAAACACCCAAATGAACAATATTAGGAAACTGCCTGTTCAAAAAAATTAAATCAGTAATAAGAGAATCAGTCATTTTAAGTGGCACATCTCACTGAACTGCTTTGTTCACATTCTTAATGTTTTCTTACTTCATCGCTTCTGGTTATCAGAGCATTTATAGTCAGCAACTTGGTACAGTTAGAGTTGCTGTTTTTGTCATTTTGATGATTTTTTATCTAAAAATGCAGCAACAATACTGTAAGGTGTGTATATACACACAGTATATATGGCAGGTATTCTCTTAGAGAGTACACGAAATGAAAAACAGAATAGACAACAATATTGTAAGCTTGTCAGAGGTAGTGCTGTGCTTCTGGTGAACAGGCTTCATATTTTTATTGTTGATCAAACAGAGCAGGTAAAACAGGCCTAGTTGCTGGCAGACCTTTCTCAGATTCAGACTGGGACTTTAAGCGAATCCTGATGTTTTTAGACACAAATTATTTTGTTATCCTGATAAATAAACACTGTCTGTTACAGATTTTCAGGACTGATAACGTTTGCTGCCTAGCTGCATCATACATAACCATAGATGGTATCAAAGGTCGATGTTGCTATCGTGATATCACCCAGTTTTGAAGACATGAGAGGAGCCTACATCAATGGTTTCTACCATGCTTTTTTACTTAGGTCAAGACAGAAAGCCATAGACTTTTCCATAGACTTCTACAGAACTGGAAGTCTTTTTAGAATCATAGCAGTCGCTATCTGATGGACTTAGGATAAAATGCAGGTTTAAGATTTTTCTGCATTGGATCCACGTGTTTTTTACTGTCTGCCTCTGCAGTGGTGCTGTGTGAAGTTGTGTGTCAACTGGAGGAGGTGAAGACAACACTGTTGGTACTGATATTATTATTATTATTTTTTTTTTTTTAAATTTTGCTCTAATTCTTGTTTTTTGGTAGTATTTCTTAGTATATGAATATCAGTATTTTTTTTAAAAAAAACTACTATGTACTTCCTGGGTGACGCCCTTAAAGGCTAGAGAAACGGACCATTGGCCCTTGAAACTAAAGAAAATGATTGATGTAAATATTGTTGCACACCTGTGGTGAGCGAAGCTATAATTGGTCTGTTGGTATATTTGTATCGCTACACCTCAAAGAAGGCACGACTGATATCCATTGTGTATTTTTATGTCTTTATCCCTGTGAAATATAAGCCTTTTATTCCTTTTTTAAAATAATGCTATTTTATGTCTTTTTCTTTTGCTTATAACTGTTTCCACTTTTCTTTTTTGTTGCTGTGTGAATCATTCTGTTATTTTCTTATCATTAACTGAAAGCTGTGGTTTTCAAAAAATGCTGCAAAAATCCAAAAGAACAGTGTGGTATCTGCTACCAGGAAGTCAAATGTCGTAGCCTTAAAACACTCACGTTACATAGAGGTTGGAGGAGACCAAAGCAGGGCAAAAAATAAAGGAAGAAATTTGATTCATTTGAACTAAGTTAAACAGGCGTTTCTCTGTCCTTTCCAAATAAATGATAAAGTAGAATAAATCAGGAGGCCTAGAAACAGAATTATTAATTAATTATTGACAACAATAATTCAGGCCTTTAGGTTTGTCAGATTGTTGTCAGATTTTCTCCTTCCTAGTGTCCCTGTTTCGCTTTTAATACTTTTGTACTTTCAGAGCAATTCTTAGCTTATTGAGTTAGAAGGAGCAGTTCCTTTCTGGTAGTGTCTTTTTGAGGTCTTTTGTTACTACTTCTCAGAACTAGGGCATCCTGTGTGTGAGCATTGTGCTCTGCAGGGGTAAAATGTTAAATGTAAAGGTTTACTGTTTTTCTCTGTTGGTTTGCTGTTCTCTTTTTCTGAGATTTCCACTTGTATGAGAGGTCAGCAGTAAAGTTCACTTGTCTGATGAGGACACATCGAATGCTGGCTGAATGAGAGAGGCCAAACAGAAAACGCATGTTGTGAAACCAAACGTTTCCAGTTAAGTTCTGCCACACAACATAATGCAGACTCCAAAAAACAAAAAAGATGGTAACAGATAATGGTTATGTGTTAAGGGGTCCAAAAGATCATACCAAGAAACAGCTGGGACTATTTGTGAGTGCAGCGCTCACTTGAAAATAATATTAAAAAATAAATTAATTTAAAAAAAAAATGAAAGTAATTATTTTTGGTAAAGTATCTTGTTGGCACTCAGGGATTTGGTATATACTCACCACCCCCACACAAAGCTGTGTGTGACAGATTTACTGAGCAAAATTTCGCTGTTGTTGCTTTGAAGGAATATATTAAGCTGTCACCATTAACCATGTTTTACTGTTTATGCACAGTGTCCTTTCACTTTGAGCTGATTTATTTATTTTTTGGCCAGAACATTAGCCTCTTTGTGTTTTACTACATTCTGAAAATAGCATCTGTGTCGATGTTAGGCGTGACTGTAAACGACACTGACGAGATTATAAGCAAAACACATGGTTCATTGCTCCGGTAGTGGCACATTTTTCCCCCCACAGCCACTAGTCTGATAAAACAGCTTCACACAGTCATCAGCCAAGGAGGCATTAATGACCTTTAATTAATCCTCGAATATAGGATCTGCATTTGACTATGATGACATTCAGCTTTATTAAATTTGTTTCAGACAGTATTTAAGGAGAAAACCAGCCATTAAACGCAGCTGTATGAAGGCACAGCGTTAAAAGACTGAAGTATGGACCTTATCTATTTGCCATCAATTTAAAATAACTTTCTTCTCGTGGAAATGTCAAACTGGAGAGAGTAAAATGTTCTCATATTTGATATAATAACATGCAGAAAGCCAGAAGAGCTATGGAGCAAAGCACATTGAGCATTTAAATGTCGTTTGGTCAAATGAAGGCCGTGTTAACTGAGTATCTGAGTGCTTTGAGTCAGGCTTGATGTAAGGGTTATGTGTCTGGAGCACAGCAGATGCTAAAAGGCTACTGTGTAGGAAAGCGCGAGGTCAGTGGAGATCAATGTGATTGATGTTTGATGGGGTCCACCATCTAAATGTGTAAATAAGGCTGAGCGGCTTTGGAGTTTTTGTTTGCCTGCTGTGTGTATAGCGCACATGCTCTCTTTTTTTCTTTAGATTTTATGAACTTCAAAGGCTTGAGGGTATTTAATCATGTTTACCTCTGTGACTGTGTTCACGCCCCCAGTTTGTTTTCTCTTGATTCAAAGCTCACTGCAAAAGCTGATTTTGTTCAGGGTTTTTATCTTGTTTGTTTAGGTTCACTCTGCTAAGCCAGACCTTCTAAACTAAACCCGCGTGGAGCCTGTTTACCGAACATCGGCTCAGTGGTCTGCCGTCCAAAATCCAATCTAGTCCTCTCACTGCTGACCACAGTTTATCACTTTTAATATCATGTGAAAAGACTGTAGTGTGGAATATAGCCTGAGAGTGAGGATCTGACTGCAGCAGCTCAGTGCTCAAAGTTCATCCAAACGATGTTTAGTGGTGATATTCCTTCAAAGCATGCAACTACCAACACCGGTCTTCCATAAACTATAATTTCCTATCATGTTTTTCCTTTAACCATGCAGCAGTTTAACCACTTTAACCAGTCCAATCAATATAGTGAACAAACAAGACTAGAAAACAAGTGGGATCATTCCAGCGGTCTCAGAAACTCCAGCCACTGGTGTCTTAGAGATGTGCACCAGCTGTCCTCTCATATCAAAAATAATGAAGTTACAGCATTAGTTTGGTGGTTCTCACTTGCAGTAGCATGCCAATGTTTTTCTCTGCTGCAAAACAGTGGAGTTCTCCATCTGGGTTGGGACAGAGAGACTGATGCAGACTAAAAATGGAGCTAAGCTAAGAGACAAAGCTCTTGATTTATCAGTCATCAACGGTCTGATGCTCACCAAAAAAAAAATCTTGAGCAAATTATTCTCTAGTGTGACTCGGCTTAGCCTTAGAGATAGGCTGATAAGCACATCCGGAGAGACCTCAGAGTCGAGGTGCTGCTCATCCATGTCGAAAGGAGCCAGTTCAGGTGAAGTGCTAGAGTCTCCCTTTGGATGTGCCTCCCTCCAGGCCAGATGATTATATGCCTCATCTGGCCTGGGAATGCCTCAGAAAGTATTGCTGTGGAGAACGACTTCTGGAATATCCTGCTTAGCCTGCTGGCACCATCGTTTAAGATGACGGATGGATGGTTGTCGTGACAATTTTTTTCACGAATAGTTAATGTTGTGACAAATTTGAAGCTAAATCACAATGATTTCTTAAAATTAAACAAGTACTTTTTAGTGCCTAAATCTAACTTTTTTGCCAGTCTAGGGGCTCATGAAAAAACAAAGAAACAAAGCAAGCATACCAAAATACAACAGGGGTGATCCATGTAGAAAATTAACCAAATTAACCTCCTACTTTCTACTTCAAACTGTCATACAGAAAGCAAAAGGCACGAGTTACGCAGGTGTGGCAGGTTGGGACAAGGAAAATACGACTGAATCCTTCGCAGATGGTAGCCGTCTTGGCTCATAACGTAACCTGTGGTCATCAGTGAAGAGTCAGTCATTCATAAGCTGCGGCGTACTGTTGACCACTTTTGTAGGCTACATCGTAGGCAGATGTTTAAGTTTAACTTGTGAGCACAGCACTCTTTTTGCCTTCAAATGAAACTCTTTAAAACAGTACAGCTTTTTCTTTACATTCAATAACCCCCCAGTCAGTACCAGTCAGCAGTTTTAGACAATGTGTTTTCATCCTATTAAATATTACCTTTTTTTTCTCACTCCAAGGTGTTTGTTGGCACTGATGCCAGAAGGTACAACCATGGAAATATTGGTTGATAAGATAATAATCCCATTTTGTAGACCTTTTTAAGTCCACATTAGGTTGTAGGAGTGATAGTTGCAGGTTTATCACCTAGAAAACAATGATTCTTATCTTGTTTGAGAATCTAAACCTAAATCTAAGTAGCTTTAATCAGCTGATTAAGTTTAGGTCTGGTGTTTGGTTTGGAAAAACATTGCGGTTTAGGTTAAAATGCATCACTTCACACCAGTAATCGTTCCCATTTATTAAGGGTTTTACTTTACAATACCAAAGGACGCCTTATGTGTAATTTTACCACACCACTCACATACGCAGTAGCTGAGGATGAACTGAGGATTTCCGTGCTGTAAGGTTTCAGTATGTATGTATGTATGCATGTATGCAGGGCTCGCAAAATCGCTAGCCCGACGTCCCGGGGCTAGCGATTTTCCCAGTCGGGCTACCAAAATCTATCTCTGCCCTGCCCGTCGGGCTATCATAGGAAGGAAAAATATGTCAATGCTTTTGCATTTTTTCGGAAATGTAGCTGGGTAATTATGTCATTGGCATCGGTGAGCCACTGTCAATATGTGACATATTGAAATCGCATTTGAATTTGCTCTTGTTTTTTGCTTTCACTTTGCAATCGCGCGAACTGTGTATAGAGAGTGACAGTACTGATTGGTGAGTGACGATAATTTGCGCACCAATTCCTCTGACATCGTCTTATCAATCGTTAGCTTACTATGCAAACATGAGTGAACTCTCCCGCAGCAAGCTTAAACATGTGAGAAGTTGATCGCGCAGAGAATCGCTGAGCGTTATGTGAGTGCGTGTGTAAAAGCAGCAGGATATATATTTTAGTTCTGCTGAGCCAAATAAGACAGGTCAGGGTGAAGAAGTGACAGCCAAAGAAAAGCTTACCACAAAACGGAAAATTTATGACAAATCAGACTATAAGGCAAAAAGAAAGTGCAGCTTTATGGTTTCATGGACAAAAGAATTTCAGTGGCTGCAATATGACAAGCTAAATAGCCAGGGATGCACATAAGTGGTCCGCAGGTGCGCATTCGCTGTCAAAATAAAAGACGCGCATCAGATAAGAAGTTGCAACGCGCGTTTGCGTACATAAGATTTTCTGGAGGAGGACAGACATTTGTTTAGAACTCCTAAAGATGTCGAAGAAGCTCCTTTAAGAAATTACTTTGGTGTTCCTCCACCTCCAAAGAAATGTCAGAAGGAGTCCGAACCACAAAAGAAGCGCGTATTCTCGGAAAAGTGGTTGCAGGAGGTGAGCTGGCTTCAAACAAATGATGAACGCACAGAGATTTGGTGCAGAATGTGCCGTGAAAATCCCACTCTAGCGGACAAAAACAGTGCCTTTTATATGGACGCAAACGCGCGTTGCAACTTCTTATCTGGTGCGCGTTTTTATTTTGACAGCTAATGCGCACATGCGGACCACTTATGTGCACCCGTGTAAATAACATAATGTTCTGCCGGGTGTGTTGTTGGTTTTCCCTCGATTTCTGAGTCCTTTGTTACTGGGACCAGTAATTTTAAGAAAGGCCCCATTAGAACCCATGAGAAATGCAAGAAATGCATTACTGCTCAGTCTGCAATATCTTTCCCAGAACAAACACCAATTGCAAATAACATACTAAAAATAAACCTGAAAAATCTGTTTAGAACAGCGTACTATGTTGCAAAGAGTGAACTACCACTGGCAAAATTTAGGAGTCTTTGCAAACTTCAAAAAGCAAATGGCCTAGATTAGGGGTGGCCAACTCCAGGCCTCGAGAGCTGGTGTCCTGCAGGTTTTAGATATCACCCTGGGTCAACACACCTGAAACAAATGGTTAGTTCATTACCAGGCCTCTGGAGAACTTCAAGAAATGTTGAGGAGGTAATTTAGCCATTTAAATCAGCTGTGATGGATCAAAGATACATCTAAAACCTGCAGGACACCGGCTCTCGAGGCCTGGAGTTGGCCACCCCTGGCCTAGATCTTGGTTCCACTTGCCTCTTACCCGTGACTTCAGTGGAAATTTCAAATTCAGGATCTGACACAGACTGATTCCTGTCGTACACAGTTCTTACAAGTTCATAGAAATTTCTGTTCAATTAGAACCAAGTACTTGAGTTGATGATTGTAATTTTTATACAATGTTGTAATTTGTGTTTCAACAATTTTTTGATTGTTTTGTTTCCGTTACAATATTATACATTAAAGTATAATATTGTAACGGAAACAAAACAGGAAACAAAACATAAAAAATTGCTCTCCTTTTTATTCGGGCTACTTAAATTTATTTTGGGCTACCAAAAACTGAAGAGTCCCTGCCCGAAGGGCTACCAGGGATTTTGAAATTTTGCGAGCCCTGGTATGTATGTAGGTGGATTGCTAATTATAGCTGTGTTATTTTACTATACTTGTTGCCTTTATAAGTGGGACAAAGACACATTCGTGCATTGATGAAAGAACGAAGCAATTTCTTCTCTTCTCTATTTTAAGTATGTTTAATTATAGAAAACCTGCGATAAACAATAGAACAATATATATTCATAAAAAAAAACTTTCAGTACTGTCTTTCGTCAAGTCAAAATCAAAATATATGGTATCAAAAACACAATGACTCTGTTCTGGTTCACTCCTGACAGATTGTGCTTTTCCCAAATGAGAACTGAGAGTCTGTGGTTATTTGTTGCCACTTGAGTTTAAATCACATTTGTCCTCCGCTGATGAAAATGGAAACGAGCTGCTCTGAAATGTATAGAGAAGATGTCCTTTATAACATCTCACCCACACAGTAGCAAAAAGTAGTTTTGTTAAAGTAAATTGTCCTGTTGTCCTGCCTTAAATAACCGCGTTTCCCGTCCTGTGTTCTCAGATTGACCACTACGCCCAAAGAGATCTGAAGAAGGGACTGCAGCTCTTTGGCACAGAGGGCAACGTGGGTTTGACCAACGCCTGGATGATAGTACAAACTGATGTAAGTTGTGAGATCACCGGAGGGAGTAGGCGATGCTTTGGGATGCATCCGTTTCAGATTTAACTGCTTTAAAAGAAATAATATAACTGTGCCGATAATAGTAAATACAACAACACAAGCTTGAATCTGTGACATTTTGACTGCATTATTCATTGTTATAGTACTTATCTTTGTTATTGGCAGACTTTCACTGTTTCTTTTTCTTGTTTTGTTTTGGGGGTTTTTGTGCCACTGGCATCACGTTAAATTATAAGTGAATAGTGAAATGCAGAAACGCCATTTCGTTTTACATTTCCCCTTTCAGGGTAATATACGAATAAAATACTGCAATCCTTTTAGCCGTTAATAGGATCTGGACATTTATAAGTTGGCTAATAAAAGAAACACCACTAATCTGAGAAATGGCACCAGAAGACATGTCTTGAAATGACTCTACTGACAGTAATAAACACTTAAAGCGTTCCTGGTTTAAATGCTCTGGTAAAATGTTTTCAGAGAGATTAATGCAAACATCATAGACTCTCGGAGGTAATCTTTGTCTCCAGCTCTCACTTTGATGTGCATTTTCCTGTTGCAATATTTATATATATATGTTTTTCCCCCTATATTTCTCTGCAAAGAAAACACAATGTGAAAAACACAGATTTGGAATTAAGGATTGCAGAGGACGGATGCTGCTGTTAGAAAATGCGTTTGGGAGACATCAAATGATAGATCGCAGACTTCGGGGCTCTTTGGACCTTCGTTTTTTTACATCACAGATCCTGTGTTATGGCTTGTAGTTTTGTTCCATTAGTAAATGTGCGGTACATGCTGGTTGTTTGGCTCTGCTCTGTGTTGGTGTGTATACGTGTGTCTAGTGCGTGTTTACCTGTGTATGTGTGTGTGTATGGTGACTGATAAGACATAAATGATGACAAAGAAATCTATTGCTATGCAAATACTGTATGCAAATCCAGGTGTGTTTATACGTGTAGGTGTAAATGTGCACAGTTGATTTTCTTCCTGCACGCCGGATCATGCCATAAGAAGAACCTGCCTGAATGAACCGCTGCCTGAAAATGCTAGAGCACGAGCGTGAACGTGCGTTTCCCCCCACACACACACCCTTGTCAGATCAGTGCCGCTGTGTGTATGTATGGGTCTCCACAGAGTCTGGCTGAGATGAAGATCATTATACGGCAGCTCTCATTCTGTCACTCCCTCCCAAGCCTCTTACATATATGCTGACTCACTGAATGGATAATGCAGCAGATGTCCCTGGAGCAAAGTTCACCCTGAATATTATTAATGGCCACCTATGGAGCTATGTATGCATGCATGTAGATGCAGATCTACCTTAGACGGAGCAGGAAAAAGCTCCAAAAGGCACTAAATGAATCCTAGGTATAATAAATCTGTACTGGCTGCGCACATTTGGTCGTTAACTTTCCAAGGTGATAACATCTGAATATTCTGACTGTGTGTTCTGACCGAAGTTTACATCTTTATTTCCCAGCTCTCTCCGGTGATTTGAATTCTGTAGTTCCTCACGTTAGTGCTTCCATTGTTTAAGGAAGTGAGTAAGTTTTAGATTAACACAAAATCCCCAACTTGCCCACGCAGCTCGGACAGCATTATTCCCCTGTGGAATTTAAGTCCACCAGATGAAAAAAAATATCTCTTTCAGAGGCATTTAATCTTTTCAACTACACTGATGAAATGAATTGTGGTGAAAGCCACGATGCCTTATATAAAAAAATCTATACCAATCTCAAAGCGGGGAAATATTTATTTAAAAGAAAAGCGGGGCGAGTTAGAAAGTTATTTTAAGGCTTTGAGACGGCTGCAGCTCAATATCAGGAGGATGAGGTGTTTTATATGCTCAGCACATATCAGTTATTTTACCCAAGGAATCTTAATTCGTGCGAGGTAAACAGCTTTCGCGCCCATCACTGGAGGATGTATATTTCTTGCCCGTGAATTAGGATTTCAGTGTGATGATAACAAAAGGTCAGACTCTGAAGGCTCATTGTTTTTTTTCTCCCGGCGCAGTTTCGTTGCTGTGGAGTGACCAACCACACAGACTGGTTTGAGGTTTACAATGCCAGCCGCGTGCCAGACTCCTGCTGCCTGGAGTACAGCGACAACTGTGGCCTGGACAACCCGGGAACATGGTGGACAGCGGTGAGTTCAGACATATAAACCCAAGTATACAACAACTTCAAATTGTGCTACTGATATTCCTTCTTTTGTGGTGTTTTTTTCCACAATTTTATTTTTGCAGAGGATATATTTAGTTTGCTAAACCCATCCTCAAACAGCAGTTGTCTAATCACACCTTGTAGCAGCGGGGTGCAGAAGGGCAGTGAATACCTGTGAAGGGGGCTGAGGCAGAAGCCATATTTGGTGTGTAAAGAGTCAGCGCAGCCACGTATCATTTTAATCACCTGCAAAATCATAAACACAACTGCACGTGAGAAAAATTTAAAAAATTTAAGACGTATTAAATGTAGTGTTGTAAACTTGAAAATTGGAAAACTTGAGAGCATTGCAGCCTACTGTTAGATAATGATGGAGATGGTATTAATGATAGAGGTTTTGCTTAACTCAGAGGAGCCATAACGTGTCACAGTTCGCTGATTCAGGTAAATATCTAGTCAATATCCTACTTTGGTAATAGTCTTAACATCAAAACGTTATTAAGCATATGTAATGTGTAATTTTCTTAGTTATAATAAGAGTACCTCCAGTGCTTTCCTCTATTTGGACCGAACAGTCTACTGATACTTTTGTTTTTGTGGCACAACTTGTCATATTCGTTCAATCCAACATGGACGCTGACTGAAAACGACTTTTTCTTCATCTATGTGACTGTGAATTTCACATTAAAAAGGATTCTACATGCTTTATTTTACAGTATTTTGTAATACACCATGCCGAATTTGCAGGGGTTTTTTTTATAGTGTGTGCTCAAAATTGAGTCTTTGCAGGACTGTGCAGGCCTTTTTCTTCACATTTTACCTAGCCAGTACTTTTTTTTCATGCATCTCTTCCAAATTACAGATTCTGATTCATTTTGATGGTAAGAAAGACCAATGAAAATGTCAGGCTTGATATATTCATGTTCAAACATTACCTTAGATTTCAACGTGTGGAGAAAAAAAATAGGGTTGACGGACATTTTTCAAACCAAATATATCCTGAAAATATTTGATATATGAAACTAAAATTTCACAGCTACCATCATAAATGTTCAAATGTTCTGCTGTAAAATTGTTATCCAAATCGGCGATTGTCGAGCAGAAGGCTTGGTTGATTTCAGACAAAATGACTCTACTAGATTATATTTACATGATTCATTGTTCTAAATAATCATTAATGACCTCATACTAAGGTTCGGTTCATTTGCTCTCTGAAACAAACTACTTTAGCTTCTCTCACTCAACCTTAAAAGTGGCTGTTTTCTAATTGGCTGCCCCTCCCAAACAGAAGGTTTGAACAACAGGCTTCTGTGCTCACCGACATACAGAGTCAAGACTAGACAGAATTGTCTGGAACCGAGAGTTGAGCATCCCCCATATATAGTATATGTGACAGAAAATAAGGACAAGCATAATAAGCCTCATTCATGATGCATCTGAGCTCACATTTACTAAAATGTCTAAAAGTTCAACCCATATAAAGCTGCTTTTGCATCCAATCAGGAATCTTACCTACGCTTGATTATCCAAGCATACCAAGTACTTGGTAAGTAATTGTAATTTGTGATGTTAACGGGCAATTCTTTGCTTGATCTCGAATCGGAAATCAATTCAGGACCACAATCAACATCTAATTCATCTGCTTCAAAACAGTTTGACTCACAAATTGTCAACAGTCATTTTGCAGTTAAAAAAAGAGAAGCCTTTAAACCTCAGCAGCCCAGCACCTCACCAAGTAAACAGGAGGCCTGGGAGATTTTTGTATTCATTATAGTGGTTATTGAATTAATCACCTCTCTCCAGAAGGACTTGACTGCTGGTGCTACTAATGTTTTTCTAATGTATTATTAGTGTCATATTTTTAATTCTTAGCAGCTGGACCGTACAGAGAGTTTTTGTTTTCCTTGTGGATTTCAGTATATTAGAAGAAAAGAAGCATGAAACAGAATAACTGCATTTCAGATGCATTTCTTTTATCGGGATCTTACATTCTGGCCAGGTTAAAGCCAGCAGTGCAATTTAGCTTAAAAATCAAAGCACCTCAAGGTACTCTCATCTTTAAATAACATTCAAAGTACTTTTACTCTCACGGCTTGGCCATGTTTAATTCAGATTGAAAAAGCTCCTCTCCATTTCAGCATACAGGCATTCATCAGGGAGTTAAACAGATTTCATGGAAACAGTTCCTTTTTGGGGGGGATTTCACCAATGGCAAACTTAAAAACCTAAGCCAGGTGTTGAAGCTCAGAAGAATACGAATGCAAATGACTAGTATAATTGTATTATACTGCTATAATAGCATGAATGTAACTTGAATCTTAGTCAATCTAACTATTTAAAATTGAATAAGATTCAAATAAGATTGAATAAAACAGTAAAATTTAAGTCGTCATTTAACCCAGGCCTGTAATTTATAAAATCAGAAAGCTTCCTTTTGGTTAAGTCTCCTTTATGTGTCACATCTTTGTATGGAAACAATGATGTAATCCATTCCAAAGGCCTACAGTATAGATGGGTTACTAATATAGAGGTCCAGGTAGTGTCTAGCCATGGGCTAATTAATATTGCCCGTGCATGTGGAGTGTTTGTGCTCTGCTCTCCTGTAAATGTCTCATTTTTTTCCCGTGTAAACAACTTTGCAGCTGGGACATTCTAGCCTATAGATGATCGATGAGGTTTTGCAGTAACTGAAATGATTAATAGTAAACTCCTTTTGAGAAAACAACAGATCTTCATCTGTGCCAGATCGAGATCTGTCTGTGCAACGACTGCATTGATTGCACTTGTAGGACCCCTCCCCTAGGTGTTAGACCCAATCATGAGAGCTGTGTAGCTGTTTATCTTGTAGAGTCAAAGACCTGCTAAAACTGGTGGGCCAGGTAAGATCTGGATCAATACATCATCTCTCTCAATCATACCCCCACTTTGTGCCAATTTCTAACTTTCTCTCTTTTGGTTTGGGAATATTTCTTTGTAGTAAGGTTAGTTTCTGTTATTTCTGTACCCACGTTGCTGAAAAAGTGACACCATTTCCTCAGATTTAGTCTCAAAGTGCTTGTCCTGGGCACAAATTTTCCATGGAACTGACCGTAAGAGGCATTTTCCTCCAGCCACTTAGAATGAAAACTCTAAATACAGATGTGTACAAAGATGGTATTCTCTCCTTGCTGTTATCTAAAGATAGCTTAAGATTAGGTCTATTGTTGCTTTGAAAAATAATGTGCTTACCTCAGATAAACATCCATCACTCCTAATTCTCATGGGATTATGGCAACCACCAAAAAAGTAGCCGAGTGCTGCTGGGCCCTGCACATGATCTATAATTGTGTACAATTACTTAATGTGCATGGTTTTGAAATTGTCTGTATGTGTGTGAGTGTTTTCCAGTTGTTTGAGCTTGTTAAGCACGCCAGTAGCGTCCTGAACAAAAGCAGGTAATAAAGATAAGAAAGGTTTAATGAAAAAGTCAATGTATTTTACTGCTGGCTTCATAAGGCTGTCTTTGCCTGATATCAAAGGGGAATTTTCAGTAGATTCATGTATCTCTGGAAGCATTCAAAAAGCAGGGTTTTCTTTCATCTTCAGAGATCCAGCTTTTTTTGCTTGCGACTGTGAGGATTTCTCCTAATTCTGTTTTCAGAGACACAGCTGCATTGTGTGGCAAAAGTTGGTAAAAGTCAGTGTTATTTAGTGTTATTTTGCACTTCGGCTGCTGCAAAATCGCACACCAAAAGGATTTTAAAGAGCCAAAAGGTTCAAAAGGCCAGAACTGCGATAAACAGATGCTTGTCTGTGCACCAGTGAGAAAGGTGAGGAAGCTGTGGGATTGCAGTGGTAAATAGTAGTAGTAGTATATATAGTATACATCATTTTTGCAGGTTTGTCTGAATAAAAATGGAACACGTGTTATTGTCTGGACAGTTTGCAAAGCTTCACATGATTTAGCAAGACTGGATGTTGTTTCTGGAGAGGTAATTGAGTATGCTGTGATAATATGGAGGGACAGCCGGTATTAATAGCACATTCATTCAAACCCACCTACTTGTGGCCTGTTCATCACCCTGTAAAACTGTGCTCCACTGAACGTTTTACTACAGTATCATTACATTACTGCAGTGTCATTGCAACATAATTATTCTGAACTGAAGCAGCTACCTCTTCTCTTGATATTCTTCCGTTAGATTTGCCATGAACACAGTTCTTGAACGCAGTTAGCCTCAGCACTTCAATCATTAAATCAATCTGGAGGTTTAATGAATTGGCGAGAGCAGCTGGCCTCTTTTCTTTTACATACATACATACATAACAGTCGTGCACCTATATTAAAGAAATTTCATCCCTGAACAACCGCGCACTCATTTTCAGAATTGTCTCTCATTCCAAACTGTTTTTTATTGAATTACTGCCGTTACTCATTCAGGACCCCATTTTCAAAATTGTAGTCTTTCAGCGGGCTACATCTTGATGACTAATGAGTTCCTATTGGCGGATGATGCATCAAATTGTCCCCTACAGTTAGCCTTTATTATTAGCCTCTCACACATGCTCTAATCTTTTAGTAACCTTTGGTAACCCAAATTGATCTTTGGATTGCACAGATTAAAACAATTATGGCTAGACTTTAGTAAACAGCATGAATTTCTATATATGTACGCCCATCGACCTCAGTGTTAAAACCAGCTGCTCAGTAATATGTAGATCATTAGCAGCAGATCTCCTGGATCCTGCAGTTTTCAGCATATACTTCTGTGGATCAGACGTGTTACAGAGGATCTTGTTTGACTGGAAGGGTCAGTGCACCGGCTTCTCTATTGCAATCTTCAAGATGTTTTTGTGGTGTGCCGGGGTGCACTGGCCTGCTGAAGGGTGGGGTCTGCAATATTTATGAAGTGGTGTACGTCAAAGTAAAATCCACATTCATGCCACCACCCAAGCAGAACATTACATTGTTGATCAGCCTGTCAGCGGTTTAAATTGGTTTAAATGTTTGATCACTGTATAGCACCCCACACTTGAAACACACTGGTTTATATGATTACATAATTTTTCTAAACTGTGCATTTAATTATTGATGGTGAGTGATAAATAGGCCAGCCTTAACACATGCCCAAAGCTAGTTACTTAACTTCACCTGCCTACCGCTGTGCCTGTTCTGTTCTGTAGAACATCTCTGATCTCTGCCCTTCTCCTGCAGCCTGGCTGCCTTGAATCTTCCTGCTGTTAGTACAGCAGGTGCTGCCACTGAATCTTTCTGCATTAACAGGCATCGCTTTCTAGTGCTTTCAAGTTTTTCCTACCCACTGTTTTCTTTACGTTTCATCTCCATGTTTAGAAAATCCTAACTTTGGTCTGACTGTTCCACGGTGGACACGATGTTCTCTGGAATATCCATCAAATGTGATTGTTGCACCCGCTCTTTGCAAAAGAAAGGGTTCAGTAGCTTTTAATGGGAAGAAAATGTCAAATAATATAAATGGAATAATTGGCACTGGCAAAGTGTCTCAGTGGCTGTATAAGATGTGAGCCTTTAAGCGTAATGAAGCTATTATGTTTAATGAAAAAGAAGAAAAGAGAGACGCAACTCCCAGCAGACAACAGGTGTGCCAACTGCAGCATCTGATCATTATCATCCTATATGGAGGAGATAAAAATAAGATTTGAAGTTGATCGTCATCATTAAGGACAGAGAGCGTTACGGTCACCTCACACACCGAGACTCCTGCAGTCCAGCAGCACTAAGCCAGTCATACAACATCATTAGGAGTGAAGGCGATGAACAGTAATGGCAACGATTTCTGTTCCGTTCGGCGTCTGATGTTATTAAGTTATTGCAACAAAATAGCAAATGGGCCGTTTCAGAAATCATATCAAGGGTGCCAGATGCTGCCTGCAGTAACAGCCACAGATTGCATGGTTCGAGATCAGAGGTGGGCAATTAATTTTCCCAAGGGGCCACACGAGAAACTGGGACTATTGTGGAGGGCTGAGCTCAGTCCTGCTCAGTATTAATTTTGTCTCCTTTAAGCTTCTTTGTGTGACCCTCCGCAACAGTCCCAGTTTCTCATGTGGCCCCTTGAGGAAATGAATTACCCACTCTTGCTGTAGAACAAGTGCTGTGAATCTCTTGAACATTTCAAAGCTTGTGAGGTGACTTTATTTTGTATCTAAAGCTAGTTGTTGCATGTTCAGGAGTATAATTTTGATATTCTGATCTAAACCTTTTATTCCTTGAAAGTACTTATAAGAGCTGCTCAAAATGATTGCTTTTCAAACCAGCATTTTCTGAACTTTTTCAAACTGTAAAACGTTAAATTTCCACAATTTTTAGATGAATGTGCTGATGGATATTAGCCAGCCAGAATGCACAGAATGCTCCTGATTTCCCACTAAATGGTCAGATAAATGTTTTGTTATCATTCTACAGAATATAGTCATTATATTAAGAAAGATTACATTTATATTTATTGGTTTATGATTTATCAAATGTTGGAGGTTAGCACTGTTGTCTTACAGTAAGAAGGTTCTGGGATCGACTCCACCACCTGCTGCTGGGACCTTTCTCTGTGGAGTCTGTGTGTTCTCGCTGTGTCTGCGTGGGTTCTCTGGCTTCCTCCTACAGTCCAAAGACATGCAGATTGCAAATGCCCATAGGTGTGAACATGAGTGTGAACGGTTGTCTGTCTCTCTGTCAGGCCTGTGACACACTGGCAGACTGTCTAGGGTGTAACCTATGGCAGCTGGGTTGGGCTCCAGCCTCCCTTGCAACCCTGAATTGGATAAGTGGAAGAGGATTTACAGATAGAGTTGTCATTTGTGAACTATGAAACAAAGACTCTTACAGAAGACGACAGGTACTGAACTGAAGACATGAGCTTCAGCAATCACCAATAAATCTTGGTTTCCTTTCGTAAACTGCAGAATTTGAATTCAGTGCCATTATGCACAAAGGGCCAAGCTGACAAACGACAATGGTTTCGCGTTTCAAAATGAAAACGTGTAACCTTTGAAAGCTTTTCCTATTTCTCTTTGTGAGATCAGCTTCTGCATAAACCACTGAAAGCTTTTTTAAAATGAGGCATATTTACGCCCTTCAGGTGACAGCTTGTTGGCCTTCTGAATTCCACTAGCGCCTGCGGCTTGAAAGGCATTTTGACAATAAATTAATGTGGCTTGTTTTATATTTTGATTCATGTTTGTCTGCAGATCAAGGATTCTGTCCCTGTAGTTCTCAGTGAAGCACAGCAGCTCTCTCTTCCAATAATACCTGCATTCACTTCTGCACTGAATGTGGATATCTGTTGCATACCTCGCTTCAATTGAACGCGTACTCAGATGTTGCCCTCAGTGTGTTAGTATTGTCCAACTGAATTCCGTTTCAACAGCTTCCCAGTATGAAGTCACACATTTTATACTCGAGTGATTTCTCTGTCGGGTTCCAAGCGACAAGTAGAAATCAGATGCTGTTCAAGGCCACCGGCAGGTTTGCGTTGCTCAAGTGTCTCGGAGCAGATGGGAGTGTTTCTTTTCCCACATTCAAGTTTTATAAATGCCTCATAGTACCGTTCAGTAAATATTTCAATAATGCATGTAATACTGGAGGAATAAAGGTCTGCTGCTTTGTCTTGGTTTGTATTTTTGTGGCTCTTGTCATTGGCGGTTAAGTGTTCACGGTGTCAAACAATGTCAAAAAAATCCCGTTATGCATTCACTGACAGGCGAACAGAAACGAGGCTGGAATGACAGGTTCAAACAAAGGCTCGACAGCTTTCACACGCAAAGACGCAGTCACCATTTTAAAAGCCCTGAAAATGTTTTAAGATCTATGAAAACCTTTGTAGACAACTACATCACAGCTGCAACTGTTTATGCGAGAGGGCGAAAAGTTGCATAAACTCTGCTTTTGTCAGAATTACAAAGGCACAGGGTCATCTTTTAAATACCTCAGCCACACAGGCAGAAGCTTGATCCGAAGCCAGCGGATGAATGGATTCAGAGATTCTTTAATGTCACTGTTAGACTCAAACCTACGTGACAAATAAAGGAGACTGCACAGTGTTTTAATGATGCAGAGTAAATAATGTGTACAGTAGTGTGTGAATGTCAGCAAATCGGTGTGTGCGCAGTGTCTGAGTGAGTGAGTAGCTCTGCCAGTCAGTCAACCAGGGGAATACAGAGTACAGGAGAGGACCCTGTAGGGTTGCTTTAGAGTCTTTTGAGCCCAACTTGCTTAGGTGTGCTGTATCTCTAACCAGGTCAGCTCCACCCACCAATTTCCTGTAAGAAATTGAAAGACACAGCAAGTAAGGAAAGGACAACAAGAGGCCAGCCCAGAGGCCGTCACCAGTAAATGAATCGCTGGCATAGACAGGTTCTGTTTGCACCACCACCAGGTTATTAGACATGGCAATGGAAACAGTGCAATTTCAACAAATTGTGAACTTCAGACAATCATTGTAGAAGCCCAGAAAAGGAAATACGTTTTATGTGATGGTCTGAGGTCTAAAATCACAAACGGAATAAAAATACTGAATGGAAACAAGTAGCAGAGGCTTTAACTAAGTTCAAAGCCAAAGGAACCAAAAGAAGGTAGAAGCCATATTTGAGTAACCGCTAACACCTGTTATTGGCACATCTATGATTCTACACTAGCAATGGATTTATATGTATATGTATATTCTTTTGCTAGTACAAAGGGAAGGAAAAATTACAGCAAGCAAATTTTTTCACCACTTGTTTGTGCAACTGCCAAACTTTCTCTGTTTGGCTGTAAAGAGTATTTCTAAAAATTACGGTGAAAATTCAATGGGAACGGTGTTAGACCATAAAATGCAAAATGGTATATCTCCATTGTAGAAACATTTAATGGCCATAAATCAAGAGACAATACATAAATTTAACTTTTACTGCCATAATATGTAGAAATCTTTTTTTTTTTACTGTGAAAATCACTTTTTTAATCACTTTTATGCTGAAAATACAAAAATATCATATATATCATATATAGTCATATTTAAGGTAGGGATAATAGCCTACCATAATGTGTTATACATAGGCAGAGTAAGTTTTAGAGTAAAGTTTACAGAAATGTTCTTGCCACAGTTGCCATTTTTTACCACGCAAATAGTTTTCTTGATCATAAGAAACCTTAACTGAATATATATATATATATATATGTGTGTATATGTGTGTGTGTGTGTGTGTGTGTGTGTGTGTGTGTGTGTGTGTGTGTGTGTGTATAAAGAAACAAACATTTGTGTTTCAACTACTTTATATAGATCAGCACTATAACGAGACATTTATGTTATGGAGCTCTACTGGACATGTCCCAGGCATGTTCAACAGAAGACTAAATATTGGCCGAGGAAGTGTCTGGATATACTCCCAATCCAAAAAAGGCCTGTGCTACCGTGACATCGCTGTGCAACCATAAGAGTGCCACAAGGTCAGGTTGAACCACCTCGTCTCGGTTCCTAAGTCCAGTAAGATTTCCACCAAGAACAATCAGATCAAAGATGCTGCTCTCATCGACATGCAAGGCCGCAGCTACAGCTCAGATACGCATGCAAGAATCCAGCGTGCCGATAGCCCGGCCTCGATTAACTTCAGCCAGGCGTAGCATGGTGGCACATGATAATGTGTATATACTGGTTTTTGTATTCTTAGATCGACTTGAGAATGTGGTAAATTGAACCATTTCTGAGGTGTACAAGTGAGTTCATTTGTGTTTGGTAAGCAAAGGAATAATCCTGCCACTGACTAAAATTCAACTGAAATTGAAAACTACTCATAGAGTATGTTTGGGTTCCTGAGAGATGTACTGAAAAATCAATCAAAAGATAAATGTGCATTTCTTTTTTTTTTTTGACATACATATTACCCTGTTAAAGAATTTTTGAAAGGCAGTTAGAGTCTGTCGATTTTATTTTAAGGACAGAAGTTGAAGTCTGAACCCAGCTGTACATCATCTAGTTCTTATTTGAGCTGAGCCCTTTTTTAACTGACACGTTAGAGCATCTTTTCACAGTGAGGAAAATGATGCAGAGATGAAAGTGGAGGCGGTCCAGGGGAAAGTACAGTCCAAAACAAGATTCATGAGAATCCATTGAGACCAGGACGGAAAGTGCAAATTCGGCACACGCTGCACTTTTAGACAGAGTTCAGAGTTAACACCTACCACTTGAACACCACAGAATTCTTGAAAAGGCCAGAGCTGTGAAGGAGAGACTGTCTGTCAACATCAACGTAAACCTGCTACAGCGCTCGCTGGAAATGGATGATATTCATGAACCAGGATGAGTGGAAAATGCAGGTGACGTGGACCTTGGCAGGACTTGCATGCAATGACTTGTGATCACACACGCATCACTTTTCCAGTCCAGCTCTTTTTACTCACAATGCTCTCGGTATCACAACTGCCCACACACACACTAGCCATAGACTCTTCATTAGAGCCTCTCACAGGCACACTCATCCATCCCCACAGGCAATATCACAGGCCTGCCTCTACAGCATGGGTAGTAATGACTGTACAGGTCACAGCCTTACAGTTCAGTGCCACTGTAAGGATTTTTCTAAACTAAACTGTTGCTGTTACTAATCATCCCTGTCTTAAGACAGTGTGGTGCTTGTGCTTGTTATGCACAGTGTTTTACTTGAGCACGTAGTTGAAAGCTTCTTAAATGTGTTGAATGGGGCTTTAAATTTGCAATAAAGGATTTTTGGACATATAAGTGTTTTTTTTTAAGCTGAGCAGTCATAGTTTTCCATTCTAATAACTTTACCTGCTAAATCCTCTTCTGTGTTGGCCAACTAAGCAGCCACAAAAAGCTGCCAAATCCCACATTAAGAGCAAGGAAAGTGAAATTCGTGGTGTAGTCCACTAAGTAGTGGCTACAACAGCCAAAGAATTGTTGCAAAGACATTGATTGCGGTTTCTTTTACATTTTTTTTAGCTTGCTCTGGAACGTTGTTGATGGGTTTAGTGTCTGGCATGGCAGGTTCAGGTTTACTAACGTGGGGTTTTCCCCCCCTAGGTTTTATGAGAGTCTGCAGTGGATGTCAGACAATAAAAATATGAATTTATATATTTTCAGATGCAGCTTTGTGGTCCAAGGGGTTTACACTCGGGCAGCATTTTGATGAATAACTTCAAAGATGTCTAAAATTTTGGCTTACTGCATGACTTTCCATATTGATCCAGCCGAGAACTATTTTACCGCGCACCAAGGAAAAAAAATATATATATATTTTTCGGTACCAGTAAAATGCAGAGTTGATTGTGTTTGCTTTCTCTGGCTCTGACTCAGCTCCTTGATGTAAGGAGATTTATAAAATAGCACAATCAGGAAGGTAAGTCTGCAGAAATGAATAATTAAATTAGAACAGCACTGTAGCCTGTTATGATAGCACTTACCCTTTTACTACAGTGTGTCAGGCAGGCTTTTCTCCTGTGTATCTATCATATTGACACACACAGAGCTCGCCACCCGGCTTTAAAATGTCTGTGGTGCCCGTGTGTCACATAGCTTTCATTGCAAATGCCACTCCCATTACTTCTGATGTCCGCTTTCATCTGCACAGAGACAGCCACTTCCTTTGCTTTTGATAATCCATCTCCTTTTCTTTACTTGCTTACACTCTGAGCACTAGGATAACTAAGACTAATAATTAACTTTCTTTTCTTCCTGCCTCTCAGGTGCACAAAGACTGTACATTCAAAAGTGATTTTTAAATCTAGTCTGGATGATGAAACTGTCTTGGAGACAAAAACAAAGAACGGCAAAGCAGTTAGAGTCCCAACCACAACCTGGGACTACGTCAAGTAGACTAGTACACTACTTTCCAGGGCGCACTGTGGAACACTTTATTATATGTTATGTGTAGGTCCTGTCTTGTTATATCCTGTATGTTACCTAAATGTTGTGCATCTGCACTTTATTGTTGTCTATGTCTACGCATGGGACAGTGTGAAACGTAATTTCAATTCCTTTGTATGGCAAGTACATCTGAAGAAATTGACAAATAAAACTGACTTTGACTTTGACTTAGAGAGAGGCTTTTTCTTTTTTTCTGTCAACTTGCCTTCAGAATAAATTCAAGCAATGTCAGACATGAAAAATTCAGGCCCTTCTCATGTCTAAGTGATACAGCCGGCATATGTGCTGCTCCTGTACTCACATTACTGCTGTTTGTACTGCTGAAGGGAGACAGAGACAGCAGGGCTTCGAATTTGAAAAGTTTTCCCAAAGAATATTAGGTCAGAGAGAAAGGATTAGTAGATAAGGATGTTGCCACATGGGATCCTTTAGCTTAGGAGTATTTTCTATCATGGTTTCTTTATACAGGAGGAAAAGAGTCGTTGTAAGGGTTCCTTCGCCTATGTATTTATTACAAGACATCGTAATAGTGAGTTTACTTTTGGGGGCTAATGTTTGCTCATCCTTTGTGCATATTTTTTTTTCTGTGTGTGTCTCCGCAGCCGTGCTACGAGCGGGTAAAGGACTGGCTTAATGAGAACCTGGTGGCACTTTGGATCTTTGCACTATGCACAGCACTTACTCAGGTAATTACAGCTGGAATGCTGTGTGATTTTTTTTTTTTTTTTCCCAAGACCCTTTAGCTCCATCCTCGCTATCTATGGCACTGCTTCAGAAAAAGGCTCCTACTTTGAGATAAATAAATCTAATACTGCCCGTTTCCTTTGCATTAAGCGTAGGAACGCAGGATTTTTGTGGACAGCTTGAGCCCATATAAGCCTCTTGTGTTACTGCTGAAGACCACATAGGGAGGTTTGACTTTCCATAAAATTCTTTTATCTCCTTTCCAGCCAAGTGATACGTGATGTGGTTTCACAATCTGGGTGGAGAAATATGCTCTGCCTGAGAACATCGATCACACGAGGCTCCTGTGTGGCTGTAGGCTGATTTTTAGTCACCCATTAGAGTCTCAGTGCCCTTGAAAACCCTGCATGTAACATCCTACGTGATAAACCTACACGGAGCAAAATGAAAACTAGATCGAAGAAGGAAGAGCTTCCGGTCTTGTCGTAAATAATCTGTGGTACAGTACAACACAAGGAATTATTTATGGTTTAAATAAGTGCAAGTAAGAATTTTACAAGTGAAAAACCGAGTGAATATCTAACAGAACGTGCAGAGACTTGTGGTGTAATCATAGACTCCACGCTCGCCTGTTCAACTGCTCGTTAACACAGATATGTAATCAACCAATCACATCGCCGCAACTCAGCAAACTCTATTCTGAGGTTCAAATCGAGCATCTGAATGGGGAAGAAAGGTAATTTCAGTGATTCTTGTGGGATTTTCCCACACAACCTTATTGATGTCCGAGGTCAGAGGAGGATGGGTGGACTGCTTCAAGCTGAAAGGCAAGCAACAGTAGCTCAGAAAACCACTTATTACATCCAAGACATGCAGAAGGGCATCGCTGAATGCACAACACATCAAACGTTGAAGCAGATGAGCTTCAGCAGCAGAAGGCCACAGGCTGCAGTTTACAAACAAACTCACCAAAATTGTGTAATAAAAGATTGGAACAATGTTCAGTTTGGTAGGGTCAGAATTTGATGTAAACATCATGAAAGCACATTTTGGGCTCCTTCGAACCAAATGAGGATCATTCATTTTCCTTAATGACCACAGCGTACCCATCTTCTGATGGCTCCTCCCAGTAGGATAAAGCTCAGATCATTCCAAACTGGTTTCTCGGCATCCACATTCACCAGATCTCAGTCCAGTATAAACAGACTTTGCTACAGCATTTTAGCTGTTACCATATTGATTTGAGAAACTGAAGGCACTGCATGCTCTTACCAACCACAAAGCCACAAAAGGAAGTTCTCCACTGGCTCCATGTTTATAGACCTCCATCTTTTATCTACAGTCTGTGGGTACATATAATTATTTACGATAGCTGATGTTAGTAAACATTAGATGAACTGATGGAGCACAACCGATATTACTGCTTGATCTAACAAAAGGCTTGCGTGCTTATGTTACGCAAGATTTTTCATTAATCATCAGTGGATATTATTCACATCAGTGGCTGCTGTTTGGCAAGATTTGCATAGTTTTTTTTAAAGGCTCACAGACATCTCTTTATTTAGCAACACACAGCTTGCACACAGCTCGAGAGAGATGTCTGAAAATCCCTTAAAGTGCAGAGTGTTTTAGGAGGCACTTTAGGAATAAGCATTTTAGGAGTGGATGAGTTTTAGATAAACCCCAGAAGATTTTTTTTACTCATAGCATTAGAGACAGAGAATTGTGACAGTAAAGCAACTTCAAACCTACATGTAAGAGTCTGCTTATACATAAACCCAAATATATCCATAAATTCAACAAAGCAGTGACTAGACAGTTCGGATAAATGAGGGATTATCATAATAGTAGTAATAGTTCATATAAAGACAGGCAACTGAAATTTAAAAAAAAGGTACTTATATTTTATTTTGTTGACTAAAATTGAATCAAGGGAGTGTAAAAACCATATTTTCATCCATCCTGGCTGTGCACAAAAGTTAGCTTTAGGGAAGTTTTATGGTCAAGGCTCGAGAGAAGTGTTTAATCAGGGTTTCCTACGGTGCGTGCGACACAGCAGGGTCTACGGGAACGTTTTAAAATGGGTTACAGATACTGGTAACAGCAGCCATTAAGCAAGCTCACTGAATTATGACTCTCCCGCAAATCAGAAACAATAAGGGCCAGTTCTGTATAATGAAACGATGTTGATTTATTATTCTAAAAAGTTGGAACTGTATTAATGGAGCTGCGTCGCAGTCAGGCAAACGCACACTTGGTTTGCATCTGCATTAAGCCATTTAAATCTGAAAAGCAGGTTTTTTTTGTGTGTGCCAAAGTGATTTGTGCACACATTAGCATTGCGGTGTCATTTCTGTGTCCACAGTGAAATGTCTGAATGCCACCATTTTGCAACATCTCTGTTTGTCCCCCGCGCACAATGAAACGACTACTCTGGCATTTTAAGCTTTAAACACTCCAGAGACCAATTTAGTAAAAGGTCTGTTTTCGGGGGAGAAAAAGGCTCTTTTAGTCTGAATGTCTGGGCGGAGAGCTAAAACAGAGAGAAAGAGACACATTTACAATTTACCTGGCTTAATGTGGACGTGCTCCTACATAGAAACACGGGCATTTATTTTAGTCTTTTAACGAGTTAACACTTTAAATTAAGGCACCTTTGTTTACTTTAACGAGTTTTTTATTAGCATGCAGATGAGTAGCATACTGGCTCTATAACTACTAAGTGAATGATTCAAAAACTTCCTTAATTTTCTAATAGAAGAAAAGTATGTTGTTGTGCATGAAATATTGCTCTGTATGAACTCCCATGAGGTAACTGTCACTTTAGCAACTCTTGAAAAATTGTGCAAACCTGCACAAATAACTGAGTGCTAACAGTGCCCAAATATCATCAAGTCCTTCCAACTCAGTCTCTTTCAAAAGTGAGGTTTTTTTACCCAGTGAATCCACTGATATTTTACTTAAGATACAAGTTCCCCGCTCTAAAGTTACCTCCTCTTCACACTTAGTGAATTCATTATAGTAGACAACTGCCACTTAATTAACAGGCTCCATCCTCAAGTGATGTGTTACACCTTGAAAAAAGTGGAGAACCATTGAGATGCACAAGTTTGATTTTAGTGGTACAAGAACAAAGTCATCAGAAGTAGAACTATCTCCTTTATTAACGAACCACTTCAGAGGTTTTCAAACCTAACTTGAAAGTTTTTTCAAAGTTTCTTTCAAGGCTGAGAACAAATGCACTGCCTAAATTTGCTGAATAACTTTCAGCTGACTGGCTTTATCGGTGTGTGAAGGACCACACAGGTTCAGCCATATCTATAATGCATCATAATGAGTCTGTGTGGGATAATGTGTGTGTGATCTCACGTTACATAACACTTTATAATACCAGTGTCAGTGAATTGTAAATTGATCATTACTTTTTAATGGTATCAAACACATCATAATTATTGTGATGTTTCATTGCTATATTAGTATCATTTGTGTTACTATAATCGTAGATTGTATTGTATAAAATAATGACTGTATGAATACATATTGTATGATGTATTGCATTATAGCCTAACATTTAAGATTTTATATATCATGTACAAACGTGTCGAGCCACCTCTTATTTCTTTATATTTTGCCCACAAGGAGCCAAACTTTCTAGTCATTGTTCTGTTATAGTTATTCTTTGTACTCATTTTGAGTCCAGTCCTTATACCTGACCATTTTCGGGGCAATGGTTTTTGTTATACGAACATTTAAGAATAAATAGGTCATCTAACTCAGGGGATGGTGCTGTGTCTACAAATAACAGACAACTCATTTTAAATTGTATCTTTGGGCACTTTGTTACTAGCAGCAGGTCACAAAAAATTATAATCTGTTCTCATTTCTTTAGCTGAATCTATGAAAAATACCAAAGATAGCATAGTTTTACAGACTTGAAATAATATTTTCAACTCCAACAATGAGATTCCCAAATAGCTATTAGCTGAAAACTTGAAATATCTTAGAATGGTGTGCAGTGTGTCCTTTATAATTAATCCTAAACGAATAGGAAAAGATCCAGCAAAAACCTGACACATGCATCTGGACCTTCAACTAATCTGTCTACTGTTCTCTGAAGCATTTCAGCCAGTAGTGTTGAGGATCTCTTCAAAACTGAATTCTGATTGCAGATAAGTACTGTTAGATTTTTATCCACTGTGCAGTACCATCTGGCAGCATTTTTCAGTATGACAATGATCCCAAACACACTGCAAATACAGTAAAAGCATAGCTGGATAGAAAAAACACAGTGGAACACTATCAGTCATGGATTGGCCTCCCCAGAGCTCGACACTCGAGATTATTGAAGGAGTGTGGGATTGTGTTGAAAAAGAACTGAACAAAAAGTCAACCAACATCCTGAAGACTACTTAAAGAAATGACAAAACTTGACTAAGAGAGCTCAGACTGTGTTGAAGAATAAAAGTGGTCATTTTTAATTTAATTCAATTCAATTTTATTTATACAGCGCCACATCATAACAACAGTCGCCTCGAGGCATTTTATACAATAATATAACAGAGAAAACCCCAACAATCATGTGACCCCCTATGAGCAAGCACTTTGGTGACAGTGGGAAGGAAAAACTCGCTTTTAACAGGAAGAAACCTCCAGCAGAACCAGGCTCAGGGAGGGGCAGCCACTGGACACGACCGGTTGGGGTGAGGGGAGAAAGACAGGACAAAAGACATGCTGTGGAAGCGAGCCAGAGATTAATAATAAGTAATGATTAAATGTAGAGAGGTGTAAAAGCACACAGTGAGTGGAAAAGGTGACTGAGGAAGCAACACTCAATATTATAACTGATATATGATATTGACTTTCAACCTCTGTTTTTGTCTTACTTAAAAAAGATAAAGCTGAATATAGCTGAATATTTAGCCAACATATCTTACACTTATTTGGGTGTTGGGACTGTCTTCTTATCATTATCAGAGATACACTTCCTCTTCTTTCAGCTGCTCGCCACAGCAAATCATCACATCTGCCTCCTCAGTCTAATACTAGCATCCTTCTCTGTCACAGGAACCCTCTGCGTGATCTGTGATCTTTCTCTCTTCTCTAGCAGCTCTATCTTCACCATCCTTTGTCCAATAAGTTAAGTTAGCTACACTAAGAGTTCGCTGTAACAGTGGGAGAATATCTTTTTGTCATGTATGGTTAAGCAGGTACACAGCGATCCAGAAAGTGAGATGAAAAGTTCCTTTTATATTTCACTCCCAGATCTCTGAACCCTTTAATGGCCGGCCTCTTTTTGTTGTGTTTGTGCAGATCCTGGGTCTGGTCTTCTCCATGACAATGTTCTGTCAGGCAGTGAAAGTGGAGACCTTCTACGCCTAGCGATCGACCCTTCCCTTCCACCCTTTGGCGCTCTTGGATTGTTATTCATCAGAGAGGAACGGACATAGACCCACCCTGTTCTCCTCGTTCCTCTCTCCCTGCCTCTCCACCTGCTCCCCCTTCCCCCTCTTCTTTCCAGCGGTTGTCCTCTCTGTGACATTCGCTCTCGGATGTCACCGGTCAGTTTTCTTGCTAACTATCAACAAGCACAGTGTCAGTGTAATACCTGAGTTCCTATGGTTTGCTCTGTGTCGAAAGCTCATTTCTGTGATACATTTTATGAAACAGTATTACGAACATGTATAAAAAAGAAAACAAAACAAAATCCAGTGTAACCCCTTTTTTAATCTGTGTTTCGGTTTTAAATTATTTTATGGTTTGTATGTGTTTTCAAAACGAGAGCTACAGTTGAGCAGTGTGCACTGTGTAAAGTGCTTTAAGTGCATGTCTCCTGCAATGATGTGTATTAAATGTTTTGGCTCAACCTTATCTTGTCATTCCTTAACAGAAAACACCATTCTGGTTTAATGTGTAGTCATGCTTTTTTTCTGCCTGGTATCCTGGATACTTAGATAATAAACAGGAGCAATAATGGAAAAAAGGGAAAAAATGCCACGTAAAATTGTTAATTTGGCCTCTCTGCCGCGGCACACTGCAGTCATTAAAACATTTTGTAGCGCCTAACTAATCAGGCATTAATTAGATACTTTAATGAAACCAGCGACCAAGTCTGAAGCATTTGACTTTTTTATTTTTTATTGGCTGGATTTTTTTCATGGGACACGGGAATAAAAGGAGGAATTTAAATGAACAATACAGTAGAAGGAGCCTTGAGACTGCCCTGGGGCAATTTCCCTTCCAGCACCAATCAGCGCACCAATGACAAAGACTCATCTTTAAAGTCTCCTCTCGTCCTTTTATGACTCCCTAAGTTCCTCACCTTGGACCGTCGACTATAATACAAGAAATGCACTGAGTGAGTACACCAGAGACAACCTTTGATTAAATAACCCCAAAGGGGGAAAAAGCTTTAAGACTTGTTTTCAGCTGTAATTTAAAGTGCTGCAGGTGCTGGAAGTCTTTTTTGCTTTCATTTTGATTTCTGGTCCATTGCTTCTTTTTATTTTCTTTAATTACACAGTCATGACCTCAAAGGGCAAAAGTTCTAACATTATCAAATATGTGGAAATAGCCCTTCTGAAATCAACCCAAGAAATTACAATCAGCAGCTAGGTAGAGCTACAGGCCTCATTACTGTTTTCATATGAGTCTAAATGGACCATTTTCAGACATATACATAAGTGTTTCTTTTACCATATATGCATTGTTCCCTCAAAAGGATTATGGGAATGTTGGAAATAGGAAATGCAATAAAAGCTCTTTTTTTTTCTGCAACTGACAGAGCCTTTAACGATTCTGGAGATCTCTTCAAAACAGCTTTTAGTGTTAAACCACTTTCCCACCAGAGAGTTGCAGATAATGGTTGGACCTGAGAGGCATAAACGGGCACTATTTTGCAGAGAGGAAGAAACTGAACTTAAAGATAGCATGAAGGCTCTGAGAAGAAATAAAATCTTTAAGTAATACGGCGACAAAAATGTATATTGTGGACCTTTTAATGCATGTCAGAACTGGGCGTCCTGTCATGGCTCGCTTTTCATTCTTCCATTTGCATCCATGTAATGGACCTGAGCGTGCATTACTTGCCCCAAGTTCACATAAATGGCATGGAAATACTACAATTCTTGCTATTTTACCAATTAGGAAATGTAAGAGTACCCAGTGATATGAATGTAGAGCAATATTCACTGATTACTTTGTTAAGTGCACCGGTTCAACTGCTCATATATATATATATATATATATATATATATATGTATGTGTGTGTGTGTGTGTATGTATGTATGTATATCACCGGCCAATCACATGGCGGCAATAAATTTAGGCATGCAGACAGGGTCAAGGTGACCTGCTGAAATTCAAACTGAGCATCAAAATAGGGAAAGGGTGATTTAAGTGACTTTGAACGTGGCATGATTCTTGGTGCTAGGTGCTGCTGATATACAGGGATTTTTCCTGCACAGCATTCTCTGGAGTTTAGAGAGATGGTCTGAAAAAGAGAAAATATCCAGTGAAAGGCAGTCGTCTGGGCAAAAATTCCTTGTTGATGTCAGAGGTCAGAGGAGAATAGCCAGACTGCTTCCAACTCATAAAGAAGCTAAACTAACTCAAATTATAACCAAGGTATGGAGAATAGCATCTCTGAATGCAGAAAACAGAACACTGAAGCAGCTTGGCTACAGCAGCAAAGGACCACCCCGAGTCCCACTCCTGCCAGATAAGAACAGGAATCTGAGGAAACTGTCCAACCTCCTGTTGGACTATAGGAGGTTGGACAGAAAAATGTTGCCTGGTATGAATTTTAGTCTAAACAACATGAAAGCAGGAATACATGCTGCTTTGTATTCACAATCCAGGCTGCTGTTGGTGTATTGGTGGTGGGGATATTTCCTTTAGCACACTTTGGGCCCAGGTTAGTAACTGAGCAGTGTTTAAACACCAAAGACTAAATCTCATTGCTGCACATGGCCATACCTTTATGACCACAGTGTACCACCTTCTGGTGGCTGCTTCCAGCAGGAGAACGTATCATGATACAAAGCTCACATCAGATTGGTGTGAGCTCACTTCAGACTGGTGAGGATTGTTTCCGGCATCTTGTGGAATAGATGCCACACAGCATATAGACAGTTCTGAAAGCAAAGATGGGGTTTGACACATTATTAGCTAGGATATCACTGAGTGATCCCTCCTCACTTTGAAGCCTCAAGATTAGCTTTTTTGCCATCACCACATTTGACTTTTGGAACCAATATCGGGGCAAGAGTGATAAGCACCATGTTAGAGGTTCAGTTCAATGTCTCTAATTAGGGGAGATGAGCCCTAAGACATAATCCTGACTTTCTGTTCTAACAAAATCCCTATCGCTAGTCATTATGAAGAAGAAAATTAGCCACAGAGTCCAAAATTATTTCTGTAGCATGCTGTAACAGTATGCAAGTCTATGATTATTGACTCACTTGCTTTTGGAGTCAGCCTCAAGTGGCCATTAGAGGAACTGCAGCTTTTGTTTTTCCAGCCCTGGAGGGTGCTGCTTGCTTTTCACACATAAATAGTGCATGAGAACTATGTCAAAAGCACACGCTCCAGAGTTTTTTGCTGTAGCGGTGTTGGATCCCAGCATGCAATGTGTGAAAGACAGGAAACACGATGGAACAATCACAAGTCAATCCCATGGCCCACATAGAGACAGAAGCAGCTTTCACTCACACATTCACACATTTATTATTCATGTGGTATATCCCTGTTAAACTGAAGCATTTTCAAGTAAATCTCATACAAAGCACATTTTCAACAAGCACTTCCATTTTTCTAGAACATGTAATTGAACTTAACCATCCAGCAAGGACACCGATAATACTGACAGGACGTCAAAGGCACGCAAATGTGACATTTCAATAAAAAATTTAATACATATGAGAATACAAGGAGACTCAGAATGGTGTCAGCACACAGTGGTTGGTATTCTGTGTGATGTGAGAGAAAAGTTTGAAAATTTAGCGGTTTTGGAAACAGTGGACCACAGTAAGATCTCATATATTAGGCTTGTATTTGAGCTTCTTTTTTTTCCCTGACTTGTTCTTACAAGAGCCAAGATGTTGTTAAATTGGCAAGACATGTGTGGGAATTTCCTCAGCTCACTAATATCAAAACAAATATCCCTAGATTTTTTACATATTGATTTCAGCTTTGTCAGTTATAAACATTGCACCTTTATCACCTTGTTTTTGTTGGACCAACAATGAATGAAAACAATACATGAAAATTATAGTCCTCGGTCCTTCGGTGAAAGAAAGCAGCCACGGGTGAAACCTTATTTCAAAAACTAATTTGGATATTAAAATTCCCGCTCCCTGCCTCTAATGGCTCAGAACCTGCAATCATACAGAAAATAGAATATATTCTAACCCTGGTGGCGATCATTATCCTCAACTGCAAAGAAAAAGAAAAGACAGAGC
This sequence comes from Pelmatolapia mariae, assembly GCF_036321145.2. Taxonomy (NCBI): domain Eukaryota; kingdom Metazoa; phylum Chordata; class Actinopteri; order Cichliformes; family Cichlidae; genus Pelmatolapia; species Pelmatolapia mariae. The sequence continues at coordinate 10,682,979 of NC_086227.1, read as the reverse complement.
GTGTTGCTAAAGTGTAAAAGCAAGGTTCATGCTGAGCTAGGTTTAAATTCCAAAAACTAAATTTTTAAGACTTTAAACAAAATAAATCAGTGGATAGACAGCCTTTTTATCAGGTTTCAGTTGGAAAAAACACACAAACAGACCTCAGTGAGCCACAAAAGTAAATGAAAAATGACTACAAATTCATGTCAGAGGATCAGACGAGGGACATGTGATCAAAAAGACAGAAAACAGAAACAGACGAAAAACTTGTAACACTTGTTTTTTAGTGTGTGTGTCTCTTTCAGTGTCTTGCACCTGTGTAGTAGAGTCAAGGGTTTTTGTTAAGCCCATTGTGTCACATCCTGTCCATGGTCAGACTGGAATAGTCTGGATACAAAGAAAGTGACAAATCAGCAGCTGCAAAAAGCCCACAGGTGTGTGTAGCAATGCTAAAACAAGCGTGGAGCGACGTGCCAGTTCCATTAGCAGAGAAATGTGGTTGCTTACAACACAGCAAGCCTTCTCCAAACCCCAATGCCTCTTCGCCTCCTCGTCCCTCTGTTTCCTCACAAATTCACCTCAGTATTTTAGCACTTCTGCCCCCCCCCAAACCTTCACATGCATTATTCACGCTCATGTTCGTGGGCTTTCTCCCATCTTGTGCTTGATCAATAAAACATACCTGTGTGCTTGCTCCCTACACCCCTCAATCCTCTTGTCTCGCTCCCAGAGCGAAATCCTTGAGTCCCCGCTGAGGTGATAAAACAGCATAGATGGATGGCCTTTTCAAAGTGGGAGAAAATGACTACAATCCAGGCCATCTCTCACCAGAGTGAGTTGCGTCTCTAATTTGGTTAGCGAAAGGAAGTCCTTGTATTTGTCACACACTTAGAGAAACCAACCTTTATCTAAGTTTCCTCCAAAAAAGAGGAGGAACAATCCAAAATATTCTATCACCAGAGAACAAAGTAAGATAAATGAAGTTTAACTTCAGGCTGTTAAATTCTTAAAAATGCAAATCCAAAACAGACTAATATGATGCAGTACAGTGTGTCTTTTGTCCCCTCACTCCCAACTGGTGGTAGCAGACGGCTGCAGATGGAGGTTTCTTCCTGGTAAAAGGGAGTTTTTCCTTCCCACTGTGACCAAGTGCAAGACTGTTGGGGTTTTCTCTGTACTATTGAATGTTTTTGCCTAAAATGGCTCAGAACCTGCAATCATACAGAAACTAGAAAGTATTCTAACCCTGGTGGTGATCATTATCCTCAAACTGCAAAGAAAAAGAAAACTGACAGAGTGAAAAACTAAAGCTTTAAAAATTAATAATTAAATCAAACAGGCGCTTTTTGTTTTAGGGTTTGTTTGTTTTTTAAGAATATAATGCACGTTGAGGCAACTCTTGTTGTGCTCTGGTGCTATATAAATAAAACTGAATTGAATTAAATGTTCTGCGTGCCAGATGTTAAAATGTGTTGCATCAAAGTGGGAAAAAAAAACCCTCCACAATTACGTGATTTGATTAGGATCCTCTGTATCCCACATCGGCATTCATTCACCCAAACATTACACCTACATATGGTCTTGCTCCAAAACCATAAGAAATAACCTGCTGCTGCATCATCCTCCACTCCTCTGGGAGGCTCTCCATTTGCTTTTCTATTTTAGAATCTGGCTGCAGGGGGATATGCTACTTCTGGCCCAATCATGGCCCACTTTCACTCGCTGGCTCACAGCTGATGTTCCAGTTCATCCACATTCCTACAGGGGATGATAATAGTAAGATAATCGAGCAGTAATTAGGTAACACTTAGCGTCAACTCACTGTGATGTATTACTTGACTCTGGGGTACAAAAGTAATGTTGAGGTACCGACTAATGGAAAAAAAATCATTATTATATAATTTCTGTGCCAGTTCATGATTCATGAAGAAAGTGGTGAGTTTGATGAGTCACAGATATTTATGAATAAATCAGAACCTTCCTCATTTGTTTATACTGCTCTCTGATCGCTGATTTTTATTTACACATCTTTGCTAGAAATTCAGCGACTACTTACTAACATTTATTATTGATGCTAACTCGTCTAGTGTATTAGTGTGTGTGTGTGTTATCATTTTAAAGTGCTTCTCGCTGTCTGTGATGTTGCCTGCCTCACATTTGAGCCTCATACCTGCCAGACATTTCCACTTCACTGTGACAGCAGTCCCAGTTGGCCAGGGTGCCTAGACCTTTTTTTTCCTCACAGCAGCATCTCATCACAGCAAAAGCACAGGTGTAACTGATAATATTAAAAATGACTGCATTTCATTTTGTTGAGCCTGTTCCAGGGTCTTAGTATTGTGTATGCTGGCTCTGTGTCACAGCTCTCTGAGACACTTGATGGAACTGATCCACCATGAATGAAATTTGTTCACCTGTGCTTTCCCAGCTGGCCCAATTGAAAATAGCTGTCATGGAAAAGAAAAAGGCGAATATAACAAATTTAACCGATTCTCTGGAAAGACGGTACTTATAATAGTATTTCATTGAAAATTACTGATTTAATCTACTACGTGTATCTGTGATTTTCCCTTATCATGAAAGGGATGGCTTATATTTAATAAAAACAACTTAACTGCATCTGCTGAAAGCTCATAACTGTATCTGGATATTGTGCATCATGGCTCACTGTCATGGCTCATTGGGAAACACATATGTAGTAAGCCAATTACATGGCAGCAACTCAATGCATTTAGCCATGCAGACATGGCCAATGTGCTGATGTTCAAATCAAGCAAGAGACTCTGAACATGGCATGTTTGCTGGTTTTGGACTGGTCTGAGTCAGTGAAGAACAGCAGACTGATGCTCCAGTTTGCTGTGGCTCACCAAAACTGGGCAACAGAAGGTTGGAAAAAGGTTGCCTATGAGTCCCAATTTCTGTTGCCACATTCAGATCCAAGCGTGGATCCATCCTGGCTTGTATCAATAGTTCAGCCTGGTGGGGGATGTAATGGTGAGGGCTTTTCCCCCGCAAAGTTATTGCCCCTTAAATGTTTAAATATTTCACCCTAACTGAGTGTCACGGCTCATCAAGTCCATCCCTTCATGACTAAAGTGTATCCATCTTCTGATTCCAGCAGGATGTTATCACTAAGCTCAAACTGGTTTCTTGAACATGGCAGTGAGTTCCCTGTACTCCCTGTAAATGGGCTCCACACTCATCAGATCTCAATCCAACAGAGCACTTTTCAGATGTGGTGAGAGATCAAATTTGCAGCAACTGTGTGATGCTATCATGTCAACATGAGCCAAAATCTCAGAGGAATGTTTGAAGTACCTTGATGAATGCGTGTCATGAAGAATTAATGCAGTCGTGAAGGCAACCTAGTATAAGCAAGGTATTCATTAGGTGTACCTAATGAAGTGGCTGATGAGTGAATACGCTTGACTTTGTGAGCATGTTAACATCTGCATCATTCCACATGTAGTAGTGTCTCTGTGTATTGTGATTTGTGATCATACAGTATGCATTATCCTATTGTGTAACACAGGGTTTCTAGCTCATTGAGACGACTTTAAAAAGGCTTCAAATTCTAAATAATTTCAAGTATTTATTCCCATCTTGTGCTTCAGTGAACAAAATCTGTGTGGTCAGACTTTAAACCAGCCATGTGAGGTAAAAAGTTTGACCTGGCAAACTCCCCTGCATGTGGTCATCAATCAAACTCTGGCTGGGGTCCTTTAAATCGCCACTGATCAACTGACATACCAAATTGCAGCACAGTTTGTAAGTAGCAGAAAATAACTTTGACTTCAGTAATTTTTTCTTTACATTTCTCAAGCTGAGCGCAAGAAAATACAAACCACACAGCACTGACTATTTTAATACTGCTCCAATTGCTTTTCCACAATGCGGGCTTTGTGTGAGCTCTGGTTTACAAACCAGAACAACTCTTCCTCTCTTTATGCTGAATTGTAATGCAGCACTGATAATACTGTCCCGGTGCATTAAAAGGACACGGCAGAAATCTGGAGACAAATGAAGAGCTGGGGGGTTTCTGCACAGAAGAATATATGTCACTCGCATTGTAAAATGTCATTTTTTAAAAAGCAGTTTTAATAATTTACATATTTCATTAACAGACATTTGTGTTTGGTAAATAATATTAGATTACAAAGAAATGCACAGTATTTCTATTCATTTGGCCAAAATTGAATTTAAAGACCTTCTCTTAACATGCAAGGTCTTGAATAATTAGGCCCTATCATATCTTAATGGCCTCATAGTATTTTATTATCCAAACAGAGCACTTCACTCTCAGAGGTAGAGTATTTAAAAGTAAAATGGGAGGCAGAGCCTTCATCTTTCAGGCCCCTCTTCTTTGGAAATAGCTCCCAGTTTGGATTGGGGAGACAGACACCCTCTCTTTTAGGATTAATGTTGAAACATTTCTTTTAGATAAAACTTACAGTTACGACTGGACTCTGAATTATCCCTCAGTTACTCTGCAATGGCTGCTGAGGGTGTTTCTTCTTTACTCTTGTTACTACTCTCATATGTTCACACAGCACTCTGCACTTAAACATTAGTTGTTTGCTCACTTCCCTAGTGTGTTTTTTGTCCCGCCTCTTACCCATCCCCCACCCTGAGCCTGGTCCTTCCTCTTAAAAGGGAGTTTTTCTTTCCTACTATTGCAAAGTGCAAGCTCACTGGGGGTCATCTGATTGTTGGGGCTTTTCTCTCTTTATCTTATGACATAAAGTGCCTTGACTTGACTGCTGTTGTGATTTGGTGCTATATAAATAGACCAGAATTGAATTTGTGACAAATACAGTAACAGGAGCATAGATTGACTAACGTAAGTGGATTTTCTAGTTTTCTCTTGTTCCTTGAACACAGTGGATGTTACAGACAGCAGGGAGCTTGGAAATGTCCAAATGATTGTCTTTGAACAGAAAGATCAAATATAATTTAGCTTCCAATTTAAAGAATTTGCTGAGATTTCCATTTCAGAACCACACATCTCTGAAGCACTTCTTTATTTTAGTTATTTATTTTTAACCCGTGTCAGAAGATAAATTGGAGATGGCACACACTGCCAGTGGCCCACCAAAGAAATCCTGCAGTGAGGTCAGACAAAAGAATCAATATAAAACGAACCAAAAACAAACTTTTCCTCTGCCGCAAGCGGTTAAAACTTTCTTCATGTCGCTCTGTGGCTTAAAATGTGTCTCAGCTTCACTTCCTGTTGTTCACATATTAAGATGATGTGGTTTAGAGATCATTTACATAAGGGTTTGGCATACTTAGCTGATGAGCAGAGCACCTTCAGGTTTTTGAGTACTACCTTCCATCTGATATAAACGTTTAAGGAGACCCTTGAGCTGAGTGCAAGCAGGCTCACATGCACAATTTAAGGCAGATGTTAAACTTTTATATACCCTTAAGTGAGAAGGGGTCACAGCTTTTGTCACAAAAAATAATTCATAGACATGAATTCATAGAATTGTGGTCTTATTTGCAGAGCAGGCAGGGTCCGTCTCCACCGGGCTGTTTAGACTGCAGCACCTCGATGAGTGCATGGACGAAAATGAAAATGTGTGCAGACATTTAAGATTCCCGGTGGAGAAGTCATGCCAGCTTTGATGCTTCCACAGCGTTTCTCCTAATGCTCTAGTTTGGTGACATGTCTTGACAAAAATGTTGAAATGTGAATGAGCAGTCGTGTCCTTCTCGGGTTGAATAATAAAGCAGAAATCAGAAAGTCAGTCAATCAGTGGAGGGCTAAAGCTGCTGAAAACTCAGCCTTCTTAGGGTTTTCTGGAGTTTTTCTTTTTTATTGTTGTTGTTGTTGTACAATTTGGACACAGCCATGAACACAAAGCCAACGCCACAGGAAGCTGTGTGATTCTTGTTTGTCTCCCTGCTGTTGAGCAAGTGCACGACTACTACCAGATTACAATCTCCGCATGGTTATCAGAGAAAATCGGTGTTATCAGACACTTGCCTCCAGTCAACTAAAAATAAATAAATAAACTGAAAAAAAAAAAAGATTTGCTGCCTAATGTAGGGCACCTCAATTTGAATATTTCATGCAGTACACCCGAGCATCAAAACCAGTCCCATCTGAAGTTAACGCGATTAGAGGCACTGCATTATTAACACAATCGGGCGGAAATGATTGTGCAGGGCGTGCATTAGTGGTCTCAAGAACAGTTTTCCATCAAATTTTATCTTCAGTGTAATTTCACGGCGTAAGCTGTGCTCATTTCTGCCTCTAATTTAAGAAAGAGATGGCTGCTCTTATCACTAGTACACAGAGGAGCGCTCATCGTTCCTTTTGAGTTGGGCTATCATGTGTTCCGTGCATTTGCCTGAAATCTTCACATCACCCTGTCAGCGTTCGCACACGTCTCCATCTTCCTACGCAATTACGGATAATTGTGGTATTGGAAAGGCAAGAGAGGAAAGCAACACTGCAATCTTCTAGTAATCCAATTCCACAATAGTTCTGCAGGGTGTAAAAAATCTAAAAGTATTAGTGCACTTTTTTTTTTCTTCCCAGCAACACAATGAGAAATTATTTCAGTATTTTGACATTTGAAATTTCTCAAAATTACACCTGGAAGGAATTCATTTCATATGAACACATCCGGCAAACAAGATACCTTGGGTCTGGACTGGGATGTAAGACGGAAATGCTGAAAGGACAAAGAACAAAACAGCTCTGATCACAAGCTTGCAGAAAGGAGACAACAAACCGGGCACGACAGTCCCTCAGCTGCAGCAGGACAGGAATGGCAATAATAAATTATGTGCCAGAAAGTAGGGGCTCCCTGCCAGGGTCGAAAGCATTAACCATGCTGTTTAGAGTCCATAAAATAGTCCAGTTGTGCGCTGGAGGGGGAAACACGTTTATCTGGGGACAGTGTGGAGTCCCACTTGCTTGAATCTGTGACAAAGACATCAGGCTTTCTTTGCAGACACGAGGAACCACAATATGAAAGGCAGCTGGTGCAAAAACGTGCAGAGCTGTCAAAGGAAAATCACATGAAAATGTTTTGGTGGTTTCAAACTGGGTTTCAAACTCAGGTGCAGAGCAGAGTTTCCCAACCTGAGGCTGGAAAAGTGTAGGCGGAGAGGTACTGGCAGCAGGAATGAAAAGGTTCACATGTTTAAGTTTGACTAACAAGAAGGGACACCTCCATTATCACTTCTTACTATTTTTTTAAAGAACTTTTCTCTTGTGAGAACCCAAACTTTGTAGATCATCGAATTGCTGCATCATAAAGTGCGATTTATGATCGGTCTGAAGTATCTGACCGGGACGTCTGTGTAGAACATTTGCTGTCATTTCTACAGAAACCTCACGTGTTCTTTCAAGAGACAATCCAGACATAATTCTCCATCCAACTATTAGTGGCAGTTATCAGGTCTACCGCCTAATGCAACATCATTAGTGCCTTAAACACTTCAGACACCGCCTGAAGATATATGCTGTTATCTGAATTCTTAAACACAATGGTGTCTGACCTGGCGCTCCAGCATATTGTTCATAATTCTTAGGCAGCAAATCTCAAGAATTAGTTATGATTTATTTTATTTTTTCCCCCCACCCTGAGTTAGAAATCTTCACTTGCGTGCAACAAATTCACCAGTTTTAATCCTGCCTATACTCTGGAGGGATTTTTATGGAGAGGGTTCTTATATCATTCAGAGGTTGAATTATAGAACTTTTCATTTGTGGAAACATTGTTGCACAAGAAAACCGTTAAAAATGGATCACTAAGCCACACTGTTGGTGCTGGATGATGGGATTTTGTTTTGTTTTGTTTTACTACTGAGTCACAGTTTGGGAAAATCACATATATATCACACTTTAAAGATTCCCTAATGAACTAAATGTGTATTAATCCAAGAAATGTAGTATGTGTTCCTGACTAACAACTACAGAGACCAGCAAGAGTAACCTAAGAGCAAGGATAGGCTTTGTTTGTGTGTATCTACTGTACATAACATGGATTCACTTGCTGTCACTCAGTTTTAATGGTTTATATCTTCAGTATGAACAAATCGATTTGGGTCAGAGCTTCAGGCAAGGTGGCAAAGTTGGAAAGTACTGTGAGACAAACTCATTCACTGCTGGTTTGTTTTTTTGTAGATTTTTTATGGTAGCAAAATATAGAAATATATTGCAAGTGTTCTCCTTTAACCTTCTTGAGTAGCTGGAAATCATTGGCAGGTGTCAACACTGCCTGTGCTGAGCAGAGTGTTCCCTAACCTGAAAGCCTTCATCGCCAGCCAAATTTCAGTGTCTGTGTCAGACAATTAGGCCTTGAGACAGACTTTATAATGTATAAATCAATGCAGTTAAACTCTTTAACATTCAACATTCACAAACTTCCAGAACCTGATCAGACAGGAACACATTAAACATAAAACCAGCACCAGGTAATAAGATAAACACTAAAAATGTGCTTTAGCAATTTAATCAAACTATGACACTCGATGAGGCTGCTGAAGCTCTCTGGGAGGGATGTTTTGAAGCCCGGGGCACCGACATCAAAGACTCAGTCGCTTTTGGCACCGGGAATGGCCAGGGGGGGGCTCTCTAGCTCTGGCTCAGTGGGATTAAGAGAGGCCATATGTAGCTGGGGGCCAGACCAAGCGGAGGTGCGAAAAACTTCTCAGTGAAAAGAGTCAGCCCTCCGAAACAGAGCTGCAGGGCTCCTCTCTGAGTACACCTGTTTAGAATCAGCAGATAACCACATGTCAAAAAATCTGAAATGAAATTATCTCTTTGAGCCTCCCAGCTGCTCCAGCAAAGCTGCAAGTTTATGATATGAGAGCGCAGATGTAATGGACAGTTGCCAGAGGTGGTTCTACATGATTGACCTTCACCCATTTAAAGGAGAGTGTGATACGTGGAAGAATATCACCCATCTGTGATGGGCAGTGCCTTGCAGGAAGCATTGTATGCAGCTTGAAGCTCATCATGGGGTTAGAAAGAGTACATGAAGGTAGAAATGGCTAACAAGCCACATGGGTCCCTCCATATACACGTTTCTTTTGGTTGTTTTTTCTGCTACATATTGCTTGGTGTTATTTATAGTAATTTGAGTTCAGGGTTCATAGACGAGCCTTCAAAATAGAAGAAGTGGAAATTTTCTCAGAAAAATAAAAACAGCTGCTGTTGTTCTAAAACTAAAATCATTAGCTGAAACATGCTGGAAGCTGCTCAGAGCTTTAAGGTCAACATGGTAATCACATGGGTTAATCATCACAAGCAGCTCTTTTTATGTTACACACCAGTATGCTAATCTTTTCTGCTGTTGACATAACATATTTATCAGTGCCGCTTTAAGGTTGTGTCTTTTGTAGTTGAAGAGCTGATTTTAGTGTGCATGTTAGAAAAGGATAAAAATGTCTTTCTTTGGGGTTTAAGAAGACCTCTCTAAATCCAAATGTATTTGATTTACAAGTCTGAGGTCAACACAGTGATGTTAGCCTACTGATTCTCCTCTGGTTTAACCATGATGCAGTGCTGCTGGGTGGCAAAGTAAGTAGCTTTTTGTGCAGCGTATGACACAGTAGACGTGCCATAGAAGAAAAAGCACCGACCCACTTAATAGCATTAGGGTCATATCAGCCTCAATCCAGCACAAGGCTTCCGCTGGACTGTCTCACATTTGCATAAAAATGTATGCAAATCAAATTTATGACAGAAAAATCTCTTTTTTTAACAAAATAATTCGACTAGAGGTTTGAGTGATAGCAGCGCAGGTTAATCCTGACTATACAAAGTTGTAATCATATTTAAATACAACCCCAGGTGAAGAACAACACATGACACATTGCACCATGTCATTAATTATTTAACAAACACTTAGATCCAGCTTTAGCAGCCATAATCATTTTCTTTATGCCTTTATCAGTTTTTCGCATCATTTTGGGGGAATTTTGGCTCACTCTTATCTTTACAAAGCTACTTCAGTTGGTTAAGTTTTGCAGGAATTCATTTAATCACAGCTCTCTTAGAGTTCCATCAAAGTGTTTTAATCGGGTTGGACTTTGAGTTCATAGCTGGCTCAATGACTGCAAAGTGCCCAGGTCCTGTGGCTCCAAACAAGCCCAAATCATCACCCCTCCATCACCGTGCTTGACAGTTGATATGAAGTGCTTGTGCTGATATGCTGCGTTTGGTTTTCTCCACACTAGCCACTGTCCATCATGGTCAAATGTCTCCAATTTGGCCTTGTTTGTCCAAAAGGGCACTGTTCCAAACGTCTTATGGTTTGTTCAGATGCGATTTTTTTTTTCAGAGAAAAGGCTTTGTTCTGGCAACCCTACAAAGCCGCTACTTGTTCAGTCTTTCGCTAATTGTATTCTCATGAATTTTAACATTTAACGGGCTAACTGAGGTCTGAGTGTGAGATGCAGCTCTTAGGGGCTTTTTTGCAGTTTCTCTGAACATTGTACAGTTTGACCTTAGAGTGAATTTGCACTTCTGGGAAGACTGGCAGCGGCCTTAAATGGTTTCCACTTGTGAATAAAATCTTTCTCACTGCAGAATGATGGACTTCAAATTGTTTAGAAGCGCCCTCATAACCCTTCCCAGATTGATGGGAAGCAGCACATGCTTCTCTAAGATCACTGCTGCCGTCTTTCCTTCTTGACATTATGTTAAGACACATCCAAACACTCCAATCCAGGAAACTGCTAAAACTTCTCCTTTCTTAAAGGCGCTCACATTCACTGATGATCAGTTAATAAAAGACATTTAATTAGCAGCACCTGGCTCCTACTGACCTCCTTTACTTGGTTTCTCACACGGCGCTTCTGAATTTTGGATGAATTTTTGTTAAATAAATCATGGCATGGTGTGGTATGTCATGTGCTGTTGTTCATCTGAGGTTGTTTTTACATAATTTATGTCTGAATGTGCCCTGATACATTAAACCTTAGAAGTGAAGGAGTGTGTGCTTTCTTTCTGTGGAAACGGGGTGAACTTGCTCTCAAAGCATGCAAAGCCATCGTACATAGTCATGTTTTCAGTTTTATGGTTTAATGGTGACAGATTTCCAAAACTCTTAAATGTGTTTTAAGCAAGTAATTACGCAGGCTTTGTGGAAACAGCTGGGGGTTAAAGCCTCCATTATTTAATACAAACTGAGATGAAGTGAGACAGATATTAGACATAAACAAATCATTAAAACTTCCATTCAGTAACTAAATACAATGAGCCATGGGGCTCTACACAGCCACCTTAAAGTGTTAGAGTCTTAGTTGTTTCAGGGTTTTTTTTTTGCCCTGTTGTCTGAAGGGATTAGCTGAGTTTTCAATGAAAAATGCATGGGGATGATGTTTTGTTTTTTTTGCTTGAACCTCAGGGCTGATTATTTCTTTTAGTCCTGAATATTTCATGTTATAAATATATTTTAACATAACATGTGAAAGCAAGTTTGCAAAGGCTTAAAATATTTAAGAGCAGACATAATAGTTCAGAATATATTTGTGTGTTTTAAACTTTTAGTGAGGGCTGACCGCTTTGTTTACATTCGGGTTGAGGATGGACACACCCCTGGAGATCTATGAGGGAAATTATTATTTAACGGTGGAACAAAACATTGGGTCAAAGCGCCACATTAACCATTTTAAAGCTTAATATCTTACAGCAATGTTGCCTGGAGTGCTTTTTTTCTTTTTTTGTAAACCTTGCATTAACATTAAGAATGAATGCTGTGATATACACGGTTATATAGGGGGCTGTCACTGTGTCCTGCTTTCTGGTATGTCCTCGGTAAGGCATCAGTGTAGTGTGTATACACACAAGTTACAACATGTGATTTACACAAAATAAAAAGCAGCAGTACTCAGAGTGATATGAGTTTCCATCACAGAAAATTGAATCCCCCATCAGTGAAAACAGGTACAAATACTGAGTTGATGTATTATTTTTAATGTCTGCACTCTAATTTGATTTCTTTGTGACATGTACAGAGGTCTCCAGTGAACTCAGAGTACAGTGGGTGTGAAGATGGAGGCAGAAGCAGAGCAAAAATGCCTCTGGATGGTGACAGTGGGACAAAAATAGCTCAGGAGAATTGGCAGTGGACTTTCGCTGCCAGTCAGTGACCAGTTTCCTTCAAAACCTTAGTGGAGAGAATCATTTCTAAAAGGCTGGTGCGCACAGTCAGCCCAGCAGTATTTCCATCTGTAACACCTTTGATACCTTCAACAGGAGATGCTGCTTTATTCCAATCTGACATTGTTTACTGAAGATGAAGAGGAATGTGCACACAACATAAATTAATGAGATGCTTGAGAATACAATGCACAGCAGCATTCTGAATTTCAGCAGGTCTGATAAAGAAACACAGATGAGACCCTGCGTGCTCAGTACACAAACAGATTTACTGTCCCAGAAACACTTTTTAAACCAATTTTTCTTTTTTCGGGCCCAAGTTCACTGCGGCTGTGGCGCTGACAGTAGCGAGTCAGCATTAACTGCAAATAAAACCCAAGGAGCTGTATTAATTTGATGAACGAGGCTGACTGCAGAGATCGTAGAGGGCACCTTCTGGAAGAATATTTAAATAGTTGTACATATAAAAACGGGAAAAGACTAAACTCTGCAACCTAAATAAAAACAGTTCTGCCTGAATAAAGAGGCTATAAAGTTGTACGTTAAGAGCCGTGCCAGCTGAGCAGTGACATTTTTAGATTCTTTACATAAATATAAGTATTTATACTGCACTATAAAACCCTCCATTTCAGGTAAAAAGTACGAGCAATGTGCACAATTAAGCAGCACACTTTGGTTACTATCTATTAATCTCTGATATCCTGGTATTTTAGTCCCGGTCTCATGTTTTGTTTTAGTGTTATTTGATGTGAAGCACTTTGTGATTCATCTTGAATCTGCTCTTTAAATACATTTATTTAAAAACTCAGTTGAAGATAAGATTATTTTATCTCAACTGATTATTCCTTATCGCTTTTTAACAAAACAATGAAATTAAAGAAATTGCATTTTCCCATTTTAAAAGCTGGAATCAAAACTGTTTGTATCATCAGCCCAATGCAATTTAATTAAAGCTTAGTTATTAAAGCTCAGAGCAGCAGGATCACAGCACTTTGGCTAAACTGTAGATAAACATGTCAAAATGATGCAGTTTAGTGCATGTAATGTTCAATATGGGTAGTTGAACTTATTAGTATAATTGTGTTTTATCAGTTAGCACCAACCACAAATAACAGACAACAGGAATGTCTACATCTTTGCAAGTAAATTGCTCATATTAAACCTATCAGCTACAGAGACTTTAGATTTGTTAATCCAGATGAGCTCCATGAAAAGCAAGAAGTTTAAACAAGTATGCAGAAGTCTTCTTGAGTAACTAATTATTGACTTTTACATTAATTACTGACAGCGTTAACATCGAGTGATGCAGTGCACCAGGGCTTGAGTCTGGACAACAATCAAGAACCGGAGATAAAGATGTGAAGAGTACTAAAGCAAAGTTTATTAGAATTAACAAAGAAAACATCACAAAGACAAAATATCTATAAATCTATCTTATTTTCTTTGTCATACAGCAAGTTTACTCCAGACTTGACGAATAAACTTGGGAACTGTAAAGCAGTCACATTTAAAAGGTGGGGTGTAGACAATCAGCTAACCTTAAACTGTCACAAACATCCCAGAGAACAGCTTCTGTGTGAGGAAAATCTCTGGATTTTTCCTGTTTATATTCCACACACACACACGCACTCGCACACACACAAACAAACGCACGCACTCAGACCAGTGTTTTCACTTTGGTCTTTCTGTTGTTCAGACAGGATGCTACGCACTTCGCCTGGAGACTCTCGTCTAAATGAAGAGTGCTACAGTCATCGTGTAGCACCTTCAGGGTCTCAACAGGTGACAAATTATTGAAGTCTGGCAGATGACCATGCGCACATTGTTTATTTATAATTATTTACATATCTGCAAAAAAACCAAACCGTTCCCTTCGTCAGCGTCTTCACTACGCCTCGGGACCGTCCCCTCGCTCGGCGGGGCTCTCGATGCCGCTGGAAACTAGTGGATCCTTGTCAGCTCCTCTACTATCTTAATCACCTCGTCCACTGTGGCTTCACGCTTCATGCCGCTGCCGTCATCGATCTGAAATCGAATGACACCGAGCTATGAGGCTCCAATACTGAGACAACCCCCCCCCCCAGTGCCACTTTCACATCAGATGAAAAATGAACACACACACACACACACACACACACACACACACACACACACACACACACACACACACACACACACACACACAGAGCGCGTTTCAAGCATTTTTACTCAGCCTCACTCCTTCACCTGCATTTATTATTTCACTTGAGTGGACATGAAATGATCTTAAAAGCTTCTGAAAAAAATTACTCAACGCTTAGTTTCTGCCAACTTTTTTATTTATCTATTATTTGATTTTTTTATATGATTGCACTTAATCAGTATAATTTCTTTCATCACTTTCTGCTGCACGTAGAGGCTCTTGGGTTTTCCTGCTGTGAACCGAAACTTCTTTCTACTGGGATTAAATGATGGGCTTTCAATGAAAGTGCAAGCAAACAACACAAAAGAACTGATTACATTTTTTCTTGGACTATGTTTTTTTTTTTGTCTGAATATGACTAAAATGGATAAGGCTGGATTCCAGAGTCTTCTTTGGACAGAGTAAATGTGATGGCATCACTTGAGCTTCATAAAGCTGAGATTTTAATGGGCTTTTTTTTTAGCTTATTAAGATGCTAGGCTGCTGAAAAACAAAACAAGAAACTGTTAGTTGCAGGCTTAATTTTTTATATCAACTATGCAATTAGTTTTTAGTGTACCTATTTTTAGTTGCACAGAGACACCAGTGAGCAGCTAACATATTTTATTTTTATAGCAGTGATCCAACTTTAGCAGAACCCTGGCTTTAAACAGGCGTCTCCTGGCAAACAAACCATCCAAATACTTTGGACTGTCTTTATTGGCTGCTCTCGGGAGGCAAACAGGGAACAGCCTTTGTTTATCAGCTAAAAGTGTAATTTTTTTTTTTTAAATGCAGTAAGGCTAAGAAGACACACAAAGCAGTATATTGTTATTTATTTACCTGCCAAAATTTATTTTTCCACCTGTTCTGCTATGAATGTTATTTCCAGTTCCCAGTCAGCTAATAAAAACTGTCCAAAGAGTCATTCAAAGTTCAGCGTCGCTTTAAGCCAAAAAACACACAAATACAAACTGCATCCTTCTTCACCAGCTGCTCCGGTTGGACCTGTTGGCTTCTGTCAACCTCAGTTATTACACTAGCTTTCATATTTGTTTGTTCACTTTAAATTTAATAATAACAATATGCAACTATACTACAGGGAACAACACTGAATTTACTTCAGTGATATAGATGCAAGTCCATCTCTGCACTTGAGCTGAGTACACGTCATAGATAAGAGAGCTGTCTCACAAACCTAACACAAAGTATTTCTTTACGCCAAAATGGCACTGCCTGCAAGATTTCCAAAGCAATTCAAGTTCCTGCTTTAAAAGTTATGATACAGCTGCACACCCGGGAACAAAGTGTAAAATTTCCCGAAGGATCCTCAGACTTTCAAAACAACTGTGGAGAAAGAGCCTCCATATTACTGGCAGGTACGTGCTGGAGAAAGTGATGGAGGCAAGAACAGACAGGCTGTAAGCTAAACACTAAACAAGCACGGGCCTCATGCCTGCCTAACCTTGCCTCGCTGCTCTTTTGAACATAATACAACTTAAATATGAAAAGAGACGTGAAGACAGAGGTTTGGGAGACGGTTTAAGATTGGACTAGAGCTGCTATAAGACTGACGAGGCCAATCTGACAAGCTGCAAGCACTGGCAATGTTTGTCGTGAGGAACTGATGCTCTCTTGGTAATCACTGAACGTTCCAGGAAGACGGGGATCCTGAGCATACTGACTATCGCAGTTAGCAGACTTGAATCCAAGTGAAAAGATTTGGTGGGATAAAAACAATGAGCTTTTACAAATGAGGCAGATGGAAAACAGCAATTATAGACAAAGGCAATCTGACTAAAGTCATAAGGTTCAGAAAGTTGCACTTTTAATGTCTTTCTTAAATATACTGACTAATCATTTGCAGAGACCAGCCCACACTTTATGTGTAATCAGTGATGACAGTACCGAGGGATGTACAACTTTTTCTTCTACTCAACTAGAGGTCATAAAGGGAAAAGTCATCAACAAACTGTTGGCTTGGGATGAATAATGACTTCTATTTTTTTTTTACAACACGTAGCTGACTCTAAAGCTGACTCTAAAAAGACCTCTGTTGGTATGTTTTTGTAACAATATTTACTCATCACTTGAAAACCATCCTGGTTAAGTGTAGATCCGAACGGACATGAGCTCCTACCTGCAGAGTGCTGACAACCTCCTGCATCTTTGCCCGGCCGAGATCCAGGAAGCTTTCAATGAGGTCCCCGTCAATGAATCCCGTGGCCTGCTCCGTCTTTCGCTCCGTGTGGAAGGACCTCCAGGTGCAGCACAGTCAAGGAAAATCAATACAAGGCAGCTGCTTCGCCTCAGGACAGCACCTTCGGTACAATAACGCACATTTTACCTCAGGCCGAGTCAACAGATATTCACTATAATGAGAAAGCAGTCTAATAAAAGCAGCACTGCTCAGAAGACCAGAGAGAAAAGGTTGGTTGAGTCACCATGTTACTGCTGAATCCATAACAACTCTGCAAGGCTTAATAATACTTTGGGGAATGTATTATCTAGACTAACATGCCTGGACAAATCAATGAAATCTAAAAAACAGAAAAATGCCCTTCACAATTTCCTAAAACCAGAGGTGATTTTCTTAAGCTTAGTTTTGTCTGACCAGCGCTCGGAAACCTAAAAACAAGCCGTCGCAGTACACTACTTCAGTAGAAGATCAATGCAACCAGTAAAACTTCACATTAGAGAAATCAGAAGTGGCTCAAGTTTTGCTTAAAAATGATAAAATAACTCACAAATGACTTCTTTTGCTAACTGCTAAATTGCTGTAGTTTAAGCTGTAAATACAAATCAAATGATGAGACCAAAAGCCTGTGGAGCTGAATACAAATTTTTGCACACTTGAAATATCTATCAAACAAATCAAAGCTAATTAAAAGAAAACAGTATTACTCCTCTCGCTTCTGAAATCACAGCTGTCAGTGCAGTTCACCTCCATCTTTCAGACAGATGGCAAGCGTACTATAAAAGTAAAAAGGATATAAGCTGTGCTCGATTTTTCCCACGCTCTTGATGACTTTGTTGAGGCGGTTCTGCAGGTCCAACAGGAGGCTGTACCAGCCCTCAGACAGGGATGTCACCAGACCTAAACACACAAACACACACACGTTAGTCAAAAACACAATGGAGGCGTTACAGATTTTCACCTCGGCAGTCTTTTGCAGCAGATGGGAAATACTTCTGGGTTCACATCAGCGAGAAGAATTTTAAGGACTAGATTCATAATAAACTCATAACAGCTGTATAATTAATAAATCAAAAGATCATTAGTGTGGCTGCAATCTCCCTAATACAAATTTCATGCTTGTATGCTGGGACTATGTTGGGTGTAAAGAAGCATGATTTCAACAGTTCAATAATTTAAAAGATTTCCAAACGGTCTCATTTTGAGACCGACTGTGCTGTAAATATTGTAGTCGCACGGTTTTGGGGGAGTGGTGCGCTCTTCTCTGTGCTACAAATTAAAGTTCTGGTACACAGAGTGGGCTACTCTAACGCTCTGGGGAAGTAATGTGCACTCAAACTGATTGCCACAAAAAATAAAAAAACAAAACAAAAAAAAGCAACTTGTGAACAAAGAGTTGCACTGATGTGCAATGCAGAACTTATTTCTGTGTCTGTAAAGTCATGAAAGTGTTTTGGGACATGAGCCTGGAGGATAGCAGGGCAACAACTAACTACTATAATCATCTATTAATCTGATTAGCTTCGACTCAGAAATGTCAGAGAAATAAAAATGTAAAACAAAACTTGGAGCAACAACTTGATGTTAGGCACTTAACTCTTTTATGTTTAATAAAAAATGCTAAAGTGAAACGCTGTATGCCAATGTGATGGAAGCCTGTGCCGTATGTGTCAATAAACAGTAAATTCTATTTAATATGCTTTGTGTTGCTGTGACTGATGTGGAGCAGAGAGACTATAAAAGTGTTCCAAATAAAAGCTGCAGAAAAAAAATGCGACATTATTTTTGTTCATCAGAGGGTTAATGAAAGGTCTTTGATCATCAGTCTACCCTCTCCTTCTCCCTTTTCCACTGGAGGATTAGTCCCAGCAACTCAGTGCACCCAAATACCACATTCTGCATCAACAGTTCTGGATGAAAAAACAAATTAATATGCATTTTCTCCTGCTGATCTTCTAGGAACTTCTATGTAAATTTGACTCATGGCTCATCATTTGCATGTTGTCTTGTTTTGTTTAACAAACAGTCAGAAATTTTTAGATAGAATATATATATGAAGTTGGGGAAAAAATTAAATCGAGTGGAATAAATAGATAAAAACTACAATTTATTCAATTTGGCCTCATGCTAGAACAAAACATATTTTGGAGGTTTAGCTAAAAGTTAAAAAAACAAAATAAAACAAACATTTTAAACTTAACCACACTGATTAAGCTCCGCAACTCCTTAGTAAATACTAACATCCAGTATTCTCTATTTGACTAATAACACAAGTAAAAGATTTAGAATTTACATTTAGCATTGGAAGACTGTTCCTAAAGCTCTGTCTTTCCCAAATAATGGACTCTCCCGCGTTACTTCAATCGATCACAATAATCTTCCTATCTAAGATTACCTACTATCCATTTTCAACAAGTTTATTGCAAGTTTATCCTCTTGTTTGTTGCTATCTGGCTGGAATAATCTTGTGGCCTTGCAGCTTCTTTCCAGTAATGTCTAATGAATCAAAACATCTCAGAGCAATAACCCTGGCAGAGGTATTTATCTTCATTAGACACTGAAGCTCACTTTAGTTTACCAGCTCCTGTGGAAACCTTTAACTGGAGCGTACAATGGAAATTCTCGTATCCTGTTAAACTTTCTTCTGACACTTTTTCAGGAGTCACAGAGAGAGTGCTGAGGGGAAATTATGTGCTGCGTGTTGGTGCTCTGGGAGACCAAGGGTTGAAATACTGCTGTGTCTGAATGTTGTGTGCTCCACGTTTTTCATCCCTGCCTTCATTACTGCCAGGATGAAAGTTACTAGTTTTAATCTGAGTAATGAGGTGTAAACTGTGATTTCTTTTCCTTTCTTATTCCTTTCTCAAATGGAAACATTAGTTTTAAAGAAATGGCTTTGGAGACGTTTGTGCACCCTCTAATTAGCCTGAGGTATATGAAAACACTGACAGTGACTGTAGCACTGCAGAGGCAGTCATTTGCTAAAGGACTGTCATTGTGAGATTTTTCACCGGATTTTTTTTTTTTTTTTTTTAATTTCCTACCAAAATCTGTTAGAAAACTGTTCACAGAGATACCTGTGGTTTATCCTGAGCAATGGAGGCAGCGTTTAGAAAAAACACACGCTGCTGTTAAGCTTTTGATTAACAAAAAATATGCAGCTCTGTAAAATATAAAAACCACCTGGCTGTAATAATCTGCTATTCTCTTAAACACTATTCTCACTAGAAAGAGGTAAGAAAGAGAAACCAGGTTTTTTAAATTAAAATTCTAAATACTTGTATAATTCTTCTCATTATTCATCTACATATGCTGATCAGCGAAAACACTGAAAACACAGAGGTGAAAAGATCAACATTGAGAATCTCACTAGAACTGGTTAAAAACAAAAAGAGAGAAAAAAAATGCTGCCTCTTAGACCGTGTCCTTTCCTGGCGTATTTCATGATGCACGCCTTACTGCTTGAAAAGAAAAGAGCCCGGGTGCTATAAACTGGCCTGTCCAGACCAGTCACCTGAGCCAGTAAGAGAGAGATTTCTCTTTTAAACCTACAGCAACTCCTCAGTTCATCAATAAAGAGCGTAGCAAGAAGAAGAAGAGGGAGATTCAATAAAGTGCTCAACATCTAACCTTTGACAGCATTAAATTTAAAATGAACTGTATTTCCAAAAACAGTTTCATTTTATTATCTTTTAAAATTAAACGCAGGGTTAAAATTAGCTTGTTCTATTTACATCTTACACCACACCAACACCACAGAATAACTCCTGCTATCAATCCTCTATTGAATAATGATGGAAACTCTCAGCAGTGGCTATTACAAATAAATCCATGTTAATCTATAAAACTGGACATTACTAATGAGTGGGAAAATATTCATATTTTCCCATTTAGGTGAAGTAATGCTAAAAGAGAAATTTAAGTTAGTTAAGTTTAAGTTAAAAATCAGATTTAGCCAACAGTTAGATGACTGGAGCCCCTAACTTCTCAGTGCATCTTTGCACAAAGTCTGAAAAACAAGGAGGGTGGGGATAAATCTTGCCTGGCTCTGAAAACTATCTACCTCCCGTCACTTCCACTAATTAACAAATTATCTCTCATTTGTCTGACCAGGACAAAAGCCAAGGTGAAAGTAAAGTTTTGGAGTGCTACATGCTGAAAAGTTACTTGGCTGGGAGCCTCCACTCAGTTCAAGGAAACCAGTGGACAGTAGGAAGTTCCTACTGCCAGCCAAGAAACAGTGCAGCGTTTGTCTTTGTGTAGACTGAGAGGTAGTGGGAACTAAATGTTGTTACCTTTGTCACTTGGCATGTAGTTTCCACCTCTTCTCAGTCTTGGGAAGCTAAGCTAACTAATACTGGCTAAGCTAAACTAAGCTAACTAATACTGGCTGTAGGCTTACAGCAATTTGTCATTTGTCATCTGTGCACTTACCAATCATGCCATTAACCGTGCCAAAGAGCACTGAGCCCTGGGTGGGTGTGGAGCTCTCGCCGAGGTTCTGCAGCACCAGAGAACCATGACAGAAGACATTTACAAACTCCCCAAGGTGAAACAGCCCCACTTCCTGCAGGTGCTGACGCTCCTCGTCTGTGGTGGCCGCACTGACCAGAGAAAGGACGGTGGGAGAGAAATGCAAAAGGTGGAGAGTGAGGGATTATAAACAATAAAGAATAAAACATGTGAGAAAAAGAGTTGATGTATGAGCAAACAGGAGAGAAAAAATAAAGTGCAAAAACAAAGAGAAAATTATGTCAAGGGAAAAATGTAAAAAAAAAAAGAAATTATTGGGGGACAGACTTGATCGATTAAACAAAACAAAAAACAAGGGGGGCAGAGACATTAAAAGCGTTAGAAAAGGTCAGAGAATGATAGAGAAGTAATGGATAAAAGGGTGAGAAACGGGGGAGAGCAACAGGAAGAGAGATGTGACACAAAAATAAAGGTCAAAAGCATTGAGAGGTCCAGCTTGATGTAGAAGGCGGATAATAAGCTGGGACATAAATGTAGCACACTCACTTCCAGACCACATCTTTCTTACTTTTCCTTAAAGTCAACACTTGTTTTATAGCAGATATACTAAAGAGAGAAAGGCAGCAGAGTGGCTAAAAGTTCACCGCTGAGATAACTTCCAAAACAAATGCAAGGACAATTGCTGCTGCATCACATTCACTCCAGTGATGGTGCTCTACAAAGTACTGTGCAACTCATGGTAAAAAACACCCTCGTAATAAGATGATACTGCTTTCAGTGAATAAATGTTGGAGTTGACACAAACTTTTTGATGGTTGACTTCAATGGAAAATGTAATGGGGCCGTAATGCTTACAGGAATCATTCAAGTTAATGTGCAAAACTACTCACGGCACCGTTTATACTGCTCCTCCTCACCTGTCTTTTTGGCAGACAAACAGATTGAAGGCGTTCTCCGCCCCCAGGAAGTTGTCGTCATCCAGAATTTCCACTGCACTCATCCAATTAGGATTGAAGTCACGGGCAATCTAAAGCAAATAATCAAAAAAACCCAAACAAACATAAGATATGTCAGAGAAAACCATAAACACCAGAGAGGTCCTGGGCAAAACAAAGGTGGTACTTGTCTCCAAGCAGATACTGCATTATCTATGAGCTAAGAAGTGCTGACTCCAAACATACTGCTTTTATGTTTCAAGCCCTGAGCAACATGAAATGTCCTTGAATACAAAGACATGAAAAATGCTTTTCAAATCTGTTCTATTCATTCAGCTCACTATAAGGATCCTGAACTGGGTCTATGATGGACACTATATATAACTCAAAGTATTTGCACTGTGAGCTCACTGGCTTATTTTAAATGAAGGAAAAGGTTGCTAGATCATGTACAACTGCAGCAATAAGCCAAACATGCCCTAAACAATGCCCCGCTTTATCATCTATTTTACTGTTAATAGGAGTCTAATTGGCAAAGCAGATCACCGTGCTGTATTAAAGATGACTGAAAATTAGTGTTTGAGATGATAAACACATTAAGATGACCCCTATTGATCATTACAAAGAATACAGGTTCACAGGACTACAGATAAATATAAGGCCAATATTTACTTTTAATCTTGTTTATCTTCTAAGGTAAATATCTAGCTGTTTATCTGT
Organism: Pelmatolapia mariae; assembly: GCF_036321145.2. Taxonomy (NCBI): domain Eukaryota; kingdom Metazoa; phylum Chordata; class Actinopteri; order Cichliformes; family Cichlidae; genus Pelmatolapia; species Pelmatolapia mariae. Next base: position 10,660,384 of record NC_086227.1, on the reverse strand, counting down.
TGAATGTGTCATTACATTCAAAAGCTAGTTGCAAACTATCTCTGCTTTCTGTTTGGTGCTGAGCAGTAGGGGTTATATTCTAATAACTATCTTGAAATATTTCAAGAAATGTGTGATAATGATATTTCTGGCAATGTAGAAAAAAAATACTGAACTGAAGCAGTGTAAATGAATGAAGGGCATTTTCCAGCCTTCTTTTCCAATGAGCTACTGTCACTGATGACACACTTCCTAATTTGAAGTGTGAATCTACTGAAACAAGGAACAATATAGTGCAACAGTAGTGACACAACATAAATCAGGTGTAGCACAAAAGTAGTTTGAGTAGCTAGTTTTCCCAGGAAATCTTTGAGAATAAAGTAAATGCTTAACACTAAGTAATTTAACATGGTAGCAGATGGTGTTGGGCAGCTCCTGATAAGTTACAATGTTAAATTGCTTAACTTATCAGGAGCGGCCCAACACCATCACATAAAAACATCCCACATCACCAACTGCGAGCATCACCTTCTTTGTAGCCAAGCTGTACTGGACAGCTTTGGCCTAAAGTGTTGAAACACATTTGTTGTTTCCTCGTTTTGCATGAATGGATTTCTTGCATGTTGTTGCACTGGGTTGTATAAGTAGCTCCTGTTTTACGTACTAAATCGTCATTGTAGGCTGACATGTGTGGCTGTTGCTCTCACACACGCCTTGGCTTGTCTCGTTAGTCCATGCACTAGAGAGTGTAAATGCATGCCACTGCTATAGAAATGATATCACAATACGACATTTTAATATCACATATCAAATTGATTGTGTTATTGTGAATGATGTTATATGACAGAGTCCTAATGGCCAGATAGAGAAATATACAGCACTGTACACTAAAACAAACAGCCTGTTGCACAGAACTGCTGGCAGAGAAAATTAAAGATTTTCTATCTCCCAACAGCAAACTACAGAGTACTTTTTTTTTTTAGGTCCAACACTTGATCTATTGTTAATGCAAAATATTGATTATACTTGCTTTGGTATGTAAGAAGATAATATTTTCCATCTAAAATTTTGAGGCACTTGAAGGTATGTTTTGTTTCTAAATAAATTCAAGCCCTTTTGGTCTCCAGGACTTATTACACTGAGCACAACAACACAACACGCACACAATAGGATGCGTGACTCATCATCAAATCTCTGCATCTTTCTTCCACAAATCAATTTGAACACTTTGCTCATCAGAAGGCTGGGAGGTATGCGGCTATGCGTGGTAGACATTAAAAAAAATAACAACAACAACATTTATACCCTGAAGAGAAGAGTTAAAACATGCAAATGTGGGTAAACAGACACTAAACCAAAGTCTTTAAAAATAAAATTAAATTCTTTCAAAACCAGCAGCCTTGAATGAAACTCAAGGTTAATTTGTGTTTTCACAGCTGTTTTCGGTACAGACAAACCAACTTGTTTGATATATTAAACCTTCTCTTCTTACCTCTTCAAAGTTGCCCTCCATGGATTTGTATGCCAGCAGCAGGACGGACCTCATCAAGTCTCCCACCAGAATGAAATCTCCTTTGGTCTTCAGGTAAAGGGCCATGATATTGTTGTAGTGGTTACACTCGGTCCTCAGCTCCTTCTCGGCCGTCCACTCGTACAGACGGACCTTAAACAAACAATAAGCGTGTATAATTGTTGGTTGTCAAGCTGCCAAAGATAAAAGCAGCAGCGATTAGCTTTAGCCACGTTTGATGAAGTGTATGACATTTTACTTCCACAATGCTATCACTCCAGATTGTGTGTGAGCATGAGGGCGAGGTGCTGATTGAGTACATGAATTATAAGCTGCAACATTAATGAACATTAAACGGCTAATTACACTCGCAGTTTCATGCTGTCTGCACCAGCTAACAATTTTTTAAAAATGAATTTGAGTCAAGCAATTGACAAAAAAAAAATCAAGGTAGATTTCTGTGACCTAATTTCTACTCATGATGGTAAACTCAATAGATCAAACACTAGCCGGTTTTATTTGGAATGATTATTATTATCATTATAGTCATCATCTATTGTTATTATTTCAAAAAATGTAACTACATGTAAGAAGTTTACATTACAACAACAACAACAAAAAAAAACCCAACAAAAACAAAACAACTTCATCCTTAATTCATTTAATGACGTTTTTTTGTTTTACCTTTGGATCTATTTTTTTCTTTGTTTTGTATAGTTGAGTATAATTTAAAAATGTAATAAACATTTTCAAACTTTATTTACTCAGCTGCACTAGAGTTACTAAGAGGGAGAAAACAAACAAACAAACAAAAAAAAGAACCAAAAAAAGATGGTTGCCCATCAAATTTTTGTTGTTGCTGGAGACAATTTCAAGTAGCTGCAATCACCATGCAATATCCTCAACCTCTGGGTCACCAATTTTGATCACAAGGTGTTTACACAGGTCGCTCGTCTCTAAACAATCACAGTCTCACTTCGATCTATTTTGTATTGCCAACGTTGCTATCAATCTGAATCAGTAATGACTCTTGACTGTTTGTCTTTGCGGTAGGGGACTCCACTCAGCTTGTAGTCCAATATAAGAACAAGATTTCTACTTCAGTCAGGAATTTCTTAAATTTCCAGAAAAAATTTAAATTATTTGTTTGTCTATATCAAGTTTGAGCAGAAATAAAGAGTGTAGTGCTTAAAAGACACTAAGGTGCAGAAAGAAAGATCCAAGTGTAAAAATCTGTAGTTTAAAAACAAAACAAACAAACAAAAAAAGATAAGAAAAAATAAGAAAAATTGTCCAGTAAAAAATCCCAAACATTTTGCATAATGCTCTACTGAGGTTGTCACCATAAAGAAAAATTAATACTGCTTCCAAGATTGATTACCCTTTAATCACTGTTTATCTTTGGGAGCTAGAAGGTAAGTTTGATGTGGAAAGTTAGCTGCAGTGAGTGATGAGTTTCAGATATCTGAAACCCATCACTAAATCTTTGGATAAACATGACTTTCTAGCTTTTAATCCTTTTAATCTATCTATATCTTAGTGTGAATGAGTGTGGTATTACAAAAGAGTGAGGGGTGAGGCTGTTTCTTTCACACTGTATGTCAAGCAATCCTCATATTTATCCATGTGGGATCAACTGCTTTAGATATTGAAGAAAAACTGCTAAGGAGGTACTTTTTGTCATTTCCCGTGACAATCAAAGAAAGTCAAAACAGGCAAATCATTCGGAGGTGGACTAAATGAAGCACACTGAGCAATCTGACTGAAAAAGTATTTGCCCCCTTCCTGATTTCCTATTGTTTTGTATATTTGTCACAATTAAATTTTTCAGATCATCAAACAAATTAAATATCAGATAAAGATAACAAATAAAAACAAAATGCCATTTCTTAATGAAGGTCTTTATTAAGGGCAAAAAAATTCACACCTACATGGCCCTATGCAAAAAAGTTAACCCCCCTTGTTTCAACATAAATCAACTCCAGCCACACCCAGGCCTGATTACACCACACCAGTTCTCAATCAAGAAATCACTTAAATTAGGACCTGCCTGACAAAGTGGAGTAGAACAAAATTCTCAAAAGTGTGACAAATATTAAAAAGAGGAACTCAGGAAGGGGGCAAACACTTTTTCACACCACTGTATAACCTCTGCAAATTTAAAACGTTCACCACTAGGGGACAGCATTATATCCGTGTTTGTGTTGAAAATCGTGCTGGTTTTGTTTTAATTGTTTATTTTTAGGTCTATTCTCATTTCCTCAGTCCAACGTCGGACATAAGAATGTGTTATTTTGTTCACCTACATAAATGTTATATTAATTCAATGCTCCATCTTGTGCCACAAATTGATATTATATGAAAGTACAGCCTGGTCCCAGGTCACCTTCAGCTGAGGTCTCTTCAGCACAATACAAAGAAGTTTTACAAAAGTACGCTTAAGGAATAAACACTCTAGAGTCTAAATGTTATATATTCACATACTATTTGGAAGAGAATATGCAGCCATTCTTCACGTTAAGGTTAAATGAAGGATCTGAGTGAAAATTTCTCTAGTTGGAAGCTGAACTTGAGCATCTGCAGAGCCAGGTCAGTTATACAAGTAAACACATGTCACAACTCAGTTTTCTCGACACATGGTGAGAAAACTGAAGCAAAATAGAGAGTTGCTGCTTTTAATCTCTGGACCACATGGTAAATTGTGACGTGGGAAGTGAAAAGCAATTGTGATGGAGGTGCCCTTGACTCAGGCACCTTCCCAAGGGCCGAAAGTAAAGATTTAATTGTGCAAGCAAGTTTTTTCAATAAAAGAAAAAAAAAAATAGAATCTGACAAATTAAAACAATTTAACCCTCAAGCTGCACTTTTCTTCAGGTCTTCAAGCATGACTATAAGAAGAAGTCAAGATTTTTCAAAGACCAGCTAAGAATACTAATGACCACTTACTGTGCTATTTATGCTGGCCAGCAATTTGCCATTGAACTCTACCATAGAGTAGACAGCTCCTTTCACCTCCTTCTCAGCAACGGTTTGGAGCTTACCTGGAGGAAAAAGCACAGTGTCTCCCAGTCAGTCTTGTGTTAACTTTCAAAGCATTAGACATGAAAGGTTGAGTTAAACTAGCTCCTACAAAAAAAAAAAAGTGACTACTGCTCAATTACTGAGAGATGTGGGAAAAAGTGAAGAAAGGAAGACAGATGCGTTCAGAATGAGGATAGGCAAAATGAAGAGTTGCAGGAGGATAAACGAAAGGCACGCAATGCACCTTGAGAGGGGCGCAGTGTGAAAGGAAATGAGAAGAATCAGTAGTGTCGAGAGGAGGAACGTCTGATAAGAAGTGATAAGAAAATGATTAAGTGAGGAGGGAAACAGGAGCGTGGCAGGACAAAGTGTTCGTGCGTGAAATACAGGACAGAGGGTGGAGAGGAGAAAATGAAAACAGGTGAAGGATGAAGAGAGCAAGGCAAAATGAGCCGGGCTGAGAAGGCAAATGGGATAAAGGTTGAAGAATAAGACAGAAAAGTGATTTTAGGTTTATTTGCTGCAAATGGAGAAAGCTGAAGAACGTTTGGGTACTGACCGTCGGTGTAGTGGAAGACAATGATGCGTCCTTGCTTGGGCTCAGCCTCCTCTGGGTACACCATGGCGGTGCCAACGATAAAATACACAGACGGGTCTTTTCCCAGGCGACAAGACACCAGGCTGAGGGCATACTCACTGGGGAGGAACTGATGGGCATGCAGAACTGACAAATACACAAAATACGAATGACTTTGTTAGAAATGTAAAACAAGGAGAATGTTACTTGAACTTAAATTTTTTGTTAATAGTTGAAGAATGATTCTCTTCACAAATGGAAACACTGTAACATTGCAATAAAAAAAATCGGACAAGGCAAGCATGAGTGGCCAAGCAGGTTTTTAACTACAATATAGAGGAAAAACTACTGTAATCGCTGTTATACTGTCCTTTCACAACACACAATGTCCACTTGAACAGTTAAATAATTTTTAAATAATATTTGTTAAGACGTTATTAGTATTGTTAGTATATAAAAATCTACAGACAATATCCATGATGTGAACCTCTTTTCAGTTCACAATTCAATTGAAAAGTAGTGCCGCTGGATACTGTATAAACAACAGAAAATCAAGACACCACACCTGCCCAGATCTCCCTCTACCATCCTCTCACGTTGCTTCTTTTGAATCAGATTTATCTCGTTGAGGTGAGAGCTCAGGTTTATCTGAATAGTGCAATCTCAGCAGCACATTACACTGGACTCAATGTCGTGCAGTAATTGTATAACACTGCACAATACATTCATTAATAGATGTATCTATTTTAAACACATGTCCCACACATCCTCTGGTAATTGTTCGCCCAGTTCAGCTCTCCATTCGTTGTTAATGGATGGCTTCATAATTAGACAGCATGCTTTTGTCTTCTCATCCAAATATCTTATAGCCAAGATGGAGGATTGCCTACAGGTCTGTTTGATTGTTCTTGGCCCATTGTACTTTTTTTCCCCCCCATTTGTGTTTAATGCCAATTTCGATGTGTGACGCTGAACAAGATTTTCAGAATAATGTAGCAAACTGGGCTGATCCCCTGCATCTGTATACTATGAAGACAGGCATAATTTCTAATCTCCCTCGCTCTCTTTTTAGGTTTATTGCACCTGTCTAGAGAGGAAATTTTTCAATTTTATTGCTGCTTTTGCTCATTAACCTAGGCAGTGTAGGTGGAGGTAATTAATAAAATATAACTGCATACAAATCAGGATCTGCACACTAATGCATCAAAATGTGTCTCCATATCTGATGGAAAACTCACAACATCTAAATGAGCGGTTATCTGATTGCACATTAATAAAGCAGAATGAGATGTGGACACAGTGTGCTGAACCAGTCCCTTATTTACATATTATTAACATATAACATACACTAATTTATGTGGGGATGGTCATGCCTGGGTATTTAAAAAAAGGCTTGGTGCAGTAAAATCTGCAATGCAAAATAGACTGAAGGAAATCCTGCCTGGGATTCAGCTTGAACACTGTTTGCATGACTCCCAAAAATCATTCAGTTATTTAATAAAGAGCCAGAGGTTTGCTTTAGATACAGAATGCCAAATGTTTTATGAACCTTTTTACAATCACAGAACACAAAAAACCCACCATAAAAACACAAATATTTAAGCAGAAAATAAGATTAAATAAAAGAAAACAGCAACTTTTATTAGCAAATGATGACCATGCACCATATTGCCAACAATTTTACATTACTTTACTATAATATGCTCCTAGTTCAAATGGAAATATATATTCTGCTGTCTCACCTTCAAAGGTGTGTTGATCCACAACCAGCAGATTGTGAACCTCCACCTCTTCCCCAAAGGAAGTCTCGTGGGGAGAAGTGCTGCTGGGGAAGAGCTTGCTGGAGCTCACACTGCTAGAGAGAGCCTAGAAGGATGCAGATTTATGAGATGGAACAAGCAAGAGAAGGGCAGACAAAGCCAAACACAGGTTTATAAAACAATTCAAATCCCCATTTCAACATGAGCTGTGTGAACAGCACAGTCGGCACCATCTGTGGCAGCAGATGTGCAGCATTTTAAAATGAGGTAAACATCATTCTGGTCATCACATGTGAGAGGCGCTCTGGCAGTAAATGCAAACACAAATAAAAGTATACACCTGTCCCCTTGGAGAAGATAAAGAGCCATGCTGAGCGGGCATAACACATACTGCCAGTGTGGACGTTTCTGATTAGCTCTCCATGTGAGAATCCCTTTGAAAGTCTCGTTCTACTATTTTTTTTTCTTTCTTGTCAGCTAAAAAGTCGTCATCTGCGTTTCGTGTCGACAAATTAAACAAAAGCTGATTATGTTCCCTGTTGTCAAAATTTGATGTGAACTCTAAACTCTAACCAGATAAATTGAGCTTGACTGTGAGCAATAGTAAGAGATGACAATGGAATAAAGCAAATGCCCTAATCCTTCCTCATTCATTCACTCTGCTGCTTTCTAAATGGCTTTACAGGACAAATGTTCTAACAATAATTGTAATCCTTCAGGGTTCCTGCACCATTTGGAAATAAAAATTAATGTTTTTATATTAGACTTAGAAAAAGAAAATAACCTATTAACCATCATTTAGACATCATGCATTTACTCTTATTGCTACTATATTATTTTTGTCACCTTTATTTTTATGAGATGCGTAGTTAAATGCATGCCCTAGCGCCTATATGGTCACTGCCACTACATATAGGTAGTTTTATTTTAATGGGGCGAGACAGAATATCAACCAAAAATGAAAAACAAAAAACAAATTTTAAATTGATCTGATTGAATGAAGTGCTGTGGACAGATGAAATCAAAATCCAGCTCAACCTGCTGTGAGGAAATGCTGATTATGAGCTAAAGAATAACATTCCCACAGTCAAGCACAGAGGTGGAAACATTATGCTTCGGGGCTGTTTTTCTCATAAGTTTACAGGATAACTTCAGTACATTGAGGAGCCAATGGATGGGGCTACGAACTGTAAAATCAAGGACGAGAACCTTTTTCTTTCACCGTGACAAGGACCCAAAACATACCACCACGGGAACAAAGGAGTGGCTAAAGAAAAAGGACATTAAGGTCTAGAGGCCTAGACAGTGACCAGACCATAATGTTATAGAAAAGGAGGAAGGAGCTAACCTGCAGGATTTAGAGAGTTTTTCTAAAGAGGAGTGGGACAAATTCCCTTCTGAGATGTGTGCAAACCTGGTGACCAAATACAAGAAACACCTTACTGCTGTGCTTGGCCATTAAGATTTCTCCACCAAGAAGTAAGTCATGTTTCTTTTGGGGATCAAATGCTTATTTTACTCAGTGACATGCAAATTAATTTAGTATTTTTATGCGATACATTTTCTGGATTTTTCTGTTGATATTCTGTCTCTCTTTGTTAAAATGAAGCTACCATTAAAATGACTGTTCATTTTTGGTAAGTGAAGACACTTACAGCAGAAGATCCAGTAATTATTCCTCAGAGCAAGAAGCCTTAAGAACTTAAAAATACTCATAACAGTTGGCCCAAGTGAAGCAGCAGAAACCGTGTGCTGACAACATTAGACTTGATGTAATAAGAAATGGCATTATTGGGTTGAAATATTTTTATGTACCACATTTATTATTTATAAGATAATAGGCTTTGTTAATCCATTTTATGTTTTTTAAGATGATGCTTCAAAAAAAAAAAAAAAAGAGCTCAGTTAAGTTTTAAGTGTTTGAAAAGGCTACCAAATTACAAGACCTCCTTCAAGTACAACTTTACATGTTGACTAAACACCTGCTGTTTCTTTTTACTCATGTGAACCACCACCTCCGCCAAAAAAATTACTGACAAGTTTATTTCTTGTCAAGGCAAATGTTATGGCATTATACTGTTTTACCTTCACATTTGAACATAGATACCATGATTTGCTGTTCTCTAGCCAGTACAACATGCTTTCTCTTCACACTGAAAGCCAGAAACTCCCTGCTGTTATCTACTTTGTATATTTAAAATGCTAAAAATTTCTATGACAAACCTGACAATGGCTCAGTAGTTGATTACTTCAATTATGCTATTAGGTTAGTGTTTAATTAACAGCTCAAATAAATGCATTCTAAAATAAATAGATGTGATCAAAACATAAGAAAAAAACAGATTTACTTTCTGACTTCTCTAAACTCAACATAGCAACATTTCTAACCTTTTAAAACTTGCATACAGTATTGTTAAGCTCTGAATAGGAAACCCTTTACTGTAACAGCTTCAGTTACGCTCAGATTACAATTATCAGGTTGTGATTAAGCAACGTGTAACACTGAATACCATAGGAGTCAGATTTTAGACTCCTAGTTGAGAAATTTGGGCTACAGTTGTCCTCGCAGGTAACAAACAAGACAAAACATTTGGCGTCTTGACAGCTCACAGATTCATTTTATGAACAATATTCTCAGTCAGTGTGCCTGGCTAGATAAGAGTGCAGAACAAACAAGCCCTGTGGTGTTTATCATCCAAACAACAGGGAGGTACCGCACCTGAGTGCTCGCGCTGGGTCGTACAGCAGATGTGGTGCCGCTCACATCCTGAATCTCCACTCTGCTGGACAGAACTCCGAAACACTGGGAAACCTCCTGGTAACAGATCCGTCTGAAAAAAGACAGTGATAGAAACACGTTAGTGAATATGAAAAGAGCAAATGGGTAAACAGGACAAAAAAAAAAGCACCTAGGGAGCCTGCTTTGTGTTTTCTGACTTGATAACATAACCTTATCAATAACCTAACCTGATAGCCTTTATCAAATGATATTAAGCCATGGCTATCACTTAAAAGATTGGAAAAAAAAGAATGACAAAAAATGATCCAGCGTATGTAACAAAACCAGTGTGAGAAAGTGGTTAGAACAAATGGGCACTGCAAACATGAAGAACAAACAGCATTATTTGTACAGATGATGGATGTGAAATGCTCATTTCAAGTTCACTTTTAACTCAATATTTGACTGACCTTGGAGATTCATACAGGGGAACAGTGCGAATGTGGAGTTTCTGAATCTCATCGATGGTTCCAATAGTCAGAGTGCTGTTGTTGGCCAGAGCCAAACTGTGATGAAAAACGCAGCATTAGTAAGGGGCGAGAAAAGAGGCAAAATACACCCACTATCTGCAAATCAAAAAGTGGGATTGTATGCATCTGTAATCAAAAGAGACTACATCTGAGTCAGCTCTGTCAGCTAGAGGATCAAAACAAAAGACGTTAAGGGCTTACGGCTACCAACTCTTCAGAGCACAGAAAAGAAAACAGATGAATTTCCCATAAAACCACACACACTGATAAAATATGAAGGTAAGAAAAGTTCTGCTGCTGACCTGTCGGGGTAGCCCTCGGAGTTGAGTGGGCACATATAATTGACCTCCTTGAGGTTGACATTGGAGAACACCAGCTTGTGGTTGGAGGAATAGATAACAGTGGGTCGGTCAGAGCAGGCAAAGACATTGGAAGTGGACAGGGATCTGAAGGTCCTCAGCACAGTGGGCTGTGTACCAAGAGTGACCTTCTTACGCTCACTTAGGGCACCTAGGAAAAGGAAACGAGATCAAACCACAGACTTGAAACAGCTTGAGAAATGGGTCTACATCCGTATTTGGGTCAAAAGAGCCTTTTGCCAAGTTCCTTTAAGCCACCCAGAAAGACGCACTGAGAGCGCATCCTCTGCCAAAACAAATGCTCTATCAGGGGGTTCACGAAATTCAACTTGGTAGTTTTTGTTGATCTCGCTGGCAATCAGACAAAATAAATAAATAATAAACAGCCATGATCACTGTTTCGCTGGCAGAGATATTCAGAGGCAAAGTATTAATGCTTCGCCCTTGTGTTCTCCTTGTGTATGCTGCTTTTAATGCTCACCAAACCATTCAGTGCCCCCATGAGGTCTGAATAAAAGCATCTGCCTTCATTACGTTTCACCACTCCATTCAGTTTTTTCTTTATCTTTTGTACAGCCAGTAGTTATAACAGCAGTATACAGAGAATAACCTGCACAGGCATTGGCCTTTAATTTGACTGAATTACTGAACCATATTTATATGAACACACATATATTATTTATTTATTTGCGTAGAGATAAAATCTGAAAAATCCTGTCTTAAAGTAAGGCTGAAAAGCTAGTTTATACATTGATTAGCTCCAGACTGTTGTAAATCATTACTCTCTGGTCACTCTAAAAGCTTGAAAAGCCATCAGCTGATTCAGAACATTACAGTGATTGTACTAACTGGGACTAGAGTATTTTTCTCCCATTTTAGCTTCTCTGCATTGGCTCCCTGTTAAATTAAGAATATAAAATCTTCCTCACATGCAAAATCTTGAATAATCTGACCCCATCATATCTTAAAGACCTCATAGTACCTTATTATCCTAACAGAGCACTTCACTTTCAAACTACTGGCTTATTTGTAGTTCAAATTTCATAAGACTATAATGGAGGGTAGAGCCTTCATCTTTTACGCCCCTCCTCTGTGGAAGCAGATCCCAGTTTGGATTTGGGAGACAGGCACCCTCTACTTTTAAGATTAGGCTTAAAACTGTCCTTTTTAACAAAGCTTAAAATTAGGCCTGGATCAGGTGACCCAGGTGATTCTTTGTGATGTGTTTGTAAATGAAATATGGCATATTTGAACTGCTGGTCTGACAAAACGAGCAATTAGAAAATGTATCTTTGTACTTTAATGGACCTCATAATTTCCACAATCAGTAATGAACACGTTAACAAACTGGCTCCCCATTGGACTACATCTCAGCACATGCCTACATTTCACTGTAGAGGCAGAACAGATTAAGTCTTGATTAAGAGGCATTAATGGATTTAAATGTTCTGATTGGTTGTGACTTACATAACATTCATTATTCTAATACAGTAATAAAAAAAAAGAATCAAAAACTTACAAAGATCGCTGTAAAACACTGCCAGATGTATTTGGGTAAATCAGACAGTGATAATGCATGCAGCTATTTAAAATTCAAAAACAGAAACCTGAAAATCAGTTTTAGTTTCGTCTGGCAGCAGTTCAGGACTATTCAACTACATTTACATCAAATGACTGCACCGCCTGTGATAACAGTTGTATAATGTCTTCTGGGGCTTTTAAATTTACTTTTCTTTTTTTTTTACTACTGAAATGACCTCAACTGGGTATCTTGACTGCATGATATCATTTCAGTGACACCATCCAGTCGTATTCTGGGCTCAGAGATTATGCACTAGAAAGAGCTGAGCATTTAGCAGGCAGGGAATGTTTATTAGAAGGAAATATTGACATGCTGAAAGTGCAGGATGATGAAGTGGTCATGAAGCCTGAGACCTAAAATTCAGAGGTTACCAGCCTAAGCAGCTTTTATTTTAACTAGCAATATCAGAAATACTACATTAATGTTAAGCAAGCTACCAGAGAGCCCTTTCTCTATAACATGGTCAAATTCGTTTGATCTGATGTGAATCACGCAGCATACTAAATGAAAACCGAGGTAATTAGTGGAAAGTCTTTGCTAGGCCTCAGTGCGTAACATTAGCTAATGCACATATAAACACTCACTGGACTTTACTGAATTGCACAGCATCTTTTCAGAACCAAAAAGCAGACGGTTAAACACAGAAAAGCATTTATTGTCTCATTCTCAAGTCCTCCTTTTACAATTCCTTCGGGAAATGCCAAAGTTTAAAAGCAGACCATATCTAACCAAATCACATTTGATTATAATTATGATGTGTCATAACTAAATGATAACTTTTTAAATAAACAACACCAACTCATATCAACTCAAACTCTATAATTTATATAATAATACATTTAAATATATCCTTCTCATGTCAGAGACCCTTCAATATTTCTATTCTTCTGGCCACACTTGGCCTTGATGTAGGCTGCCTTGGTCCTGTCTGTGAAACTGCTGCTTTTTTCTGCCTTTACCACATTGAAAATCTTTAACAGTTCAATGACAGCCTTTCAATCAAACTTATAACACAGCTTTCTTCAGGCAGTAGAGTTTCTGAACCAACACATCCAAATATAGTGCTGGCAGTTACGCAAGTCGACAAGAAATGATAAACTAAAAATGAAAATGCTCACAGACAGCTGCCTGTGGCCCAGCCTGAAGGTCCTTATCAGTCTGGAGAAGTCTGAGAAGCTCTCGTCTAAAGATTGTAGCGGTAACAGTGAGAAGGACCTACCAGTCTGCAGATCCAGACCAAAGTAGAAGAGTGCTCCATCTCCCAGGGCACACAGCAGGTAGTAGCTACCTTCAAAGGTGGTCATTAGGATGGAGCGAGGAATGATTTCTGAGGACACACACAAACAAGTGATTTATTTTTGCTGTACTCTGGAGTCACTGGTTCTATACTAAAGTGATAAATGTCTGTAAAAATACCTCCGTCAGAAAAATCAATCAGGTTTATTCAGACTGTGTGGTAACTTTAAAAGAAACAACATTTGAATGCTTCAGGATAAATATAAAGAGTTCAGTTTTGTTCAGTTTCCCAAACACCGGTTTCTTTGACTGCAGGCCAGTTACATCAAAACAACTTTGGCTCTGATTAAGTGCTTATTGGCTGACTCACCAAAAAGCACCACTGTTCAGATAGAAGTGTACAAAATGAAAAGGGGGACATATTTCCATGGAAATGTACATCAATTATTTTTAGCTGAGCAGGCCAAATTATTAAAGTTCAAACATGAAGATGTACTCTGAAGGACATGCATAGAAAGTCTAAAACACAATCAATGTAACAAAGCTAACATAGCTTAAGGGCAGGAGTGGGACGAAGTATTGAAATTCTGCTTCCACTGACAGATCTAAAAATGTCAACATGTTGAGTAGTACAGTACTGTGCAGAAGTCTCAAGCCACCCCTTATTTCTTTACGGGATGCTAGGAAAATATGTGCAATGATTTATTGAAACATGTCCAAACATACATGGAAAGACAGTATTAAGGCAAAAATAGTGGCATAACTACCTCTATTCTTCAACACAACCTGTACTCTCTCTTGCACAAGCTTTCCTTCAAGTAGTCTTCAGGAATAGTTCTCCAGGCTTCTTGAAGGACATTCAAAGCTCTCCTTTAGATGTTGGCTTCCTTTTGTTCTGTTCTCTGTCAAGACACAGCCATCCTGGGCCCAGCGCTGGATGAATGCGCTGGATGAATAGCTGCAGGGCAGGATGGCTGTGTCTGGATCGGCGTACTTCTCACCCCTTACCCACCCCTGTTGCTTGTCACGTGCTTCATGATGTTGTGATGTGGACATTTATGTGCTCTTTGTGCAGAGGAGTTTTTTTTGTTTTCTGTTCTCATGCTGTCGCCCCATAGGAGCCCAGCATGAGTAGAGGTCTCTTTTTTCCCCCCTCCTTGTCTTGCCCATTGTATTGTACATTTCAACGTTTTTCCATAATACTCCCATTTCGCTGCAGGGCAACTTGCATGTGACAAATAAAGGCTTTCTTGAGATGATTCCACACTGCTTCAATGAAGTTGTGGTCTGGGCTCTGGGGAGGCCAGTCCATGACTCATACTGTTCCACTGTGTGTTTTTCTTTTTAGACATACTTTTACTTTTCAGAATGGCCCTTTATTGTCATTGTACACATACAATAAAGCATGACAGATCACAATTTTACAGTACCTTTCTACCATAAGTTCCATTAATATTAGTAAAATCTCCAACATCACTGGCTGAAAGGTAGCTCCTAACCATTGCTGTAGATACTGTTGCACCTCTCTTCTGACCTGCTCATATTAATGAAAATGATTTGAACCAACATTTCAAATTGGGATTCGTCACTCCATAAGACCTTTGTCACAGATTTTCAATTCTTGTGTTCTTGTCAGCATTTTCTCTTTGTTTGCCTTCCATAAGAATAGTTTCTTCACACTGGCCCTGAGACCATTCCTGATGAAGCTGCAGTGAACAGCAGATGGATCAACTGATTGTAGATTTTAGGCCTGGAACAACTTCTTGACTACATTTCCAGAATTTTATGAGGACACGCTGCAAACCATGCTGAGATAAGCAAAGTTTTCAGTTAATAGTTCTTTAGAATCTGATTATCTAACTCTGCTATCGTTGGCATTTTTCATAGATTCAACTAAAAAAAGAAAAGAAAAGGGAACAAATTAAGAGTTTTTGCAACAGGATGCTAGTAACAAAGTGGCTAAAGATACAATATGAATCTAATTCTGTGAAATTGTCCGTTACGTCTAGACACAACACTGGATCTTTAAAGAACACCAATAATGAGGGGTGGCTCAAGACTTTTGCACAGTATTGTATATTAGCTACGAGTTTAAACTCTGCAGTCAGACTGTAGTTTGTATGGCAGCAGGCAAAAAAAAGTGTAAAAAGTTTGTTCACTGAGCATCTGTCAATCAAACACAGTTGGAAAATAAAGTGTGACACTGTGGGAAAGACTGTGGAGTTGTTCTTTGTGGAAAGTAAGAGGCCTGCCAGTGCCAGTTCACTGTGTTATGAATTTTTTTTCCAGTAACTGCTGACTTTTTCATAAGTTCAACCCAAAAAGTATTCAAGTCCTCTCTTGCATACTTTAAACATTCCAAGTTTAAATTCTTCTCAAGTGTATAAGTGGTGCACTAAATGCATTTAGATTAGCAGCATATTTAATGCTTAAGCACTCATCAAGTACTTGCTAAAATGAGCTGCTTCATGTGAGATGCCATTTACATCTATTAAACTGGAAACTGGAGATACAATCCATTTCACTGAAGCCATTACTGCACTATTATGGACCCATGCCTTGGAGTGATTTATTAAAATTCTTAAAGCAATAGTTTCACTATTTTTTTTGTTTTGTCCAGTTCTGTCCGGTCACAAATCAACATGTTTCAGCCTGCTTATTTTTGAGCACAAAAACCAACAACTAGCTGTTTCAGAGGTCAGTTTCTGTAGGAGTATTTCTTAGCTGGGAGCAGTTGAAGGCAACAAGAGAAGAGTTACTGCTCTCATATAAAAAAAACTTAATATAAAAAGTTAATTCCTGAACTTTTAAAAGGTGCTAGTAGGCATATTTTTTTACCATTTGACAAAGCCAGGCTATCATTTTCTCCCATGTTAAGCTTAGTATCTAACTCAACTGTTTGTTGGATTTGACTTTTTCCCCCAACCATCACAGACCTAAATTGAAGAAATGTAAGCTTTTTTTTTTTAGAGAGAGATCCACATCTCTTCAAATAAACCATGCACATAAAAAATGGAACCAGTTCAGTAGATCAGTGTGAACCAAAGTATTTTGTATTGTTTGCCTTTTCTGTGGCAGGTATGTTTGAGAAATTCTGTAAAAACAGCTTCCTCAAATGAAGTTTGTTCCTGTTTCAGTATTCTTAACATTATTTTTGCTATCAAATCTTATTGGGATTAGGCTTTGCTTAATAATTTTACACCACTCATGTTAGTAAATTACTGTGGTCACAGTGATATTGAGACCTCAAAGTTCATGTTATTCATACTTTCTGAGAACGGTTCAGGAATTGCTGCTTTTGTACAATTGTGCAGACCATGTATGCACTACTGTGCAACACAAATATACTTGAATGACATTATTTCCATCGACATCTCTCTCCACAAGCCACTAACAGCTTTCCACTGCTCCTGTCTGGGTAATCTGCTTCTCATTTCTCTCACCTCCACCGAGCATTTCCTTGTGCAGGGCTGTGAAACAGGGTAGTTTGAGCACACGGGCTGAGATGTCGGTCCAGAGTCCCACAGCACAGAGCGGTGACTCACCGCCGCCCTCCCCAAGAGGTGTGATGTCCAAGCAGGCGACCTCATGCTCCATTTCTGTGGTACTGAGAAAGGTGAGGAGGATTTGAGAAAACAGTAGCAAGCTGCCCTGCAAATTGTGAAAAGAAGTGTGACCAAATTTGGCATGCATAGACAAACACACACACACAAACACCTGACTAAAATAGCTAATGGGATAATTGTGTTACTGACACGGAGAAGAAGTTCTAATCAATTTTTCCTCAATGTGAGATACAAACTGAGAAATGTTACACTGATAAGTATGAGTCAGTTTAACACCAGCTAAAATTGCCAGACAACCAAACAACCAACCTTATTCAGTTCAGAGTAATGGTTGGTGTTGTAGAGGAAGAGGCAGTGTATATTTTAACCAGGTCAATCACAGGTCAATCACACTAGTCAATCACAGGGCTAACACAGACAGAGAGAGAGAGACAACTTTTCACACTCACATTCACACCTATGGCCAATCTAGAATCACAAATTAACCTAACATGCATGCCTTTGGACTGGAGGAGAAAGTTGGAATACCCAACTTTGCAGACATGGGGTGAACTCCAACAACAAAACTTCCTTCTCAAAGATGAGTGTCAGTCATACAGTTTACCTTCCTTGTTTATGCTCTGCTGAAAATATATATCTTTAATGACAAACCCCATTAGTGTGGGTGTATATGCTTGCTGAGTAAAAGCACAACATCAGGACATACAGCATCAATGTGGAAATATAAAATTACACATGCCACAAGAGGCCTTTTCTTTAAATCATTTTAAAATGTCTAATGCTAAACTTGATAAGCAGATCTAAACATACCAACAATTTTGAAAATGGAAAATATTCCAAGCTTTCAATTATAAAGGGCATCAAGTTAAATGCCCTGGTATAAAATCTGTAATTTACTGTCATTAAAATTATTTTAAAAAACAGCCTTTTAGTATCACACATCAATCTGTACAACGAAGGTCAAACATCTAAATTTGTCATTACTACAAAGAAAGCTTTGAATAAAATGACAAGAAAAGAACCTTTTCACTTTTTAATTAAAATGGCCAATGAACTGCATTGTAATGGAACAAGGCTACTCAACAATGCAAATATAATGGATAATCACTATCCAAGGTGAGTACTCGCACTTTAATTATATTAGAGGAGAGCATTAGAGTCCTGTACACACCTTTAAGCCAACAGTGACTTTCTGGTTTACACAGAATTTTGTGACGCACACAGCAAACCAGCTGCTTATTGATGCAGCCCAAACATTATTTCAAAGCCTCTGTTTAAGACTCTTCCCTCTGTCTCCGTTTCTTTTACGAACACCCACTGCAAACAAACACAGTGTTCCTCAAGCAGCCCTGGTGGCAAGCTTTACAACTGTGCATCCTTCTCTTCTAAACTACTGTGAAATAGTACATACATTACTGCAAAAGGGCAAAAGACAGTCATAACAGGAAACCAGAGCAGCAACATGAAAGAACAACAATAAAAAGTAACTCCACTATCCTCCTGCAGCGTATATTAAATTAAAAAAAAAAAAAAACATAACTGTGAGACTAATGAACTACTGGGGATAGAGTTAATTAACCTTTGTTAATAAGCTTCCATACCTCTGTTCTGTTGGGCATTGCATATGCAGTCAAATGTATCATATTGAATATTCAAATAACCTGAAAATAGTCTAATAGTTATATAGAAATTTCTTTACGAAACATTTGAGCCCAACAACCTGAATTAAGAGTTCACTTTTTATTAATAGGACAAGATTTAAGTCTCTGCACTCAGCTACTAAGATAACTGAATAGCATTAACTGCAGTATATAGCTTTATTGCTCAAGTGAATCTGTATCGAGGTCCCAGTGAAAATGATGAGATTGGACATTGGACATGCTTGTGAACTCGCAAGCTGCTCATATTTGCTCACTAAGGCTTTCCATGATAATTATGCAGCTAAGTGAGCAGCCAGTTGGCTTTGTGGAAAGACTGAAAGTGGGTTTTAATAGTGAATAAAAAATGT
The DNA here is from genome assembly GCF_036321145.2 of Pelmatolapia mariae. Lineage (NCBI taxonomy): Eukaryota > Metazoa > Chordata > Actinopteri > Cichliformes > Cichlidae > Pelmatolapia > Pelmatolapia mariae. Next base: position 10,641,537 of record NC_086227.1, on the reverse strand, counting down.
TAATAAGTCCCCATTTATGTCCTACCTGATCTGTTTGAGCTCTCCAGCTAGGATCTGCAGGTAGTAGAGGGCTCGCCCCACAGCAAGCACCACTTGGGTGTGGTTGCACGCAGCCACGCTGATGTTCCTGCCCTGTGGCTCCTTCCATTCACTCACCAACGTCTTGCTGTCCTGAAGCACCAGGCGCACAGAGCCTGATGTGATCTGGAGAGACATTATTTGTTATTTGGTGTTTCCACAGATGACAAAGAAACTGTGAGCTAGAAAATATTTTAAAGGATATCTTATTAGATCTTATTAAGATATTCTGTGCACAGAATATCTTAATCTATAAAAAACCAAAGAGGTTTCATCTTTCTTCTAATTTTTTACATAAAATTTCCCATCTAATGAATTCACCGTTAACATATCAGATGCTAAGACTGCTTTAAAACACTTCCATTCATACTTATAGAGCCGATGCTAGACTTAAAGATAAAAGATAAAAGCAAAATAAAAACAAATGAAGACAAAGCAAAGACTTCAGTAACATGCTTATTAGAAAATATAACAAAATCATTTTGTAGAAAATAAAGCAGTTTAACTACAATACAAATGTCAAGAAATATAGTATGATTAAAAGAAACATGAAGGATGAATGGCTGCCATTTGTTTGCTCCCAGAAATCACTTTTGTGAAACAACAAAACCAAATGTCATTGTAACATATAGTAATGATATTACTATTGTTGTAACGGTTCATTTCATTGCATTTGTATTTCACGTCCCACAAAAGACCCTGAGGTTAGGTAGCAAGACAAATGCAATGTTTAAAATATAATGGTGTATTGTAAAAGGGGAGCGCTACTATACAGCAGTGAAAAAGCAAGACAGGAAAAAGGAGCTGAAGAAGCCCTAATTACAGACTGCAGCAGGTGTAAACATTAAGAAGTGAAGGTAGTGCACTGTCTAGACAATGCAAAATCTCGTGCTGCAGCACAAATACAGTTTGATAAGAAAAAGAGAAGAAAAAAAAATCATGCATGGCAGTAAAATGCAACACTGTTGTAAATACGACGGCAAATTAATGCTGCAGAAAATAATGTTGGGATTTAGTGCACGGAACAGTATATAAGTTAATTATTTTATGCTCATTTTATGCCAAGTGTGCTCAGTGCTGCTGTTTATTACTAATGTGATGGTTGCACATTAGAGAGCTGTGTATTCTGTGTTATAGCATCTGCACTTCCAAGTGGAACTTTTGGAATTGCAGTAGATTAGCATCAAGTATAACAACATTTAGACTTATTTTAAAATCACCTAATGAACTAAAAGGACATTCCACTGAGAGAATAATGCAAAGTTTGCACTGTTGTAACTTCATGGTTGAGCTTCATGTGATGTTAGTAATGTACAGCAAAACAACTTACACAAATAAAATGAAGAGAATCTTTACTGACCTTAAAACATGCTGCAAATAATCTACGAAAGCGTGAGACAAAGCTATCCAACCAAATTATGAATTAGGCATAAGTTACAATGGTGGTTCATCCACATACAAAGAGAGCCACTTTTGTAGCACAGAAAATCTGACTTTAAGATTGACAAAGCTCGCTAACCCAGTCTTGCTTTGTAGTGCACCCCTTTGGAAACTACCTATGATGTGATGGTTAATCATACTGGTGTTTGCAATGACAAATAGACAACATAAGCATCCCTCTGAAACTGTGTTTGTTGCCACTTGTAGGTGTTTATGTGGTGTTTTACTACTTCTGAGAGAAATATCAGCATTGTTTACCAGTTCCTTTTTCAGATTTTTTGCAGTTTCGTGTAAGTATGGTAGTGCATAGTTGGCTTGTCTGAGCTTGTTTACTGGAATCAGCTGCCTAGAGCTTTTATTGTGACATTAATTAGAGCAGCAAAGCACATGGCCTATGTGTAGGATGTTGAACCAAAACTAATGAGCTAAAATAAGGCTAAAAGCTGCAAATAGGTACCAAGTCAGCCATTCATTCTGAGTTTAGTGCTATGAGCATGTTCATGGCACACCGAGTAATTAGGTACACTGCTTGCCTAAAAATAATCCTATGTTGACAATTTCCTATTACAGCAATATTTAATGTGAATTTTACAAACTTTCAAATTTGGACACTAAAAATTAACACAGTCTTTAGTGTTCTCAGTGCAGTAGCTCTCATGTCACCAGTGCCATCTAATACTATGCTGTAGTGTCCTTTCGGGACAACCCCTCTACCACTGGTGGCTTTAATGCAAACTTAAGGAAAACTCAACTTAAGGGCCAAAAAAATGAGTGGCGTAGCAACACTCAGTCAGATAATAACATCAAAATGTATTCAATATAAACACATGAAGTGTACGAGTTAGTAAAAAACCCCAGCACTGAAATATGAGCAGAGTTTTCATAACCTAAAGATTAATGGTTGAGGGTGTAACATTTGGCAGAATTCCCAGCAGGATTCATCCACATTTCCAAAAGGGAGGATGAAACTTGAGATTAAATGAAGTAAAATATTTATATTAAGTATAAAATACATGAAGTCTTTTTGAACTCTTCACATTCAGAACTGGCCCTTTTAATCATGCATGATTCAGCTCCGCCAAAGGATATGTTATTAAATGGCACAAGGCCACAGCTGAATAATTAATTTAGAATTTGTGAAACGAATTCTTACTTTCCAAAGCATGAACAGACCCCGTACTTTACATATAACAGATATGTGCATGTGTATACAAACCTGAATAAGTTGTTGGTGCGCCACATTTCCACAGTAAAATGTCTGCTGGTTGTCAACAAAGCCTGGAAGCTCAGTCTCCTCAACTTCCTCACCACTCAGCATCAACACTCTGGGGGAAAACATACTCTTGAGATAAGATACGCATTTTCAAAATTGACCCTGTCCTTATCTGGCATTCTGCACAAACGCTCACCGTGTCTGACCCACAAAAGACAGCACCAGCATGTCATCTGTCTCTCTGCCTGCCTCAGAGCGGAGAGGCCACAGACCTTGAAGGGAATTTGAGAGTGTTAGACTGAAAAAGTTACTTTCAGCACCAATTTCCAAAGAAATAAAAGAAATGCAATATCAAGACAGTGCCCAATGTTAAACTATTCCATTTGTCAAATGTTAACATGTTGGCGGATGTACAGGTTGCAAATCACTCTCGAGGAGCCATTGATTGCCTAAGTAAATAATTGCCTCTCATAAAAGAGGCCAGGGGCAAGAGCCAGCAGCTAACTCTTTTAGGGCATAGATGGTCGATAAAGAGCTATAACCTAACAAGTGTGAGCAGACCTTAACTGGCCTGTGTGTCTCATTCAAGCACCGGAGAAGAGTCCTTTGAGAGAAACCTAATTTTCTGGGATTAAGAGGTGTCTGCTGTCGTTAAAACCTGACGAGCTTCCTAAAATTGTCTGCTTACCATAGCAGACACTGCAGAGCACTTTGATTTTCTAAATTAAAACAAATGCCTCCAAACCAAACCTTGGCAATTTTCCTGTTATTCAGAAAGTGCAGAGGGAAGACCTATGACATCTGAGCCATCTGTTCCTGCTCACGTGCCAAACCTGAATGAGCAACAGCTGGCATCTTGGCCAGCAGAGGCAAACAGATGTGCGGGGTGAAGTGGCTCTACTGTGAAGTCAGTAGAATATTAAGGTCCAAATAAAGTCAAGGCTCGAGAGGGAGATGGCTGATGAGACACAGACTTACACACACAAAACACACAAACCTTTGATTCCCGGCAGGTCAATGCTGGCATGCTCATGAATTCCAATGCCATTGCGGATTATCCGAAGAGAGCCCTCTTTAAATGCACCTGAGCATGTCACCAGCTGAAAGCACCAAAGAGAGACATTAAGACAAAGATTGAGATATGGAGCTGTCGCTTTCCTCCCCCTTTTTGTCATTTAAACAACACCTTATTTCTGCTTCCAACCAACTATTATGTTTTTGTAAAGAATAAATCCTTTCACACAATCTATAACTTTTTATATATTCTAACACATCATTCACATCTGTAACAAAACTGTCCATTACAGTCACTAATCACAAGGGAGTGAGCAAAAACTGCAGAGATCTGAACTCAAGGACATGACTAATGGGACAAGAAACATGAGCAGTCAGTCATACCATTTTACTCCCAAATGAAGTCATTTAAATAATATGGCTATGTTGTAGCAATGTCTTCATGTTTCAAAGACCCCAGCAATTAACTTGCTCACTGCATTGTTGTTATAATTATTCAGTTAATCAGCGATTAATTTTCTCCATTAATTTCCTAACTGTAAAATGTGATAACATTAGGGATGCACAGATATATCAGCATTACGTTGGTATTGGCTAATACTGGGTTTGCTGAATGTTATGAGCCAATCAGTAGTCAGTAAAAGATATCCATCTGCTGCTGCGGTAGCTAAAGGTTCAAATTCAGTGTAATGAAGACATAAAAGACTCTTAAATAGTTAAATACTTTTGTTCTTTGTGAATAAGGTATTAATGGGCAGAAACACAAAAACAAAAAATAACAATTTCATAGCTTAAAGATTTTGTACTAAATGAGTGCTTCAGTGCCAAGAGAAAGCAGTTTAAAACAAACAAACAAACAAAAACCCAAATCTTAGTATTTTGGTTAAAATTCAGTCAGACATATTATTATCATTAATGCTAAAAGACCTAGTTTAAGTACTTGTCATAAAAAGTCATAAAAGTTATACGGTTTCGATAGTAAAGCAGACATCAATACAACTAAAATGTAGTTTGTAGAAATTGTGAACTGGCTCACAGTAGAGCTTCTCTGAGACTGCCATTATAAACATCACGCTGTTGAGATCCAGCAGCCTGAAGGTAAATAACTGCCTGTACAGTACGACTGGAGAGCACCAGAATGTTATTTATGCATCCAGTCATGGTACACTAACAGGATTAATACCAGAGCCCGCATAATCTCAGCCTCTACCACCTGCCACCCAACAGTTTCCTCCCAATAGAAACAGTCATGATGATCTTGGCAACCCACCTCGCTCCCTTGAGCATGTTTTCGAATGCCCTCACACACTCAGCCACACTCTCATGGGGCCGACTGCATTTTCTTCTGTTGCACATCCATGAGCACAACCCCTATAATGATTTATCTGAGAGAGGTCATGTTATATTTTCTCCTGCGCCATGTGCGTCAATCCTCTGCCATCTTAACTGCGTTGCAATGTGTTTGCATTAATTAACCGGGTCAAATGCTTTCCAGATTTGCAGCTAATGGCAAATTAAAACAATTGTGACTGGATTTATTTCTGGCCCTTGAATTAGAGAGAATGGATGAATGCAGGCAGTGGCTGATGCTGCGCTCGTCTGTACCCAGTAGAGTGGCTCAGTGCTCTAGTGGACCGCTGCCTTTGGAACCACATCAAATACCCTGAGGCCTGGTGTCAAACTCTGCCAACAAAACCTTCTGTACTGCATCTCCCTGTGCCCCAGTGATTCAACACAAAGGAGGACAAATGTTCAAATTAGAATTTTTTTTTTTTTTTTTGTAGTAGATACCTGCAGTTATGTGTTGAAGAACATGCCAAAAGCTGGTTGCATTTTAACATAAGCATTATATTTTGAGAAATAAGAGAACATTTTCTGGATTTGTGGCTCCATTTTAAATCTGACATTAACATGCAATACAAGCTAGATCACATTGTATCCCGAATACAAATGGTTTGATATCTGCTCAAGGTAAACAGAACTAAGCACACACAAGTGCTGAAGATGATGGATTGTTGGGATACATGCAGACAGGGACGGGGTCTTCACTGTCAGTTTGAAAGGGTGTAAATATTATTAGAGGAAATTACATTCACAGCAATCTGGCTTTGTGCAATGGAATAAGAAAACCAATTTAGGTTTGTGTAGCAGAGGTGCATTTTAACATCCAGTGTAACTGCAGACCAGCTAACCAACATCTAGACTCGGCTAGGTGAAAAAAGGCACCATACATAAGAAGAACAACCACATTACATACAAAACTCACAGGAATCTCCTGAGTGCACTGTACGCAGATTTTCTGGCTTTTGCAAGTTTGTGCTCTGAGGCATTACAAGCTCAATTCTGCTGAGAAGAACACTGTTAACATGGCCCTCGAAATCGCTGCATTGGTGGTATAAGCCGAGACTCCCTGAAGGCTGTGACAAAGACGATAATAAGGAGGAAAACTCAGAGGGAGACTCAACATAAGGGAAGTGTATCCAGTGTCTGCTTGAAGGGTTTTCAGTAATCACCATGTCACATATAAACTTTCTAGCAAACACCCCCCACCCAAAAAAATGAATTTGATTTTGTTACTGAATATTTAAATGTGATGTAGCCTTTATTTGCTCTGAAGCTCTGTTTTTTCTAGAAATAAAGGATTAAGCTTGTGGATTTTACCTGGCCTTGGCCTTGCCTCTCAAGGTCAACCACACACATATCCACAATAGGGCCCAGATTGGTGAATGTCTCCATCACAGCCACGTATGAGCCTTGCTCATTGCTGTCCACGTTGAGCTGCAGATAAACAAAATTGTCTTTACAAAGGATGTAATCTGTACAATTTCTCTGAAAATCACATATGTCAAATTACGATGATCTTGGAGGTTATTAATTCACTATTTACTATACTTGCTTATTATATTTAAATTTAGTAAACCAAAATGCAAACATAAAAATAATAGAGCAGAATAATGAAGTCCCAAGGGAGAAAAATCAATTTTCAAAATTAATTTCTAAATCAGTTCATTAAGTATTTCCATTGTTTAAAACAAGGTATGAAAAACACTGCGGGTTTTATCACACATTTCTACACACATCTACTAAAAGTTTAACTTCTTTTAACTTAGTTTACCTTTTTTTTTTTAACCAGAGGAAAAAAACAGTGTGTTTAAAGTCAGTTTCAATAACAAAAAACTCTTTCTGCTTACCTTTACTAACTGGGAGTCGCCTAATCTAGAGCCCACAAACACAACACCGTTGTCCAAGTAGGTCAAACATTCAGCAATAGATGTCTGTCAGTGAAGGGACACACAAACATTTCAGTCTCTTGATCATAGCACAGCGGGGCTGCAATTTACAATCAGTTACATTTTAATCAATATGAAAATGACTTTGCTGATTAATCCTCTACCAATAATTGTCAGAACTTAGTTAAAAAAAAAAAAAAAAGAAAAGTCACAAATATAATGATATTTTTTTTCCATCTGAAATCAAAGATTTTGACCTTTTATACATTAAACCATTAATAAAAAAGAATTTACCTGATGATAAAAAAAAATTTTTTTTCAAGTATAATCCTCTAACAAGAGAATCAGAAAGGTCACTTAAAGCACGACTGTTCAGCTAGAAAGTTAAAATAACTTTGGCAGACAAAAGTTATTAATGTAAAGTGTAAAAGAAAAGATTTTAAAAATTGAATTATTGTGTTTCATAATTCAATTTCAGTAAATCTAAGTAATTAAAGAACAAACAATGTTTGTTATTAAATTTACCCGTCACTGTGTACATGGTTGTAGACATATTGACTTGCAATTAATAAAGCGTTCTGTCTGACATTTTAACATAGAGCTGTTCCTACGTGTTTATTGAACAGACTTGTCCTAATAGCAGTAGACTTTATAATAATCTAAAAAGCAAACAGCTCCCAACTCAAAAGCACTACTAGAGTAAAACTAGAAGACTAGCAGGAAAGCCTTTTACATCTCTAAACTCCTCAGAAAGTAATTAAAGAAAGGTGCTACAAACCAAATGTCGTCTGCCTTGAACATGAGCCTTAGCTTCAAGCACAGTATTGAAATACAATCATTACCTAAATCAACTTTAAAGGGATAAGTGACAGCCTGGCAAGCAAGCAACAAAGAGGTGAGATAATTTTTTCTTATCTTCTGTGCAACTGTAGACAGATCTATTAGCTCAGGGGCATAAACCACTAAAAAGTCAATTGTAACAAAAGACAGCACAGACATGGTGAGAACAAAAAGCAGCGGTAAGAAAATCAGAAAGAAACAGAGAGGGTCGTTGAGCCAGGTAGTGAGAAAGTGATGGGAGAAATGCCTGAGGAAAGGCAGGTGGATAAACAGATGGAAGACAGCCAGCTATACCTCTGGCCTAAAGAAAAAGAGAAATGAAAGACCTCTCCAAGCAGCTCCACATGCAGGTCTTTGAGCGCCACTGTGCCGTCCATTAGCTCCTCCTTCTCCAACAGCAGCATAAAGAGACGTCCCTCCATGTCACCGAGCAGGTACCGTGAGCCATTGGGGTCCACTCGGTTGTGGCAGACAATGGTGCTTTGCTGTAAGCGAGAGCAAGACACAAACACATCAAACACAATATGACCAACAGTGGTCAGCCAACACCTATAAAAGATTGATTCTAATAGGGTCCACGCTTTAGCAAATAAACCATTAGTCAACTATTTATATTTGTGTGTGCAGGGAAGTAACAGTGGCCCACCACCAAAGTACTTCTTGGAGTATTAAAGAATTCAGTATTATGTGTACTCCATTTTAGGTACATTGCAAAAACCTTTCATGTTACTTTAAAAGACCTTTTAAATTGCATGTGGGTGCACAGCAATATATATGTGCAGAGAAGGAAGCTGGAAAACTAAGTTGTCAGTGCTCTCTGTTGGACAAACTTTGCAATAGCAACAGTATTTCTAAACACATATTTTGTATGCTTGTAGAGAAATATCATGTCACTGATGTATTTTTGATATGCTAATATTCCCCAGGAGTAATCTGAAGCTGACTGATTTATCAGCCATTCGTACAATAATGTAATGCCACACTTATATTGTCTTATCAATAGGCGACCGTGGCTCAGGGGGTTGGGCAGGGCACCTATAACCGGAAGGTCACCGGTTCGATCCCCGGCCTCTCTGTCCTGGTCGTTGTGTCCTTGGGCAAGACACTTTACCTACCGCCTACTGGTGTTGGCCAGAGGGGCCGATGGCGTGATATGGCAGCCTCGCTTCTGTCAGTCTGCCCCAGGGCAGCTGTGGCTACAACCGTAGCTTGCCTCCACCAGTGTATGAATGTGAGCGTGAATGAATAATGTCATTGTAAAGCGCTTTGGGTGCCTTGAAAAGCGCTATATAAATCCAATGCATTATTATTATTATTATTATCAGTGTTTGCCGTCATAATGTATCATACTGTTTAAAATATGCTTTTTAAACTTTGAAAAGGTATAGGAAAGGACTATCAACTGAGGCTGCTGTAAAATATTTTACAGTACCTTCACTTTGAGGCTCGCTTTCAGCTTTCAGCATTGAGCTTTTCAAAAATTCTTACTCTAAACAAAACTGAGCAGCACCAAAACATGTTAGGAGATTCAAATAATACTCCAGATTAAAGCTGGCATTTAACTCTCGTAGTGTGACCGAGTTTCTGTTACTTTCCTTCAAAAGGAGATATTATTATTGTCAACGACTGCTGTATATGCCGAGTCAATTTCTCACTTGATCAAACCTTTACAAAACTCATTTTCACAATCACCCAGCCTGTAGCATTACTTAAAACCTTTGTCAAAAACTTTTATTTTCACAGCTTTGCAAACTTGTGGACTCCTCTTGACTGAATGGCAGGTAATTAGCTTGTTAGCTCTGACATGTGAAACCAGTCTACTTTCTCACCAGCTACTGTAATGCCCTAGATGAGCTGAGACATTTTCAGCAGACCTCCGTGTTGGCAGAAGCTTTGGTGTTCCACATTCATTTTTCACTTTGGTGCTCCAGAGTGACAATTTATTAATTAGCTGCCAAAACAGTTCTGTTATACATCAAAGGATAAGCCTCTGTGTTTTCTTGATACTTTTGAAAGGAGTGTGTTTGAACTGAATACAAATAACATATTTATTATATTATTATTATGGCCACATCAAAAAAAAGAAATAAAACTAAAATTTGACTTAATAGTGATGTAATTTAATATAATTTAATAAATGTAAAAGTTCTATACCGAAGATGAATATCTAGGTAATTAGATGGGTAAAATGTGACGAAAACTTCAAATTTTCTTGGGGACTTTGTTGGAAAATTTCCAACATCTCAGTGAAAACTACAATTTAGACATACACGATTTGTTTAGATACTTACAGGTGAAGCAACACTTTGATAGAAATACTAAAACTATTGTGGAATCTGATAAGAGCACTGTTAATATTTAGGGCACTATCCACAAGAAACAGGTTAGGATTGGGCGATATATCGAGTTTTTAAATATATCGATATATTTTTATACGAGATATGAGATGTGACAATATCATTTATATCGATATAGTCTACGTTACGTTATAATTATACTTGTGGAGCCGCAAGTTTGCCTCTCTTTCATCCACTTTTGTCTCTATGCAACGTTACTCTGCCTCGCTTCTCTCCTTCACTGAACACAACTCCCCCTCCCCCATCGCTTCACCTGCAGGCAACGACAAGATGGACACGGTAGCTATCAAAGAGGAGCTGGTTGGTAAAAAGAAAACATTTGGAGATTACTATTTTAGTGCTATCAGCGTGACGTTAACGCCATAACTGCATTAACGGGGCAAATCTCTGTTAACGAGTTACCGCGGATCGCCCCGTGCGTGGGGCTGGATGGTGTCAACGCGTTAACGAGCTAACTGCGCTAACGCGTTGACGCCTAAAATACTTTCATTTTCTCAAAAATCGACAGTGTGCCTTATGTATGAATTCTGGTTGTGCTTACTGACCGCGAACCGATTTTATGTGGTACACAGCGCTCAGAAACCTTTCAAAAAATATTTTGGTACGACTTTGGTAAGCTACGAAGCCGCACTGCTTGATGGATTGTTGGAGCATTACGGCTACCGTAGTCTGGAGCCTCGCGGAGTAGTACGTACTCTGCTTCAACTTAACATTACTGTACTGTGTGTGTATAAGGACCACAAATGGCACCTGTAAGAGACATGGTTACAAAGAGGATCTCAAACTCCAGGCTGTCAGTCACGCAGTAGAACTTGGGAACAGAGCAGCTGCGAAATCTGTCTTTGTTATTCTGCTCAGCGTCTTTTAGTTTACATTTTTACTGCACAATTGTGAGCTTTTTGTTATCCACAAAAACAACATTGTTTTATTTTATTTATGGAGCATTATTATTTAATAAATGCTGATAATTTATTTCTGAGTAGTTTTTTCTTGTACATCTACACGGTATGTTAATAAAAGTGCCTGTGTGAGATTTGGGACACAGCTTTGACTAAGAACTCTCGTTTTGTTCTTACTTTATGGCTTTAAAAAAATATCGAGATATATATCGTATATCGCCATCCAGCTAAAGAATATGGAGATATGAATTTTGGGTCATATCGCCCAGCCCTAAAACAGGTATCTACAATTTATACATGAATACAATTCTCTCATGAAATATTCCACCTTATACATCAAAATCAAATGGGAGAAGAAGGCAAATGTCATGCCAACAGTTGAGGATCGATTAAATATGTGAATTAAGTGCCAGCTAGTGGAGAGAATATTCATGAAAGAATTTTATGTTTTATTGCTCCAAAAAGAAAATTCCTACAAAACAGCAGATATGACAAACAGTAACACAACCATATCAGGTTTTGAGATTGTATATTTAAGTAATATACCACCTGATTATTAGATTCAAAACAAATATTTTCCTAAAGTATTACTTATTGACAGTAAAAAGGAAATAATAGGGAAGTGGCTGGATAAGGAGCCACCGACTAAAGGCAAGTTGTTGGAGAGCGTAAAAGAAATGTATGAAATGGAAAAACTTCTTTCCCCTAAGACTGTATTGTTTGGCTGTTGTATATAAACAGTGTATGCTCGTTTTATATAGGTAACTATTGTTTTGGACATTGGGCACTATTTATAATCTATGTTTATGGGTACGGGTCAGATGTTTCCAAAATGGTACTGAGGACTCATCTAGGAACTGGGTGGAATTGATGGACTAGTCTGGAATTTTCTTTGGTGATAGGTGCAGGTGTCTAGGTAGACCTCTGGGACTAATATCTTGCTCCCATCATCCCTTACCAGTCGGGAAAGTTTGCCTGCCCTAAGCCTGGTTCTGCCAGAGGTTTTATCCAGTTAAAAGGGGAGTTTTCCCCTTCCCACTGTCACAAAGTGCTTGCTCATAGGGAGTTGTCTGATTGTTTGTGGGGCTTTCTCTGTTTTATTGTAGGGTCTTTTCCTTACAATATAAAGTCCCTTGGGAAGACTGTTGTTGTGGTTTGGCGCTATATAAATAAAGTCAAATTGAACTGAAATAATGTTAAAAATAACCACTGTCATGGTCAACTACTGACTACGTGTGCCTTATTGTATTACTCCTGGTGACCCCTTGTTAGGGTTTTTTAAAAAAGGGCCCACACATGAGCCCACTGTGAAATTCTTAACCTATAATGAGATAAATATATGTTAAGACTTCGATAGCTGGTACATCTTCCTTATTAATGTATCACAAATTCCATGACTATCTACAGCAGATATATGATCAAGTGATTACCTATATACTTTGGAAACAGGAAAGACAAACAAGCTTTCCTGTTTCCAAATGGGTGAATTCATCAAAAGTTTGAATCACAGATCGTGGCTCAAGAGTTGGGAGTTCGTCTTGTAATCAGAAGGTTGCCGGTTCGAGCCCCGGCTCAGACAGTCTCGGTCGTTGTGTCCTTGGGCAAGACACTTCACCCGTTGCCTACTGGTGGGGGTCAGAGGGCCCGGTGGCGCCAGTGTCCGGCAGCCTTGCCTCTGTCAGTGCGCCCCAGGGCAGCTGTGGCTACAATGTAGCTTGCCATCACCAGTGTGTGAATGTATGTGTGAATGGGTGAATGACTGAATGTAGTGTAAAGTGCTTTAGGGTCCTTACTAAGTAAGTAAAGCGCTATACAAATACAGGCCATTTACCATAAATGAACCCTGAAAAGTCAATAATCAATCATCCTTAAATTGGGCAGATAACTTAGTTATTAGGATAGTCAACAGGTCTAGCAAAGATATTTGTTTTAAAATGAAGATAATAAAAGCAGTGTAATTCGAAGATTCCTAATCTGAATGATTTCAAATTTTCTTTTTGTAATTCATGAAAATGTTCTTCTAAAAAGCAGCAAGGGAGGAAAGAACAACCTCTAATTATAGAAGCGAGAAACCGTTGAGGGGCTCTTGGGCCTTGAGCTCTTTTAAATGCCAGTAGAAAGACTACAACTTAACCTTGATAACACTAAAACCCTGGGGTATTGGAAGCTTAGCACTGATAAGAGTCATAACAAAAGAAAGTACATGTACACCTTAAGGTTTAAAAAATATAACAAAACAATCATGCTCACAAAGTGTGATTCTGAAGACAGCTTTACAATCACACTCTTGATTTCACACTGTTTTATAAACAAGCTTCAGATTTGGGCTCATGTTCCCAGACAAGCTCTATTTAATAAGTTTGCTTCCACCAGCCCAACACTAACAGCTATTTTGATGCATCACCAAATTAGATATAGGATACTTACTTGTGATAGGGCACTACTACCCGCTCTGCAAGTGACTTTACCAACTAACTCTATTTTGACTGCCCCTGGTACAGAAATAGTCTATTTGCTGAGACTTACAGTGCTTAGGCTTCTAACAGCCACAGTCTAACTCAATTCTACATTATTGCAACTTAAATGTTTACCTAGCTTCTTTTGATCAGCTGAACAATCAAAATATCTAAACCAGAAGTGTGCTATCTGTTATCATTACCTTGATAGTGGGTGGTGCAATGGCCAAGTATTTGTCTCCATTGTGGTAGGTGATAGACTCTTGTCCTATGATTATAGCTCCACCAAATGGCTCAGGGACTAAAATACAAGCACACAGGCAAGAGAGTGATTATTCTGGGAAATTTCTGCTATTTTGGAGATTTTTACAGCACAGAAGCTAATATCCTCTGCATTACCAGTTATCAGTCGTGCTGTGGGTTAAATGTATTCAACAATTGAAATTATTCACGACTTGTAAGCTAAACTTACACACTTATGAACTAGCAATTCATAGCTCACATCCTTGTGTTTTCACACAGCAGTTTTCGTTATTATCACGGCTATATGTTGAGTTAAATAGTTGAAGTACCTGGGATCACCATTGAAGCCTCAGCCTCCACATTCTCCTGTTTCCAGGGGCCTTTGTTAAACTCCTTCTCCCTCAGAGAAACCTCATAGGTCTTCACATGGCGTCCCTGAGGGTCCTATGAAACACAACACATGGAATAAAACTGGTCACTAATTGCACTTTGCTACTGTGCATTGCTTAGTTACTAGAGCAGGGCGATATGGCCAAAAATATTTATCACGATATATATTTGAAAAATTTGCGATAACGATATAACTGACGATATAATTGATGCGAGACAAAATACAACTCCACAACTTTACTAGCGCAAAAAGACAACCTTCCATTTATTTTCACTTAAACAAGAAGCTGGTTTTTATGTGCATTAAAGCTATATAAAAATTTAACAGTGTAAATGCAAATTCCTTGCTGACAGTTTAACCAAAAGGCATTTCCAGTAGAAATGGGCTGACATATCCTGAGCATAACCATGTATAATATCCACTGAAGTTAAAAAGAGGTGCCTTGCAACATTAAACTGCAGTGTCCCAAATAAAAAAGTCAAATACGTATTTTTCGGACCATAAGGTGCACGGGATTATAAGGCACATTAAGCGAAACAAAGCAGTCAGATAAATCAAACTTTATTCAACTCATTCTTCTTGCTTCCTCCACTTCTGTACCATTGATTCATTAATGCTGTATTCTATCACAGCTGCTCTATTCCCATGTTGTTGCAGTATATTAATGACTAACCTGGATGGATTATCTCAGTTGTTCTCCTGACTGAAGTTTGGTCCATTTACAGCATCCTGCCATGCGATTGCATTTGTCTCTAACTATCAGGAACCGTCACGTTAACTTTTATAAGTGGAAAAGTGTTAGCGTTCATCCTCCAGCTTCACTGTTTATGTTATGCTAACATAGCTGTGTCGCTAGCGATCACATAGCACATCATTATATACCAGCTAGCCCAACTTTAGTAACCCTACAAACGCTGTTTAGTTTCCTGTCTTCATTTATGTTGGAAGTGACAGCAGAGCTGTACGTTTGAATTTTTTCAGAAATCTCTCAGTCAGAACATGCTATATCATGTTCAGGTAACTAGCGAAACTAGCGAGCTAACTTCTGCTAGCTTCCTGCTAACTTCTAACTCCGTTAAATGTAATAAATTCTGTTTTCATGGATGCCTGGAAGTTAAACTTCATAGTTACACCTGGTAAAGCAGCAACGCTGATCGTTTTATTAAAGATGAAAGAATTTAGACAGTTTTTAACTCTCAGTGATGGTGCAGTGTTTGTTTGACCTGAAGAATACGGAGTTTAGGACCCAGATTACTCCCAGATTTAAGAGCATCTTAGTCCGACAAATACGTCAATAACAACGGCCCGCTTGCATGTTCTGCAAAAAAATGTGCTTTGCGTGTATCTGACGGACAAACACCAAACCAGTTCCACATCACTGAAGTTGCAGCATGTTTACAAACCAATTCTGGTTCATCTGTTTCACTCAACAATCGGCCATGTGCGTATGAAAACAAAGGCACTGCGCATGCGCGTTTTACTCATATTCTATCGCGATATTTCATTTTCCTATCGTTGCCTAACATTATACCGGTATTACCGTGAACGGTATAATATGGCCCAGCCCTATTAGTTACCATAAGCTTGAAACCATTCTCACAGAATAAATAAATTAAATAGAAATGTCCCGGATATATGAATTTGTCAACATATTCTTTTTTTCCATTTCTTTAAAGGCACATTCCCACATTATGTACTGCTGGTGTACCTGGTAGATGAAACAAACAGTTGGAGCCTGGCAGCCATACAGAAAGTGAACGTCGATGACCTGGAGCTCCTCCAGTCTGATGTTGAAAGCTTTGAGCTCACGGTTGTCCCTGTCCAATGGGATCACCTTAAACAAGCCGTCATACAGCCGCAGGCCAATCATGCGGCATTCTGGGTCTACAATTCCGATGATACCCGTCTCTGACGGACGCCCAATACGATCCTGCAAAAGAGCATTGGGTTAGGAACTGTTTAGTACTGGGAATGTATGAGAAAGCATCACATTCTGTAGCACATAGCTAGTTACATTTTCCCAGCTTTTATAGTCTAAGAAGTCCAAAATGTCACTGATATAAACCACATTAAAGAATACAAGAATTCTGAAATGTTACCTAACGGTGTTTACCAATTTAAATGGCAAATGGATAATTTAAAACATCCTAAATTAAGATTTATTAATATGAATGTAGTGGAGATAAAAAAAGAGTGAACTGCTGCATTCAACCAAGAAGAACAAAATACATACTGTCCTTCATATGAACACACCATAACAAATAGATTAATGTCCTTACAATGTGGCTCATGTCTATACATAACAATATTAGTGTTGTTGTCTCACCTGGACATTGCCATGGGCTCGGGTGATGATGTCAATGCTCTCCCCGGTCTGTTTGTATTCTAGGATGCAGGCGTTGTACTTAGATGTAAGAATGAACAGCAGGTCTTTGCTCTCACCCTGAAGAATGAGGAGGAAAAAGGCACCAGAGTTACATGTTATACACCTGATCGGCCTCTGTGAGCCCGATTAGAAGACAGTGTCTGCATGTGTCATATCCTATTTGTAATGTGCAGACTTTCACTATTTTTGAGAGGCAAAATTTCCACCCTCCAACCAACTTTGTAGATGATTGAGAAACACAGCACAGCACAAATCATTTATGGTGCAGTTTTATATATATATATATATATATATATATATATATATATATTAGCGACTGCATACAAAACCCCTTACCTTGGGCCTGAAGAGCTCCATAACAGCAATTCTGCCATACATGCCCACTTCTTTGACGGGCCTCAGGCCCTCTGCTGTGACCACATAGATCTCCAAACGTGTATTTTTAGCTATGAGCAAATTGAGGTCTTCAGCAGATGTGAAGTGACCTGCAGAAAACCAATGTTTACATTATATTCAATACACTGGTTTTAGTGTGAGAGTAGTGGGCACACAGAGAAATGAAAAATGTCCACAAATATCAGTAACTTGGGGCATAAATATTCTGGTGCTTCTCAAATATATTTATATATGAGCTTAGCTGCTGATTTTTAATGACTTCTTTAGTCTTCAGCTAAATTACTAAGTCTATTAGCAGCTTAAAAATAACTTACGAGGAAACTATTCAACTTGCTCAAGTGTTCCAATTTATCACAATAAGGAAAACAGCAAATAATTACTTGTGTTCACAATTGTCTAAAAAATATATCTTGGCCAAACTGGTTCATTCCATTATCTACTCCAACAAAGGTAACTGTATCAGAGTTAGTGCTACAATCAACGTCCTACCATGAAAAGTAGTAATTTAGAAAAGTAGTAATAGAAAAGTAGTAATTTCATAAGTATCATACACTCTGATTGCACTTGGCACTATCTATTATCTATTATCAGATTGCTTAACAATTAAAGTAACTTGTAAGTAGTAGATTTCACGTCTTGACTATTACACGTGAGCACTCATCTCAATTCGTCACCTCATATCATCTCGAGGTCTCTACTATCGCCATGAAAAATAAAAAGAGAGTGAACATGAAGAGATGATGCATCCTACGCAGCCATTTCATGAGTGCATGTCAAAGTGTAACTTTAATGTGACAGAATTCCTATTGGTCTAGCCTGAAATACAAAAAGACAGCAGCATAAGCGTGTCTATGAGCTTTACATCACGGTTTTTGTGAGTCAAATGAACGAAAACTTAATCTAGCTTAACTCGTTTAAAGTGGGGCACTAAGTCTGTGTGATATGCTAATGTGTGTGAGCAGAGGAAGCGCATTTTGATCCGCAGCAACTGACGTGCAGGACACAGCTAACGTTACATCAAAAAGAAGAAGCAAGAAAAAAACGTCTGCCGTGTTTATATTAAAGCAGACGTGACAAGAGACGTGTGTGTTAAGACACGCATACAAACGAGCAGAACCTATGTGACAAGTAAACCGTTGACATAGCAAAACAAGAGCTAGCGGCTACTACAGGCCCGTTTGGAGCACTTTAGTTGTAGCGCGGGAGCAAAGCTAACATGCAGGTGGCAAATGTTTCCTTACTGCACAACGGCGAAAAACAGCGCGGATTTACCTGTGATGCAGGCGTTAACCGCCGTAGGTTTCTGGGCTGTTACAACGTAATTGTACGACATTTTTGACAAAAACAAAAGACAAACACCAGAATAGTGTTTAATCTCTCTCAAGTGACAAAATCATTGATAATAAAGCTTCCGGAAGTAGAAAGCTGAGCGCTGTAGAGGTCTGAGATTGAGCACTCCTAGCGACGCGGAGGACTACCAGCAAGGCAATGATTTTATTTATTTATGCTGCGTATTGTCCAACAATAGGAGGAAAGCGTTACATAAAACGGGAAAAGCATTAGTCAATCGCTAAAAGAAAATATATTCATATAAAATGTAAAAATAAATAAATAAAATGAAAGTACAACTCTGACCACTTAGGTGATCAGTAATTTAGCTTATATAAAGAGCTGTAACGCTGCAACAAAATGGTGTTAATATTTTTTTAATGTTGCAAAAACTTAAAAAAAAACTGTCTGTTTTGATACAAGCTGCTCGAGATATTAAATCTTTGCAATTTTATGGGAAGAACACAGAGAAAGCAAATTAAACTCCCAATGCCAATATAAAATATGTTCTCGCCCTATCAGAAAATGGCTAAAATGCACTCAAATTCAGGTATTTCACACACAACAGCTTAAAAACGAGTGCGCCACCAGGATTTTTCCCCTGTAGTGAGCAGTGACCC
Source organism: Pelmatolapia mariae (assembly GCF_036321145.2). Lineage (NCBI taxonomy): Eukaryota > Metazoa > Chordata > Actinopteri > Cichliformes > Cichlidae > Pelmatolapia > Pelmatolapia mariae. The sequence continues at coordinate 10,622,645 of NC_086227.1, read as the reverse complement.
CTGCTGTCTCACTAGTACTATTACAGAACAAAATGTTTCCTCAATTATTCCTGAATAAAAGCGAATACAAAATCGATTCTCTCACATGTGTAATGCACCGAGGGTGAAAAGCAGTATTTGCCTGTAATACGAAAAATATTTCTTTAATATTTGTTGTTTTTGAATATATCGTTGCAGAAGAATAAGATATCTGCGTTGAATAACGCTGCATTCATGTAATGACTGCATAATAGGAAGAAAAAGTAAGCGCTTTTTGTCTAATTTAGGCTATTCATGTACTTTAATATTATAATATTAGTCGAACCTTTCACAAAAAAGCACTTTGAAGACAGGTACAGTCAAACAGGGCACTACTTTTATGAGTTGATTGTGTACATCATGTTGTGCTTTGTTGTGTGTTGTTGGATTTGTGTTGTGGTATATATGAGCACATTAGGACAGATTCCTATCAATCGCGTCGCTGAACTGGTAACAGTAAACTTGAATTTGAACTTAATTTTGCTCTTCTCATTGTATATTGTTCAGCATTTTCGAGTTCACGTTGATCCCACCATATCAGAACCGTTGCCACGGTGTCGTTGCCATGGAAACGCGTCCCCGTGCGGCAAACTGACCTTTATTTAATGGAGGCTCCAGAAAACACGAAAAAGCACAGCATGAGTATAAAAATACATATAAACCGTGGGAATAACCTGGTAAGTTACTTGCTGTTACTTAAAAATGATCCCCATAAACCTGTGAAATTTGCTAACATTGCGGCATAACAGTCTAACGGAAGTCTACGTACGGAAGTCTACGTCTAAGAAGCTTTATTTTTACCTTAAAATTCACGAAGCAGCAAATTACCTTTATAACCCAACATTACCGTCCAGCAATTCCGAAAGAAACTTTGAGGTGTTCGCTTCTAAACTGTTATTGTTTTACAGTAAATGATTATAGCTCACCTTCATAGAACCTGGAGTGTAGTATAGGAATATAGCATGCTATATATGTAGCTATAATTTTTTTGCAGTAGATTTCATTATCCTTATGTTCATGCGATTCAGTACAGCACATATATATATGTAGGGATGAAATATATAGAGAACATCATTTAAAGAGAAGAGGAAGTCATCTGTAATGGACAACAGTAGAAACCCTCTCCACATTCTGATGGCTGGCAGGTACCCTCTGTCCCCCCACCCCCATGCATTTATTAGTTATCAGTCCATTAAAACAGTGAGCAGGTAATCTACTACTTGGGATGTTGGTAGTTCAATTCCTGGATGTTCCAGTCTGCATGCCAAAGTGTTCTTGGGTAAGGCATTAAAGCCCAAGTCCATCATCCATCAGCGTGTGAGTGTTAGATTGCGGAAAAAGTATTTTTAAAAAGGGCTTGTACGAATGAGGAATGCGGCAAGTAGTGTAGAAATGTGCTATATAAGAACCAGTCCATTTGCAATCTTTTATTGTATTGTATTGTGTATCCCTATTTTTAACTTTATTTATTTATGACTGGAGGAATGTTTGCTTTTTAAATGGAGCTGCTGGATATCTATATCTGTATATCTGTTTAATTGTTTTAAGGCTCAATAAGCTTTTTAGAGCTTCCCAATTAACTTATTATCTTTTATTGGTCCAGTTATTCATCACTACATGAAATTAGAATTGTGTTTGTTAAAAAAAGAAAATTGCAAATGTTTTAGTTGGCTATTCTTTTTCTTTCTCCTTGTATTATTACATAACTTTTACCACCACTTACCACACTTACTACCAAATATATTTTAAAAAAAAATACTAAAGTAAATGGGCAAATATCAAAATAAAATATAACACAAGTAGCACTTGGTTCAAGATTATTTCATTCAAGATTGTATGCAGTTATGCAAAGCACTGGAGTTAAAATTCTATTTGCAATAATGTCATAGTAAAATGTCAGTCAGTTTTCATTCTCATCAATGACCATCCATCATTGACCTAATTAGAAAACTCAAAGTTACATTATGTGTATTTGGCCAGGTCAGAGCTCTCTCTATATTTCCAGTCCCTCATTTTAAATCTCATCAACAGTTGTTTTCTTATCTAATAGCTTACATGGAGACTGGTGGAATATACATTTGATGTTATGCTAAGTACATTTTACTTCAACAAGTATCTAAGTGAATTTAATGTAATTAAAACTTTATTTTAAAATGTGATATAATCTTCAGTAAATGTTTACCGCTTGCTTGTATTTCATTTCTTTTCTTTTTAGCAATCAAAAAGAGGAGACAGCTTTCAGAGTTTGGTGCGGGTTGAGTTTGATGGAACATTGCTGGGAGAGTCAGATGAGAAGCAGGGTAACCCCATGCAGGACTGTATTGACTACAAATTTACCTGCATCTTCCGCTGTCCAAATGACGCTCAGGCTCTCAGTGACATTGCCCAAAAACCGATCGTATGTAAGTCGAGATTTGAAATATTCTCCTGTCTCTGATAATATGATGAATCTGAAAGTGGTGCTAACCAGCAGCTGAAACATTTCATTTCATTCTGTTTTCTTTCAGTTTGATCAACACTTGTTTTTTGTTGCTTTTTCTTACATTTTTGTTGTGAATACCTTATGTAATTGGTGACAGGAATCTCCTTGATAACCAAACTTGCTAAAAATGTCCACTGTTGTGTTTAATGTATATGGTTTTGTGGTGGTCAGTGACAGTGATAGAGGTCCTGGCTGAGGAGAAGAATGATGAACCAAGACAAGTGCCTCTGGGCCAGGCTGTTGTTGACCTCCTACCACTGTTACAAGGTACAGCTATAACCATCGGGTCATTCCGTACCAGATCAGTCAGATCTGACATAAGTTCCCACCTGGCTCCTTCATAATCAGATGACTTTTTTTTCTATGATAAATGTAGCTTATTTATTGCTCATGCAAAAAGTTAAATTCATACTATGAAAAGTTTCTGAATTAAAGGCCCTGGAAGGTGGGTTGAAATTTGGTACATTTTTGAGCCCCTAACCTCATAACTGTTGAAGCTAGCCATATGAAACCTTCAAAGCTGCAAAAACAAATTTAAGCTCTCTTATAAACTGAAAACAAATAATTTTATTTTCCTTACTTAGAGTATAACACTCCAAATGCAAAATCTAGTTCTAATTTAGCAGTTTTTTTCTCTAACCAACCTTTAGCATCAGTGTACCTACAGTATCTACATTTACTTAATTTCTGATACCGGGCTCATCTTCTAGCACTGATCCCTTTTCAAAATTGGTTTCTGGTATAGTCAGCATATCTTCCCAGCTAACAGCTACTTTGTATGGAGGTCAGAAAAGCAAAAACTCATTTCAGAGAGCTTTTCTTAGCAGAGCAGGACTTTCATTTGTTAGAGTGATTTTCTCTTTGTCTTCAGGTCAATGCAGTTTCTCATCCACAGTCTCTGTCAATTCGGTGCCCAACCTCCGGGCCAAATCCGCCCAGGACACCGGCCTCAAGGTCAGTTGAGGACTCTGCAGTCATTCTCTTGGAGAGTGAATGACTACATTCTCTGCTATTTTTACATAGCAAAGTAACCCAAATAAATTACAAGTGTTTTCGTGTATTTTTAATATTGACAAAAGATTGAACATCTTTAAATGCACTTAAAAACAGCACTGATCAGACGTGCTTGCATATAGTTCTGACTGAAAAAGTGAATTAACAATTAAACAGTTATTTCTTATTATATTGTATTAAGTCTACAGGGTGGGCCATTTATATGGATACACCGTAATAACATGGGAATGGTTGGTGATATTAAAGTCCTGTTTGTGGCACATTAGTATATGTGAGGGGGCAAACTCCTCAAGATGGGTGGTGACCATGGTGGCCATTTAGAAGTTGGCCATCTTGGATACAACTTTTGTTTTTTCAATAGGAATAGGGCCATGTGACACATCAAACTTATTGGTAATGTCACAAGAAAAACAATGGTGTGCTTGGTTTCAACGTAACTTTATTCTTTCATGAGTTATTTACAAGTTTCTGACCACTTATAAAATGTGTTCAATGTGCTGCCCATTGTGTTGGATTGTCAATGCAACCCTCTTCTCCCACTCTTCACACACTGATAGCAACACCGCAGGAGAAATGCCAGCACAGGCATCCAGTATCCGTAGTTTCAGGTGCTGCACATCTCGTATCTTCACACCATAGACAATTGCCTTCAGATGACCCTAAAGATAAAAGTCTAAGGGGGTCAGATCGGGAGACCTTGGGGGCCATTCAACTGGCCCACGACGACCAATCCACTTTCCAGGAAACTGTTCATCTAGGAATGCTCGGACCTGGCACCCATAATGTGGTGGTGCACCATCTTGCTGGAAAAACTCAGGGAACGTGCCAGCTTCAGTGCATAAAGAGGGAAACACATCATCATGTAGCAATTTCAAATATCCAGTGGCCTGGAGGTTTCCATTGATGAAGAATGGACCCACTATCGTTGTACCCCATATACCACACCAAACCATCACTTTTGTTGGTCCAACAGTCTTGGAGGGATCCATCCAATGTGGGTTAGTGTCAGACCAATAGCGGTGGTTTTGTTTGTTAACTTCACCATTCACATACAAGTTTGCCTCACCACTGAACAAAATCTTCTGCGTGAACTGAGGGTCCTATTCCAATTTTTGTTTTGCCCATTCTGCAAATTCTGTGCGCCGATCTGGGTCATCCTCGTTGAGATGCTGCAGTAGCTGGAGTTTGTAAGGGTGCCATTTGTGAGTAGCTAATATCCGCCGAAGGGTTGTTCGACTAATGCCACTCTCCAGTGACATGCGGCGAGTGCTACGCTGTGGGCTCTTGCTGAATGAAGCTAGGACAGCCACTGATGTTTCTTCATTAGTGACAGTTTTCTTGCGTCCACATTTTGGCAAATCCAACACTGAACCAGTTTCACGAAACTTAGCAAGCAGTTTGCTGACTGTAGCATGGGAGATGGGTGGTCTCGTAGGGTGTCTTGCATTGAAATCTGCTGCAATGACCCGGTAACTGCGTTCACCAGATATCAACACAATTTCGATCCGCTCCTCACGTGTTAAGCTCTTCGACATGTCAATGGCTGTGAACAAAGAGAAACTTATAAGTAACTCACGAAAGTTACGTTGAAACCAAGCACACCATTGTTTTTCTTGTGACATTACCAATAAGTTTGATGTGTCACATGGCCCTATTCCTATTGAAAAAACAAAAGTTGTATCCAAGATGGCCGACTTCTAAATGGCCACCATGGTCACCACCCATCTTGAGGAGTTTGCCCCCTCACATATACTAATGTGCCACAAACAGGACTTTAATATCACCAACCATTCCCATGTTATTACGGTGTATCCATATAAATGGCCCACCCTGTAGATTACCAACACAGACTCTACAATTATTTAGCATCTATTGCCTTTTTTCGATGGTTACAGCTAAAGTACAATATTAAACCAAAACAAATGCTACAATTTGAGACTATTTATTGTCTGGTCAAAAAGAAGGCTCCCAGGCTCAAGTGGTATCTGGTAAAAAAAAAAAAAAGTTTAGTATTTAGTATTTTTAACCCACTGGCAGGTTGGGTTGAGTATATAAAAAGAGATTCCAAATATTAGTTTTGCAGACATTTTAAAATAATGCATTCAACACATTTGGCAAAGCCTAAGAAACACACAGTGTGTTTTGTTAAATTAATACTAATTCCAGACATGTAGACACTTTAGTTATATATGAAATGTGTAAAATAACAACTAGAAACAATAGAAAGATAGTGGACTGTTGAAAAATAGAATTCACAATTTAACTTTTTTTGTACTTATACATTGTTTTAAGAGTGTATCCATATTGCCCACAGTTCCCCAACAAAGATAGGAGTGCAACCAGAATGAAGCAAGGGGCCAGCCAAGGAGTTTTTAAATGGAAAATGAAGGTAATCCCATTACTCTACAGGGACAGTTACAGTAAGCATAAATAAAATATCCCTAACATGCAGCCTCAGATGAGCCTTCGGGGGTTCAGGTCTATCTAAAAGTCCCTGCGCCCCCTTAGGTGAATTCTACAGATTTATGACTAGAAATCCAAATTAGTCATAGAGTTTGGTAAAGAAAAAGTAAAATACCAACATCACAGGTAAGTTGCTGCTCAAAATCAGTTTAATAATTCAGCAAACAGTAGCTTCATCCATGCAGCAACTAGCATGACATCGGAGGGTATTAACTCTGGTGCCCATGCAAGTTGGACTTTGAGAAATACCCCTCATGTCTAAAAAGAAGAACCAAAAAGAGGTCATTCATCAGCTTGTGCATCTAATTTTGAAGTATGAGCTCACTTAAAAATTGTAAAACAAATGGAAATGTGTTGAGTCAGTGACCCTAACTGTCTAAGTGTGTGGTGAGTTCATTAATCTACCTCTTCACCTTGAGAAAATATCTCTTCTGTTTCATATACTATGAAATCTGAAACAGATATTTTTGCACTTTTCTGAGTGTACTATATCACTGTATATGTATATGTATATGTATGTATTCATTTGGTTGTGCAACCTGTCCAGGTGGCCCAGTGTATAGATTTGTTAATTTTTCAGCTCTATGTGAATATTTACTCAGTATTTGTGATCTGTCCTTGTTTTCCTCCATTTTTTTTTTTTGCCCACAAAAATGCATTGTATTATTAGGTTGTATGGGGGTTTGAAAACAGGTGATCTTTGTCCTTATTGAGTGCTTATGTGGTAAAGCTAACTTCACCAAGTGAACAGTGAAAGACAGAGCAGAGCTTTGCTCATTCCTTTCTATAGACACCTTAATTTTAGGTGTTACTTTGTCACTTTAAATGTGGTATTGCGGTGTTATAAATTAACCAACAGCTTTTCTAATCAACACATTCATGGTGAGAAAGCCAAAGACCGGCACTTCATTTCATTTATCATGTGAAATGCTATGCTAGCAAGGTTCAACTCCTAATACTAAACAACCTTGTTGTTAGATTACAAATAAAATGTGATATGCATCAAATAAAATACAGATAGAAATACAACAGATAAAAAGTGCAACAGGCCAGAAAAAAACAAAAACTAAGCTGTATAAACTGTTAGTGAGTCCGCTTATCCTTTTCAGTGGCAATATGTTTTTGTTGGTTTATTTTCAGGCATAGATTGTTACATAGACTTGTATAGACTTGAACATGTTCGTTTTAAGGTGTTGTTAAACATAACTGTTTTTTTTTTCTCTGAAGATTGCTGGCTTATGATAAAGAGAAAAAAAACAGCCACTTACATGTATTATATGTTAAATATGTGAATTTACATGTGAATTTACATATAATGATAAAATGAGCTTTCATTGCACTCAGGCATTCGTTTAGTGTTGTGTATTATGGTTTGAAAAGCACTTAGAACCCAAGGATTTGTATTCAGTATGGTTAAAGCAGTATATCGATGAAATATATAAACTGCTCTCCTTTTTTAGCTGCCTACCCTCGATGTGAGTGTCAGTGTGTTGGATCCAATACTGTCCGAGGCTGACCTATCAGCCTCTAATCTACTAAAGGTAACTTTGGAGACAGCCTACTCTGTCCCAGACTCATGGATGCTGCCATCCGGCCCTGCTCCCACTACCTTCACATACACTGCTGCCCTAGAGATCCCTCTTACTGCAGACGTGAGTGTTATACTGTGCTTTTTATGTGGCCTCTTAAGGCATACTGCTCTATTCACACTAGCTTAAAATGTCAATCTTTTCAAGGGTGACGCGTTTTTGACAAATGTAGCTTTACTACTGCTTTGCTCCCAGCAAGACCAAGTGCTAGTGTTCCCTGAAGGGCAGCTGAAGGCAGGGGGGCAGAGAGAAGAAAAGGAACGTCAGAAGAAGAGGCCCCATAGGGACACACTAGCTCCAGAGAACCACTTCCTGCCTGGAGTCTTTTTCAAGCCAGAGGAAATTGATCAGGAGGATGGCGAGCTGACTGCTTTAGAGGTAAATACAAATGCAGCTTGTAGATACTACCAATAATGTTAGCTGGAATGTCGCAAAAAAAAAAAGGAAAGAAAGTTAAAAACACTCTTAAAGTGACCTCGAGATTTGATAATCAGTTTTGTTCATCAGTTTGTTACCTGTTGAAGTTCAGGGTGTGCCTGCTGAGCTGGTGTCAACATTCACTCAGCTTTAACATCACCCTGGGTTCTTGGCCAGCTTAGCATTACCATTCTATCTGTACAGATGCTTGCAAAGCAGCATAATGCTAACACAAGTTCCTGGATGCGTTTTGCACTTTACCATTGTTCTCTTTTCCTTTTGTGCAATAAAAATAAATGTAATGTCCATATCCATACTATAGACCGTGCCATTTATTTCCCTTTTAAAAAGAAGGAAATAAAGTATTAATTTGCACATATGAGACACATGGAATTTTAGATTGGGATTTTATCGTATTTGCTACATTCACTACATCACACTGATGTAGAAGTCTGAAAAACAGACAAAATTTCATCCATCAAATGTGATATACGTGGCATTACAGGGTTAGACAGAGACAAAAACTAACAAAGATGGGTAATAAGGATCAGACGAACTGGATCAGATTCTAACTATCCCTGTCCCTAACAGGGACACCAACCCTTAGCATATCCTTCTTCACTATATCCATGAACCTCCTCTGAGATCTTACTCTTTTCCTCCTGCTTGACAGCTCCCTCTTTATATATTTGTCCACTCAACAAATCAAGAACTGAGGAAAATAATAAAACCCAAGAATCAATGTTGATAAACTTAAAGGAAGACAAAAACTCAGAAATCTCAGAAAACCACAGATAATCCAAAAACCACAATTCCATTGAAGATAACAGCATGTGAAAGCTTATTTACAGGCTTGTGGTGTAAATGTTCCCACAGGACCGGGCATTTCGTGATGAGGCAGAGACCACGAAGAACAGAGTGAGCTGGGACACAGAGATGTACTGCTTTCTGGACGCAGGGGGAACTACAAGGTTGGAGGCTGAGTATGCAAATCACTCCTTTATTTCTCTGTGTATCGGACCACCATGCTACCTGCTGGCTACAATTTTAAGAATTTAATCTAGAAAGGGAAAGTCACCAGTTTCTTTGTTACAGAACACATGTTATAGCAGAGTCTAAGAGCAGGATTTCCTTATTCAGAACATTTCAGGCATGCAAGGAAATCAGAAAGTAATGAAAAAGGAATTTGATCTTATCACTGATTTTAGGCACACAGTGAGCATGTGATCTGTGCAAGTATAAGTAAATAGGCTTAATGCTTAGAGTAAAGGTCAAATCTATGAAAGAAAAAACAACTAGTGCAGTGGTTTTCACAAAGGTCCACATGAGAAATTGGGACTGTTGTGAAGGGCTGCACCAATAAGCTGAACTCAGTTATTATGCTCAATATTAACTGTATCACTATAAAATGCTACTGGTAAGAGTAGATGTTACAGTTAGACAACGAAAATGTGAAATATCCATAGTAAAAATGGAGAAATTTTATCACAGTTTAATCAACATTTTCCAAAATGACACTTTTTTTCCTCGGTGAAAGAAATCTAGTCTGTTTTACCAACCCTTTGTTTGTTTGCTTGGCAGTAACGCTGATGTTGAAACTCTCTCAAACAAATACATGAATCCACTCCTTGTTTCTCTAAGTATCGCCAAGACAACAGTAGTTCTTAACTGGAAATCAAAGAAATAGTTACATATTAACATCCAGACAAACCTTCTCATTGAAGACACACATTTAGAAACCATCACATTCTTGCAAAAAGACAATAGAGCTGTATTTATCAACATTTTAAACCCATTTTTTGAATTCATTAAACATGGTGATGATGATGATGATGATTATTATTATCATTGTTGTTGTTTTTGTTGTTGTTGTTTATTTTGCCAGAACAATTTAATATGTGACCTTTGGACTGGTGGGTTCTGGAGTTGCTCACTAGGTGGGTTTGGGCTGTGGTGGGACCTCGGGGTGGTCTTGGACCTCCATCCGCTGTGCCCCATCTCTCATGTTGTCAGCCAACTAATGACATTGTCTTTGCAACACATTAGGAAACAAAAATAAAACAAAGGAATAAAGAAAGGAAAAAATAATAATATAAAACAACTGTAATACACATGAAAGGGTAGGTTAAACATGATTAAAGTGGGATTCGCATCTCACAGTGTTTTTTTTATTACATCACACAAGATTAGGGTTACCAAAAATATAGCAAGCTTTTACCGTAATATAAAAAAAAAGATCAAGGCACTCATGTCAGTGTAAGCCGATATAGGTTGAATGGGTGCCTCTGGGTTGGGAGGGGGTGAATGGGATGTCCCTTGGGCTGCACCCTCCATGCCTTTGGTGAATTGCTCTAGGGCAGACAATTTCAAGTAGTTAAAAGGGAAATCATGATTTATTAAAATCGCACATCCACTTCCCTCCCTATTTACTTGTTTATTTACCGATCGATTGATTATTTTTTTCTATTTTTGCTACTTATACTTTATAATGACACTGCTATAATTTCAGGGCTAGCAAAATCCTATCTCTCAAAAACTTCTGTTCCAGTGCATTTGCAATGAAGTTGCATTCACTTGCACACATACATTAAAAAAAGGGGGGGGGGGGGAGCAGCCACCTTTTTTTTTTTTGTATTAATTGATTTGATTAAAACCTTTAAAATAAAAGCAACAAGGTTATATTGTTATTTCCCACAATATTATAAAAGAAAAAACGTATTTGTTGGGGAAATCAGAAGTTTTTGGTGGCTGAAATGGGACAATTTTCCCATTCACCTCATCTGGACTAATAAGGGGCCAGATGTGGGTCTGGAGAATGTGCTGTCCAGGTCTGATCTAATGCAACAAATAGGCACTTAAGAATGATTGACCTATAGTGGAAATAGCGCTGATGGAAAACACAAAGAGAGAATATAAAAATGTGTGTATCAGTACTGATTGTAATTTCAGGCTGAAGCAAAGGATAACTAAGAGCAGATTGTGGCCAGTGGAGATCATGAGGTCATTGGCTCCATTATCAAAGGTTAGTATTCCTTTTCATTCTCTCTTCTTTGGTGTTTGGATTTCCAGTATTTAGGATATCATATGCAATAAGCTTAGAAAAAACAACATGTGATTTTAAGTCTAACTGAGATGGAGACCACACCAGACCTGTGTGTGTTTGTGTGTAGTCAGGTGCTGAGGACTCAGAAATCCCCTTCCATGGTTTGGCATTTATAGACTTTGGGCAGCTGCTGTATCCTGGAGTCCAGCGAATCCGAGGAGCATACAGCGTTCAGCCTTTCTCTGAGGAAGATTTGCTGAATAAGGTTCCAGTAACACACATATCACTCATTTGCTTTAAATTTGGTTTCCTTGTAAAATATAAATAAAAACAGAATAGAGTACTTAGTTAATCTCACAAACCAATATTTTATTCACAGTAAAAATTAGAAAACAAATCAAATATTAAAACTGAGAATGTATATTTATGCGTAAAATATGGGTTTATGAGTTTTGGAAATAATTTTACTCTCTTTATAAATACAATTTACACAGTGTTCCAACTCTGGGGTTGCAGTTGATATTACCTTTATTTAAATAGGGCTGTTAAATTGCTATGTGCATTGTTTAACCTCTATTAAAATGATTTTTTTTCATTGATCTTGCACTCAAAGGCCAAGCGAAGCATCAGTGTGTTAAAGGAAAAAGCCAAGGAAGCTGCCAGCCAGGCCAAAGATATTGCCAGCTCTAACAAAGCAGGAAAGAACATGAATGGAAGCAACAAGGGACCCACAGATTCCAATGAGCAAGGCAAAAAGGTCAAAAGTTTTGATGGTCACAAGTGAATAATTCTTTAGAGTAACAGCGGTTGCTTTTTCCCCTCACACAATTAAACCGGACTTCAGTTATAAGAAATTTTTGTTAGACCATAACATAAAGTTTTTTAAAATTATATCAGCAACATGCAAATCACAGTGAAGGAGCTGTGTCATTAACTGCAGCTGGCCTGCTGTGATTTGCACACAGCATATATGAACCTGAGCCACAAGTCAATGCCGAGGGAAATGTAAGCTCCATGTAAACATCAACATAACTCTGCACAGCATTAGCGAAGAAATCAATAAAATTAGGATCATTTACTGGAGACTCTGGTACCAGTTGCAGTTTAGTACAGCTGAGCAGAGATCAGCAGCAGTAGATATTCAAACTTACTGCACATCCTTATTACTGCAATATATAAGTCATATTTAGCTGATGTGTTTTCTGTTTAAGCAGAAATTTGGAAAACTTTAACTCTTCATTTGTGTTAATGGCAGATGTATGTGGAGGCCAGAACTTACATTATCATTGAGATAGCGTTGGAGAAACCGCTGATACCAAAAACATCACCAGAAGAGCTAGCCCAAAGGTAATGTGCTAATTAAACCACGTGGTGACTGAGTCTGACCTGCTTCTTTTGGCTCCATTATTAGATTGTAGCACCGAGATAGAGTTATACATTTATCAACACTTTCACACACACTTATGTGTTAAATTTAGTAGTTGCCCCCTCTGTTTCTGACTGACTGTGGAACACAAATGAGTGAGTGTATTGAGATGTTTTTGTGTTTCTTGCAGGGTGACGGCATTGATCCCTCCCAAACCTAAACGTCCAGCTGGTCCTGGTAGAGCAGAAAGAGTAAAGCACAGACACACACACACACACACACACACACACACACACACAATTAATCGCCCAGTCGAGGAGATTTGCATGCTTGATGTATTCTCTCCACCGGTGTGTGCTCCTGCAGGCTGTGCTGGACTTCCACAGGCAGGTAGCAAACACGGTGTCCCATGTTTCAGAACAGTGTGAGGAACTATTTGGAACAAGTCGTGAAATGCCCCAAGATGACAACAGCTTGGAGAAAATGAAGATTCAGTTGATGGGAGCGCTCAATGACTCTGGGAGACACTTTGTCTTCAAGGAACAAATGAAGGTCAGACCAACTGCACACATCTATGATGGATTAATGAAAGTTACAAGGACATTGAAACTATTTTTAGGGATCGATCTAATGGTTCTGGTCATATTTTTCCTCTACGTTAGTGTCATTATTTCTCCACAACGGCTTGTGTATATTTTTGGTTTGTAGCATGCAGTGGTGAGGATCGTACGTGACAAGATGAGGCGGACAGAGCCGTTCACGGATGATCAACAGCTGAAGGAATTTGTCAGCAAACTCTATGTCTACCTGGTTGATGAGATGCACGTTGCTATGAGCAAGGTACCAAACACACACTTTCATATACAGTCTGTGAGGACATCTTTTGACTTTTTTGTTTTATCCTTTCTTCCTTAACAGATTTATTCTCCAGATGCTGTTGAGCACTACCCAGATAACATCCAGTTACACTGTTCTCAGCTCTCACATTTTGCCAGAGAGGCACAGCTTACTGGGAATTGCGAGCAGGCTGCATATTACTGGAAAGAGGTATAATAACAATGCTCTAAAGCTCATTGCTAAAAATGTTTTTGAAATAATCAGGAAGATTTATGTAAAAAAAAAAAAAAAACAGAACAAGGTTGACAAACAACTGTTTGCCTGACAGATTTAATTACTTGTTGTCAGAATGTCATATAAAGACTGGGTTATGTTTGTCTGTTATTCTCAAGAATATTTATAATAATGTTATGTTTGAATGTTTTTCTTTTGTTTCGTAAAGTAGACACAAGTCACATTGCAGCACTGAATAATGATAATGGTTGTTAAAATAGATGAAGTGGTTTCTGACATTTTTTATTAACCTGCAGCTAGTGGTCAGGCACCCAAATGAGCCCACCTATATGTTTGAGTGGGGAGGCCTGTACATGCTGACCGGAGACTACCTGAAGGCAAAAGAGTGTTATCATGATGCTGTGTCTATCGACCAAGTGCACCAACCCAGGTTAGAAATGCACTCCTTACAATATTGATATTCACTTTAAGCAAATCATTAATTTAATAAGAGATTAATTATTGAATAATTATTTTGGCCTGCATATTATATATATATTTAAATATTATAGACTGTATAAGTATAGTCTAGCCATCAGCTCAATTCTAAATCATGATGGTATATTATTTGTATATTATTATTTGATAGAGGAAGAGAGATATTTAGAGTTACTTCCTGTCACAGTATTCTTCATCTCCACTGTATTTTCTGACGTCACAAGCAATGAACCTACCTGCTTGTGCTTTATCTTTTATTGGAACATGGTTCAGTGGTTACTTAAAAACAGGTCGTCAAACAGTTTCACGAGTTCAAGACCCATATTTCTTTATCCTCTTCTTGCTCCAGCCTGATGATGTGTGGGGTATTGGCAGTGATGTTTGAGCATTACAGTGAGGCCCAGACTTTCCTTGAGCGAGCCACCAGCCTAGACCCTCTCAGCGTGGTGGCCTGGACGCTGCTGGGTGAGATGAGGATCTGTTTTGCTTCCTGCTGCTATTGTATCAGTGAACAGCAAAATGATACTACCAAACGTCATTTGTCAGTAGCTATTACTGTTTGTTGTCTACTCCCAGTGTAATGGAGGCCCCGCAGGTTACTCAAGACAGTTTGACTGTTGTGTGTGAGTTTCATAGATTTAGGTTGGTTTGTAAATCTGTCTTTAAAATATCCATCCATCATCTTCAATTTAGGGTTGGGTGGAGCCCAGTTTGTCATAGGGCGAGAGGCAGGGTAGTATGGAAGAAATATAGTGTCATCAGAATCCAACTATTTTTAGACATTGAATTTATAACACTGAATTTTTATCCTCCAAATTTCCCTGCAAAAAATATTCACCTGCAAAAATTCGCCTGCAAAAAATTCACCTGCAAAAATTCACCTGCAAAAAATTCACCTGCAAAAAATTCAACTGCAAAAATTCACCTGCAAAAAATTCACCTGCAAAAATTCACCTGCAAAAATTCAACTGCAAAAATTCACCTGCAAAAGTGATGACCTTAAATGACCCAAGCCAGAGCAATCAGCACTAGATCGAGTCGAGCGGCTCTCAGCCAATTAAATTACGCTGTTTGATCACATGACATCGTTAGCCAGCAGTGTGTCTCCTAGAAGATAGCTGTTTAGAGGTGAGGGATTAAGGCTGTATCCCAATTCAGGGGCTGTATCCCAATTCAGGGTCTGCAGCCTTAAAGTACGCAGCCTCAACGATCCTCAAGGGCCGCGTACTCAAAGACCGCTAAGGCCGGAAGTGCGAGGCTCGTGAAATGGGACGGTCTAGCCGCCGTCGCGCTGCCCAGGTTGCCTAGCAACCATAACACCAACCGCTGGAAACGTTTCATACAGCTTTGTTTGACAGAAATGAAGGAGAACGAATAGTTATGTCTATAACTTCTGTTCCCTGAAGGAGAGGAACGAGGTACAACACATAAGTATGGGATATCACGCCCTCGCGTGTCCTGGCTGAAGAAACCTTTATTCACGCCTTTAAGGCAGATGACGTGTGATGACACGCGCACGGCCCCGCCCGCACATATAGCCGCTGTCATCACAGTCATCCCTCAGTTCGATAGCCGCTCTTCACCGAGCCAACTGCTCAGTGGGGCCACCCTGTGTTGTACCTCGTTCCTCTCCTTCAGGGAACAGAAGTTATAGACATAACTATTCGTTCCCTTTCAGTCGATTCACTCGGTACAACACATAAGTATGGGACATATATACACGCCCCGCAGAGCAGCCACCGAACCGGAATGGGACCACCACATCCTTAGTGAGTGGTAGACCCAGCAGAAAGGACAGCATGAGCCACCGAAGGGGCTGTAACGTCCAACCGATAAAACCGCACAAAAGTGTGCGGCGATGCCCAACTAGCTGCTGCACAAATATCAGCTACAGGCACCCCTCTAAAAAGAGCCCATGAGGTCGCCATCCCCCTGGTGGAATGAGCTCCCACCCCGTGGGGCAACGCAAGACCTCTGGTGCCGTATGCCAGTGAGATAGCTTCTATAATCCAGTGGGACAGCCTCTGTTTGGACAGAGCTCTACCTCTATTTGGATTAGCGAAGCAGACAAACAGCTGGTCACATAAACGCACATCCTGAGTGCGCTCAATGTAGGTGCGTAGCACACGCACTGGACAAAGAGAATGCATCCTCCTCTGCTCCTCAGATTCAAAAGGAGGGGAGCAAAAGCTCAGCAACTCAAACTCCATTGAGCTATAAGATGCAGGCATGATCTTGGGAAAATAGGCAGCATTTGGACGCAATACGACCTTGTGGCCATCAGGAGAAAACTGTGTGCAGGCGGGATGCACAGACAGCGCATGAAGGTCACCCACTCGCTTCGCTGAAGCCAAAGCGAGAAGTAATGCGGTCTTATATGAAAGAAATTTCATATCCACAGACTCAATGGGTTCAAACGGGGGGCTACAAAGGGCCTCCAGCACCAAAGACAAGTCCCAAGCAGGGACACTGGACTTAAGCACGGGCCTCAGCCGGCGAACCCCTTTCAGAAAACGTATGGCGAGGGGATGAGCACCTGGTGTCACCCCATCAAAGCCAATATGACAAGCAGATATAGCTGCTAAATAAACCTTGATTGTCGAAAACGAAAGGCCTTTATCCAGCAGCTCCTGCAGGAATGTCAAAACATCCACAATAGAGCACTGAAATGGGAGAGTATGGCGGTCCTGGCACCATTGCTCGAAGGCTCGCCATTTGTAAGCGTACAAGCCTCTAGTAGATGAGGCTCTAGCGCTCTGAATTGTCGCTATCACACTAGGTGGCAAACCCTTAGCAACCAAGTTTAACCTCTCAGCAGGTAAGCATGAAGGCGCCACAGATCCGGGCGCGGATGAAACACTTCTCCTCCCGCCTGAGAGAGGAGATCCCTGCGGAGAGGAAGCTGCCAAGGACTCGCTGCTAGCAGGCTGATTATCTCTGCATACCACGACCTCGCGGGCCACCAAGGGGCCACCAGGATCAGAGAGAGGGAATGCCGACGCACCCTCTCTAGAACTGGAGATATCATTTCCACTGGGGGAAATGCATACAGGAGCACGTCTGGCCATTGGTGCGCTAGCGCGTCCAAGCCCAAGGGTGCATCGTGGTCGATTATGGAGAAGTACAGGGGGCAGTGAGTATTTACCCTGGAAGCAAAAAGATCTATTTGCGCCTCGCCAAATAGATCCCAAATCTGAGCCACTATTGAAGGGTGTAACCTCCATTCTCTCACCAGAGGACCCCCCCTGGAGAGAAGGTCCGGCCCCAGGTTCAGGTGGCCCGGGACATGGGTGGCTCTTAGAGTCAGAAAATGAACACTGCACCATAACAGCAGAGAGCGAGACAGCTGCAACAGGGGAAGAGAGCATGTTCCTCCCTGCCTGTTTATGTAAGACACCACTGTTGAATTGTCCGTCCTGACTAAGACATGCTGGCCCTGCAGGACTGGACGGAAATGCTTTAGAGCTAAGAACACTGCTAACAGCTCTAAGTGGTTGATGTGCAGCTGGCGCTGAGCTGCGGACCAGATCCCTCTCACTGACGCACCCTCGCACAGCGCTCCCCACCCTCTTAGGGAAGCATCTGTGGACACCACCTTGCGAAACAACACCCTCCCAATCCGAGAGCCCTGATGCAGCAGCCTGGGCTCCCTCCAAGGACGGAGAGCTAGCATGCAAGACGCGGTTACCGGCAGCCTCCTCCGGAGGTGACGCGAAGCACACAAACGGTGAGAGAGAGTCCAGCGTTGAAACGCCCTCATTTTTAACAGTCCAAGTGGCACTACGGCGATCATAGATGCCATCATGCCCAACAAGCGCAATATAGTCTGGAAACGCAGTCTGCGTCCCAGCTGAAACTGAGCGAGGCAGCGATGAAACGCGGCCACTCTGTGCTCCGACAAACGTGCGCGGCTGGAAAGAGAGCATATTTCCAGACCGAGAAAAGTAATCTGTTGACTCGGGATTGGCGAGCTCTTTTGAAAGTTCACAGAGAACCCCAGTGTCTGAATGTGTGACAGAACCAGCGACAGCTGTGTCTCCGCCTGCTCTCTGGAGCAAGCTACGAGAGCCCAGTCGTCTAGGTAGGCTAAGATGCGGATGCCTCTCTCTCTGAGGGGCGCTAGCGCTGCCTCGGCACATTTCGTAAAGGTGCGGGGAGCGAGCGACAGCCCGAACGGCAGCACTAGGTATTCGTAGGCTACGCCCTCGAATGCAAACCTCAGAAACTGCCTGTGTTTCGGGTGTATAGCGACATGAAAATAAGCATCTGTTAGATCGATTGTCGCAAACCAATCTCTCGGGCCGACTGCATTCAAGAGCTGTCTGAGTGTTAGCATCTTGAACCTGTACGTTCGTAGATACGTGTTCAAGACTCGCAGGTCGAGGATGGGACGAAGCCCTCCCCCTTTTTTCGGAACAACAAAATAACGGCTGTACCAACCTTTGTCTGTCTCCGAAGCGGGGACCACTCGTATTGCTCTTTTCTGCAATAGCGCCTGTATTTCCTCTCTGAGTATCATGGCTGCCTCGGAGTTGACAATCGTGTTTACGACTCTTTGGAAACGAGGCGGCTTGACCCGGAACTGCAACCGGTAACCCATGGCAACGGTTTGCAGCACCCACGGAGAGGGGGCGCAAGCGCGCCACTGAGGGAAGTGAGCAGCCAGCTGGCTGACCTGCAGCACCGTCGGCGGGGCGTCGTCGCCCCCCAGTGTGTCTGCAGGGGACTGCATCACCTGCCTGACCTGGCTCATTCTGCCCGCAGGCTGAGCATTTGTGATTGTTTGAGAATAAACAACACTCTTTATTGATTGTAACATGGAAACATGTACATTCATACATTTTGTTGGATGCACCTTTTCTGGGGCACAACAATGAAAAACAGCGGGAACACTCGATGTGGTCACTTGAACATTTAACACACCTGAACAGGGAGTTACCTGAGGCAATTTGTGTGCAGGGGTTTTGTGCTTGGGAGACGGTGATAGGAAAGTGCAGCGCCTTCTGGGGCTGACAACCTGAACAGAACTTAAGCGGCACCTCTTGTGCGGCAACAGAGGGGTAAAAACAGCGTCTCCCTGCTGCTGGACCCCTTCTCCACTCGAAACCACAGCTAGGAGGGCTGAGGCTTCTTCCTCCTGGGCGTCGGGTCCCGTCGGGGGCCCGAGGGTGGGCCTTTGCCCCAGGCCGACTGGCGTGGAGCTCGGGCCGGAGGACGTGCTCTCGCCGGCGGCACACCCACTCCAGCAGTGGGCGCCGGTCTCTTGCCAGTCGTCAGAGGAGCGGCGGGCCTGTGAGAGCTAGCTGCGGGCTTGGGCTGGAGCTGACGTCTGGGGATGATGTCGCGCAGAGCTTCCGTCTGCTTCTTCCTCAGATCGAATCTAGCCTGAATGGCTTCAAGTGAATGTCCGAATAACCCAGCCGCAGACACTGGTGCGTCCAGATACACAGCTCTGTCCCTATCCGGGACGTCGGAGAGGGTCAGCCACAGGTGCCTCTGCGCCACTACTGTCGAAGCCATCCCTCTGCCCAGGGAGAGCGCTGCACAGCGAGACGCACGGAGGATGTAATCCGTGGTGACTCTGACCTCGTTAAGAAGAGGTGCCAGCGGGCTGTCATCAGGAACCAGCGATCCAAGCTCCGCCAGGCACATTGCCTGGTACGTCTGGAGCATGGTGACGGAGCTCATGGCGCGAGCAGTGCCGGCCTGAGCCCGATAAATCTTCTCCAGCTGCGAGGCAGAGAATCTGCAGTGCTTGGACGGCAGAGTTGCGGGGCCACCGACACCATGGTTATGGGACGGGGCCAGATAAGCAGCCAGAGACGGCTCCATAGGGGGTGGGTTAGCTAAGCCAGCCCCCTCGGCGCCGTCCAATTCCATGTACTGTCCATAGCCGGGCACAGTGACGCGGGTAGACAGAGGTTTGTCCCATGACGCTGTTAGCTCGCAGAGAAAGTCTGGGAACATGGGAAGGCAGTTTTTGGCCGTTGCGGGCTCCGGTGGGAGGAAAAAACCCGCGAACCGCGACGGCTTCCGAGCTGGTGGAGGAGAGGGCCAGTCCACCTGCAGCTTCTCAGCAGCACGGCGAAACAGGGAGAAAAGAGAGGTGTCATCGTGGCCGACCGGCGCAGCAGCGGCGGCACATTGGGCCGACAATGAGCTCTCCTGCTCATCCTCCGACAAACCATGGATGTCCAGGCCGATGTCCAGCACGTCATCGTCTTCCTGGGGAGCGCTGGCGGGCTTCAACCCAGGCTGAAGCCCGTCAGCGCTCCTGCATGGTTCCGGCTCGTCATCGGCTAACCCGTCAACATATTCCATGTGGTCAGCCCAGCTAATCGCGGGGACATCGACCGGAAAATCCTCGTCTTCGGACTCGGACGAAGCCGGGGCTCCAGACTCGGAAAGGAGAGGGTCATGCCGTGCGACAGCCGAGCGTCCCAGCACTCTTTCCACAAACGTCACCCGTCTTTCCAGGGTCGAGCGCCGGAGCTGGCGACAAAACGCACAGGCTTCGGGCTCCGTCAACGCTCTCCTAGCGTGGACGATCCCCAGGCAGACAGGGCAGGCATCGTGCTGGTCGCTGTCGTGCAAAGAGAAACCGCATCCCTGAGGACAGGGGCGAACAGAAGATTTCTGCTTTGCTCGCTTCGGTTTGGAGTCCATTCCAAAACGCAAAGCGAAACGCTGCACAAGAAAAACTTGAAAATAGCGCTCCGCGGGCAGCCTACGCACCAACTGGGCGGTGGAGGCTAACACCAACAGGGGCAGTTAAGCTAAGTTCAAGTTGGCAGACAACGGAGCTAACTAGCAGCAGCTAGCTAGCCCAACTCAGCAGAGGTGTTCTCAGCGAGGTGAAGAGCGTAAGAACTGAGGGATGACTGTGATGACAGCGGCTATATGTGCGGGCGGGGCCGTGCGCGTGTCATCACACGTCATCTGCCTTAAAGGCGTGAATAAAGGTTTCTTCAGCCAGGACACGCGAGGGCGTGATATCCCATACTTATGTGTTGTACCGAGTGAATCGACTGAAAGGGAACATATTTTGTTCGTGTGTTTGTTTCTACACGAGCTTTGTGTGATTTAATAAGTCACACAAAGCTCGTGTAGGTGTAGCCATGAGGCTGAGACCGCAGGACTGTAAAACATGATTGTTGGCCTTCATATCTGTACCGAACAGTCATTTAGGATTAGCTAGTAAATAACAATTAGCCAATGTTGTTCATGAGACTGAAGTCAGTGTAAATATGATATGGCCAATATTATAGTTATTATATTAATCATTATTAGTTATTACAGCAGTGAGTTTGAACTCTCAAATCAAATCACTTCTATTGTCACATCACATGTGCAGGTACACTGGTACAGCACATGTGAGTGAAATTCATGTGAGTGAACTCTGTGTCTAACACTGAGCTTCAGTAAAGATTCAAGTTCCAGTTATTTATATGTCCTATCACCTTAAATCTTCACTCAAAGACAAATATGTTTGACAGTGTATATGTATTATATATAAGAGACAAATGTTGTTCGTTTGATATGTTGGCATTACTAAATTTGGCTCAATGCTCACATATATGTGTAAAAAGAAAATGTACGAGCTGTGATAACTGTTGCTGATAGAATGAAGAGTAGACTGATATATAAAATATTCCTTTATTGGGTGAGAAAATCAGACCATGTCATAACTGCTTTAAGTCATACAGAATAGATATCAGAGCCTTAAACAGACTGACTTCTGCTAAATGGGTCAAACTGGGCAGAAAGTATACAAACACATAACATCCTTATAGAATATGATGTAACACTATAGATCAACTTACCTCTGAGTATATAAAGCATATAAACAATTACAGCAATATGATGCAACAAACACAGCAGTGCTACTAATCCAAAATACTCAAAGCTTCATAGAACTGAAACAAACATTTATTTTTAGCTCCATTCTGCTGCTGATACATACTTTAGGTTTCTGAACATTAAACTTGTTGCTGCCTTTCATAGTGTGTAACTTGAAGGCCCTGAGTACTTTCTCCCACACTGAAAACACTGGAATGATAACATTATTTGAACATTACCTAATAAGACTGATTCAGGACAGACAATTAGTTATTTTAAACTTTCCTAGCAGTCCTTCACAAACAGGAACAGTCTGTCTATTCTCTCCATCTGTCAGCTGCTGCTGGCTCTTCCTCCTCCTCTTCCTCACACACTGCTGAGTGTGTCCTGGTGGATCATCAGGGGTGCAAAGCCTCACAGATGATGTGCAGCAGTGGGTCCCTCAGTCTGTCCTCACTCTGGACACTTGCAGTCGTCACACATGGAAATCAAATGTGTGATAAGCTGCAGGATTCAAACACAAGTGTAACTTATAAATACATGTTCATACTTTTATTCCACAATCAGAGAGAAAGAAACAGAGAGAGAGTGCAGGACAGACAGACAGGTGACAGTCTCAGGTGTATACACTGCTACAAAACAGCACAAGAGAAGGAGGATTTAGTGTTTGTGTTATTACGAGTGCTAAACAAGAAGAGTTCCAGATGGTCCAGTGGACACATGTGTGACTCCTGTGATTAAAGCATCTTTCTTTCAGCTTAACGAGTGAACCGTCAGCTCGTTCAAACACACGTTAAAGTCCGTTTGGCTCGACACCACCAAACAGAGGCAGCAATATAACATAGCTAACATTAACAGTGCAGTGAATCCTGCTTGTGCCGTCATATTCAGGACTGCAAACCGAGCAGCATCACTGACTTTCAGCTTGTTGTGTTTGTGGATTTATGGCTGACTTTAATTATCCATAAAATCATCACATTCTCTGTAAGAGAATCAATGAGTACTAAAAATGTGCACCTTTACCTGTGTGTTTTCTGGAACAGGAACAGGGTAATATCTGTGACCCAACTCCCACAGCTGGTTGGGGGACTCATGTTGTTTTCTGTTCGCAGTGGATGGTTGTCCCATCCACTGCAAAATGTATTAAAATTATCCTCTAGTCGAGGAAGAAAGATGTAATGGCAGCAAAAGAGGTGTGCAGCATTTGAAATGTCAAGAAGGCCTTCTTCCTCAGGGTTGTGAAGAACATCGTAGTAAATGCATGTAACGGCCACCCAGAGGTCTCCCCACAGTCGCTCTATTCTGAAATAATATATAAAAAATATTTAAATTAGGTATGGCCTTTCTTTTGGTGTGTATGAGAAATTCCCTGCTTGTTTCTAACCCTACATGAAATGTGTGCATGACAACAGTAATAATACATTATCAGGGCATGTAGGAAGGACCCAGGCATATCACTTAAAAGGTGTCAAAAGGGTTGTGATGATCAGTGGCAATACATGAGATGACAACCAGACCATTAACACAGAATGAACATTCTTGGAAGGAAGTAACAGACTGGAAAAGGTGTGTGAATAACTAAAAATAGGGCAGAGTCCTGAAGGCTCTTTGGGGTTTGTAGGACCTGTCCAATATTTTCTTCCTTGAGGGGTAAATAATGGAAATTGAAAGAAACAACAACAACAACAACAAAAAACAAAACAAAACAAAAAACACCTGACACATATCAGACAATATATCCTGCTGGATAGGGCACTGTTCTCTAAAGACATATTACTATAAAACTTTTTTCATAAAACTATACCCTTTAAATGTTTATGTATTTTTAAATAATGGAAATAAAGCTGCAACACCTTCCATCTTATGTCAGAAACATTTGAGGTTGACAGTATTTTATGAGAACAAACCTTTGATTGTGCACACTCATTCCTGAAATGAAACTGCCTCTTCCTGTGCCACGAACAGTAAACATCAGCCGTGCAACCTCCACATTTTCCAATCCGTGGTTGCCACGAACCCTGAAAACAAAGAAAAGTACCCCAAAACATTCGAAGCTTTAAACAAACTTAGATCTGATGATAAAGAACAACTTATGCCTTAATCAGAGTGTTTTTAAAAAATGTAAAAGAATCCTTAAAGTCTTTGATTGCTACTGCTCTAGAAGGCATAAAACATGAATTGTCTCATGAATGCACTTTCCAGCATGTGTCAGTATGAAGTTTAATTTAACACAGCTGTTAAAACATTTTTCAGGATTTACCGGGTTGATAACAATTATTTAGATTTATTGAATTTATAGGAAATTACACAAGTGCCATCTTGTATCATTATGATCTGTGTAAAGAGACAATTTTAAGAATACTTTTGCAAAAACACGTTAAAGTTGGAAGTAATTGGCCGATGTTCCACTCTTGAAGATCAGCTGTGCCCATTTGTTGCACATTGTGGGAATGGAGAAGTTGAGGCCCTTGCAGGCTCCCCACAATTTTCCCCAAACTGAGCGACCCAGCTAATTCAACACCTTTACTAAGCAGTGCTGTTATGTAATTGGATACAAGGGGTGAGATAGTAATATTTTCCCTCCTTGGTTGTAGCTCCCTGACATTACAAGGGTAATCATTTTATGATGTCGGGTTCAGTGTTACACCAGGATTTCAAATACAATATCATCATCAATAAGAATTAGTATTATCATTTCAGAATTGTAGGTAACCACTTTTAAATGCCATAGACTACTTATTTGTTTAATTTGATGTATTCACTCTAGGAGAGCGCAGAGGGAATATCCCGTTTAACTTATGCTATCTGTTTAAGTTTAGATAGTATTTGTAAAGATATTGACCATATCCTTTTCTGAAAGTGTGGATATAATGGATGGGGTAAGGTACTGGCATGCCACAACTTTATAGTTGTTAAATTCTGGGTACAAGTATACATGCCCATCTTGTACATGTTTTTTTAATATTATTATTATCATTATCATCATCATCATCATCATCATCACCACCATCCTACCCAATTACATGTTTCTTTTAATCAGGTTATGCTGTTTTAATGACTTTACAGTATAATTTACATTGTGTTCCTTTAATTTTCCCTAATTGTATGTTATATTAATCCCATATTTCCGTTTTAATATTTCTAATGTTTGCATTGTTTTCTTCACTGCCTGGTCTGCCTCTGTCTCGCCTGTATGGATGCATTTACACCTAAATTTCCCCAACAAATGATGTTTTAATTCACCACTATTCCAGTGAAACACGAGTCTCCCATCTTCCTGCTACGGGTCTCGAGTTTTTGTTCACCAAAGCACACACCAACTTCATACTGACGGACATATCACTGCCCTATTCCCGCCTTGCCTGACCGTGTTTTGTGGCTTTGGTTGGTTCACTTCTCCTCACTCTTCCCCATTCTTGTCATTAAATCAGGCCGTTCTGCAACCATGGCAGCCATTCACTCTATGGCTTTATTCATAGTGTATTTTACCCCTTAACCCAATGCCGTTCTCGTTTCCCACATTATATTTGCAGTGTTCGTCTATCTATCAATATCTGCGGATTATGGTTTTGTACCGAGTATCCTATTTTGTAGAGCACAGCATGTAAAGGTTAGCTCGGTTAGCAGGATGCTAGCATGTAGCGCTTAGTGAGACACGCATCAGACGAGTTGAGCAAAGACCCCGTCTGTGTACCTTATACGTGACCAACGGATTTAAATAAAATTAACGTTTCAAAAGACAAACTTGAAGATAAAACATAATATACTTACCGGAGAACCGCCAGGGTTTGCCGCTGCCATCATGCCGCTCCTGAATTCAAAACTGCCTCTGCAGACAGGCAGGGGAGGCGCGGAAATTTTCTTTGAGTTAGTCAAACGTTTTCCTCAGTTCGAGTAGATGATAAAATAAAAGAAAAATGAATGGTATTTTAAGTAGGACTAGGCGTTCTGTAATGATCTCTATTTAGGAGAAAAACTTAATCACTCACCTCTAAACAGCTCTCTTTTCAGAAGACACTGCCGGCTAACATGTCATGTGATCAAACAGCGTAATTTAATTGGCTGAGAGCCGCTCGACTCGATCTAGTGCTGATTGCTCTGGCTTGGGTCATTTAAGGTCATCACTTTTGCAGGTGAATTTTTGCAGTTGAATTTTTGCAGGTGAATTTTTGCAGGTGAATTTTTTGCAGGTGAATTTTTGCAGGTGAATTTTTTGCAGGTGAATTTTTGCAGTTGAATTTTTTGCAGGTGAATTTTTGCAGGTGAATTTTTGCAGGTGAATTTTTTGCAGGCGAATTTTTGCAGGTGAATATTTTTTGCAGGAAAATTTGGAGGATAAAAATTCAGTGTTATAAATTCAATGTCTAAAAATAGTTGGATTCTGATGACACTATATTTCTTCCATAGGGTAGACCCTGGACTGGTCTCTTTAAGAGTTGACACAGACTGGCACTAAACATAAAAAAATGATGAACAAACAAAAAAACATAAATATAAAACAATCTATAACCTAAACACCCACAACAATAGTGGAAGAGGGATGCATGCTGGGGAATGTGGAGTAGCCTTGTTGGGTGTTTGCTCCAGGTTTGTTCCATGTGGGTCAGAACGACTCCATCCAGGCTGAGAAGGCTTTTATGGAGGCCACAAAGCTGTTGAATGCAGAAGAGGCAAAAAAGCAAGAGCAGAGCGAGGAGAAGGAGGAGAAAGACAAGGAGAAGAAACACGAAGAGGAAGAGAACAAGCAGGAGGCAGATGAAACAACCAACTCTCCCAGAGTTATGCAAGGTGAGGAAAACAAAAAATTAGAAATACAGACATATACAAGACAGTGTCAAGTGCAATAATGCCAGTCTATGCATGAGTTCAACCCATTCTGTTCCCCTGAGCCCCATCTCCCTGTCAAGGAACTACTTTTGTTACTATTCTGTCTGCTGGGGCTCTCGTGCACTTCAGCCCAAAGGGCATAAGGCAGAAGAAAATAAACCCTTAGAGTAACTGATGTTACCTGACCGTGTAGCTTTATTTTTCTCCTTTACCCAGAACTTGTTGACCAGGATTCAGAGATGCACAAAGAAGAGCCTCCAGCACCGAGTGTCAGCTTGAAATCAGCTCCTGCTACTATTTACACACAGACCATCCAATTCCTGCTGCAGAACAATGCACTGCAGGTAAAACATACCCAGCGTGTTGGTTTGTAGAGCACTGTGTTGACGTGACCATTGGTTTATTCTGTTACCGCACAAAAAGGGGCATATTACATATGGCAATCTGCAATTTCAAATGACACTTGGTTTTAGAAACATGTGTTACTGATATGTGTTTTATGAAAGTATGATAGCATCAGTTGCAGTTTATCATTTTGAAAAAATATTTGATTTTTCTATGTATTTATATTTTTACAAATTTTTTTAAAAAGTCTGTATTATGTAAACTAATATTGGGAGCAATAAATGT
Source organism: Pelmatolapia mariae (assembly GCF_036321145.2). Classification (NCBI taxonomy): domain Eukaryota; kingdom Metazoa; phylum Chordata; class Actinopteri; order Cichliformes; family Cichlidae; genus Pelmatolapia; species Pelmatolapia mariae. The sequence continues at coordinate 10,595,409 of NC_086227.1, read as the reverse complement.
CTCATTTTAAAAGCTCTGAGCAGTAATGTTTGAACAAAAATAAAACAAATGAAAAAAGCAATTGCAGAAATCGTTCAGAGATCACTGTTTTCTGTTGTCAGATGGCAGAAGTCGCTCTATCCCAGGAGCTCCTATGTTCAGATGGCGGTCGCAGTGCTTCTTACTTCCTTCATCTGGCCCAGTTGCAGCTGCTCAAAGCAGACTACTGCAGTGCTGCTGCCAACCTCAAAGAGGCACTGTCCAGCATAGATCAGGTACTTCCACACTACCTCTGGCTACAACACGAGTATCGACTGGGTGAGGAATATTACATGAGTGTTCAACTAGTCTGTCCTGGAGATTGCATGTAAGGCATTACTTGTCCAGAAAGCATTTGGTACTCTGTTTGTAAAGTGTGAAACCTGCAATTTATTGTCTAATTTATCATGCTATTCTTTTTTTTATCTTCACTAAACACCAAACAAATGAGTAATAAATAAATATATTTGTTATTTTTATATTTTCAAGGTGCATATTTATCATATATGACAAAGTAATCAGTTACAGCCACTGTTACTTTTTGATGCTCACCTTCTATAGATATGCATGACAACATATTCCAGTGTAGGATCAACTACTACACATAATATACATAATTTGTAAGGAGCTGAGTGTTATAAAAATAATTCCCAAAATCTAAGTGAATTGAAATCAGACCTAGTTTTATTCTTGAGATCATTCTCCTTCTGCTGGTCTAACAGCACAGATATACACGGAAGCTAACATCTAGTCTTCTCCAGCATCATTGCTCTAGTTCAGGGGTCGGCAACCTGTGGCTCTGGAGCAACATGCGGCTCTTTCGTCCTTATACTGCGGCTCCGCGTGGTTTCGGAAAATAAATTATATTTATTTAACTGAAGTGTATTTTATTTGTGTTAGTTATTTTTTAACTTGTAGTTCTAAATTGGAAGATTATTGTGATCTTGAAATATAAAAATATAGTTATATTTCATTATTTTTTGTCGCTCAAAATAAGCGCCACACTCGCGGATACTGGTATACCTGCTGAAACGCCGTGCATTTACTGAGACTTTCAACCCCAGGTAGGTCAAGTATGGAGAAATGTAAGAAAAGAAAAATATCTGAAGAAAACAGAACATTTAATGATGCCTGGGCAGATTCATTTGAATTTACTTCTGATGAGAGTGGCCTACCAGTATGCCTAATTTGTGGATTGTTGATCTTCGGATCCACACACATATGTGAGCAGCTATTCTCCACCGTGAACTATGTTAAAAACAAATACCCCTCATACCTCACAGACGACAGCTTACAGTCCTGCGTAAAGATCAAAGTTACTTCATACAGCCTGGATTTGCAGACGCTGTGTGCAGAGGTTCAGGAGCAGAAGTCCTATTGTAAAGATATCACGGCAGACCCAATGATGTTTGCATGAACATGTTTTTCAGCATCTCTTTATTGACGAGTTTTCACACATGGTTGCTGTACACACACAGCCGGCTGTAGCTTTCAGCACATAGCCTGACACATACCAGCACAACAGCTGAGAGAGCACAGACTTTAAGGTGGCGAGGCGTGATTGCGGATGCCAAAGGCCATGTAAGGATGACGGCTCACAACAGGTTTTGTTTGCTATATCCCGCATCTACAGTGACTCCTGGTGACTGTGTGGGGACAGTTGGTTATAGTGCACCTGAGGTTATGCTTGGTAATACATATAATGAAGCAATAGACATGTGGTCTCTAGGGCTGGTAGCTGTGGAGCTTGCTACAGGGGTGCCACTCTACCCTGTGGAAAATGAATATGATGTTTTGAAATTCATCATAGACACGCAGGGTCAGCCACCAGATCATCTTCTTGACTCTGGCTTGTACACTAATTGCCATTTCATAGAAGACAACTACAATGGACAGCACTGGACATTTAAGACCGAAAAACTATTTCAAGATGAGACAGATTATCAATCCAAGGAGACTCGATATATAAAACTCAAGCGTCTTGATGACCTTGAACAACTAATGGAAGCTACCACAGTACCTCAAAATGACCAACATTTATTTGTCAGCCTAATTAAAAAATTGTTGGCCTTGGTTACAAACCAGCGCATAACTTTTCCACCCTGGCCTCTCTGAGAGTTCCACAGGGAGTAGCACAGGGAGACAAAACCTTGCGGCCTCTCAGCAGCCTTCAAGTTGGAAAAGAGAAAGATCACACAGAAACAATCTCCAGCATTGCTTCTTTGACCCCGAACAAAAGTGACAAAAACACAAGCAGGGATTGGAAAAGGCCATTAACAGCAAATTACACTGCAAGAATGAATTAAGCTGCTCTTATATCACTTTGGCTTTTTTTTTGTTTTGTTTTAATTTTCACTCCCCCCACCCCAACCAGTCACAGCAGATGGCTGTCCCTTCCTGAGCCTGGTTCTGTCAGAGGGTTCTTCCTCTTTGAAGAGAGATTTCCTCCCCACTGTCGCTAATTTCTTGCTCATAGGGAATCATCTGATTGTTGGGGTGGTCAAAACTCCAGCAGAACTAGCAATTCTTGTGAAATTTTTTTTAAAAGCCTAAAAAAATAAAAACAACCTATGAATATTGTCTTGAACTTGGCCACAATTTTGCTTAAAATCCCTAAAGTAATCTCTGTGTCAAGTTCTTACCAATATTCAAAGCGGAGCAGCGGACAACTTACCATCACATCAGTCCTTCAATCAGACCTAATTCGATACAAATTGGAAATAAATTGGATGTATATTAAATAAACCAGCTTTAAGCATCAGTTAATTTTTGTTTGTAATTCTTTTTAAATATAGTGCTACCCTTTAGCCTCCTAGTAGACATACCTGTGTTATAAATATGAAAATCCTCTTAGTTTTTTTTTGTTTTTTAGAAAAGTTGAGCTCTGACCTTGAAGTCAAGATCCCTGAGATTTAAACCTTAAAGAGATTTTCAGCAGATGCAACCATGGTATTGATTTGAAAATTCTACGTTGCCTCGTACTTGAGTTATTGCATTTACAAACTTGGGTGTCCAGTGCGCCCCGCCATATACCAAACTCAAAAGATTAAGTGCTGTTTTTTTTAGTTCTTTCATAAAGTTTACAACACACAAATAAGAAAAATAGGAACACTATTGTCATTTTTGACAACACTATTTTGATGTTATCTAATGCAGTTTAAAAATAAATAAATAAATAAATTGATAACTGGCACTGAGTCTTTTGTGTGCACACAGTCTGTGTCAACACACAGGGGAACACTGACACTTCATAAGATTTTCACTGTGTTTGTCTAATTCAGCCACAACTTTCAGATTTTTCACATAACAAGCAGCATGGATTTTGTCTCCTCATCATTTCAGCTGGAAGCACTTTATAAGGTGGTCTTTCACGTGAACATTGATGTTCCTAATCCTGGAACCCTGGGCAGTTTATATAATAAGTTTCATCCAGACTGAGAAATGTGTCTAGAAGAAGCATTCATCAAGCAACTCTGCTGACTATTGACCCAAAGAGTCTTGCCCACTTTCTCATCAGGATCCTGATGCATGGGCTTGGAATGGTCACTGTCACTATCTACGAGGGGAGTTCCATGAGGCTGAGGAGAGCTACGAGTGGAGCTTCAAATTCCAGCAGACGCCATCAAACTCTCACATTGTCTTGCTCCGCCTGGGATCCAGCTACTTTATGCAGGAGAAGGTCAGATATTGAGACAGGCATCACTGTCTGATCAGTCAGACAGTTACTCATGTGTACTGGGTCTGCTAGCATCTATTCACTGTGTGAGAGTTTACCTCATGCATTTTTCAAGAAAGAAAGAAAATGGACCAGCCACATGTCTTGGAAAATAACAGCAAAACTCAAATGTGACTTAAAACATCTCATGTGAAACCACAACGTTATACAGTGTAACTCTGTCTTATTTTTTTAACTCTCAGTTTCAGGAAGCCAAGGTTGTGTACCTGCAGGCCTGTGAACAGTCTCCATCCTGCCTGACCTGGCTAGGCCTGGGCAGTGCATGTTACCGGGTAAAACTCTTACCTTCAGAATATTGATGGGAATTATCTTATTAAACTCAAAAAAGCTTCTATGTTGTGGCTTCAGAATTCTTTTTGTTCAAGGTTTTAAGTACACTCCTGTTTCTATTGTTAAAAGAAATACTTTCAAAATACTAGCTTAAAAGAATAGTTGGGAGCCCTACTCTGTGTTTGTTTTGAAAGGAAGTCACCCTTTGTTGTTTCAGTGGGCATTTCTGTGTCTGTTTAGTTGGAGGAGTTTTGTACAGCTGAGGAAGCTTTGACTGAGGCCAACCATTTGGACAACCAGAATGCAGAGGTTTGGGCTTACCTGTCTCTCATTTGCCTCAAGGTGAGTGATGAAAAAACACTAGTAATGTCATTATTAATGTACTCCGTTGTCTGTATTTCAAGATAATCTCGCGCACAGTGGCCTGACACATCCCCTTTTATGAAGACTACAGAACAGCGTATCTTTGATAGAAATTAAAAAACAATCTACAGGACTCAGAAGAGCTGACTGGTTAGGGTTATGGTAAGAATTGAGTCAGTTTAAGCTTTGGAATAAATTACTCTTCAGGATGAGGGATGGGTTCAGAGTAAAAAGCCCTAACCTCCATAGAATCTAACACCAACATCCATCCTTTTGTCCTTTGGTAAAGCCAATGCTTTAGTCACTGACCACACTTTAATGAGACACCAATTAATTTGGGAAAATGCTTGTGCAAGTAGACGCTGCATGTCGATCAATATGATAAATGGCTAAAATCAATTCAGGAATGCAGACCTTGAAGTAGGACATTTTGATTAGTATCAATTAATATTAGTGACTAACTGTATTTTAATTGAGCTCTCTTTTAACCTTGACACCTTGTCTTCTGCACATGTGAAGTACTCACAACATATTACTGACTCTGTGATACAAAAATCTGCAGAAATCAGTAGTCTGATTGTGACTAATGACATGGAACTGAGTTCTGCTTCCTTCGATTCACAATGTTTAAAGATACTGGACAAAGTGGCACCTCCTAAAATTAGAAAAGACAGCATCGTTAAATCATTTCCTTGGATCACTAAATCTATTTGCAGTTTTAGTTGGCTTTGCCTTAAAACTGAGTACCTGTGGGAAAACCACAAAATGTCCTATTTACAATAGGAAAAGGGAATGCCAAGGTTCTATTTGACACTGAGAATAACATTGTTTCTCCTCCAACACCAAGTACACCAGGTTTTTCAGATAAGGACTACAATGAATGTAAAAAAAATTTTCCAAGGTAAGATCAGTGGTCAAAGAGAAAATACAACTCCCATAGATCGCCCTTTCGATCATAAACTCTCACACATCCCAAAATTGTAGAATCTTTTCACCCACTTTCTTTAGCTTATGTATGTCAAACACTACTCCAAATTAAACCCTGAGCAAGCCCATTCAATGTCTTAAGTTTTTGACTCCATTTGGCCCTCTGTGGTCAGGCTGTGTCCTAGAGTTCTTTAAACAGGTGGTTATCCAACCAGGTTTGAAAAAGCTAAATCTGGACCTTACACTAAACACCAGCTATAGACCTGTTTCAAAACTTCCTAAATTGCTAAAGTATTACGAAAAGGAAAATAAAAGGTTGTTGGGACAGGAATGTGTTGGAGAAGCACAATATTCTTGATAACGTTCAGTCTGGTTTTAGGAAGTTGCACTCCACAGCTCTCCTTAAAGTTTTGATCTTTGGATGGCTGCAGATAAGGGTGATTGCTCAGCCAGCCCTTGGTTTGCCTGACCTTATCTCAGCCTTTGAAATGTCAAATCTCCATCAAATCTTAGTCCAACAGTTAAACTACATGGTAGGGATCTCTGGCTCTTTCTTAGAGTGGGCCACTTCATTTCTTGCTTATAGAACACTTTTGGCCTCATTGGGAAATTTTTGGTTTGAAATGGCTGCATTTCCATGTGGCATTCTGCAAGGATCTGGTTTAAGTCCTTTGTTATGGGGCAGCGATAGCTCAGTAGGTAGCGTGTTCGCCCCATGATTGGAGGTGGTCAGGGGTTCAAATCCACCGAATGGCTACCCTGAGGTACCCTTGGGCAAGGTACTGTCTCTACACACTGCTTCTTGGGTGCTGGATTGGTAGCTGCCCACTACTGAAGATGCTCGTTGATGCCTTTATCTCCACCTGCCTAGACTATTGCAATGCTTCGTTTTTGTGTCCGTTTAAAGCATCTATTAATTGCTTCCAATCTGTCCATAATGCTGCTTCAACACTTTTAACTCAAACTCATAAATTCACTCATTGTTAGATAGTTCAAAATCTTGATTCTTACTTCTATGACCATACAAGATGAGGCCCCTAGTTATATCATCAATCTTTTCAATCTTGTCTGCAGATAAAGGTCTCCTTGTGATTCCACATGCCCGTATGAAAACTAAGAAGGATTTTGCTTTCCAGACTTTAGTGCCAAAACTGTGGAACAGCTTATCGCTTTTGCTGCACACCACTGACTCTGTGGCATCCTTTAAAAAAATGCCTAAATGCATCTATTCAGACCAGCAATTTAGTAAAATTTTTGTTTTGTGTTGTTTTTCTTGATTCAGGTGTGTTCGTTTGACTGTATTTTTAATATTTGTGTAAAGCACTTGTCTTGAAAAGCAGTATACAAACAAACTTTACTTACTTACATAACTAAACACATGGTCTGCAACTCAATTAACACTGATGAACCTTTTGTTTTCAGTCTGGCAAAAAGGAGGAAGCAGAGAAGTTTTATAAATATGCAATACGGGTGAGTTTGGTTGTTGTTTTTGTCAGTTACTCTAATTTAACATATCAGTGGGGCGGTTAGTGATTTACTATTAATTATCCATGTTTTAAATTCTATATTAAGTAGTGATTTTTTAAAAAGAAAAAGTAGACATGCAACATTAATACTGAATATAAAACAACAAAAACAGCTTCTCTGTGAGTTCTCTGTAGCATTTGATTACTAAGGATATAGATTTCCTGTTGTCCTTGATTTTCTCATAAATTACGTTAGAGCCCTGTAATCCTTTATTTTGTCACAGTGAATCAGTTTTACTAAATATTGCATCCTCTTATCTAAGGTGAATTTTACATTAAGATGCTGGTTTCTTGAAAAAAAATAAACATTTTCTGTTTTCTCGGTATCCACAGTTCAACCTACAGATGGAGTCACTCCACAAAGAGTTTAAAAAGTTGAAGAATCAGCTTCGCTTCCATCATCTGGAGTCGTGCTTTGAAAGAAGCACTGAAGCAAAAGAATAAATCATAGGCCCAAGTATGTACGCATTATATCTCAATGACCAGTATTTGAAACAACATTTTATTGGGTTTTCAGCATGTGTAGTGTATGAAAATTAAATACAGAGAGTTCAGATGTACATGATGACTTAGATTTCACAGACAGTGAGGATAAGTAACCGGTTGAGCCATAAAAGTTAAGCTCTGATCAATATCAACATAACAAACACAGTTAAAGCAACACCATAATCTCAAATGTATATAAAACAATTGCAATATAGTGTTTTGTTTTTTTTTGTTTAAATACAAAAACAAAGAAAAGAAAGGAGGCTATATGGTGACTGGTACCAGCAGGATATAAAACATTTACTATTTCACATTTGATGTCATTCTTTTGTTATCATTTATGCAGGAAAACAAGCCCTCATGACACTTTGTGGTGTTTTTGTTCTAAAACACCTTTATAAATTTTGGCACAATCCTCTCTGCGTTGAAAGGAAATGTTGTGAAATATTGTTTTGAGTTTGTCAAATCGTTCACAAAGGATATGTTAGAATGGGTCCTGAATAAATTTCCTTTAAAACCAAATGGATTACAGTGACCAGTACTTTGTTTTGCATGGGTTTTCTTTGTAACATACTGTATTTTGATATTCCTTTAATGCCGTTTTTAAACTAGGCATCTGTGTGTTGGTGTGATCTATTGCAGAGAGATCATTGTCGCAGAGAGATCATTGTCTGACCCGTGAAAACATATCTCTCAGCCACGGTGAATCCTCATAGAGGCGAGGGTCACCCAGATACTCTGAGGTCCTCTTGTAGAAGTAGTAGTACAGCACAGAAGCTGCAAACGGGAAATTATGTTAGGAGGCTTTAACATATACGGATATTTAATTTACAAATGTCTGTAAATTAGAAACATGACTGATGTGAATGTAGATTTTCATATCAGTGACTCTTTTGTAATGAGTTTGCACAGTGATCAAGGTTATTCAAGAGATTTATGTGATTGCAAAATAAACAGGGAGAAAACTTGAAAATTCCCACCAGTGTTTAAAACTGAGTGAGGTAATGGCAGTGCTCACACACTGAGTAACTGTCTGGACAGGTCTTAAGTGGCAGACAAAGCAAAGACAACAAATAGCACATGACTCTTCTCATACGCAGATTACCTACAGAGAGTAATGGCAGCTAGACAATGCAAGCTTTTATCCACTTATGAGCTTATACATGTATAAAAGTGGCACCCACATGGTGATGAGATGTGATGTCACTGCCTGGAAGAGTAACCAGTAACAATGGGCAATAGGTAAAGGAAAAATAAAAAGGTGGGTGAAATGATCACACAGTTTACTTGGGCATTTGGGGGGGGGCTTGTACTGTAAATATTTCTCCCTTGAGGTGAAAATTCTCCATGTATTTTCTCCTGTCTCATTTGTATAATCTAAATTTAATTATTCAGTCAAAATGTAAACATTTTTTTTACATGTTAATATATATAATCAGATTATAGAGTGGAAAAATCCTAACCTTATGTATTGTATACTCTTCAGTGTTTACATGAAAACATTCTAAATGAAAAGAGGTACATTTGGTTGCATGAACTTGCTATCTTACCAGCTCTTTGGAACACAAAAAGCACCTGAAGACCTTCGGTCCAAATAAATCTGTTTGTATTTAACCAGCGCAGATTCTGAAAGGAATAGAAGGATGACAAAAAGGCCACTTTGTGTTAAATTCAGAGATGTAAAGACTTTGTACATTATAGGTAATTTAACAATTACAACCAGAATGATGAGAAATGCAAATGTTATTTTCTCAGTCTCATATAATGACACATTTTAACCAAGTTTTATCTTATTCTTTTTTTCTTTCTTATGATGTTTTTCTCTTGGCAGTTATTAAAATCAAAATGAAAGCATTTTAAATGTCTGTAAGCTTGTTGTACAGTATCTCCCCAAAAAAGTGGCATAAAAACGCAAATTTTCCAATCCGGCATTTTCACCTTTGTTTTTACCGACGTACCATAAGCCAAGAATGGAGAATGATGCTGAAGGTCAAGTAAAGAGCAGATAGCATTAGCATGGTTCTAAACCGCTCCAGCAATATGGCAACCAGTCCAACCCGGAACACATAGGTGTTGAACAGCATCAACAGAATGATGATCAGGTTAAACAGGATGGCAATGTCCTGGATTCTGTTGAAGAAAAGGAAACAGTATAAGCAGCAGAAAAAACAATGATGAAAACAGGAAGAGCTTGTTGGCAGGATTATTGTCTTGTCTAAAATACATTTTACTTCAGCATTCCAAAAGATTCAGTGCGGATAAATTGAGAATTATTTCCCCCCCTTGAGCTAGAGGCTGCATTAGGCTGTTGAAGCAGTGAAAAAGTTTGACGTACATGAAAAGTACCAGCTGCACAGCTGGCTCAGTCCTCAGCAGCTCACTGAAGGAGTTGACAAACAGGTCAAAGGAGAGCAGGCTGAGCTGGATCAGTAACACCAGAGAGTAGTTGCTGGTATGGAGCGTCTCCGGCCCGAAGGCTGGGCGCCCGGGCGGACTGTGGTTCCACTGCGGATCCAAGGCTGCACTGCACCCTCACACACACACATACAAACATCAATCGAGTTTTTTTTTTGTTACAGTTTTAGGGTCTCAGTAAGGCATTCAAATGTCTCCACTCTCGATTCCCCAAATGTAATTAAAGCATGACTGATGCCAAATGAAGCATATGTTGTTCAAATCAGTCCTGTTCACTGGGTAAAAATGTATGTCCTTTCAAAAGAGGAAACAGAGTCCGTTTTAGGGGTGAGCTGCCAGGAAGTCAACATGTCAGAAGTGCTGATTTTTATAGCTCCAACACCAGCAAGTGTGGTAGCACGGTACCGTATTTGTTGTGGCTGAAACAGCAAAGACTCTGTTGGGCCTCCATATCAAAACCGATGAGACATCAGCACCGCAGTGAATGCAGCAGAGATCCTGTGGAAGGAGACAGATTAGTATTCTGCAATAACGCTTCAGGGTACACGCACACAAAAAGGCCAGTCTCATTTTATAGAAAAGTACCCAAACATTGTGCAAATTGCCGTTTAACTGCCTTACACTCCTTCAGCTGCTTCGTACTACAAAACATCTCCTGCCCCAGGTAAGTTACACTTTTATACCCTGGAGGGAGGGATACCTTGTTCAGAAGTGACAGTTTTATTGGGAACCCACACTGCTCTAAGGCAGTCCCAGACTTCTGATGCCAGGAAAATATAGAATAACTTCTAAGTCAGTTCACATAAATGGGAAATGTGTTACATTTCTAGCTAAATTTGAAATGCAGTTTAGACTTCTTCCACCTGCTTGTTGTCATTAGTTTTTATTGAGTGGACAGTGTCCAAAGCGCTAATAAAAGCATGAGAAAAAACAAAACAAAAAACAAATCAGAACTAACTGACTAATTGTTTGTCTTTAAGCAGCTTCTCTCTCAAAAGAGCCCCATTTTCTGATGACAGAAAAACAGATTCTGATTTATTCCTTCCCGGCACATTTTATCCATCACATTAGAAAAAAAAGAAAACAAAAACAAAACGTCTTTACTCAATTGTTATAGAGAAACAGGTCCTTTCACTACTGTTGTCACCTCTCTGTGTATTTCTTAAGTAGGTACTTTAAAATCTTTGCCTGTGCCAGGATCACTATCCAGCAGGATCCTTCACACCGACACCAGGTTGATCCTCTTATGATCCCCGTATTTATGGCTTGGCACGGCCCTGGCAGGTGTGAGGAAGATTAGGACTATTTCTAAACCCTGAACCATCAACTACGAGGCTACTTCTTCTTGAAAGCTGTCCCACTAAGTTTCTAGGTTAGCAGCCCTAACTACTCCTTGACAAAAACTGCTTTAGCAGTATGAACTAGAAAATAACAACATGTATTAAATGCAAAAAATTTTAAGTGCATTGGACAACAACATATATGTACTATAAGCAACTTCTAGTATTTTGTTAAATTCGATCAAAAAAGTATATACATCTAAGACATAAAGTTTTCCCTGTGTAAAGAAACATGCTGTAAGTTTAAAAAAAGTCTTCGTTGTTGTTAGTGTTCTACCAGCTTGTAGTTCTTAGTACTGCAACACTTAATCTTCTTAGAAACATCAACAGCTTGTTGCTTTAGACAGAAACAACAGAAACAATGACATTCTTCAAGTTTCACAACATAAGCTACTGACACTGGATCACAAACCAGCACAAACCTGCAAATGAAGGTGGGTTTCAGGGGCTGAAAAAGAATGCAACTCTCCAAACGACGCATGTGGCCACCATCAACACAGCCTGCAGCAGATTGGCAGCTTTTGTCTGTCCTGGTAACAGGTCTGATCCCTCCAGCTCTCTAAAAGACAGGCGCAAAGGTTTAGTCATGTGCCACCAATCATGTTGAGTTTGTTTACACACAGCTTGTTGAGATTGTAATGATGAATAAAGCTGTGCAAGCGCAGTTAGATGCAACGTTAGTGATTACCTGTGATGAGTCTATGATTAATAGAGTGAAAAATGTTCCCAGTGACTGTGCCACATTTTCTTTTAATTTGATTGCAGGTTCTTCAGCCACATGCAAGTGAATGATGATGGGTTACAAATGGATGCTGTGGGAGCTTTTTTCCCTAGCTCTTTCAGTCACATTTCCATTCAAGATTACTGTAATGCTTCTGGGAAAGATAATTAAAGTGAAGCAACTAGAAAACTGTTGTCATCTAGTGGTAAGTATGTATTACTGCATACACAGTGGCAAACCACAATCAGCAGAACAAGCTAGATTGAACTCAATATCAATTTGATAATGAAATAATAAATTAATGTACTTAATTGTAACATATTTGTTGATTGTTTGAATAAAAAAAAAACAAGGCTTTCTTCAGCTCCCACTTTGGATTTGGGAGACAGACACCCTCTCTACTTTTAAGATTGGACTTAAAACTTTTCTTTTTGATAAAGCATATAGTTAGGCCTGCATCAGGTGGCCCTGAATCCTCCCTTTGGCCCAGGCTACTGAAGGCTTCCCATCAGCTTGTGTTTCTTCTTCACTCACCTTTTTCCATTAACTGTGTGTTCATACACCACTCTACATTTAATCACTGGTAATTATTACTTCCACGGCGTGCCTTTTGCTCTGTCCTCCTTCCCTCATCCCAACTGGTTGTGGCAGATTGCTGTTCCACCATGAGCCTGTTTCTGCTGGAGGTTTCTTCCTGTTAAAAGGGAGTTTTTCTTTCCCGCTGTAGCCGTGCTTGCTCAAAGGGTTGTTGGGGTTTTCTCTCTGTTATTGTAGGGTCTTTACAATATAAAGCACACTGAAGTGACTGTTGTTGTGACTAGTGATCGAATAAAATTTAATTGAATTTTTTTAAGGGTAGATTGCATGGAATCAATCATAATTACTAAATACTAATTTCAACTAGTTAAATATAACCTCTTTTTTTTTCTTTAGAAATGAGACACCAGGTGACTTCTTCATAGGGCAAGATATTACCAAATGTGGGGCTACCTTAAGGAGTTATAGAAAAAAAAATAAGCCCAGATTGCTGTGTTTAATTTTACATTTGTTTCACGTTTTATCATTATATTTGAAATATAACTAAGTCTAAGTATTGTAATCATTTTTCAATTTTCTATCTTAGAGTATATTTCTGCCTTAACAAGTCTTACAAATGCACTTAGATCCTAGATCCCGTCTTTCTCGGTTTCCCTCTTTCCTCCCTGTGACTGTCTGCTCTCATTACACAAAGCATCGCCCCGGGACGTGAAAAACTCAGTAAACGTGCAAGGTGGCCCGGGGTGGAGTCAGCACTCAGCGGCTTCAGCCTTACTGACTGCGTGAGCTCAGCGTTTTGATTCCCTGCACTCTAGCTTCACTTCCATCTGAAAAACGTCTTTATCCTTGGAAAAGGCGTCCTTTAGGAATACCCACACATTTCTTTCGTCGATAGCAGCTAGAAGAACGGCAGGTAAGTAGAAACAGGAAGTAGTCTGCGTACAAAGGTTAGCGTATGCTGCGGTGCCGCAGTGGCCCGTTGAGGTGGTATTGCAATATTTTGTGAACTAAGCGAAAGGTTTAATTGCTTCTTATGGAAGCTTGGCTTACATGCACGCTTTTATTAAGATGATATAGCGTAAAAAAGTAGCTCGTTTTGAGGGGAAAACATGGCTGTTTAAAACCCCAAAGTTGATTCTGTTCATCTGGACGTAGCGTTTTCAGTGGGAGAATGGCTGTTTTAACATTTACAGCGGCAAAGAACAGTTTTATAAGTGTAGCGTTAGCTTACACTACAGCAGCAAAAGAGATGTGTAACGTAAGTTAAAAACCACAGAAAAAACATACAATATTGCTTTTATTTCATTTGTTTTATTTGAGTCCTGTCAATGCTATTTAACATAATGGAAAAAAACGCCAGTAACTTTAGATAGCTATTATAGACTTAACCCCTTTTTTCAGAAGACGACTTCACAGAGGTAGATTCTGTGGACTGTACGGATTAGCAGTTGTTAGTACACTTCTATGATTTCTAATAGATATGGTTAGCTAGGAGGACTTTTCCTCGTGGTCAATGGTACCTAACGTGGCTAATATGCTTTAATGGGCTAATATTGGTATTATCGCGAAGCTTTAGGTTTTCTATTTGATGTTGCGCTGATCCCACCGCAACATGACACTATCGCACAGCTATAACAGCTCATTAATGAAGGATTTATGCTTATCGATCCCAGTTTGCACACATGCAACTAAACTACTGTGGTACGCCGAACGTACAGTGCTGTGTATGTGAATGTCATCCAAATTTGAGCAGGATTCCCCTTAAAAAGAGTTCGACTATTTTTGACAAATAGATTAAGCTCAAACCAAAGTAAATTTTGGTTTACCTTTTTGGTTTACCTTTCCAAAACAGTGGGCCTCTGTTTTCATCAGTCGCAAGTAGGTTGCACGTAGGTCTTAAAATGTCCACAAACAGGTTGCTGTGTACATTATATGCTTTTATGGAAATGCTGGATGAGGCTGTAGCATTTTGGATGGAAAATTCTAAAATGTAATTTTTGCATGTAAAGATAAATTTGAAGTAGCAACATTTTATAGGTATGACAGTAGAAAGTGACACTAGAGTGGTTTACAACAGCAGCAACAAAAACAAATGAAGGTTACATATGGGAGATCTTACAAGGACAGGCCTCACAAATCTTACAGTTTCCTTTCTCAGAACATTTCTCATCATATGTAAAGCTGTCAAATACAGTGATCAAATCCATGTTTAAAACTGGTGGTTGGTGCTTTATATCAAGTACAAAACAAAATGCTCGATCAACCTTCACTAACCTGCAACATATGTAGAACTTTAAAAAATCTGTACACTTATGCGGATGATAAAAAATCCTTTCTGGACCCGTTCCAAGTGTTTCACCACTGTAATCTCACACAGCAGACAAGACTGCTGTTAGCTCATGGACACAGTTCACGATGAGTGTATCAGACAGGTGGTACATGTTGGCTTTATTTACCAAGAGGTAGTCTTGTTTAATTTCCTGATGAGTAAAGACACCTCATCCTGAAACAAACCAAAGATGGCATGACACATAGCTGTGGAATTGTGCCCTCTGAAAGTAAACCTACTTCACAGAAGTGCTGTTTCTCCTGTAGTGCTTTTTTCCATTTTAAAAAGAAAGCTTTGAGACACTTAAACAGATCACTGCTCCTCTTGGCTCAGCAGACTAATATCCAGCCCCGAAAAGTAAAAGGAGGAGTTGTCAGTTATGTCTTGTTTAAATTTAATTAACAGGAGCACACCAAGAGAGAGACCACCATAACAGATGGCCAACCAACGGAGACCAGACATACTCACTCATTCATGCACAGCCCATGTCTAAATTGACGGTAGTCTGCAGTATGTGGGGGTGGGAAAGCAGATGGGAGAGTCGGGAGGGAAAGAAGAGGAGGAGTGCAAGCCTGGGCCTGACTTGCAAGTTTGTAGCGTGAAAAAAAAGTGGATGGGAGATGTGGGAAACAAAGATTTACAGGGAAGCAGTATGTTGTTTTAGACAATGGGATCTATAAAACTTAACTTCAAACTTTATGAAGTGGAGTTGTAATGAGACTGCTCTCAGATGTTAATACAGTGTCTGTGTTTAAATATAGATGGGATCAAATATAAAGAAAAAAATGTAGCCATTAAGCACTAATGCAGGTTGATTTTCATTTGTAGTATTAGTAATAAGATTTATGAAATCCACTCTGTTTAAAACATTCATATAATATTAAACAAGTGTTGGATTCTGGTATCAGGCACTAAAGAACTAAGAAGCGGGTGGTTATAATTTGCAGCCTTTGGCTACTGCTCAGCTCCTACTCACTGCTTAGTCATGGATCTCTCTGCATATACATGTAATAACTCAGCTTGCTGATTCTGCCTACACTGCTGATCTGGTGCTCACTCCCCCGCATACTACATTAGCTTTGTAACAACTCATTTGTTAAAAGCCTGTTAAAATATTTCACTCCTTTTCTGTTTTATTTATATTGCACCAAATGACAACATAAGTCATCTCAGGGCACTTAAGATAGTAAGGTCAAGACCCTGCTTCACTTTTTAAGCAATCAACACTTTTGGCTATCAGGAGATTTCCTCCCATTCTACTTTTGGAATGTCTAGGTCCCACAAGTAAGCCTGCACTCAGAGAGCAAAGTGCTCTGTTGGGATACGAGGTCTTTAAGACATGACGAAGCTTGATCATTAAGAAAGAGAAAATAAAATTTGGAGAAATCTGATCTCACTTGCTACTTCCCATCAGTACTTACTGCAGCATTTTGGTTACACTGGGGGCATTTCAGAGTGCTGGAAGGCAACCTTGAGAATCTGAAATATATCAGCCCTAGCACAAAACCCTGTGAAACCCTATGATTAACTTTGGTATGTTTGTGTTTTGTTACTTTAACAGAAGAAATGTGTCTAACCATCAAGCCAAAGAGTGTGTTCCAGTCCCAGCACAGTTTAAAATGTAATCAGTGATGGGAAGTTCCTCTGGTCTTAGCTTCTTAGATTTTGATTGTCATACATGACGACACAGTGAGTCAGAATATCAATTTATATGGCAGCCAGAGTTTAAATTGATATTCTGACTTTAATCAAAGTAGTAACTTTGTGTTTTCAGTGTGTTACACAGACAAAGATTGAAAAAAAAATCATAATAAATTTAAAATAAGTAAACTAGAAGGGAAAGCATATTTGATTTGACTGATAAAAGTATTGAGTTTTAAAATGTAATCAGATTCTAGCAGACATTATGTGAAGGGTTCACATAATGTTTCAAACCTGTGACCCTTTTGCCCATTTTCAGTGGCTTCCTGTGGTTCTGGTAAAAACTACATTAATGTAACTTTAGAAATGAACACGAATGTTAACGTTTTTATGTGTCTATACTTTCTTTAGCAATTCTTTACATTCTGCAGTTGTAAAAATGTGTGCCCTATAATCAAATTAAAAAGAGGTTTTAATATTTTGTTAACTACAATGTTCGTCATAGCTGTAGTCTATCACCTGGCACTTTATCTGTTTACTTGTGGATTCCAAAAACAAAAAAAATGAAAGGTTGCCATGGAAAACAACAGTAAGCACATTTATTTGTTCACCACCCGTGCTGTTAGCTTACTGGTATGCTTGTTGGTCTTCAACTTTTTTTTCTTTTCATTGTTCTTCCCTTTTTTGGGCAGTGACTGCAGAGTAGTCACATGTTAAAAGATTTATTGTAAGGCTCGAATATGTTTTGTGACTCCACATTGATTTCTTTTGGTTAAAAATTACACAAAAATGTCTTTTGATTGCAAAGGTTGCCAACCTGTGGCTTAGACAATACATTTGTTCTGTTTTGTTAAAGGTGTAAGATAACGGCTTTGTTTAATGGTAGTAAAAATACGTTTTTATTTGTACTATAATCACATTTATAGTTATTAGTTGTATGTGCGAAAGCTGAAGATTGTAGTGAGTACTTGTGTACTGACTGTATAAACAGAACTGAAAATGCTGTTCCGTTATGAAATCATTATAACTGACTGAAAATCTGCTGTCTCTTGTAGCATGGGGGTCTTTGAGGAGAAAAAGGAAACATGTGGGACCATCTGCCTGAAATACCTGCTGTTTGCTTTCAACTTTCTCTTTTGGGTAAGTTTCCATTTAAGCGACCTCGAGCCTGTGCCGAGGAATTAACTGTTGAAATGTTTGCATTGAGCACAGATGCACAAATGCTTTGGAGAGATTTTTTTGTCATATCTGATATCACTGTGTTGGTGTTGTTCCTGCATCATCATAATAATGTTGGTCCAGGATCAAAATTGCAACTGACCAGTCACGTTATCGTGATGTCATAGCTTTGTAGTGTGTTTAAGAAAAAAAGAAAAAAAATGCATTTGTTTATACAAAACTCTCTTTTGGTAAGTATTTCAAGTGTTTTCTTTATTAATTTATGCAATATAAAAATATATTTTCAAGTCAGTTTTGCTGTTAGCCAAATTTAGGTTATTAATGTTAGTTTGCTAGTGATAGTTCGTTAATAGCATTAGCTAACTTCTTGCTAATGCTAATTGAATGCTCAGGCAGTGTCATTGGTCAGTTGCAGTGCTGACATCATTACGATGCAACACAATGTCACAGCAAAGCGTGTAATAGATGCTGGTCCACTGTGTGGATGTCGCGCTTTGCCTCTCGTAAGCATGAAATGGACAGGCATGTTCAAGTTGCAGTAAGCTGCAGTACCAGCAGAGGGCGATATTTTATTTTAAGCAACCACAAATACAGTCATGGGGAACTGTTTAAAGAGACATTACTAACACATTTGCGTGTAAATAGATATCAGGCACCTAGCTTAATCATTTCTGGCATACAAGGGGCCTAGAATGTACTTTATACCATCGTTGGTCACTACCATCTTCTTTGCTTTAAATATATTATCTCCCCCTGCTGGTACTGCCTCTTAAGCATGTGTGACTTCTACACCCTTCTGGTGGATTCTGGGTGGTGAGATGATGTAAGAACAACACCAATACAGGGGAATTTTTTTCTTTTTTAAAGAAACTTGTGTCTTATACTGGAATTGGATATGTTTTACCTGTTGGCTTAGCTGCTAATTTTATTAATTATAACAACATTCCCCCACAAATCAGGTGAGGGGAAAATACTTGAAAGCCACAAGTTTTCACACAAGCTTTAACAAACTAAAGCTGTAAGAGTCTCTCTCCTTTCACACTAATATGCATGCACACAGTATACCTTCATATTAACCAGCTTTTTTTGGTAATATGATATAAATAGGAGAAATTGGCTCGAAAACCCTCTCTGAGGACATTAACAAAGCCTGCTTTATTCGGGCAGTAGATAAATGCCTGCTGCTATTCCAGTTCATGTAATCAAAGCCAAGCTGCATATTTTTACAGAGGACAAAGGCGATGCATTCAAAGCCTTATTTCCCTCAGACTTTCCAATGTCAAGAATGTGTTGTTCTGAACTCATCATCTGAATGCGTGTGTAAAATAAGAGTCAAACATCAGTGTGGCACCCTTACTGTCTGAACCCCACTCGTTCTTGGTGTGAAGTCACACTTGCAGCTCTGCCCATATGTGATAATCATCTGTCTGCCAAAGAATCAGATCTTTCTCAAATTGGCAGACAAATAGAGCATCTTCAGTGCCAGAGTTACAGCCGTGTGAATATTTCACACTAAACCAAATCGTTTGAAATTTGCCTTGCAGTTATTTACATGGTCTCTGGTGGTTATTAAATCAGTTTGGAAAAAGGTATATAGCAACAGTCATTGCAGCCAGAAATATCTTGACTGAAGTTCAGACACCAAAATGAACACTTTGCCACACTATAAAGCATTTCGCTAAATGGCAGCCGTCCATTTACCCCAGGAGTAACATATGGTCACAGTGTCTGGGTTTTTATTGAAGTGCGTGGTTTGATCAAATTTCGAAGAGAACTGAACACGCAGCTTGAACTCAAATTGAGTGAAGAACAAAAAAGGTAAATATTTTTAAATAAGGTTAAGATTTACTCAGGCATTGCAGGTTTTTCATAAAGTAAAAACACTGCAAGATCAGTTTGGGTTCTTTTAAGTGTTTTATTTTGACCTGGACCATTACATCTTTGGGGTTTTAGTTTTTACAGTTGTGACAGTGATGCAGTATTTTCAGGACACTCTCTGATTAAAAATGAGCAAAAATTTTACATTTCATGCATGAAAGGATTTGCTATTTGTATCATTTTGTGTTGTATATGACCTTTTAAATATCATTAAACATCTGCTTCATATCTACAATATTTTAAATACAAACAAACAGACACTACATTACAGTGCAGTACGTTGCCCTTTAAACAAACTACTCCTTGGAGTAAATATTAAAAAGAAATGTAACATTTGGGGATCAGTGATAACTTAAACTAAAGCTTTGTTAAAGATAGACAGAGGAAGCTTCATATTTGTTCAGACCCTCTCGACTGTCAGATTCTTCCCCTATTACCTCTTGCTGCCACTGGGGGTCACTAAAGCTTGCATGTCTTTTATACAGCTTTTGAATACAGAGAGGTAATAAACTAAAGAAAAACCTGAACCCTATAGCAAAGGGGTCCAGTGGACTTGATGTGCTGTGCGGGGAATTTTGATGGCATAGTTTAGGCCAAACTGCCCAACCCTAAAAACGATGGTTCACTCTGAATCCATACAATCTACTGGTTGATTGCCACTAAAAGTAAACAGTACAAATAGATTACGAGTGAAGATTGAAGGCTGTTGTGCTACACCTTTGTTTGGTGTTTTACTGCCACTGTTTCTGGGCGTGGTTCTGTCTGACTCACTGTCTAGTTTCTGTGGCCATCATCCTCTCTTTTAAATTAAATCTAAATTAGGCAGGCAGTTAGATTGACTGCTTTGGCATGAAGACAGATTTCTGTTGCACTGCTGCACCATCTGCTGACTCGTCTTGCTAATATTGCATTGATTTAATTCTCCTCATATTCTCTTTAACTGTTAGCTCGGGTAATGCCGAAGATGTGAGACAATGGCGGTAGTTTCGTGCTGGGTTTAATGACTAATTCTCTTTAATTAATCAGGCAGTAAACCATATGGTTGCTTTAAAAATGTTTGAAATTGAAAATTGTTAAAGAAGTGCCACAGCTAATGATGGTTTTATTTGAATAAATCAGGCAATTATTTTTGACATTTAATGCGTAAAATGTTAATAACAGCAAACAAATGTCATTCACATTTCTTCGAGCCTGAGCCTAGCCAAGAACTTCATTACTTTGCTTGTTTGGTCACAGTCCAAAAACAGCTATAAATAACAAAGAAGCAGCAGTTTCTTAAATTAAAATCATTAGATAGTTAAAGTGCATGATTTAGTTTCAAATTCTTTCTGTCGAGAGACGATTGATCTATCGCAGGTCTGAGTTTGTATTCTCTTTAAACATGTCACCATAGCACCACAACCCCAACCTTCAGTTATCTCGCAACAGAAACTGATTCAGGTCTGGATCCTGTGTGGCAGCGGTAGGTCGTATTTTTCAGTTCACATTCAGCCATTGACAGATATTAATTTTAGGCTCCTACTTTGTCACTCTGAAGCCGACTTGGGAGATTAATAATTGAAACCTTTTTTATCACTCTCAGCTTCAGTGTTGTTCAGTGTTCTGCACCACAGTCGTGGTTCTCGTTTCCCAGGCTGGCCGCTGGCAGAAACTGAACTCATCATGTGCTCTTCTCCCAGTTGGCAGGGGGCGTTGTAATGGCGGTGGGTGTTTGGACCTTGGTCCTGAAGAGCGACTACATCAGCCTTCTCTCCTCCAAGACCTACGCTGCCTCCGCCTACATACTGGTCCTGGCTGGAGTCATCGTCATGGTAACAGGCGTGCTGGGCTGCTGTGCCACCTTCAAGGAGCAGAAAAGGCTACTGAGAGCGGTAAGAGATCACGTCAAGGTAGAGAGACAAAACATACGAGTGTGAAAATATCACAGAGTAGAACAGTAACAGCTAAACTGTGCCGCTTAAACAAAAACTGATAGGATGACACAGGCTGTAAGTAATTTTGTATGTTCCTCCTACCATCATCTGTAATTAGAGAGTTCAACTTTCTTAGCCAACTGCACATTACAGTATTAGCTCATAAACAATAAAAAAAAATAACATCATAAACAGTAACTCGTTGGTCTGTTGCTTAATGACTGGTCAGTTTATTACATTACAGCAAATATTGTTATAAAACTGCCTTGGTGTACAGAACAGGAAGGACATTCAGTTAACTAAGAACAAAATTCATCTCAAAGCATAGATATCAGTTCAAGAACCAGACTGTGTAAATATGTATGCATGTACTATGACTCAGTATGTACAGTATGTACTACAAAGAAACCACCTTCATTTTGGTAGTCACCGTCATTGCTAAGCAGGAATAAAGAATTTGCATTCATACCGATTAGTTGCATGCTGTGGTGCATATTTTTGTGCATGTTTGTTGAGTTATTTCCCCTCTTTGTTGTGATTAGGAGTCATGAGTCAAAAAAGTCATTACTATACAGACCACTTTTCTTAAAAGTAATGTTCCTTAACTACTCCCAGGAAAAAGTCATTTGTTATACTAGTCGTTACATTACTTTCATGTTACTATGTAAAATAGCTTGAACACAATGTCTCATAATCACCATTTAACAATATAAACCTAGGGCTACAACACAACACACCAACACAAATCCTTAATGAGGACACACATCTCTAAGATCTTTCTCTTAGTAGAAACAAGGTACATGAACAGGTAGAAAGTGAGGCTGCAGCCTGATGGGTCATCAGTTTGTTACCTGTTGAAGTTAAGGGTCTGACTGCTGGGGTCGGCATTCACTCAGCTTTCATTTTGGGTTCTTGGCTAGCTTAGCGTTAGCATGTTGTCTTGGTAGATGCTTGTAAAGAACCGAAGTTGTGTTAGTAGCATGATGTGGCTGTTTTTGCCCTGGATGCAGTTTTCCACTTTACTATTTATCTCATTCACTTGTGCAATAAAAATAAATGGCCATATTCATGCTCTAGACTGTGTCGGTATTTTCCTCCTCTGACATGCAAACTGAAATCAACAGATTTTAGTGGAAGTGCAAGAACCGATAAGCGGGATCAATAAGCAGGCAGACTAACAATTCTAAGGAATTGGACTACCTGGAACTGGTTTTCTACGAGAACCGGTTCTCGATTCCTCATCGTTAATCATCTTGATAGAGAATCTAACAAAAGGCAGCCAGCATCTTTGCACTTTTAATGCCCTTAAAAAAGCCTGGAGAACTATTCCTGAAGATCACTGTGTTCCCAAAAAAATGTGGCCATAACACATGTCTGTTTGCCTTATTCCATGTATATTTGCGCAATGCGACAATACAATGTAAAGGGGTAGTTCAAGACTTGTACACAGTACTATGCAGACAGACATACACACAGACATGATGAGAGCAGTCGAGGTTGAGGTGTCAGCCTCAGTTGCATTCACTTCAGACCAAACAAACACTTGATGGGAGCGTGTGCCCATATTTGAGTTGGCACACGTCGTACACAGACTCAGCACAGGGTTCTGCCAATAGAGACACCTGCATGGCACTAAAACCAGCTCAAAATAGAAACGCATAGAAACCCACTTTTGCACAAACGCTCACTGTGCTCATCCAAACATTTCCACATGGTAAACTTATGCAAGCGCACCACTGTGGGCAGAGCTTAAATGTTTGTGTTACAAGGTTTGCCAGAACAGCTTTGTTTCATTGGCATAAGTCCACTTACTGTAAGTATTTTCTGTAGTACAAGAATAGCATTTCAAACAAAGTTATGTGTTATTGATGACATTCATTCTTTCCTCACAGGAAGCAGGAAAGGTATTGTTGTCTGCATAGCCTCATATGCCAGTAGGATGCTCATACATTATCTTATTCTTGCATTTTATTAGTGTGCTAGTGATGAGCAGCACTGTTTGTAATGGCTAAAGTTACTGAAAAAGACTCCCTTTAATTTCTTGTCTGGAAACAGCCAACCGAAAAATATTCAGTCACATGCAAGTGGAATTACGATCTAGTTAAATGGAAAAACAAGATTAGTTACCTCATCAAGATTGGTATCTTGATGATTAGGAAAGTTTTTTGTTGAGTATAATTGATTTGGAGCTGTCTGTTGCTTTTGTCCTTATTGAATTTTGAAGAACAATACACTCAAATGTGGGTGTTGGCTGTAGTTCTCAGAGCAACGAGTGATGGGAATCTGGGCTTTCGATGTTTCAAAATGTAATTAAATAGCCTAATAGATTTGTGTAAAATACATGAAGAAGTACCCACTTTCTCCATTTTATTTGATTTCTAACGAGATGCGTGCACCACCTCTTATCATTTTTCTGTGTGTGGGAGGGGGGGTTGAAATGCTTGGTGCAACCCGAAGAGTTGAGATTAGGGCGATGAATCACGGTGAAAGAATGAACTTGTCGACAAGGAGAGATGCTATCGAGATTGTTAAAGAGGGTGAGCATAAGGGCGGGAGGGGGGGGGGGAGGCGGATTAATTGTTGTTATTTTTTGTGTGCGGTGAGTGCCTGGTACCTGCTGAGAGTACACAAGAGCGGCGGTGATTGGCAGCACAGTCCTGTACCGTAAAGGTCACAAGTTCTAACAACAGAAAAAGCTGATCCAGCCTTGGCGTCATCAGGACATTCTGCAGCTGTATGACTTAAACAAAGTCACTGCAGTTGCCTTTTAATTAAAGCGAATGTCCTGTCAGACAGTAAGTAAAGATGTTTGCGATGTATGCTCTGTGCAAAGTATGAGAAGTCAGAAGGACAAAGGAGAACAACTGTCCCGTGGGAAGAGTAGGTTGGGATCTGTCTGCAAACACACAACTTCATTGTGTTGTCGGAGAAAAGCAAAAGAACAAAGGAATGACTCGGGGAAAGCAGAGAGAAACTTTTGCCTTACAAGTGACAGAGCCAAATGGAAAGCAGTCCAAACAGAGGCTGGATCCACCTGTGGAGAAACTGACTTCATGCAGTTTGACTGCACATATTACAAGCTCGAGTGTTCCTTGGTCTCTGCCCTTCTCTCCCTTTTCTGTGTTTGCCTTGACTTCTTACTGCATTTACAATATAGGGCATTAGTGTATCAACTGAAAGACCACAACAACTGCTTACAATTTGTTATTAATAATCAAAGTATTGATATGTTTGATATGTCAGATACCAGCACAAATGAAAAACTGGAGCAGTCTTTCCACTTTGAGTCGCACCGTCTCTCATCATCTGTTTTCACTCTGTTTTACTTCAAATCATTTTTTTCTTATCTGCCTATATTTGTTTTTTTTTCTTTCTTTGATTTGAATTTTATTTATCTCAGTCAACAGGCAGACAGTTTTGCATGCAGAAGCAGAGGTTAATGATGGCTACTTTATAGTTCAATTAAGCTTGCAGCCTGCCTGTTCTGTTAACTGGTGGGGCTTTTGCAACCTGGTTAAGATCATTGTCAACATTTGACAAGCCACGCAGCTGATTCCGAGATTTCTCATAGGTCTCAAGAAACTAGAAGAAAAATTTGGTGTTAGTGTTAAAGCCATTCCTACTTTTGTAAATACATCTAAATGTGGCAGAAATAATGACATACATAATTCTTTGTGTAAAGCTTGGTCTCGGTTTGTGGTCTAAATTGTAGAGTTGGTGCTTAGTTTGACATCTTTGAATAGCCTCTCTGTTTGTGTGCTTGTTTTTTGATGCATGGTGCATTTTGAAGAGTTAGGATAACGGCCATGAATCACAGCGAAGGAATGAACTTGTCAGGAGAGAGGGGGGGCTGCACAGAGATTGCCAAACATGGAGAACATAATGGGAGTTTTGTGTGTGTGTGTGTGTGTGTGTGTGTGTGTGTGTGTGTGTGTGTGTGTGTGTGTGTGTGTGTACACCATCCTGACTTTATGTTGCGCATCAAAAGAAGCAAATTCATGGCATGGCATCTCTGTCGCTACATCTTGGAGGCATTTGCATTTTTAACTCATTAGGACATCTTCATCCAAAATCTTTTATTTATGAATTTCAAATCGTCCATAAAAGTGCAGCTGACGTCTCCCTCTTCTATAATAAATTTGACTGATCATCTTATTTATTTATATATTTTTAATATCATTTAGCTACATTTGCTGGCGACATTGCCTGGCGTGGATAATTGTATGCATTTTTTCCAACTTACCTTTTATGAGCTGGAAAGGTAAGATAATTTTTCAGTCCACATGGAAAAAACAAGACCCTAAAATATCATGTCATCACTACCTAATGACCAATATGTGTTTCATATTGTACCAAGTCTTTTAATAACAAAGTGCATAAAGATACAATTTCAAAATCGCTCTTTGCTAAATTATTATTATATCTATTGAGTGTAGGCACAACAGTGGTTCATCTTTTGACTTAGGTGCCTTTTTATACTTGATTGAATCATAGGTCAGTGTTAAGTGGCTTGACAAACAACAAAAACCATTCCTCCACAGCCTATGTGCAAAGAAAGTTTTTGAAAGACCTTTAAAAAGCCAGAAGATCTATTGCTCAAGATTACTTTAAAGACTTTTGAAAAAGTGGTTCAACAGGGCTGCTTGAAGACTTTTTGCACATTACCTGTTGAGAGAATTCAATAAAAAACTTAAACTACAGGTAATGGGTAAATAGATAAACAAAAAACTAAATAACTAATAACCACTATCAGAAAGTTGTGGACTTCTGATTCAAGTTTCTCCAGTTTGAGGATTTTATATTTTTTAAATAATCAACATTTTTAAGAAATGCAGCTGAACCTTTGCATACACCAGCAAGCACAGTGCATTTAATGAGTAAGGCGATTACACGCCCCGCTAGCAACTAAATTACAAAAGGTGGCTGGTTCAGTACCTTGAAAGGCCAACACTCATCCAACTGTGATCGGTCCGATTAAAAGTCACCTTCAGCA
This sequence comes from Pelmatolapia mariae, assembly GCF_036321145.2. Taxonomy (NCBI): domain Eukaryota; kingdom Metazoa; phylum Chordata; class Actinopteri; order Cichliformes; family Cichlidae; genus Pelmatolapia; species Pelmatolapia mariae. The sequence continues at coordinate 10,569,137 of NC_086227.1, read as the reverse complement.
TGACTTTGTTGCTCCAGGCTTAGTAATTGTAAAGGCAGCACTACGCTTCCAATAAAACCTGAAATGGAGACACAGTTAAACATTGATGTGCATGCAAATATGGGTTTCTTCTTTGCAGCACTATATTGTTCCTTTATGTGTACTTACTCTGGCGGAGGTACATTCAGATGAAGGAGAGAAAATGTTACAGACACTCTGGAGTAAAACACATGCTGTCAAAGTAGGACACTAAAAGCCAAAGAAATCTGTTCAAATATTTTCTAATAACCACAGCAATGTGCGAGTGATTTGACTCTGATATGTTAGCTGTGTGAGAGAAAAAAGAAAACTGTAGTTCAGCCAGAAAGCCTACATGGAAAGGATGCAGTGGAGTCTGAGGCCAACACAGTGCTTTAGAAAGCATTTTATTCATATGAACCTGCTGAGAGTCATTTTGGCAGTAATTACCCTGTACCCTTAAGTCACCCGGGAGAAGACTGGAAGCGCAGACGTAAAATGAGAGAGATTGTGCCTGAGATCTCGAGGAGGCCCGCAAAGTCGATGCAGTCAGTAATTCGTCTCTATAGCCAACAACAAGTTCTCTGTCACGCCCTGTGTACGTCACTGTCCGTGTGGGATCAGTCTGGAAAAGCTGTGCGTACGATTGTGTGCAAAGGAGTGAGAACAGGCAGAGCCACACAACACAGTTATGTCACAGTATCAGGGAAGTGGCCTTATTCTGACTTATTGTGACTTAATTCTATGCATGTTCAACTGCAACTGTGTATACTGTAGGTTGCAGGTGATGTTGTGATTGATGTTTAAAATATATACATATATAAAATATTAAAATATTTACATATATAATCATAAATTGGAGGAAGGTGGGGGTTTTTCTATGGAATGTTATTACTAAAACCTTTCCTCACAGATTTATATTTGGCGGTATAATATAAGTGAGAAAAATCTAATAATCCTGTTGCCTAATAAGAGTTTCGGATGACATCAGAGACATTTTAAGCAAGTTTTCATCATTGTTTTGACTTTTTTTTTTCTTTTTTGCAGCAGAACATTTTACACCTAAAATATATTATCTAACTCAATAGTCTCCGGAAATTAAAGAACGAAAAATTAGATGTGAAATATCATTGAAAATGCGATAAAAGCGTATCTAATCCTGCAGTGTCTCCTTTATAAGTCATCCCACAGATGTCCTCATACACGCGTATGAGATCACTTTACACGTGGTAAGTATCAAATCCACATAAAATCCAGATTAATCCAATCATGGGAGGAAAATGATGTAAAAACAACATCATGCCAGGTGTGCATGGATTAAAAAAAGCTAAACTATATCTGTATTTTCATGTGTTGTCTTTCTCTTCAAACCCTCAACACTGCATCAAAATGCATCTTGAAGTCTGCTCAGCGTTCAGGCTCAGAGCTGCTCGGAGATCTAATCAGCAGCAGCTATCAAATCAAAGGCCCAAGTCCTTTTTACCGGGCTGATTTTCTCCCCTGTGGAAGCAGCAGGCCAGAGGAATTTAGGCCAAGGTTTGGGTCAGATAATAATCTCTTCTTGTCTTTAATTCTGAAGAGGAGAAGTTCAACTTTTCACTTGGCTTGAAAGGCAGACGCTCCCCCTAATTTTCCAATGAACTTGGTCACGAATCAGATGCAGACGATAAACTCTGTGACATGTGCCACTCTGCAGTGACACAAAAGTTTTGCAGTTTCATCCTGGAGTCTTACTCAGAGCAAAAGAGCAGAACAAGAATGGATGATTAAGCAGAGAACGGTATTATTGTAATTTTGTCATCTGTTTTATGTCCTGGCAGAGTCATTCATCTACTTTACACTGTTACAAGGCTCTTAAGATATGATATGATATAATAATTGGGTTATATCTACATGCATGAAGGTAAAAGAATGCCATAAACACTCAGTCTTGTGAATTTCCCGAATGTGTGAAATTTTTGTCTGTGTAAAGCTCTGCCATATACTACCCTTAGAGTTTTAGAGTTCTACTTACAATATTTATATCAGCTGTACATTACTGCATTAGACTTTCTTGTTTTGACAGACAGCATCATAACAGTTTTGAAATAATGTCATTTAAATGTGTAACTTTTTTAAAATGACAATTTAATGCTGCGTAATGATGCGTGAGCGTAATCAAATACTCTAAGGGAGGTTGTTGCATAGAAATCTTTCTTTGGTCATTATAGATAGACAGACAGCTTTTGCTTCACTGAAAAAATTACCCACATCATTCCACCACTTTTATAGTCGCAGGAACATTTCTCCTAGGGAGGTGATCAGAAATCGCCAAAGGTGTGTGACTGTGCAACTTTCTGCTCCTGCAAACACACCGAGAAGAAATCCCAGCTGTGTTCAACTACATGCTCCAAATATATGTTTAATGCCAAGTTACAAAAGAGTCATACCATCAGGTTGCTCCAAGAACTCATCTTTACAGTGTAAATTATAATGCTGGCCAGCATTTATTGTTGAAAAATTGTGTCAGTGATGGAAAATATTCTGGCATACTGCAGACATCAACCTACTTAACAATTTTTATTACAGTTTATCAGTTTTTTCCATGTTTGTCACTATATATTCAAAGCTTTTCGTAACACATTTGTGCTTGTATAAGGGTAAATTAATGACACTGTCACTTTGTGCTATCAGCAAAGTCTGAATTGATTTTTGCTCCAAGTTATTCCTTTTTCAAATAGTTTTACAAACCTGCAGAGGACAACATTGTCTAGTTTTTGTATTTCTGATAGACAGCTTAATATAAGTTAGCCAACCCTTTGCCATTGCATTGTTTCTGTTTGGTTCTACCTCTCTAACAGTGCTGTGTGGATGACTTTGCTGCATGAGCGGGTTTGATTGCATTATTCTTGCTCAAGGAAGGATAACACAAGGCCTTGGAAAGGAAACATAGTTCAAGCTGGCTTAAGAGAATCATGTTTCAAGTGGTGTCAAAGGCAGCCCCGCAAGCTGCCACATCACATTTGTAACCAACTGGTCGTGTCGCTTTATCACCATCCACTAACTGTAATTCCTTCTTCTCTGTGTTTCCAGTACTTCATTCTGCTGCTGTGTATCTTCCTGTTGGAGATCCTGGCCGGTGTCCTTGCTTATATCTACTATCAGCAGGTAATTCCCATTGTATCATTAAAAAAACATCCTTCTTGTAATGCATGCTGGGATTTGTATGTGTGAAATTGAAGGAGGAGCAGGTGGCAGATATTGCAAGAGTGGATATTCATTTCAGATGACAAAAAACGTAATTTCAAATCAGACTCTGGTTAGCATTTTGTAACTTATTATAGCATCTTTACTAAATCTGTGTTACCATCTCGGGTGGACTCTAGTCTGCTGTATTACAGTAAATCATCATCTAATATGAAAAATGATTTTAAGGTTTGTAGCATATATTGCATTGTGCTAAAAATCAATAGAGCATGCTTGACAAATGTGTTGTGTCTCCTAATCCAAGCACGTAGTCAAAAGCATTGTAATAATACACAGACAACTGTTTCATTTCCCACATGGCATGTGCTCTGCTGTAATTTTAACCACGACAAAAACCAGCGTGAGAAATGAGATTCCAGAAAGGGAGTATAAGACGGCCCATTAAAAATACAAATATCTGACTGCCCGTATTACTTGTGGTACATTGAGTCCAAATGGAATGAAAACTGCCTGCAGCAGGACACATAATAAGCCTGAATGCACTGTGTCAGAATCATTTAAAAGCATTTGCTTTGACTTTGAACTGAAATACACAGAATTTTCAAACTTATTTCATTTCACTCCACTAAAGAATGAAGAACCTTACTGGCAGGTTAATGACTGAAAAAAATAGAAACACTTCTTAACACCACAGACTGTGTACTAAATGCACACGGTTTGGCTTTCAAGTGATTATTGTCTCGTGTGTAGTTAATGTATAAGCTAAACTAAAACTGACAGCCTCCCTCGGCACATTTCTGCTATAACACTGTAGAGTTATACTGACTGCACTGCAAACAAGAGCAAATGACAAGCATTTTTCCTTTAGGAATATTAACATGACATTGCTCTCTACCAACATCGCTCCCACCCCGCTTAGTCTTATAGCCTAGTGGCTTGTAGCTCAGGAACAGGACTTTTCTCAGTCTAGAGGTACACTGTTTTCAGTTTAACTGCCTCTTTCATTAATGCACAGTTCATGAGCAGCCACTGAGGTCCATGGCTGCGTGCTGCTTCCTAAAGCTCTGTCTACTTTACTTGCCTCAAAATATTCTCACAAGCATTAAGTTGTGTTAAAGTCTCTAAAGCCTCTTCCCCTGTTATTAATCTTTTCACTCTCTCTGCTAATAAGTTGTGAGAACGATACCAAGATGAACAACTCATGTAACATGCTTGTAATTCACAAACGCACCCATTTTTAGCTACAGATTCTGCACAAGGGATTTGCTCAGACTTTATTTTGTTTTTGTAATCAGACATGATCATAAACCTCTTTGTGATTGCTTTGTTTGCGAGCTGCTTCCCTAGGTTGCTCATAGTTTGCATGAATTACTTGTCTGCAAACCTTCACCATTTAACTTTCACTATTATTACAAAAATAATTCTCATTTTTCAGGAGCCATTTGAAATTTCTCTCTGTCCCCAAACGGCTGAGATTTAGTGAACATGGTCAAATGTATGCAGAGCTGGTTATTCTGTCCGTGTTCAGACAGAAGTACCATAACACAACATGATATCCCTGTAAAGCTCGTTTTGTGTTCTTTCCAAAGTCATTTGAATTTTGTCCCTAGCAAATATCTAGTAAATTGTAAAATGAACCCACTGCTGGTCTGATGGTAAAGAAAAAGGGTTAATAGACTTCAAACAGGTGCCATGTATTAAAATACACACCTTATTCATAGACTGTTTTTAACAGGTTGTATTCATGCTGGTTTCTGATCTAAAGTTGTGCTTTGTAATATAAGAGTGACAGGGTTGGGCACTGGCAAAGTACTGAGTTTGCCCATAGTTTGATGAATGAAGCTGACTTGTCTGCAAACACTCACCATTTTACTCTCTAAACTGTAGTAAAACTTGAAAAAGTGCAATGCAAAACAGAAACGTTGTGCCTCACCACAAGACGCAACTTTTATGTTGAAGGTAAACACTGTAAACAAACGGTCTTTGTTTACAGTGTGCGTCACACTTTTCAGAGTTTCTCTACGACTTGGCGAATAGTTTGCTACTGTTTGCAGACAAGTCTGTATCTGTCATACAAATGATTCGCAACCACAGCGACCTACTAGCAACACATGTAGGTTTATACAGCACCGTATACCTACTAGTGACAGCTAGCAACCTCCTGGAACAGCTTATAGCCAGAAATACATTTTTTCCTAGCAAGCAGCGGTTGTCAGGGGGTCACTGACGCTGACAGTTTCCCAGGGATTGCCAGCAACCTTCAGCAGCCACTTGCAACTGGTGGCTGGATATACATTTTGTGGTCTGTGTCCTTGTATGGCCTATTATTATCATTAACAGAAAACAAGCTAACAAAAGAAAAACCATATTTCAAGTATATCAAAGACCCATGATGCTGTTCTTGCTTTTAAATGAACATGTATTCAATAAAACAGCGGTACTAAACTGCTCCTGTGTAAAGATAGGAAGCACTGAGATGCAGGTAATGGCTGTGGTTCATCCCGGTGTCATAGTCATGCGACCATCCATTGTGCCTGGAATTCGTGTTTGCTCATACTCGTATGTGGTTAATGCAGTGTCATGGTGCAGTTCACTCCCATACTGGCTCTCTCATACTTACGGAGTCCCTTTAAAATGTGAATTACTGTTTTGATTCACCGCTGCAGTGTTTCTGAAACTGTCAACAGGTAAAATGAAAACCTGAACGCCTCCTCTTCTCCTTTCCTCTTCTTTGTTTTCACCTCGCGTCTCTCATCTTTCTCTGCCCTCCCTTCCTCTCTTCATCATTCATTCCCTTGATATCTCCTTCATGCTTTGATTTACAGTGGTTTCCCAGCTGGCTTGTTGCCATAGAAACTGAGCCCCCCAGACCTTCCACTCCTCCTGCGTTTTCTGCCACTGGTCTAGAGAACAAAAAAAAATAAAATAAAACCCAAAAAACAGACTTCCTCTGCTTTTACACTAGCTTCGTCTTCATATGCCTCTCTGTTGTTAGAAGTACTATCCGTGATGTGTATTTTAAATCCCGTGTGCTATGATGTGCTGGAGAATCAGTAGTCGAAGCAACAAATTCATCACTTTAGGTCATGCTCTGTCATGCTGCCTTCCCATTTTTGTTGGCTGATACTACATGTACACCTGTGTGCGTGTTTCTGAACAGTTGAATGATGAGCTGAAGCAGAACCTAAAGAAGACCATGACTGAGAAGTATAATCAAACAAACTACGAGCACATCACCAAGGCTGTAGACAAGCTGCAGCAGGAGGTAAGTGTCTGCAATGGATGAAGGAGTCCAGACACAAATGTTTTACAGCTTTGTGAGATTTCTTTGCACATTTGAATTTCTGCATTGGCCAGCATGGATGGAATTTCGGTTGTTGTGTGCATCCACGTTTTCATATTGCAAATGAACCTGGACTTCCAAGCCAAAGTCACATGGACTCACATGTGGTTTGTTGATTGGACAGCCCTCATGGTACCCTATCATCTCATCAGATTAGAGATTTTGGAGATGGGAGCGAGTCAAAGTAAATCCAATTCAGTCCACGACTTCATCTAAGCATGATGGACTGGTCTGCACTCTCTGCTGTAATTTACCTTCTCTTCTAGTCAAACGAGCTGACAGCGCGTTAAGGAATGTGTAAATCTGAGGTGTTGTTAAGACTTCTGTTAGTTTTTATACTCATTGCTTAGTTTTTTAAGTATAAAATCTTGTCTTTCACACATCAACATGTAGTCATTCTTCTAAACTTCATTTTGCATAATTTCCAAAAAACATGAATTTGCACTATTAAAGGAATTTGTAATGGAGTCATTTTTATTATATATTCAAATAGCATCAGTATGAGAACAGAACTACAGTATACATGCATACATACATACATTTCCCTCAAAGTAAATATGAGGAAAATGTGAATCTTAAAGTTTAGTTTAAAAATAAAATAATTGGCTTAAACTGAGTTGTAAATCTTGAGCAGGAGCTGCACCTCCGTTGAATATGGAAACAACATTTGGATTTGCAGAACAATTCCCATTTCAATCACAACTGTATTTTACTTTACAATGGGCCTTTTTGAGTGCAGTTTTTCTAGTTTTGCCATCAGATTTGATTGTGAATTTGATTTTGATATCAAAACTATTTTTATCTTCATGTGAAAAAGAACGTTTTCACAACTAAGTACCTCCCACGATCCAGTAGATTGGAGAACCACCTTTAGCAACAATAACGTAAAGTAACCATTTGCTGCATGACCTTGTCAGTCTCTCACATCGTTGTAGAAGAATTCTGGTCCGCTCTTCTTTACAGTGTTGCTTCACGTCATTAAGGTTTGTGGGTGTTCGTTCATGCACAGTTTGATACCTTGCTCAGCCAGTTGTAGATTTGCTGCTAATGATTGACCTGCTGCTTGACCCAGTTTGGCCAAGCTTTAGCAATTATAAATATTTGACTCTCGAATATTTGGTGTACAGAGAGAGGAATTCATGATTGATTTAATTACTGCAAGGTATCATCAGCATCATCAGCCTATTTAGGCCAGCTTAAGTTTACTTTAAAGACAGGAATGTGGGAAATGGTTATCCTGACTATCGAAAGTCAACAAAATCCACTTACTGACTTGCAGTATAAAAAACCCCTTTGTTTAAACTCTAAAAAAATAAAAATAAAAATGGCACATTAAGGTTTTACATAAATGTAGTTTCCAGTTTTAACATGAAGCCAAGCAAACTGCCTGCTGATGCCTTATATTTGCCTTACTGGGGGAATCAATCATCTTATAATGCTCTAAATAATGCTTTGAACCAAGAGAACACATATGCAGAGTTTTGCTTAAGTGAAGTGCAACACTTAATTATTTTCATGGATGTTTGTCTGAGTCCTTTTATACTTTCCTGCTGTCAGTGAAGTGTTTTTCCTCCGTCTCCTCCATCAGTTCAAGTGCTGTGGGAGCAACAGTTCAGCTGACTGGGCTGAGAGCGTCTATATTCGCTCTGGTGCGAAAGGCAGGAAGGTGCCTGACAGCTGCTGTAAGACCATCACCAACATGTGCGGTATAAGAGACCACCCATCCAACATCTACAAGGTGGAGGTGAGAGCGTGAACGGTGCCGGGGGGGTGGGGGTGGGGAGGGCTTCATCTGTATTTCTCTCATGTCTCAAGATGTCAGCATAGAGGCGGTGTGGCGTGAGCGTAGCAGAAAAAAGAACAGCCATCATATCCAAACTGTATACATAACATTGTTTGCAGTGAGACTCCAGCAACACTCCCACATCAACTGATGCAACATGAAGACACTCTTTGTTTTTCATTTAGGGTGGTTGCATCACTAAACTGGAGAATTTCATCTTGGACCACCTGAAGATCATTGGAGCCGTCGGTGTTGGGATCGCTTGTGTACAGGTGAGCAAAAAAAAAGAAAATGCCTTTAACATTGTGCTTACACACAGAGACTCAATAAATGTATGTAAACCTATGGAGAATACAGCTTTGCTAAATTACATTTTTATTTTCGTCTGTTTTAATCCCCAGATCATCGGGATGGTGTTTACATGCTGCCTATATCGAAATCTAAAGGCAGAGCCGTACTAACAGAAGTAAAAGAAGAAAAATGTGTGGGTGAAGGAGGTAACTTCATCACCGCATGCCATACTCAAATAGCCCATAGGTTCTTTTCTTTGTCCTCCGCATAGGGGAGGATTTGTTTGGCAAGGGATCAAATTGCACATCTGAGCATCTCATTTTGGTAAACAAAGGGTAGAAAAAAAAACCCACTACAAGGTTTCTTGAAGTAATTAGGCTCTCAAATTGCACTCTCAGCTCCATCTTCAAGATCACAGCACTGTGAGAAAAAGCCTCAGAGAGAAACTGATGAGAATTTTAACTGATTGTGTAAATTAGTGTGAGACAGCCTCCCTGGGACTCAAACATTGTAGTTTTCTTCCACTCGGATTCCCTCAATGTACTTTTATATGTGTAGACCAGGTGCTACACCCAAGAGTGGTGTAAAGATCAGTGGAGTAAAACTGGCACTTTGCAGGAAAATGTTAATCCTGGTCACAGCAGCTTCTTTTCTCCATCAGCAAAGCTTAACAAGCTCACCTCTGGGGCCCTCTTCAACTGCAGTAGTGTTTAGTTTCCACATTAACAAGACAGTCCTGTGTTTTAGATCTTCTTCTGTAATGACCTTTAAACATTGGAACGAATATATATATCATCTATTTTCTTTTACATATGTACTTTCTTATGAGCTGTTAATATTTTTGCCTTTATTGCCTAATCTGTCTCCTTACTGAGACGTGTCTGATCATGTTTTAAGTCTCCTAAGAACACATTTTCTGCCAGAGTGAAGGTGAACAGGTTAGTGCCTTGCTCAGCACCATAACTGTGCCATTTGATGTCCTAACACCAGCCTTTAAACACAGTTTGACTACTTTAGGTGTAAACACTGATCTCATTGAAGGGAGTTTGTGATTATGAGCAGTCCCACTGATATTGTTTAAATGAAAGTGCGTCTTGTTTTTGATTTTATTGCCTTCTGTTTTTATACACTGATGCCAAAGTCATCAACTGTAACACTGGACCTACTCTGTCTCCTCCAGCCTTATTCCTATACATACTGATGTCTCTGTTTTTGTAAATGAAGATTTTTTTTTACTCTGCTATAAACTGCGACTATATTATTGTATTTAATACACACTGTAGAAAATTATAGTCTCTCACTGTTAGTAATGATCTTTCCTTTGTGCCTCAAAGATAAAACCAAGCTAATCTGCTGTATTTCTGTCCTCCTGGTAATCCAGGATGTATTTTAGTTTAAATAAACATTGATCAAAAATGTGCTTTGCTTCTGCTGTGTGTGTGTTTGCTCTCATTAGCATTGTTAATGGTGTATTTTAAAAAGCAGTATTGCACAAATACTGAGTGATGCCCTTCACAATAAAGGTTCACTCAAGTCATGTCATCACAGAAACTGCCAAAAAAAGGCCCTCACATTATTGTATAAAGACAAACCATGTGCCTGTGACCAGTGGCCCTTACGAAATTGGCACCAGCTTACAGGTGCATTAGTGTATTAACCAGAAGTCAATTGTCTGATGTCTCAGTACTGTGATGATGCAGATTTGGGATGTGAGCCATATTCCAGACAGCTGCTTTTACAATGTATTACCTATACCATGACAGTTAGATGGCCTTGTAATGAGAGGCATCGTGCTGTTGGGCACGAGGCAGGGTAGTTTGAACCCTAGTAATGTTAAGATTAACAGCGGGACATTTGTCATTTGGGTGAGTGGCAGCAGTTAGTGCATGCAAACACAGGGAGGCAGCACTCACCTGGCTTTCAGCACCACAACAGCACACTGATGAAAACAGCTGGTGTGTGAGTGTGTGTCTGTGTGTGTAAAACACCTAGAGGCTATTGAGGATCAACCCCCCCCCCCCCCCCCACCCCACCCCCCCTACACACATCCCACACCCACCCACCGACACTACAACCACCCGAACTTTCCCAGTCATTCCTATTACAGAATGGCTTTATAAGCTTTATTAGTTTCCCGGAGTGTTCGGGAGGGGGGGCAAAAAGGGCAAATTAGGCCTTTCAAACATGCACACGGTGACAAATGTCACTTGGACAGTGAGCTGTGCCTACTCACAGTTCTGTTTGTACATAATATTAATTATTTCCAAAATATGCTTCTGTGTAACAAGCAGAAAGGAAATCAAATGGCAACCGGTCAGCTCACAGCTACTAATTGGTTTCCACTGGGACTGCTAACAATGCAAATTAAGCCATTTCTCAGTTAGTGAAGCTGGCAGTGTAAAAACATTTCCCCCTGTGTGTAGCAGGCACACATGGCGAAATAAAACGACACAAATCAGTGTGTATTGTCACACCACCCCTTTAAGGTGCTCTAAACAGTACACCTCACGAAAGCTGAGTCATCCTTGGCAAAATGGGGGGGGTTCGTGTTTCTTTTACCCCCCTCACCTTCATAGGGGGGATTTGGCATTTAACGTTTCCATTGGAGTGAAAGTAGTTAAGCACATGGCGATTTTTAACAGGGCACTTTTCCAAAGAGCAGACATCTGCAGAATGCAAGTTGTCCTGTGCTCTTGAGACTTTGGTCTCCACCTGAGTTCGACTTTAAATAGATGACAGAAATTATGACAACCCTCTGAACAACCATTGTGCCTCCAGCAATTGAGTCCTGCTGATGAAAACCATAATAAATTCCCACCTCCCCACCCCCCACGCCCCTGTGCGGGCCTCCCTGCCTGTTGCGCCTGCTCACTGAGACAGCCTTCATACAGCCTAACACAAGGGGTATGATAACAATGGCAGTGCATGACATTTCCAAAATATCTCCTCCGGTACTCTCTAAGCAGTTGTCAATTTGATGCACATGTCACCTGCTGCACCTTGGCCAGTTTGGCCCGTCCACCAGAGAGTGCTATTTTCAGTCCAGTGGCAGAAGCTTGTGCACCCTTCACCTTCCACCTTTGTCCTAGGAGGTGATGCGATTCCTGAGTCTACAGGGTAAAACCGGCAGCAGGGAGCTGTGCTGCAGTTTGTCTGCAGCTGGTGACAGAAGAAGGAATATGCAGCCATTCGTTCCCAGGGTCACCCAAGGGCAAAGGAGCCCAAGGGTACAGAAACCTGTGTCTAATTTTGGCAATGGTTTGTATATTTTCAACTTTAAGCTTTGCTCAGACTGCTGAGGTTAATAACTTGTTCTTTTGGATTTGGTTTCACAGCAATCGCAAGGTTAGGTGAGTAACATACTTCAGTCTACAGCTGCCTACAGGGAAATGAATGCAAACTGTAGCGATATAAACTGCAGGTTTCCATCTGGTACATCAGGGTGATCCTCAGAGTGGTGATATTAAAGAAAATGGGAAAGAAAAGAGAATTTCCAAAATATGACCAATTCTTTGCTGGTGTTCTGAATAATTTTGTGGACAATTTGAGATGTTTTGTCACTGAAAACTCTTTTAAAAAAGAAGAAGACGAAATGTGATCTTAAACGGTAAGCAGCTAAATAGACATTGCAGTCTTTTAAGGTTTCACAAACTAAATATGTGAGGAACAACTTGTTTGTGTGTGAAACTGGACTGTGGTATTAGGAAAGCAGTGCATGGCTGAACCATTTTAGCTGTGACTGTGACTTTGAGCCACTTCGAGCAACTAATACTGTGCTGCTGCTGCTACAGGTCAATACAGGAGAGCCTAAACATGGCCTGCCTCTATCCTTTTCCATATGCACGCTCTGGTTCCTGAATATCTCTGCCGCAGAGATCTCCGCTCAGTTCATTCTTATTCAGGGCTTCAGCTGTTTACCTTGTGTGCGTATGAGGGAGTGGGAGTGGGGGTGAGGGGGTGATGTTGGTGGATGGTGCACGCCAGGGGTGGGGGAAGGCGGTAACAAATGTAATCTTGAGTCTGTAGATGGCAGCAACACTCTTGGCCAATCTGTCTCAATAAAATGGAAAAAAGTCTTTTGTTTTGGCTGTCAAGGGCTGCCAACTGAAATTGAAATTAATTGGAAAATCCAGCATAAAGGAAAAAAAACCAAAAAACTAAAAAACTAAACAACCTCCCCAAAACATCAACGTAATGGTGAAATAAACCCACTCAGAAGAGCCGTTTCACTGCCTCCTGCTGTATACCTGTGTCCAGACCTGAATGTATGCAGAGTCACGCTCCGCGCGTGTTTTAAGTCAAGCCATATTCCTTTAATAAAACGCCCAACATGCACAAAGGGATAAAGACAGTGTGATTAATAAAGAGTAACAGCTCCACTCATATGAGGATCGTGTCTCTGGATCAGGCTTGAGCCTCGCTGTGAAGCAGAAGATGCTACCGGACAAATTAGGCTTGTTCTGCTCACTTGGACAATCTGTAAATTGACTTGCTGAACATGACTGATTATATTTGGCAATTTTTTTTTCTTTTTTTTTTTTTACATGGTTATCAACACTTCTACTGAATGCTGACTACACTTTTTTTTAGTGTGTGTGTGTGTAGAGGGGGTGCTGATTATGTAAGTCATTTACATTTCCTCCAATTTAAGAGTGACTGGCTCAGTGAAGTGAGAGACTGAGCCGCAGTAGCTTTCAAGCTCCCCTCAGACTAATACTGAAGAGCTGCGTGAAATAAAACCTCTCGCTGAGCTGCCTCTCAGCTCTGAGGAGATGTCGCTAGTGCATCTGTTAGGGGGGTGGGGGGTGCGTGAATGAACGTATGGGTAAAGCTCCAGTGTGCTCACAAGAAGTTCACACTTACCCCTCTGCATTCAGATACTGTACCATGCACACTGCACACATCACTCCCTGTCACTCACCTCAGCCCTGATTCGCTCCCTGAAGCATAACACCCCAACATCTGGCTCGCTCTGTCCTCTTCCTTTTCTGGGTCACATCCCATTTCAGGCAGAGGGAAGTCTGAGTCCTGTGTAAGACCTTCTCCAAGGTGGTTTGACCAGCTGGCTTCTGATCTTCCTCTAGGCAGTTGTGTTGTTTCTGTGTGTTGGAGGGGGTGGGGGTATTAACTTTGGTATGTTCCCTCAGGGATAGCATCAGGGTTGCAGCTGCACATGTAGAATGAGTAGGAGTCTGCAAGACCACGGCCTTGGAAATTAATGTACCACGCAAATGAAAAAAACATATTTGTATGATCTGCCAACCGGCACCTGTGTGACATCATTTAAAACACACAAACTTAAACCAAATAAATCATTTATTAAGTTTGGACCACATTTCCAGTGAAGAGATGATTTCTACAGTCCAGATTACATATGTACGTGCATATTTATATCTTCATTTACTTAAAATTCACTTTAAACATTGTCATACTTTGAACACTTTACAATGGCCAAATGCCATATTTCATAATACAGTACTGTGCAAAAGCCTTGCCCTTCAGTTCTTTATATTCTGCAATGAAAATGGGAAATAGATGCAGTGATTCATCGAAACATGTGCAAACATACGTGGAATTACAGTAAATAAGGCAAAAATAGAGTTTGAACAATTCAGTTCAGTTCAAATTGACCACCTTTATTCTTCAGCACAGTCTGAACTCTCTTTTAAGCTTTCTTATTATTATTTCTTTAAGTAGTTCTTTAGGAATAGTTCTCTTGGCTTCTTGAAGAACATTCAAAGCTCTTCTTTGGATGTTTCTGCCTTTTGTTCTGTTTTCTGTCACTGCTTCAATAATGTTGAGGTCCAGGCTCCAGTCCATGACTGATAGGGTTTCATTGTGTGTTTTTCTGTCCAGGTATGCTTTTACTGCACTGGCAGCGTGTTTGTCATACTAAAAAATAAAGCCTTTGCCAGTCAAATGCTTTCTAGACAGTACTGCATTGTGGATCAAAATCAGACACCTGTCTAAATTCATAATTCTATCAGTTTGACAAAATCCCTACAAAACACCAGCTGAAATGAAGGCACAGTCCATGAAAACACCTTGGTTGTGCTTTACAGATGTTGTACCCTCACTGTTGTGCTGCTCTCCTGACCGCCTCCTTATATAATGACAATTTGAACTAAAAATTTCAAAACACTCCACTGAGATTATTTCTGATGGAACTTCTGATTCCCTAAAAACTTTCAGATGCTCTTTATCTGCTGTAGATAGATTTTTAGGTCTACCACTCCAATTGTTCAGTTTCCTCAGATTTTATAAGGACACACTGCAAATCGTGCCAAAACAAATGGTTTTTACGAGAAAGTCTGGCTCCTTGGAAGCAAAATATAAAGAAATAGGGGGCGGATCAAGACTTCCGCATAATATTGTATGTCAGTCAAATGTCAATTAAATATTCCCTTGTTGGTATTGCTTATCTGGATTTTGATTGCAGTTTTGTTCCTCTGCCAGTTCCTCTACAATTAGTCTTAACACAAGTAGCACTGTGTAGATATGACTGTTGTCCACATGTTATTATATTGTTTCATAGATGGGCAATATGCTCAGGGAACAACGTGAAAATGAGCCAAAATGATTTCTTTCAAACAGAGGGGGAAGTCTACATGATGAATAGTGATCATTCTGAACCATGAGCTACTCTAGTAGAGTCCAAGAGTAAAAAAAACCACAGGCCTATAAATGCACATAATAGGCTTCGTTTAAAGTTTGAAAGTTTAAGATATTGATTATGCAGAGTGAGAACATAACTACTGATGAATGAATGTAAAAGTAAGTGGAACTTTAATGTGAAAATGTTATTTTCACTCCTTTTTCACATCTTTTTAGCAGTTTAATGTGTAAAAATTAACTCGATTTTATTACCTGATTTTAAATTTTGTATGAAAGCTATGAAAAAGTGACTGCATCGTTAGAATAAATATCTCAGCGAGGAAAAAGGGATATTACTTATCCTGAAAAGTGTTCTTTTTCTTTCAGAAAAAAAAAATCAAATATTAAATACTTGTCCATTGATTGATTTTTTTTTCCATACTTAAACTGCAACAGATTTTTAGAGACTGCTAACTGTTCTAAAGCTGAAAATGAGGCTGTTTCCTTTATCCTCTTGAAGCATGACAGCAGTGACCATACATCTGCCCATACTTTATTAACAATTAGGGTAAATTGCTCACATTTATTAAAGGGTTAATGACAGAGCATGAGTCAGCAGGCATTTTCCACGGGTATGGCTGTGTGTATTTTAGGTTTAAATGCTTTAAATGCTGCACTTTAACTGATCACATCTCAGCAGTGCTGAGGTCAATGACTCTTAGCTGCACCTGATCAGAGCACCCAGGGACATTAAATGTGCATTAAAAGATTTTCTGGAGTGGATAATAAAATGCTTATCGACATGCTCGGATTAAGCCAATGGGCGAGATGGGAATATTGATACATTTTTTAATATCTTTAACTTTACATCAGAAATGTGCTCATGCAGGTAAAATCCTAATTAGAGAAGGACTTAAAGGTCCAGAAATGAAGGGCCTGTAACAGAATCTGTTGAGTTATTATTGAAGTTTTGACAATTCTTTGGTTACCTGAACAGGAGGAGGAACATGTTGTACGCTCCTTATGGCAAAGGATAGAGAGACCCATGGTAAATGTATAAATATCCATTGTACATTGGCTATACATGCCTATATAGCCATCATACTAATTTCAAATGAATACATATACAGTGCATCCAGATGTGTCCATGCTGTCATCAAAAGGATAACACAACACGAATCACCAAAACATATCAACTGACTAGAGTACGTTGGAAAGACGCTACTAAATATCTGCACGACTAGTTTTATTGAGGTGTAGCTGAAATGCGTAACAGTCTGCAGACACTTTTTTGTTTTCTTTCTAATTGGTCTTTCCTGACTGAGCAGCAGTGATATAAGAACCCCCTCAGGGTACCTGAATGCAGCACAGCATTGGCACAATAGTCAACGTTCTGGGGCATTCTCCCTGCTTGAAACATTTTTAAGTAGGTAATTGCGTACTTATACAAATGTGCAAACATACACTAGGAATGATAATCTGATACCTAAACATTCATAATTCCATTGATGTTAAATACTGTCTGTAATTTCAATTCAGTTGTCCCATACGTACATTGGGAAGGCTTGTTCGACTTCAGACGCTCACATAATCAATCTGAGGTAGTGCAGGATGATTCAAGAGGAGAAAAAAAACTGCTGCTCTGTATTCTAATATATGTGCCTTGCTAGGAATATTGAATTGTATCTGTTTGGGTTAGAAAATGTCAATGTCTTTTTCATAAGGGACCAGAAGCCCAATAGAGGATTCAGTATTTAATCGAGTTTCATGGAACCTGGTAAAGAAAGGGAGTGTGGATAAAAGAAGAACTTACTCAATTTTGCTATCGACCTGCATCACTTCCTTACCGAGGGTTGGCCATGGCAGGGGGCTGGGTTTTTCTGATTAGTTTCTAGTTGGTGGTCGGATGATCTCTGGTCCTCTTGGTCTGTTCTGCCCCAGGACACCATTAAGACCCCAAGGAGAGGATGTGGTGATGTATAACAAATCCCAACCCCTACATCGGGTTTGTTGTATGATTATAGGTCTACCTTACGGTATAAGTGCCTTGAGGCGACTGTTGTTGTGATTTGGCGCTGGATAAATAAAACTGAATTGAATTGAATAGATGAAACCCTGACACTGAACAAGGTGCTCAAAGCTAACAGGACTAAAAGTACAAGGCTAGGATGTGTTGACTATAACAAGTCATGCTTTTTTACATTTCAGTTTAAACATAATGGACGGTTATGATACACTATTTTAAGTTAAATACGGATACAATTACTCCTCAAGCCTCTGTTGCTGTGACACAATTTTCTTTTGCGGTTCATGTGATTAGAACAATATAAATACATTTAATTTAAAAATCCTGCCCTCATGGTAATTAAATGAAAATGCAGAGATGTTAACAACATGTATTCAGTACATCAAAAGTGAGAATTGTTCCCCATTGGATTAAATGTCTGATGCATGCTGCACCATGTACTTATGTGTTAATCCATTTGTGACTAAAATGTAAGTACAAGTTTGGTAGTAGTAATTGGAGCCATTAGACATGTATAATGCAATAAACGAACATTTACCACATGAATATTGGCCCGTGCCTACCCCAGTAGGTAAACCCATCAGTATAAAGTAACTACATTGAAATTTCGGGTATCCTATTTTGCATGCTGACTGCTAACTTATCATAGATTTGTACAAATGAAGCTTTGTTGGTGTTGCTGTTGTTGGTACTGATAAAGATAAAACCAAGGATATATGGCAATGGTTATTTCTTACATTTAAAGTCTATTTCACTGCTTAGTGGTTTCTCCTCTCTTAACATTCTCGGATGGTTTAGTTTGAAGCAAATTATCTAATTTATAAACACATAAATGTGTAACATGGCATTCCATATTGTTGGAGGCAGCCATGAGAACATGAGTACTCTGTGGTCATAAAAGGATGGGGATGATGAGCAATAATACACAGGTAGGCTGAGGTGTTTATACAATGCCCATACCATTACAGCAGTACCACCAGCCTGAACCGTTGATACAGTGCAGGACGGATCCATACTTTCATGTTGTTTACATCAAATTCTAAAGTTACCATCTAAGTGTCACAGCAGAAACTGAGACTCATCAGAGCAGGCAACATTTTTCCAAACTTCTGTTGTCCAATTTTGGCGAGCCGTGAGTGTCTGTGTAGTCTTCTGCTGCTCATCTGCTTCAACGTTCTATGTTCTGTGTATTCAGAGATGCTGTTCTGCATACTCTGGTTATAATGAGTGGTTATTTGAGTCACCGTTGTCTTCCTATCAACTCAAAGCAGTCTAGGCATTCTTTGACCTCTCCATCACAACCCAATTATACAGTAAAGCATAATAGGCGTGCCAGTATACCACATGCATACGTTTCAGATAAGGATGTTGAAAAAAATCCACAAACATTTCACCACGCAGCATGTAATTATTTGCATGAATGTAATGTTATTGATATGCTGCTTAGAGATGGTGGTGAGGCTCAAAGTGAAGCCAACGAGAATCGATAAGAGGATTCATAATAGAATTGGAATGGCTAAATTCTTATCAATTCCCATCCCTCGCGGGAGATAATATATTTGTCTAAATGTGTTGGGCCAAGAAGTTGCAAGTGAGCAAGGAAGGTATGGTGTACAATCCAGGGTCCTTGATCACCAGAGACGATTAAGCTAGGTGGCTAATGTGTATTTCCACGTGAATGTTTTAGTAATGTCTCTTTAAAAGTTTTCCCGGGATTATTGTCATGTTGGATTGAAATATAATATCTCCCTCTGCTGTTGCTGCAACTTACTGCAGGTTTGCAGGCATGTCTATTTCACACTTTGGACCAGCGTGTCTGTTGCACATTTTGCCGTTATACTGGGTTGGGCATGAAAAGAAGGCATTTTTGCCCAGAGAACTGCTGCTCGCTGGATATTTTCTCTTTTTCAGACCATTCTGAGTGGCTGAGAGGCTGTGTGGGAAAATCTCAGCAGATCAGCAGTTTCAGACCAGCCTGTCTGTCCCCACCGACCGTGCCATACTCAAAGTACTAAAACCACTTTTCCTTGACATTCTGATGCTCGGTTTGAACTTTGGCAGGTCGTCTTGACTATGTCTGCATGCCTAAATGTGTTATGCGATTGGCTGACTAGACATTTGTCTTAACAAGCAGTTGAACAGATGCACCTAATGAAGTGGCCAGTTAGTGTATATTCTCTGCTCCTCAGTGTATCTTGTGCTCCAGTACCTGTCGGTATGTAAACATTAATAATTATTTACTATAGATGCATCGGTCGTCCTGCTGCTAGTAGATTATTGGGTTTAGATTTATGTGTCAGCTCACTAATTTTATACATGACCCTTGCCACTTGATGTGCCCATCAGGGTAATGGAGCATGTGGATGCTGATGGATGGTAAATACATCCAAGCTGTCAGGACTTTGCCCACATAGATAAATCTATGCCCTACAAGAGGAAGTAGTAAAAAACTATATATATATTTCATTAGTACACTGTTTTTTTTTTTTTTTACAGAGACATTATGCAAAGCACTTTAAGATGTTTTTATACAGTTTAAACCGTGACGCTTTTCAACTTCATTTTGCATCAGCTGCTTCCACAAAATCATAACATCAGCATAAATCAGATAAAGTTAAAGTTCTAGATCGATGAGTCCTCCGGGTCTGCTAATCAAGTTACTCTTAGGCCAGTTTTATTGATGATAATGACTTTCACCATTTGAACGTAATTTGGTTAAGGTGTTGGCACAGCAGAGGTTTAATCTGATTCAGATTGTTTATGCAAAGTTGTAACTTAGAGCGTGCAAAATATAGCACCACCAGCACCTTTGATCAACGCAGATATGACAGTGCATATTGCTTTCACAGTGTTTTCTTTACCTTTTTCCGTCCTTTTTTTGGTTGTCTTATATTTTTCTTTCGCTGTACAAAAAGCCAGCAGCTGTTGACGTGCTGTACCTCCAATCTTATTGAATATGTATCACTGATGGGAAAAGAGATGGAGGCGGAGGAGGTGGGGGTGCCAAGGGTGTGTGTGTGTGTGTGTGTGTGTGTGTGTGTGTGTATGTGTGTGTGTGTGTTTGGGTTGGCGGTGCAAGTTGCTGGGGCGTAAAAAGTCCACTACTATTTGTCACAGTCGACTCTGCCTGGCTGTCAGAGGGGCCTGGCTGTATTCTGCAGCAGAGGCCTCTGGGAGCATCCCACTGTGCATCTGCCAGGCAGTAACCTGAACGCCTGTTGCTCCCTTAGCTATGGAGGCTGTGTGTGTGTGTGTGTGTGTGTGTGTGTGTGTGTGTGTGTGTGTGTGTGTGTGTGTGTGTGTGTGTGTGTGTGTGTTTGGAAGTGAAGCATCATGCAAAGAAGAGAAAAGAAAAACAGGTTTGCCAAAACTATCTGCCCATGTCAGCCTTCAAGGTGAGACTCTCAGAAATAATGTTGTTGTTGCTGCTTATGCTGCCCTAGGTCCGCATCTAGTGTTTATTTCTTGCTCACTCTGTATAGTCTTGCATTTTAAAGTCAAATTATTAGAAGTAGAATTTTCTTAAATTATATAAAATATATAAGGTGTAACTGTCCTTTAAGCGCAGCAGCCCATACAAAATACACGATATGATATTAATATATGGTGTTATTGTTTGAGCTGGAGAGCTGGAGCTAATTTTAGTTTATGCATTTATGTACTGGGCCCCAAAATCAGACTTGAGTTGAGTCTAGTTAATCCACTACTTTCTGTTGGCTGAGCACGCTTAGTTGCAAGCAAGGTCGCATTATATCTAACTGACCGCAGCAATGTGAGTTTTGATTTGCTAAAACACAATGATACAGAACTGCTATAAACTGAAAGGTGACTTGTTTAGAGCTTTGTTTGCCTTATTTGTTTGTTTTGCTAAATGCAAGCAGCTTTGGTTTATCCAAACTAAGCTGAGGTAAAAAATAAAAGCCACGCAGTTAAAAGACTGGCTTCACTTTTTCCCTCTTTGCTGCAGTAGACATGTCAGGGGGGCTACCGAAAACTAGCTCTTGGCTGTATCTGCAGATCATGTGACCTTTGCAGTGCATGTCACAGTGGTATGCGAGGAGTCTCTTATGCACATATTCAGAGTTGAAAATCTGAATATGCTTCAAGAAAAATATTTTGTGTTAGTAAGAGGAAGTTTGGAGATTTACTTAATGTAAAATAGCAGGTTGGAACTGAGACTGGCAGCAACAGCTCCTGTCCAAAAACACATATCACACACGCACACACATGCACACACCTGCTGGCCCCTAGGCCACTGCTTTCTCTTCACATGATTTGTCTCTCTTGACATGCAGGTCATCAGCTCAGCATGCTAATGAATGAATGAGTGAGTGAATGAACGGATGGATGAACGGATGAATTCCCTTGCATGCTGAAGTAAACGGCGATCACAGGATGGACCCTGGATGTCTTAGTCAAGCTGTCTCTTGCATTAAGGTTATGTAACTGAGGGAGTGGAAAAGGACATGTGTATGTGTGTTTGCACTGAGTGCGCGCATGTGCATGTGTATGTGTGTGGGGGTGCGAGCTCAGTTCCTTTTATTCACAATTGCATCCTGACTTTGCTCTTTTGAGGATTATGGAGGTGGCAGATAACTTCAAAGAGTATCATTTTCAAAGGTCATTATGAGTTATTCTCACTCTCAGTTTTTATAAAATCTCTTTTTCAAATCCCAGAGTCCTTATCAAACCTATCGATTGTACTGTGTTTTTACTTTATTCTACTGAATTCTTAATGATAATTTGACAGCCAAGTAATGCACTTGATTTTAATGTTATTATGGCGTGAAATATTACAAAAATATTTTTGTAATATATTACAAAATGTTATTTGGTCAAACTTAGCTATATAAAAAATAATAATTTTGTTAGATTTATTATATTGCTATATATATATATAAGGAATGATTTTATTCATTTTTATATATAAAAATTATTTATTAATTATTAACCATTATTATGATTATGAATCCTTTTCCACACAGCAAAACCAAACCAAAAAATAAAACCAAAAATATAACAACATTAAAAAAATCGCGTTTATTAGCAAGGCTCTGTGAACATTCGTGACACCCTCTTGTGGTAAAAAGTCTGTATTACACAAAAGTGCAGCCATGTCCAAATTCAGCTTCAGTTGATACGTCTTCAATATAATACAGAGATATGTAATTATCAGTAGTAGTAGAATTATTTAACTTTTTAGTTTCACTGTAAACATATGATGGGGATGTATTTACAGGGACCATGAAAAACTTTAAAATGTAGGTGAAATAGCTCAAGTTTTTTTGGTGTAACAGAAAACTGGGTAATTGTTCCACTCTAGTGAAGTCCTTGCCATTTTGTAGGTCAGCTCCGGGTTGGCTGATGTGTCACACTGTTCACATCCAATTAGCTTGCCGTTTAAAACCCCTCAAACTTAAAACAGCAGCTCCTGCGATTGTAATGCCGGCTTGTTATCTGATAGGAAGCTGCATGTGACCCTGTGTGAAGCCAGTCTCGCTCGCATGTGCACATGTGTCGCTTGTTTGCTCCCCCCTGTCACTTCACCAGCTAGGGGGTGGTTGAGCCTGCCAGCTCTGAATGCATGCAGTGAGAGGAGAAAGTGTGTGTGTGTGAGAGAGAGGTGAGAGAGACATAGAGAACAAGCGAGTGTTTATATTTGGATCTAGTGGTACACTCGTGTTTGAAAGCTCTGAAGAAACACGATCACAGTTTCCCCACATTCTATTTCATTTCTTTCCTAGTCTAGAAAATCGTTCTCTGGCTCCCTCCACACGACAGCAGCTGTAATAAAGCAGATACTCACGTTTCACACACGCAGTTTGGAGAGTCTAAAAGATTTCTTTCAGAAGGTGGCACTGGAAGGGGGGCCTACGCTGCAAGTCTTTCTTTAACTTTTGAAAACAATCTGTCAGTCATGCCTGCTTTGCAGCGATTGTGGAAAGTAAAAAAGAAAGAAATATCCCAGTTTCCACTTTGCTTTCCTGAACTACTTACCTCTATGTTTGGCAGCTACAGAGATAGTGTGCTTGTAGAGTGAAAACAACAGGAGTGTCCTGACTGATACGAGTACGAGGGAGTTAGTCAGTCTCTCCTCACTTCCTTCAGCAACTGTTAGAAATTGTGGCTAACTCTAAATATCATACAGTATAATATGTTTGTCATTTTCACATTTGTGGACCAAGAAAGAGGTCGCTGAGGGGGACAATAGGCAACTAGGTCCAAGGAACTTGTAGTCGACATGCATCTTAACCTTTTTGCTTCTTTGGAGATGCTCATTGACTCCTTGTTTTGGTGATTTGTTTTTGTATGTTAATTATACGCCTTGATTATGTTGCTGGGATATGCTCCAGCCCTCTCATGACCCTTAATTGCATAAATGGAAGAGAGTAGATGGATTGATGGATGGATTGGTCACATGTAAAGACATTTCATGTGTATACACTACTAGTAAAAAAGCACACATGATGAGGTAAACGTCTTCTCTGCCGTTGATCTGAAACATACTTCCTACTTCCTTAGCACAGTTTGGCACTGGCTTTTTGGATTCTAGGGACTTTGAGAACAGAGAAGGAAAACAACATTTGAGCAAATCATTTAGTCACCAGTAAAAGTGGATTCGCACACAAGATATGCAGTGTATGTACGCTATGTACAAGGAGCCTGCAGGGATGCTGCAACCACATATTTGTCATACATATACTCTGACATCCATGGACTTCTCATTACGATAATTCATTGTTCCTGGAATGAGAAAGCTCTGCTGAGATCCTGAGGCTGAAGCTTAGCGTGCCTTTCTCAGCAGTTTAATGGAAAATTTTCTGGATGTCTGTAACACATTTGAATTGAGAACTCCAGGTTACGTTTATAAAAATAAGTTTACCTCTGAAAATGAGCTAAAATTTGACACATTCTTAGGTTTTACGTGAGATATGTTTAAAATTTGAAAGATTAAATGAATTGGGTTCAACAAGACCGGTAATACTTTTCTGTCTCTGTCACGCTCCTGCAGGTCAGAGAGCAGGAAGAGCAAAAAGAGATTTACAGTTTTAAGCTGAAAAGACCAAATCATGTGATCATGTGAAAGTACTCACATTTGCAAATGGCACCTCATGTCAGACAAAATGCACACAAACAGTCACACATACTTCACCTCAACAACTAAGCCTCCTTGATAGAGTGCTGGGCTGTTAAGCCACTGTAATGTGGAACAAGTGGATGGGAGCTGCCAGCTAATGATATCTATTTAATTTTCTTTAAGCCTGGGTGCTCAGATGTAGGTCACAGGATGATTCACCTCAGCATCATCCTTGCAAAAACAAAACAACAACAGCAAAAAAAAGAAGAAGAAAAAGAAGAAAACAGACAATGTGGAGACGTTAAGTGTGTGGGAGCTGAATAAAGCAGTGCAATGCATTCTTCCATCTCTGTGTCGCTCTCAGTATCTCCCCCTGTCTATCTTGGTCATTTTCATTCTGTTTGCAGCTCAACGCCCTCACCATTTGTCCGCACGGCTCTGCGCCGTCATCCTATCTGCCTTGACAAGGAGGGTCTTGCCAGACGCTCATTTGGAAATGGGTTAGAGCTGCATCAGTGACTCAATTGAGATGCATCTGAGGATGTTAGTCTCGCTCTGGGCCGCCACAGCTTTTAGGTGACGCGGCTGTAGCTTCAATCAGACTGGAGACTGTTTTCTTTTTGTTCAGACGGGCTCATTAACGTCAACACAATTTGACATTGAGGACAATTTGCTGTACTATTTTGTACACACTTTGTTCAACGTTTTGCTGCACTGTCAAGCAAGGATTTGTGTTGAAAACAGTTGTGACAGCTGAACTTTTCCTATTTCCTATAAAGCAACATTCATGGAGTATTTTCTGTACGTATAGGTGGTAATCTGTGCTGCAAGTTTGGACTGGACTGAAAAATCCTATGGTGAATGCCCTTAGAAATTAGGTGGTTTAAAAATATAAATAAATAAAACTGTACAACATCTTTCTGTTGCACGATACAGGAGTCATGTACCCAGCTGTGCAGTCCTAGTCGACTTTAGCGACTCACTTCCACAGCAGCTTTATCAGTATGAGTGCCAAACGGTGATGTAACTGGAAGCTGACCTCGCTAACTTTTAGTGGCAGCGAGGAGAGCCCACACATAAATCCGCCGAGCTGGATGGGACTTGAAATTATTGCAAGAAGGTGTCAGAGTTCAGTCAGCCACCACCAAAAAATATTGTGTTGATTTCTGAGGATCAGCGGCTCTACTCTGAGCCCCTCCCGAATGGCCGAACTTCTCACCCTATCTCTAAGGGAGAGGCCAGCCACCCTTAGGAGGAAGCCCATTTCCGCCGCTTGTATCCGCGATCTCATTCTTTCAGTCACTACCCACAGCTCGTGACCATAGGTGAAGGTAGGGACGTAGATCGACCGGTAAATTGAGAGCTTCGCTTCTACACTCAGCTCTCTCTTCACCACAACCTACCGGTACAGCGTCCGCATCACTGCAGCTGCAGCACCAATCCATCTGTCGAGCTCTCGCTCCCCTCTCTCGTCACTCGCGAACAAGACTCCAAGATACTTAAAACTCTTCCACTTGCTAAAAACATTTAACCTATAAGGCACCCAGGAAGCAAGCTAGATGTGTGAAGTACCTCCACTGCCTCCTTTTGATGTGGAGTCATAATGACTTTACTCTGAGCCGCTTCAAAAATGATCACCCTATTTCTGAGGGACAGTCTAGCTGGGGACAATTTATATACATATGATCACGACAATAAAATTACTTCTTCTTCTTCTTTTGTTAAGCTCATTTCTGCCAGTTGCTTCCATGGTGTCATTCCTCCAGGCACTACACACAGCTTGTGGGCATACATAAGGATCTCCAGCTCCCTCTTTCTCCTTTCCTTACTCATGACTCCACTTGGGGAAGCAACTCCTTCCCAATCTGGAATGGGCACTCCATCCTTGCTGCTTCAAACCTGTCTCACATCTGACTTTCAATGAATCAGCTCTACATTATATAAATTTAAATGGAGAAATCTACTTTTGCGTGATATGTTATTTCACACAGGCTGTAAACAGCAATGTGTTCATCTTTTTTCAACTTGTTGCAAATGTCTGTTAAATTAGGACTATTCTTATGATGGTTTCTTTCTTGGCTAGTCCCATTTTGTAAAATCATTTGAGCAGTCCTGTAATGTGTTTGAGATAATCAGGATTATACCACACTGTAAACTAACATTTCCACCACTGCTAAAGATTTGTGTGCAGTGTGATGAGGGGTGACAGACATGAAATGAAATGCTGCATGATGATATATGAATTAAATCAGCCTGAACAACTTCAGACTGAGCGTGGTTGTACATCAAGCCGGAGTTAAAGGACCACAAGTAGGAGGTTTATATATTTTAATCAGTTTACACCACTTAATTATAATTTACATAACATTTGGTCTATTATCTAAAATCTGTGAAGTGTGTCAGATGTTTTTCTACAGTTTTCAACCCCTTGAGGCTTTCAATCCTTAACATGCATTTGCATACAACAGGAAAATCAACTCAATTTCAAAAGCTGCTTGAAGTAGAAAATCTATCACGGTAAATACTTGCCATTTATAAGTTACGCTTTCATTTTGTTTCCAAAAAACAGATGTTTAAAATCCTCTTTTGCTGATGAATCGGATGATAACAATATTAAAAGCAGAAATAGGTTCTAAGACTTTATCTTAATAAGTAAGTGTTTTAGTTAGCAATCTATTTTAAAATCACTATAGCTACAGTACAACTATATATATACAGCAGGGATGCACACTGTTGTATAAAGTCAAGCACCTAGTCATGCAGTCTGACTTTGCAAGCATTGGGTTGTTCTACAGAGCTCAATGAAATCAAGTATGGTATGTTAATTGAATGGCACTGCTGCAACAAGTCATTGTTTTTGTTTTGTTTTTTCTTAATTTTTCATTAATAAATGCACCCAAATGTGATTTGGGGCAACTGGTTAATCCCATCCATGAGTGCACTCAGCCTTGTGAATTGTAACAGCAGGTAGAATATCACAAAGCCTACATCCCACACTGCTTCAGTAATGTTGAGGTCCAGGCTTTGGGGAGGCCAATCCATGACTGCTAGTGTTTCATTGTGTGTTTTTCTATCCAGGCATGCTTTTACTGCACTGACATCACTGTCATCATGCTGAAGAAGTTGGTATTGCACAGTGGATTACAATCAGTGACACTTTCCTTGTGTAATTTGTGACACCTCTGCCTTTTCTCCCTGTTTCCCTTTCTTCAGAATGTCTTCTTGACAGCCACCCTTCCACTGACACTATTTTTGAGTCTTCAGTGAACAGTAGATAGCAGTAGATCAGCTGAAGGGTCAGATGTATTGTCAGGTCTTTGCTTAAGGACATGAATTTCAGATACAGTTTATCTGCTATAGATAGTTTTTCATCCAGTTCCCTGAAAATTTTAAAGACATACTGCACACCATGCTGAGATGTACCAAGTCAATACTATTTTATGCCTGTCAAATGATTTTGTTTGTGGCATTTTTCATTGATTCAACTAAAGAAATGGGGAAATGTAATCAAGATACAATTCATCCTGTCAAAGAAAAGAATCCCAACCCCTCCCAAAAAACTAAATAAGAAACTATTCCTCTGAAAATGGTCAGTTAAAGCAGCGGTCCCCAACCCCCGGGCCTCGGACCGGTACCGGTCCGTGAGTCGTTTGGTACCGGGCCGCGAGAGTTGAGGCTCAGGTGTGAAATGTATGGTTTTCAGGGTTTTTATCGGTTTTCAGCGTTATTTTGTTATCCTTTTTATCGTTAACTCGGTTTTCCTGGGTCTTTTCACGTGTGTTATGAATAAATCTTCTTTGTTTCGGTATCGGTACTAGTTTTATTTTGTTGTATTTATCCGCGACACCTTAAAGGCCGGTCCGTGAAAATATTGTCGGGCATAAACCGGTCCGTGGCGCAAAGAAGGTTGGGGACCGCTGAGTTAAAGCATTGAAAAAGCAGCCATAGTCCAAAGAAAACCTTTGGAAGAGAAAGTCTCAAGAAAGTCTTGAGAAAAATTCTGTCCAGTGACACTATACAAAACCTTCTTTTGGTGTAAAAAAACAATAACAAAGGGCATCTTATGCTTCAGATCACATTTGAGTAGTGCATTTCTGTTAAATTCTCCACACTGTTGTGTTGCGCACATTGATTTTAGAGAAATTTCTGTATTTATTAGTGGTGCAACGGATCACGGTTGATCCGAAATCCGAACCGATCCCACTCCACGGTTCGGTACGCACGTGATCCGAAGATTTGAAAAAGAAAAAAAAGTATGTGTATGGTGCGCGTGGTCAGTCTGTCAAGCGGTAGTTATGGCCAGCGCTAGCGGTCCAAGTGGAGGAGCAGAGGAGTTTGCGGCATTTAAGCAGCCCTTTGCTGCCCAATCCGACCGGGCTAAAGCTAATACAAAAGCTACTGGGGTGTTTAGCTGCAGATGGGAGGCCGTATTCCGTTGTGCAAAACAAGGGGTTTAAACTGTGATGAACGTGCTTGAGCCACGCTATGATATCTCGTTGCGCGTCCACTTCAGTGTGACAAGATTGATCCAAGCATGTATGAGCAGAAGTTTAACGTTATGGCTGAACTGTCCCAGGCATCTTCTGTAGCTCTAACTACAAATGGGTGGACCTGCAGGGCAACGGAAAGCCACGTGACCGTGACCGCTCGTTATATCACAGCGGAGTGGTAGATACAAAGCCCTGTACTGCCCTATAGATTACATTAGATTAGATGAAACTTTATTTATCCCTCGGGTGGGTTCCTCCGGAAAATTCAGTTTCCAATAGCACAGCACAGACAGAAGTTGCAGAATGTGAGCAGAAATATACCATATATACACATATATAAATACAGAGACATATATAAATACACAGAATACAAAAGGGATAAATAGAATAAATAGGAATGAGAATACAAGGGAAGGGCACATTTCAAGTGTTCTGAGTCTATTACACCGTTGGATATTAACAAAAACTATTGCACAGTGAAAAGGCACTACAGCTTACTTGTTCCCCCCTCCTTTGTCCCCGTTTCCCCTCCCTCTCCCCTCCAGCGAGGAGTTAAACAGTTTGATGGCGTGTGGAACAAAGGACTTTTTAAGTCTGGTGGTCCTTGACTTTGGGAGAAGCAACCTGTTACTGAACAGACTCCTCTGGTTGTTTATGGCCTTGTGCAGAGGATGCAGAGGATGCCCAGCATGGTCCATAATGTCCATATTGCACCTTAATTTGTTTTTATATAAGTGCGTGGAATGAGTCTTCAGTTGAATGTTTGTTAATAGGCAAAAAATACTTAAATAAGTAAATGGCGAGTCGAATTTTTGTCTTTTTTTTCTACTTTTGCTGATCCGAAAATTGATCCGATCCGTGACTTAAAACCGTGATCTGATCCGAACCATGAGATTTTTGATCCGTTGCACCACTAGTATTTATGTATTTTTTCTGTCTAACATCACTACTTTTTGATTCATGCTCCTCTCTACTGGACATCTGCCTCCTGTCACTGCATCAATTCTTCCTCTCCATCTATTTTTGTGGGGTTGGAACATCATGTCATACACAGTATTACAGCTACATTACAGCCTGATTGACCATTTTTTATCCTGCTGCGATCAAATTAATCTGGACGGGTCTGAAACAATGAATGATAATATAACAATCTGGGCGCTGGCCACTTGTTCCAAAAATCAATTGATATTTGGCCAGAGCTAATGCCTGCACAGACTATCCAGTGTGGTGTGACAGGGCACTTGGAAGTTAACAGGCTATTGGAGGCAGCTCTGCAAGAGCTGTTAGTTGAACTATTTTACAGAGAAAATGTTTTCCAATTTTAATTTCACCCAAGATTGGAGTTATTTGTGTTTTAGTGAAGGTTTTATTGACATTATATTTGATAACTTGCTGCAGTTGGATTTAACTGTTCCTCAGTGTATCTTCAGGGCTATTTTTTAAAACTTTGTGTTTAATCCCATTCTAGCAAGATATCCTGTGCATGAGCTGCTGCTCAGCAGATGCATGCACACGAGCACATAGCAAATAACTGGCACCGATAATCACAAGATCCCTCACTGCTGTGTGATGGATAATAATCGGTACTGCAGCACATGCATACACTTTTGTTTGTTTTATTGTGATGAAATTCAAAAGCACAATTTGTGCAATCAAACTGTCTTAAAAAAAGGAACCTGTGACCAGGTCACAAGGAAGAATCCTTTCTTGATGGCAAAAGTGTTTTCAAGATAACTTTAGCAGATTTTCAGGCTTTTTGTCATCAGGCATCAATCGAGCAAAAAATGTGCATGCAATGCTGAAATGAGAATTAGATAGATTACATAATAATTATTTTTGATTTTGTTGTAGTCCCTATCAATATAGCCATTGTGTTTCTATGGGTTGTATAAACATGAAGTGAGGAGTCACACAAAACAGTGTATATGAGGGCAACTAGCACAAACTCCCTGCAGCTTTCTAAAAAACTCACTTTTTACTGGAATCATTGATCACTGATGGCCAAGCTTCACTGCTGTCCCCCCTGTGTCTCGCTCAGAAATTAAGTATTGCTGGATTCTTTAGATCAAGTCAAAATCCATTTCTGCGTTATTGGATTCCATGGGAAAAAAACTGACGATAGCCCACAGTTTTGATTGTGGTCTGTGAATGATATACAAACCAAACTTCATTAAAGGAGTCACATAGATTTTCTTAATGCTGGAAAGTCTGTTAAAGCAGAATGAGAGGTCATATCTCAGCAATGCTCTGAGGTCATAAACACAACTTTTGTGCATGGACTGAAATGGCCTGCACAAAATCTCACAATGAAGGTTATCTTCTTGTGTGCTTTCATTCCAGGGAGTTATAGATAACTCCCTGGAAGTCCTGTTATGACCACTTGCCCTTTGTGATTTCTCCACTGACCTCCAGTCTACTCAGCACTTTTAGACCCCTGCAACTTCCAGTTCCTGAAAATAAAAGTCAAGTTTAAGAATCCCAGTTCCTGTACAATGAAGAAACTTGGTGATCACTGCAAGGTGCTTCAGGGTGAGCTAAGTAGTTATAGTAACAAAGAATACTACTTTAAAAACAGTAAAAAAAAGAAAAAATGAGGTACTCAGCGATTAATGCATTTTTTTGTATCAGTTATGAAATCTCTCTTCTCAGCATGCTAAAGAAAAAGCTTTCATATTGACACTGATTGAGTCTATTTTGCCCTAAAACGCTGGAAATCCCAAACCAAACTCAGAACACGAACATGGTTTGCTATGCGTGAAAATAAAGTGCGAGCCTAAAATCTTTCACCCAGGCCTAGAAGTAACAAGTTAACGTCTGCGTCATGTTAGCTTTACCTCAGGCTACCTGCCTCCTCAGATGATAAGCAATGACTTGTGCTGAGTTATACACATGCTTACAATTATGATTTTTGGATCAACAATTTATTCATGCACCGTGACTCACATCGCTTCGGGGGAAATTAGATCATTTTGTGCTGCAAGTTACCGACTCATTATTTATTCTGAGCGCTCTCACAGGTCAAAGTTATTTACAGGTCACAGAAAATGAAATGTATCAAGCAACTGTTTTTGAGCATGACTGTAAATTTAACAGTTGCTGTTTCCACAACATGTGATAGAAGCATTAGGTAATATATATTTTTATCATTTGTATATTCAAATGTTTTTGGATTTCTTTACCAAATTATTTTGCAAATTTAGAAAAAGGAGATGTTTCCTCATTTGATAGCTTTGTAGATGAACAACTATTGTGGTGTAGCAGAACAACCACAAAGACACTTGATCTGTTGGCATACGTATGTGTATACATTTACTGTATTGCCAAAAGTATTCAGTCACCCATCCAAATCATGGAATTCAGGTGTCCCAATCACTTCTGTGGTCACAGGTGTATAAAAAATCAAACACCTGGTCCTTCAAATATTTGTGAAAGAATGGGTCTCTCTCAGGAGCTCAGTGAGTTCGAGCGTGGTGCCATGATAGGATATCACCTGTGCAACAAGTCCAGTCACAAAATTTTCTCACTACAAAATATTCCACAGTCAACTGTTCATGCTATTATATATTAAATAGGACGTTTTTGGGAATGATAGCAACTCAGTCATGTAAAATCACAGAGTGGGGTCAGTGGATTCTGCAGCTCATAGTGTGCAAAGGTGGCCAACTTCCTGCAGAGTCAGTCGCTACATTCCTCCAACCTAAATTGTGGCCCTTAGATTAGCTCAAGAACAATCCATTGAAAGCTTCATGGAAGACTTTCCATGGCTGAGGATCTGCATCCATGCCTTACATCACCAAGTGCATGCAAAGCATCGGATGCAGTCATGTAAAGCTGGACTTAGAGAAGTGTAGACGTGTTTGATGAATCACGCTTCTCCATCTGGCAATATAATGCGGATGGAGGTGTAGAGGAGATTATGGTGTGGGGCTGTTTTTCAGGAGTTGGGCTCGGCCCCTTAGTGCCAGAGAAAGGAACTCTTAATGCTTCAGCATACCAGGACAGTTTGGACCATTTCATACTCCTGACTCTTTGGGAACAGTTTGGGGAAGACCACTTCCTGTTCCAACATGACTGTGTACCAGTGCACAAAACAAGGCCCATAAAGACACATATGAGAGAGTTTGGTGTGCAAGAAATTGACTGGCCTGCACAGAGTCCTGACCTCACATCACCTTTGGGATGAATGACTGAAAGCCAGGCCTTCTTGCCCAACATCAGTGTGTGACCTCACAAAATGCTCTTCTGGAAGAATGGCCAGAAATTTCCACAAACACTCCTGAACCTTGTGGAAAGCCTTGCCAGAAGAGTTGAAGCTGTTATAGTTGCAAAGGGTGGCTGACATCATGTCACTCAAGGTCATATCCGTGTGAAAGCAGGCAAGTGTTTGCTTGTGCTAAGAAGTTGCCAATGTACCAGTATTATCATGGCGCAACAAAAAGTCACAAACTTCACAGCTGTGTAGCTCAAAATGAAGGCTGAGGATGAGAATGGGAGTGGCCTGAGTCCTGAGCAAAGGATACCCTAAGTGGGTGGCACGAAGATGCATTTTTAACAAATTTGCAACTCCTAATGTGAAGTGTCCATGTCTGTGTGTGTTCCAACAACTTAGTCGCTGCTGGGTGATGGCCTCCAGTTTAGATTTTGGACATCTTTGCCAGTCACTACACCCTGGCTCATAATGCAATGCTCAGCTGCCAAATGAAGTCAGTGAATGAAATGAGAAGTGCTGCTCGGTGTCAGTCAGGTGTTTGGCCGATCTGCCGCCGCTGAAGTTGCTGGAGTGACATCATCAAGCGTATGAGTCAGAAGACCTCAAATGCGAACGCTGGCTCTGAGACACACTGACAACCATTCGGCCGGACAGCTGGAGGTGGCTGTGTGACTCCGTCGTGGGGAATTGTCCATCTCACTGTGCCACACTTGGGCAGACTCTGACAGATAAATGACCAGACGTGATTAACAGCTTGTCATGGTAATTCTGGGGCATGTGGGCCACCGTCAGCGCCTCCGGGAGGACTCGCTGCACAGCGAGAGATTTTGGTCACCCGTAAAGTACATGAATGTGACGCTAGTCAGTTCCAGAGAATGAGTCCACATGACCATCTCAAATTCAACTAGCAGACAGACGGAGACAGATTGTTTTCATCCTGAACCAGAAAC
Organism: Pelmatolapia mariae; assembly: GCF_036321145.2. NCBI lineage: Eukaryota > Metazoa > Chordata > Actinopteri > Cichliformes > Cichlidae > Pelmatolapia > Pelmatolapia mariae. The sequence continues at coordinate 10,535,189 of NC_086227.1, read as the reverse complement.
AAACGCAGGCACTGCTGGGAAAGAGTCTGTGAAACCAGTTGATTCCCACCTTGTGTTCCCTCTGCATTTCACAGACTTCTTTTGGATCAGTGCATTTATCATATTTATGGGCTATTTTTTGTAGATCTAGATTTGATTAAACATTTTGCTATCCTTCAGGGTTTAAAATCATCATCATCTCACAGTGGTAGCAGTTAATGGACCATGTGCCTACCAGCTTTTAGCTGTCTGGCAGCTTGTTGCATTTTATTTACCTTGCTGAAAATGTGTTAAAAATGATGGGCTGTATTTTTAAATGTGCAAACACATAACACAAGACTGAGATAGGTCATCCTGAGAAAGCGTCTTTAGATCAAGTATTCCCAAACTCGATCTGCTTAGAGGCGTTTTATAGCACCGTGAGTGATTTGTGAGTGTAAGGAAAGAGCGCAGCAGTGCATTCACCTGTTTACAGATACGATTAAAGAAAGTTTAACAGCTTGTCAGGCTGCACAGTCAAACCAGCTCTGTCTCAGGTGTAAAAATGAAAATATTTTGGCATTTCCTCATTTTTTCACCATTATTGTCAACACTGATACAGTGTCACGGTAAATCCCCCACTGAACTGTACCAGGATGCTGAATTTCACACTGATTACGATACACTAAAACATGACTTTAAGAACCTTTGCTAAATGGTGCTTCACAAATTTGCACCCAGTCATCTTTGAGACTTTCTACCAGCAAAATCTGGAACCTTTTTTTAATTCTAGGAGCTTCTTCCATGTCACACACATTGAGGTCTTAGAGCCAAACGACAGAAAGAAAAAAAAGAAAGAAAGAAATGCAACACATGGGAGCACCCGCAGGTGGTCCACAGATCATCCCACTGTCACGATACACTAGTTTGGCCTCTAGTTTTTCTGTTTGTTCAAAACAGCAAACGAATGCTGTTATTGTTGTAGTTGGGGAAGAAATAACAGGGACTTAGTCACGCTGCAGAAAAAATACCTAAGGGGAATCCACTTCATCCAACAGACACTTCAGCGTCTGTGTATTAAGAGATGAGGAGGATGAGCAAGTTTGATGGGCTTTCACAGTAAACTCCCCTAGGTCTCTTCCTTCAAAAATAACCAGTTCTGGACCAAAATATTTTTCACTGCATTCATTTTTGAAGATGTTACACTTTGGTGAGCCTTTACAGCATGTGGCAGAGTGATCAGCTACACTATACATCAGCACATCCTCTAGTTAAGCAAAATATAGAAACATATACAAGTGTACAAACTAATCCAAAGCAACAAACAAAGCAAAACTTCCTGAATACCTGTTAATCAGGTTTTGTTTGTATGTTATTTCCGGAAACCTCTATGTCCAGCTCTTTGGACATACCATAGGAAATGGCTGCAAAATCACTTAAAAAGCAACTGGAAACATCACAAATGATGTAAGCAGAATTCAAGGCAAAGTCACAGAGTATGAAATCAAGCCATTATTAAGGTTTTGGGACCTTGTGTCTGTGTCAGGCTTTCATAACAAAACAAACAAAAAAATAGGACCAACAGTCAAACATGGTGGTTGTTTTGTGATGATCTGGGGCTGCTTTGCTAATTCAGGATCTAGATGACCTGCTGTCATTGATTGAACCATGAATTCTGCTCTTTACCAGAAAATCCTGAAGTAGAAGGTCTGGCCATTAATTCATACCATAAAGCTCAAGTCACTTGTGTTATGCAGCAGGACAATGATCCTAAACACACCAGCAAGTCCACCTCTGAATGGCTCAAATAACAAGAAATGAAATGAAAGTTCTGGAGTGGCCTAGCCAAAGTCCAGACTCAAATTTCATTGAGAAGCCTTGAAATGATCTTAAACAAAATGCTCAAAAACACTTCAGTGTGACTAAATTAAAACAATCCAGCATAAAAGATCGAGTTGAACTTCCTCCACAGTGATGTGAAAGACTGGCATTTATTGCAAATGGTTAATTGCAATTCTTCTTCTTTATTAGGTACATGGGCAATTGTATTTTCACACATGAAATCATGATTTAAAACCTTGATTTTATATTTACCTGGGCTATCTTTCATGTTTTGTTTCATGATCTGAAACATTCAAGAGTGTGAAATATCCAAAAACAAGAAATCAGGAAGGGGACAAATAATTTTTCATTCATCATTCATTCTGTGCAAATGAATGAGTAAGATCACAAAACCCCTGAAATGGAAACAAGCAGCTGAACCTGTTGAATCCATGAATGACAGTTTGATACATGCTCATACTGAAATGTTACTTTACTTTGTTGGATTTTTACTTTGATTAAAAACAAATATGAAAATTGGAATACCACCTTAGCAAACGGTGGATTGCTTTGCACTCCTCCTGACAATTCATGTCAGGTACTCTTGTTCTGGACAGCGAGCCAGCCAGCATCGTATCGAGCAAAGGAGGCAGGTCCATTCATCACTGGCTGGCGCAGTTCGCTCCGTAAATGATACATTGGCAGCTGACAGATGTGGGTCACTTTCAGCCAGAGTGATAATCGTCATCTGCGAATCCATGAGTCTGATGTTGGAGGACTGAAGTAAAGGCTCCAAAGGTGCTGAGGTCCTGCCAAAAGCAGTCATCTTGTACAGTATACTGACAGAGGAGAAATTCATCCCTTCTTCACTGAAGACGTTTGACATGACGCAGAGAGAAAGGCGACATACTGGTACGCCTATACATGAAACAGAGCCATGGTTAGTTATTAGCAGCAACGGTGCTTTTCCTGCTATGATTAGTCAAAATGTTTGCCGTGAAAAATGCCTATTAGGAAATAATGGCAACTGTACACTGTAAAGCAGGTTTCGTGGCACATATTTACAAAACCCAAACATAATTTATGACAGCAGCTCTCAAATATAGGCCACACTCAGTAGCAGGTTGGAAAAAAGGGCAGTGTGACAAGGTGAAAAATAAGGAGAGTAGTAAAACTTAACAGGCCTTTTTCACAAACATAAAAACATAAAGCGATGCGTTGACGTTTGGATGCCTGTCAAGATTTATTTTTTGGCATTTGATTTATTTTCAGCTGAGAATAACATTTTAAAAAGCAGGTGATTCACAACAATGAAAATATGACCATTTTCCATGTGTGTTTGCTGCCAAGAAGTATTACCAGATGTGATTATATGTTCAAATTATCCTTATTCTATCAAAATAAGGTTCAGTTTGACTGATTTACTAAAAATATTAACTGATTAAATGCTCCTAAACACTCCTGAGACATTCCAACATTAAAACAACACAGCAGCTACTTTTCCTTTTCATAGGCTCAAACTGCAAATTTCCATGCAGCTTTAAAAGTTCTACATATGCCTGCTTGTATTGCAGCTACTCTTTGGTTAAATATAAAAAAAATAACCACATTAATTACACACTGTGTCTGTAATCTTTCCGTAGCTTGCATATTTAATGGCTTCCTGGATGAAATGACATCAGCTCTGTGTGGGAAAACCAGGCAACTGTGAGCCCGCTCGAATGCAGACTCAAAGCCTATTAGTGACGTTACATTTTCCCCATTGACAAGTTTGGCTTTTGTTAACTGCGACTAATTCATCTCCTGCGCGCAAGCGAAAGACACGCAGAGAACACAACATACACAATGCAGGCACACCAGATTATCCCTCATTTCAACAGGATAACAACTGTCTCTTTATAATAACAACAAAGAAGCAAAGCCATCCCCCCTCCCCGGATGCCCTCACTGAAGGATGTGATGGATGCTGTTTTGCATGTAATATTGAATTCACATTCAGGCATGTTTGACTGTAACTTTGTTTGTCAGGTTGAGTCTCGTGCAGATCACCTTTGCAAAACTGACAAACCATCAAAAATCCAATGACCCTGTTTCATCTTTAGCCCAGGCTCACTACACCCTGGTACACGAGGTGCACAGCACAGTTTCATTTGTATTTTCTCCATATAAGGTTATATTTCCAACCAAGATTAATGTTTGTGTGTTTCTGTTATCATAGCCTGTATGTTCTCTGAAATCGCAATTAGGGTTTTAATAAAAGTACATTTTACAGAATCTCATATCCTCCTGAGATATGAGATTCGTAATATTGTGAATCTCTGTAATTCAACTAAATAAGCTTGATGTAGCAGTTTCCAAAGAACTTGTAATTCCCTGAGAATGAAAGTCCTTGTCATGTATACATTTTTTCCATTGTTTGTTTGAATGGGTCCTAGTATTACAGGATAGATGTATAATGGGTTTACAAGTAGGCTAAACATTAAAAAAATCAGGTAAACTATTAGCCATGTATATTTAAAAAGATGAATAATTTTCACTTAATCTTTTTAATCATGTTTATGCTGCGGTCCTCTGCAAGTAACGCAGGGAGTTGCAGTGGGTGCTAGGCTCACTTAGTCCATGAGCGAAGAAAAATTGTGTTTTTTTTTCTTTCATTTACCTCTCTCCTGCTTTATAGCCGACCATTTTAGCCACTGTTCCGGTGTACTCATTGCTTCAAATAGTATAGACTTTTGAAGAAACCCTGCAGGACACAGTCCTCTGGACTGTAAATTTTGATAATGGCATCTAATGACGTTGCAGAAGCTCTTCTCTTCTTAGACAGCATTGATTTAATTGATTACACTGCTCTTTTACTGTCGGTGTGAAATGGCTCGAAGGCTAACATTTCTGAACTACTTCTGTGGTCATTAAGTGAGTGGCTGGGATGGCTTATCAATACAAGCACAGGAAAAAACAAACTATTTGAGCCAACGGGTGCATTTAAGGTCTACTACACTGATCAGTCCAGGTCCAGAGAGAGCCAAATAAAGTCAAGTGTTTGAATATACCCAATTTTACACTGTGTGTCGGCTGCTTTGTTTCTATCAAATAATTTTGGGGGGGCTTTTTAATTGAAAAAATAACACTGTACTAATAAAGATACATAGATTAGTGTGTAATTACGTCTTCCAACAATTCTCATAAACTCAGAATTACCCCTTTAAAAATCTTTAAAAGCAGGTCCTGGTGTGTGGAAACCACTACATTACAGAAATACAGTAATTGGACATTCAGCCTAAGCCTCATGTCTTGAACTGAAGTCAGTGCTCTAACTCACGAAAACGTGCATAAATATGCTCATTTATTGTCACACTTAATTATTATAATTAAGAGATTAGACAAGCAACCTTCCAGACAGCTAACAGGAAGCCGGCTAAACAACAACAACAGCCGGTTATAAGCTAATATAACGCCAGCTTATGCCAGCTAAAGCTAGCTTTCAGTGTCATAACAATCACACTTTCTCTGTGAAAAAAGTTTGATTACATTCTCATATGAACGTTTATTCAGTTAGTGACATTCCCTAATCTTAGATCCACTTCATAGAAGGTTTCACTAACACTAGCTAACTGCAGCTAAACTTTTGTACAAACACAGAAGTGCTTACCAACAGAACATTTCAGGCATATCCTCAGTAGCACACCTTAGTATGGCTGTCAATGGTCTGATGTGAGTTTCTCTAACTCATTCATATCAGACTCCCTTCACAAAAGTTTTGTAGCTTCGTCCAGAATAATGAGACGTGGATGCATATTGACAGCTGAGGTAAACAGTAGCTACTGACACCCTCAGATAGCCAAAGACTCCAGGGCTGATCCAGTTGGGAGCCACTTTGCTACAGTCAGTGGATTCACTACAGATGAACAGCAAGGTTTTTGAGGTGAATCGGGGGAAGAACGTAAAACATTGCAAAATATTTGGTTGACACATCCGTTTTTTAGTCTTGATTTATTGCTAAGTGTTGATATAATTCAGATATGTTAAAATACAGTGTGTTCAAAATCGTTTTTTGCAGAAACACAATAGCCGACCACGACTGGATTACAGTCTAAATGTATGTCTTTGATCTTTCTTGCCTTGAATAGAAGATAGAATTTAGTTTACTCAATCTACAAACTACTGACATCTAGAGGTGATATTTTACACACTGTAGTTTAGTCTACTTTGTCTACTTTAGTCTAATTTGGGTAGAATGTAAACAGTGTTGACAATGCATTACCCTCTACTATATTATACTTGGCCTGATTACTATTCATATATTTATTTACTATCATTAAGATTACTCACTGTCTTGTAATAATAACATTTTTAATTTTTCTAAGAAAGTCTTGTAATGGATTGAATTATTCCATTCCTTTTAAACACACCATGTATAATGTTCACAGTGATTTTTATACAACTCTCTGATGAAATGCCAGGAACTTAATTGTCAGCAGTCACCCCTCCATGTGAAAAAACAACAAAGCAAAGCATTATACAGTACATGGGTCCAGAACTCATTAGATGGTCCCTGCATAGAGCAGTACAGACATTAATTCTTCTGCAGAGCCAGTCTTGGGATCTGGACCAGCACACCACTGCTACATCCTGCCAGTCTGTCTCCTCTGATGATCAATAGCGGTGAACAGAAGGCAGCTGGAAGCTCGCTTCTAAAGACTTTTGTAGTGTGCCAACTTATTTTGGTTGGCAATCCTTGATTAGTGTTTAATCTCACTGGCCTTTGCTAAATTCTACTTATCCTTGATGAAATAAACTGTCAGCTGACAAAAATCACAAGACTGAGCGACATAAATGAAAACATTTTGGATACTATTTAATGTTAAATTAAAGAAGAACTCACTACATTTAGAGCAGCTGCTATGACAAACCCCGTTTTGGGCATTGTCTATTAGACGGCTGCATATTATACGCTTAGGGGCACATTATTTATGGTTGGTTAGAATTGGATGTAAAAATACAGCAAGTTTGTTTAGCTAACAAGAACACACTGCGGGTTTGCTCACTACCAGTTAGTTGGCTGAGTGTGTGCTGGACAATTAAACTGTTAATTAAAATGCTTTTCATAACACCTGAAGAATAACAACAAATTATGAGGCTGCAAAGTCATTTAACCCTTTAAAGTGTGTAATGTTGATTCTGCTTTACTTTGTCCTTTTTTGATACTTTAGCCAGACAGTTTTCCTCTGCATGTTTTGTCTGATACCCTGAAGTACCTCAAACCGCTGAGCATCGCAGCTTTTACAGAAAAAATATTTGGAAATGCAAATTATTCACAGATGAGTCCAGGAAATGAGGTAGCAGTGGTTCTCCTGGCCACCTCCCTGTTCTCCACTTTGCTATCACTGTGTCGTCTGTGTTGCTGATGGTTTTGCCCCTGTGCTCAGATTCATAAAAGATGAGATGAAATGCAGCTTTATTGATCCCAGTAGGGAAATTCTGTCACTGCAGCAGCAACAAAATGGGCTTCAGCAGGGGAAAAGGAAACAATACAAGAGCAAATAAAAAAAATATGCATGTAAAAAGACATGCTAAACTACTGCAGAGTTAAAAAACATATTCGATAATTTTGATGGACTGATGGGAGAAACATAGTTTTAGATTTAGAGAGAACTGATAGAAAATGAAAGAAAGAGATGATAACACTGTGACTGTGCAACAAGAGCAAAGAACCTGCATTTGTTTACGTGCATCATTTAAAGCTTCCAGCCAGCAGGGACCTATGTATCGGTGTTTGGTTAAGTCTAGACGGGGAGGGACACGATCGCTGTAGGCGTACAGCATGCTCCAGCTACCGCTCTCTGCTTTTTGCCTGTCTCCCGCTTTCTTTGTTTCAGAACCTCTCCCCCTCTGTCTCTTTCTTTCTCTGTGTTTAACCGCGTACTGTCTAAATGAGGGGGAACAGAAGCTGCAGAAGTCGGAGACAGGGCGAGTTCAAGAGCCGGAGAGAGCAGCAGACGCGCCAGCTGCCAATCACAGCTGTCAATCAGTGGCCTCATGACACACATCAAAGACTTCTGTAAGCCTTCAGATCTTATTAAGGGAGAACTTATTTCTAAAATGACCACCAGTACACTTGAAAGAGGGCTTCAGTTTAGTAAATATAGCCACAATAACTTGTGTGACCTAGTGTTCCTGAAGAACGGAGCCATCATCGGCCACGGGGGTTTATTTTTATCACGTACACATGGGCTGGAGTTTCCAGGAGTTGCTGTCTTCACAGCTCCTGAGCTTGTAGACCTGGACACCGTGGGGAAGAAAGCATCACAAGGAAAGAGTTTGTTTCAGCCACATTTATTCTCTGGTGGTCAGACTAACATGTTACCAGTGGAGAATTGTGCATTTCTGGCAGGGCTTTTAAGGAGAACCTGTTGTTCACATGTTTAATACACTTTGGGATTAAAGTATGACTGATGAAGGATTGTTGAGGCTAATGCTAATATTAATAATTTGTATTAATCACATCAAGGGTCACGGGTTAGTGTTTTATTTTTTTCTGGGGCTAAACTGAAAGATGCTTTGTATTGCTTGTTCTTTAACAATGTTATTGTGGTTGAACATTCAGTTAAGGGTGATATTATATCCAAATATTCTCATTTTTTTCCTTCTTATCTTGCAGGGAAACCACTCAGCATTCATACGTTTCCCCGTCACCCTCTCATCTCCCCTGAGCAGCACCTTCTGCTTTAATAATTCACTACACAGTCGATCATTTATAAACATTAAAATTTCACTACCTTTAACTTTGGACCAGGATGTTATTGAAAGTCATCGTAAAGCAAAGAAAAAAAAAAGTACAGACAGGTACAAAAAATGATTACTATCGTGTGTTTGACAGCATTGAGGGTGTCCATAAAAATATACTCACACAGGGTTTCTAGAAAGAACTCGTGAAGTCAGTATTTGCATTTTTAGATTAATAAATGGGTAAATACATAATGAATTATTCACCCCAATAAATGTATTGTGATTATGAATCAACCTTCATCAGTTCTTGTAGAAATTTACTCAGTAAAATGCTGAGTGATGCTCTTCAAGAGCAATACAGTCAGCTTGGATCAGTGGGGTTACTACGGAAGATGGCAAAACTCCCTTGAGTGTATACATGACCTCAGAAGTCATTTTAAAATCCTGTCTTTCTTTAGTTTTTAATGTATGCGGATTTGTACCTTTGACTTGTTATCAAAGGCTTGGCTATTTTTCCCCTTATCCCCCAGTTCTACCACTTCCTATACAGAAGAGATCATTTGCTGCACTACTGAGTCATTTGCAACCTTGTGTCCTCATCGTCCCTGTAACTGCTTCACAAAACAAACACAATGCAACACAATCTTTTATTTTGTTAATTTTTTTGTTTGTCTGCCTTTATTTTCAGTTACAATTCCTCCTCAGGGTAGAGGATAGCACTGTTACACAAGTTTTTCTCAATCTTGATATTTACTTGGCAGGAGATACTGTGTTTTTGTTCCTTTCTCTTCAAAACACCCCATAAGTGTTCTGCTGGTTTCAAGTCAAGTTTGCCTCTGGCCATGTCATGGTTTTTTATTTTTCCTTAGAAATTCTTGGTCGATTTAGCAGCCTGCTTGGAAATGTTATGATTTAGAAATTTTCCTCCTCTGCCAAACCAGGAGACTTGGGGTTTGGCAGTTGATATGTTGGTGTATCCACAAGCACCCATATACAGTCCTGAATCATCAATTATGATATTGACTATAAAACTGTATTTACAGAAATTGGACAAACTAGCACAATTTTAAATATAAGGTTTGTTTATAATATTTAGATCCTTCGCAGACAGTGATTTCCTGAAGTCTAGAAGCCATGGACATCACCAGATGCTGCGTTTCCTCCCTTGAGATGCTTTGTTAGGTCAATTGTTACTTACTTGCTCGTCTCCCTGCTTTCAGTACCAGAAAAAAGCGCTCGCTCAGGTTGAAGTCAGGTTGAAAAGTATCCCATTTCTTTGCCTTGAGAAACTCTTGGTTTGCTTTTGATGTTTGCTTTGGGTCATTTTCTCTGTCCAATCAGTTTCTTCCGCGTTTGGCTGATTCTGAGCAGAGAGTATAGTCCTGTATACTTCAAAATTCATCCTGCTGCTTCTATACATGTCCGTGCCATAACATTACCTCCACTATGTTTGACAGATAATGTGGTACACCGTTTCTCTCTTTCTCTACCAATCAGTCTGGTACATTTATTCTTGTTTTATCCACCCAAACATGTTTTTTGTTTGTATTTCAGTACTAGGCATGGTCGCCTTTGTCTTCTTGAGTGTAGCCAGTGGTTTCTACCTTATTTTAAAACCTCTGTATTTCCTTTCAGGAAGGCACCACATGATTGTTGACCTGAACAATAATGGCCTACCTCTTTGAGACTGCTCTTGGCTTGCTTAGATGTAGTGAAATGATTTTATTAATCCAGAAAATAATTCTGTGATCATCAGCTTTAGTTGTCTTCACTGCTCTTTCAGTCCTTTTGACGTTGCTTTGCTCTCCAGTAAATTCCATCTTAAATGGAAATGTTTAAGATGGCGCCGAGTATGGCAGCCTCGTCGCGAGCTCCCCCAAGCAACAGCTGTTTTTTGTGTTTAATTTTACTTTTTCTTTATTTTTTCACGAGTAGCACATGTCTCCTTGTGTACGACCGACAAACCTTACTGGACATAAAAGATGGACTTTCTCATCACTTTCCGGAGTTCAAGTTTTGCAACACGGACCCTCCGTTTGCAGACCCCCCATTCATCTCACCTGAGACGCCTTTGTTCTGGGCCCGTGGAGGCCGCAAACGCCGACGCAGAGGGAGAAGATCTGGCGTTCTGGTTCGACTGAGACGGCGCACTAACAGACCACCGTTACCCAGTTTATTACTGGCTAATGTGCAGTCTCTGGAGAACAAGCTGTGCGAGCTTCGGGCACGGATCTCATTCCAGCGAGAGATGCGGGACTGCTGCGTGATCTGCCTCACAGAAACCTGGCTATCGGACAAGGTACCGGACTCCGCAATACAACTACCGGGGTTCTCTGTGCACCGCGCGGACAGGTCACAGGAGCTTACTGGGAAAAGCAGAGGCGGTGGTGTATGTTTCATTTCCTGCCCGCCTACAGGCAGAAGCTGAAACAGGAAGCTCCAACCCTGAGGGCGGTGCACCGTTGGTCGGACCAATCGGAGTCTACGCTGCGGGACTGTTTTGATCACGCGGACTGGGAAATGTTTCACGTGGCTGCTAAAGACATTGATGAGTACACAGACTCAGTCTGCGGATTTATCAGAAAATGCGTGGAAGATGTCGTCCCATCCAGAACAGTTAAATCCTTCCCAAATCAAAAACCCTGGATTAACGGAGATGTTCGCACAGCACTGGCGGCACGGAGCACCGCTTTTGCCTCCGCGAACACATCGGACTACAAACACGCACATTACCAACTCCGGAAGACGATCAAAGCAGCCAAACGTGAGTACAGGGACAGGGTGGAGCAACATTTTGACAACCCTCGGAGTATGTGGCAGGGACTAAACACAATCACAGACTTTAGAGGGAAAACCACCACACCGCAGACCACGGCCTCTCTGTGTGAGGATCTAAACGTATTCTACGCTAGATTCGACACAGTGAACACCACGAGACCGGACAGTGTGCGCACCGCGGATGACGTCAGTGCGCACACTGTGTCTGAGGAGGATGTGCGGAAGTGCTTCAGGAGGGTGAACGCACGCAAAGCTACTGGTCCGGACGGGATTCCCGGCCGCGTCCTCAAGTCATGCGTGGCTCAGCTGGCTGGAGTGTTTACACACATCTTCAACCTTTCCCTCTCTCTGTCTGTAGTCCCAGCCTGCTTCAAAATGGCCACCATCGTCCCTGTACCCAAATCCTCCACCATCTCCTCATTGAACGACTGGCGACCCGTAGCCCTGACCCCCATCGTGAGCAAATGCTTCGAGAAGCTGGTCAGGGACTTCATCTGCTCTGCACTACCCGACTCACTGGACCCTCTACAGTTCGCATACCGCCACAACAGGTCCACTGATGATGCCATAGCCCTGACACTCCATGCTGCCCTGTCACACCTGGAGAAGAGAGACACGTATGTGAGAATGCTGTTTGTAGATTACAGCTCAGCATTCAACACCATCGTTCCCTCGAAGCTGGACAGGAAACTGCAGGATCTAGGACTGAGCAGCTCCCTCGGCAGCTGGATCCTTAACTTCCTGTCTGACAGACGCCAAGTGGTCAGACTGGGCAGCACCACCTCATCCCCCATCACACTGAACACTGGTGCTCCACAGGGGTGTGTACTGAGCCCTCTCCTGTACTCACTCTACACCTACGACTGCACGGCCACTAGAAACTCCAACATCATTGTGAAGTTTGCGGACGACACTACAGTGGTGGGTCTTATTACCAACGGTGATGAGACGGCCTACAGGGAGGAGGTCAGCGCCCTGACCCACTGGTGTCAAGACAACCATCTCACCCTCAACGTCGCAAAGACAAAGGAGTTGATAGTGGACTTCCGGAGGTGCAGAGGAGTACACACCCCCATCACCATCAACGGCGCTGCTGTGGAGAGAGTGAGCAGCTTCCGCTTCCTTGGTGTACATCTGGCTGAGGATCTTACGTGGTCAGTACACATAAACAAAACAGTGAAGAAGGCGCAGCAGCGCCTCTTCTTTCTCAGGAGACTGAAAAGATTTGGCATGAGCCCCCGCATCCTCAGGACCTTCTATCGCTGTGCCATTGAGAGCATCCTCACTGGATGCATCACCACCTGGTACGGCAACAGCACCGCTCACAACCGCAAAGCTCTCCAGAGAGTAGTGCGGTGTGCTGAACGGATAATTGGAGGTGAGCTTCCCTCCCTCCAAGACATCTACAGGAAGCGGTGCCTGAGGAAAGCGGGGAGGATCATCAAGGACTCCAGTCACCCCAGCCATAAACTGTTCAGACTACTTCCATCAGGAAGGAGGTTCTGCAGCATCCGGTCCCGTACCAGCAGACTGAGAGACAGCTTTTTCCATCAGGCCATCAGACTGCTGAACACTTCATAGACACCTCACCCTCACTACTGGAACTTCAACATTATGCACTCCATACTGTATATAAATACCACTGTTTTGCACATACCAACCTCTGTATATTTTATATATCTTATTTTATTGTTTACTTTATTTCATTTGTAAAACATGTATATACATACTATATACACACTCAAACACACACACGTAGAAAAACATATTTAGTATACACATTCAGTAATGTATATATCTTTACATATTGTACATATATTTATTACTTTTTAGATTAGCCATTTTTATATTTTGCTTGTTTTACATTATTGTATTTTGCACAACTCTGTTGCTTGTGAAGCTCGCACACAAGAATTTCACTCACATGTACTGTACCAGTGTACCTGCACATGTGATGTGACAATAAAAGTGATTTGATTTGATTTGATTTGAAATTCATTCTTCTTAAGAATGAACCAAATTATTGTTTTGGCCACTCTTGAAGTATTTACCTTTGCAATGATAGTTTTATTTTGGTTTTAAACCTATTGATGGCTTCCTTCATTAACATCTCTTTGGACCTCTGGACAGCTCCAGTGAGTTTGCAACATTAAAAAGAAACTGCAATTCTTTTATTGTCTTAATTAAAGATGGAATAACAGAACAGGCCTCACCTGAACATGAAACTGTCTATCAGTCAGTTATCTAATTTTGTTTTAACTTCTCAGATGCATAAAAATGTGATTTTTAAAGAGTTCATGTAAAATGTTTGGAAAATCTCTTGAATTAAATTTGAAAGTTTTCACTTCAATCACATCTGGATTGTTTGATTTAAAGCCACCGTGGTGGTGTACAGAGGGAAAACTACAAGAAATGTGTCATTGTCCAAAACCGTTTATCTCAGTCTCATCTCTCCATACAATTTTCTCTCCACATTTATCAGGCTTTTTTTCATCTCCAGCAAAGTTTATTCCTGCATTTTTGTCCTGGAGAGCAATTAACGGTTTAATTTTATACAACGCCCTTCACAGTGTCTGAACTGTCACAGAAACTCAGATCATCACGATAACCTCTGTGCCAAGTCTGAAGCCCTTGTCCATTTGAGGACAGCCACTGCGGCTCTGATTAATAGGCGCTATGGCATGCTCTATACCTCCTGATCACTGCTGCAACTCTGTTTTCGCTGACTTTTAGCAGCTCCGTGATCTTCCTGTATCCAATTCTATCTTTATGAACTCTTAAAACCTTGTTTTTTCCCACAATTCTTTTGATAATTTTCTCCTATTTGCAGCCAGATTATACTCAGTTCTTTTATTCAAAGTTTAAAATTCATTTTATAGCAGTTTTGCTGCATTTAGGCCATTTTATATCCACAGATGCACACAGTTATATTTCAGTAATCAAAGGTATTCAAAATTGGGACACTGATCACAGGTGTATTTTCTTATTTTGGGGTCTTCCTAAAATAGTTTTTTTCTTGTTCATAAAAGGAAAACCTCTATTTGTGAACTTATTAAAGGTAATACAATATTAAGTCGTTTGAAAAACATGATGTCTGTAAAGTAGGGTGACCATATTTTGATTTCCAAAAAAGAGGACACTTGGCTCAGTCATGAAGAACTTGCTTAAAGAAACATATTTAACATATTTAAACGGTACCTTCTCTGTGCGGTTAATGAATTGTGAAATAAAATATGTCATATAGGCTTTTACAAGTCAACAAGCGCTCACAAAGCAGCAGTTCGGGGATGATGTCACACACATGGGTCCTCTGTCGGAATATAGGAAAATCCGGACATTTTTATCAATCACGAAAATCCCCCTGAACGCCCCAGGCAGAACGTGAAAAGAGGACATGTCCGGGGAAAAGAGGGCGGTTGGTCACCCTACTGTAAAGGGGTGTAATCACATACTTCTGTTAGGTACTTTATCGAGTAACTTAGCCATAACTTATGTTTGTCTTTGTGTCTTTGCTAAGATTTTTTGAGTGAGCTGTATTGTTCCTTTATGAAATAGAGTTTGCTTTACAATTAATAGATGAATGTTAATAGTTAATCACTTTGCATGAAGCTAAATACTATCCAGTCTTTAAGTCTGATGTCATTAGCTGTTTCTGGTTCCAAACTCCGCTTCAGGTCCCAAAGTCAAACGAACACAGTGGCATCACTGAGAGTTAAAAACGGTCTAAATTCTTTTATCTTTAATAAAGTGATCAGTGTTGCTGCTTTACCAGATGTAACTGTTAAGTTTAACATCCAGGCATCCATGAAAACAAAATTGATTAAATTTAACTGAGTTAAAGTTAGCAGGAAGTTAGCTCGCTAATTTCCACCTAAACATAATATACCATGTTCTGACTGAGAGATTTGTGAAAAAATTGAAGACAGGAAACTAAACAGCAGTGACGTTTGAGGAGTTACTGAAGTTGGGCTAGCTGGTATATAATGATGTGCTACGTAGTGGCAGTGTTGCCAACTTAGTGACTTTGTCGCTATATTTAGCGAGTTTTCAGACCCTCTTAGCGACTTTTTTTCTAAAAAGCGACTAGCGACAGATCTGGCGACTTTTTCTGGTATTATTGGAGACTTATTTATGACGACTTTTTGACGTGAAAACGTGTATCGCTCTTACTCTCAACAAGCAGTGGTGCTGCCGTGGGCACCTCGCCCATGCCAAAGCGCTCACAGGCGGAGGATAGTCCTCCCCCAGCTGCTATCAGGGCAGAAGATGTTCACACCTATGCGTCCAAACTGCAAGTGAATCAGGCATGAGCGAAGCCGCTGCTCCCGCACTGACTGTAACGCAGTCAGTTCTTCTTTTACTGTTGTTGCTGTTTTGTGGATCACAAGGTTTAAAACTACTTATAAAAACACTCTCACACACAAAGTAACTCCACCAGAGTGCCAATTTCGGGTCACTTTTGCCGGTCCAAGCCCGGATAAAGGAGCAGGGTTGGAATTGTGACATTAAAAAACAATAATTGCTAAAAGAAATTTAATTTGTAGTTCTAAATAAATTCTAACTGCATTTAGGAGGTTTTTTACTCACTTTATGTCTCTTCCACGATGTTATTTCTCTCTCCAACAACGTAGGTTACAATTACATTAGCATGACCAATTATGCAAATTAGGCGATGACGTCATTTAGCGACTTTTAGGACAGCCAATAGCGATTTTCGTTACTGAGGAGTTGGCAACACTGCGTAGTGGCTAGCTACACGCTAGCATAATATAAACACATTAGCACAGTGAAGCTGGAGGATGAACGCTAACTTTTTTCCACTCGATGAAAGCTAACGTGTGGTTTCCCATTTGTTAGGGACAAATACAGTCGCATGGCAGGATGCTGTAAACAGACCAAACTTCAGTCGGGAAAACAACTGAGATAATCGATTCGCAATAGAGGTTAGTCATTAATATACTGGGCTGGGCTGTAGTTACATCGTAAGGTTTTAAAAACTGAGCTTTAAAATGATTAGTGGTAATAAAAACCATATCAAAAAGGTAGTGATCACTACCTTTTTTTAGGGGCTTGTTCAGATTAAACAGAACAAAATACAAAGCATTAAAACATGTTAAAAATACAACAGCCTTAATAAACGCAGAGTAGTTGGACCCGGAAACAGAGTTTCACTTAAACACCAGATATCTGATGTTTATGAGTTATCCTGGTAGTTGCAATGCATTTAGAGTTTAAAGTCCTGTAAATATTTTACTGTAGTAAGATCATTGTGACCACTCGAAGGTAGTTGGACTGGATTTCAGCTAGTGAAGATAGGACACTAACTGTGCATTCACAATGTGAAACTGATGGTAAGTTTTTATTTTCACATTTTCATTCATTCCAGTGTCTACATGATCGGAGTAAACAAATCAAAAGGCCACATTGTGTCAGAAAGTGCATCTGTGGAAGTCAGAGGTCATGAATCTCGTGTACCCAACCATGTGGTGAAAGATATCTCAGGGAGAAGGTTTTTACATCACATATCATTAAACGTTAATTAAGTGGGCTTCAGGGACCTTGCTTCCCATCTGGCTGTCTTTCACATACCTTGTCCTTCACATTTCGTTGAGAAGACGAAAGTAGGAATGACTCCCACATCAGGGCAGGACTGTAAGTGTATTAATAATGCAATTTGTGTTAACGACAGAACATCTGCCCCAGGTTGCTGTATGGTTAGCCACAGGTGCACCAGCTGTCTTTTACCATTTATCCTCCTAATCACTTCAGCTGACGTCAGAGTTTAGATCGCAAGAAGGAAGCATCATGTTCTTTTTATTAAAAGTTAATTAAACAGGACATTTTATTTTCCTGTTTGAATCAAAGACAAAACTTTTCTTTCTCTACCAGTTTCTTCATTTACTCCCTTCAGAAAAACGGGTTTTACACCAGTTTGATTCCCAGATATAAAAGTACAAGGCATGAAAAATAAGCTATAAATGGAAAAAAAATCGAATACATGCAGCAAAAAGCTCCAAGGAACACAAAATTATTAATATTAACTACATTTATTATAAATATTAAATACTAAATACTGTAGAAGAGCTTTCCTCCCAAACTCCTGTACAATTTGGGAAGAAGATAATGGAGGGTATAAGGATTTTTTAAATCACACAAGCAAACACATATACGCATACACATGAGTCTGGGGATCCTGTGATAAAAGTATGAAACACCCACTATAAGCTCGGTGGGTGACATCACTAAATGGTCATCATCATAAAAAAAAAACAATCCTCCGATCCCACCTATTACAGTAAGTGCTATTAAGCAAACACAGTGGGGGAAAAATCACTCTCCAGCTTACAGAACCCAAGTTTACTTTCTTGAAATTGTTGTTTTTGCTCAAACATCAGTCCACACTCAAACCTATACTTCTATAAGGACATAAGGAAAATGATTGCTGAAGGCAGGAGGCTAGAACCAGCTTCTTTGCTGGTATTAGCATTGTTTTTTAAATGCATAAATGACCACTGGGTCTTTTCAGTGGATGTATTCTAAACTAGCGGTCCCCAATTGTAAAATTGATGGTTTTCAGGGTTTTTATCTGTATTTTTTTAATAGTTTTTATCAGTTTCCCTGGGTCTTTTTACCTTGTGTTATTAATAAATCTTCTTTTTTTTGGTACCGGTACTGGTTTTATTTTGTTGAATTTATCCGCAACACCTTAAAGGCCGGCCCTTGAAATATTGTTGGACATAAACCGGTCCGTGGCGCAAAAAAGGTTGGGGACCGCTGTTCCAAAGTAACTGGCTAGTTCAACATTGGTCATCTGTCTCAGGTCCTGAAAGTGCTATGTTCCAATTGCAAATCCCACCCATAAACCATCACTGAAATACATACACAAACGTTACAATTCCTGTTAAAGCATGGAGGGTATATGTTGGCTACTTATGCAGCGTGTCAGTGGATCCCCACAATTCAAAGAGAAAGCAGAATATGAGTCAATGTCAGGATACAAACACCAGCTGTGTTGAGAACTGTGTCTTAAGGATGAATTAAAGA
This sequence comes from Pelmatolapia mariae, assembly GCF_036321145.2. NCBI lineage: Eukaryota > Metazoa > Chordata > Actinopteri > Cichliformes > Cichlidae > Pelmatolapia > Pelmatolapia mariae. Next base: position 10,516,862 of record NC_086227.1, on the reverse strand, counting down.
AAGCAAAACTCTTTTTCTGTCTAAAAATTGAATTTTTCTTGTGTCCCTCTATCTCAGTGTACGTTAAGCCATTCTCCTGCTAAAGTTTCCTTTGCAGCGTGAAGAAAAGGCTCTTCTCGCTTCGCTTTGCTGCGTCTCTCCTCCGTTAGTGTTGCTTCATCAGCGGAGACACTGTTCTCTCCACCTAGTGCACACTGGGCCTACAACCAGCACAGTGTCTCATCATGTTGAGCAAAATGGACAGAGGAGTATCTAAAGGCTTATCACTTGCATTGTATTACCCAGAATTCCTTTTGCCTATGTTATGCTCATCTCTCTTGCTCCTGATCCACATTTGGCATGGCTGGATGGTCATTTTGCCAGAGGAGAATTGGAAGAGATTGTGTGCAGCCCTTCAGTATGCTCTCCCTCCGAGCCTCTGGATATTTCAGCGGAGCAGGGAAGCAGCTAGGCAACAGTCTATGAGAGAGGTAATTGGTTCCTGGTGATGAGACGAATTGACATTCATTTGGCCACAGTGCTGTTTTTATTTCCCCGTCTGCGCCCTCCGACGAACACAGAAGCCAAATCGGGCCAGCGTCGAAGCTGAAATGCCTCGGCTATTTCTCGAATAAATATCAGCACGTGTTTTAAATGGAAGTCAAAGTGAGACGGGATTGTCCATCCAGAGTGAAGGAGAGTGGCTTCTCCTCAGCTCACACACACTTTGATGGGTATCTCTTACCATCGTGCTTGAGCGCATCCGAGCGTTCCTTGCCTCCAGACGCAGTGAAGAGAAAAGAACACATCCTCCAGAACTGACAGGGTTTATTCTTTTTACTGTCAGAGCTATTTGTAAAACAACTATTCTTTGGTGGCAATTCTTTAAATATTAAAAAGTGAGGTTCTAGTTCCTTACTTTTTTATTTTTTTCGAAGCTGGAAATCTCTGCCAGAAGCTTTTATTCTGTGAAAAATCAAGTGCAGGTAACACCAAAATAGACTGACAGCTTCTCTGGGGTTTATGGATGCGGATATTCATGCGGTGAGGGGGCTGCAGGGTGGAGGGGTGGATGGGGAGGAGTAGCAAACATTTCAAACATCACCTTCACGGCGTGGCATAGTGGCACCGCCGTGCACGCTCCCCGTCAAGCGCAGCCGCTATCGCACCGTGCTGCACGTTTGCGGCTCTATCGCAAAAATTCATTAACAAAGCGGAGCCGAGACGAAACAGGCGCCTTTTTTTTTCTGCCTCATCAGTAAGATTCAAACTGAGCGTGAGTTACGTAAGCGCTGCTAAATTTATCAATGCTCATTTTATGCAAAGCCTGAGCTCCCAGGCGCAGACTGTGTGATGTTCAGAATGGGAGAAAGGCTTTTGTTTCCCCTGCAAGCCATCTGATTTCTATTTCCGTGTCTGAAAAACAAGATTTTAAAAAGGTCATGCTAATTTTAGCCGTGTTTTCGTGAAGGAGAAGGGAGATGCGTTTCTTTTCGTTCAAACGCAAGAGACAATCAAAGCAGACTTCAGTCAGATTACAGCTGAGGTTACAGCGCAGAGGATTACAGTCTCGGGTGAATGGCAGGCACATGCTACTTCTCCATATGCTGCTTTCTTCTGTCACTCTCGCTCCTCTTCAGTGTGTGAGAAAGAGACGGAGAGGAGGACTGACAGTGTGTTTTTCCGGGGTGTACCTCAGTGGAAAGAGTGTGCAGGAGTCTCTCAGTGTCTGTTTCATTCACAGTGAAGTCTAAAACTGAAGTGGTGATTTCCAGATCTCACGCAGGATCTTTGTACTTAAGGCGGCTTTCGTGCTTTTTGAAACTCTGTCTGCCTCCTTCGTACACGCTTCTGACGACCTCCACTGGAGGAATTAACTCATTAAGCTGTATGCTTAACCCCTGCACTTTAATCCTCATCCTGACCTAAATTTAATCCTATTTCTGCCGGTTGGCAGGTTATTTTCCTTTTTTCTCCCCACTGCTTCAAACCTTTTTTTTTTCTATGTTCATAAGTCTTCCATCATTTAAATCCACTTATCATGTTCAATACACTGCACACAGGAAGTCTTTCACAGGAGTTAAGTGGAGCTCAACTTGTGATGGCAGTGAAGCCACTGGCATTTTGATCTGTGACATCTGTAAACTCTTTTAATAACACAGTAAATGGTAAATGGTCTGTATGTGTAAAGCACTTTACTTAGTCCCTAAGGACCCCAAAGAGCTTTACACTACATTCAGTCATCCACCCATTCACACACTGGTGATGGCAAGCTACATTGTAGCCACAGCTGCCCTGGGGCTCACTGACAGAGGCGAGGCTGCCGGACACTGGCGCCACCGGGCCCTCTGACCACCACCAGTAGGCAACGGGTGAAGTGTCTTGCCCAAGGACACAACGACCGAGACTGTCCGAGCCGGGGCTCGAACCGGCAACCTTCCAATTACAAGACGAACTCAACTCTTGAGCCACGATCACCGGATAAGTACTAAGTAAGTACTAACACTTCATTTTCATGTCAAGTTAAAAACAATAAGAATAAACAAAAATGCCCATCAAGTCAATAAAACAAATTTGCGATATGTAAAATCAGAGGATTTATGTGAGGGGTGGAACACGGTCAGGAAATGAAAATGTTTTGGAAATGGAGAGAGACTCAGTGGCATGAATGTTTGGCTCTGGACCCCATGGTAGTGAAAAAGGGGGGATTACATGGAGAGAAGATGGAGACCTGAGAGTACGAGTGGGTGCGCTGACATGCAGCAGTTCACAAAGGTATTTAACTAGAAACCAGTGGAGCTAGTTAAGGTCAGGTGTGGAAGGATGTGAGCATCAGAGTTCTGGACCAACTAAAGTTTATGTATGGAAAAGCAACAAATGCTCTGGGGTCTTTTGTTTTTACCTCTTCAATCTACAAACATCATGACTGCATCTTACACTGTCAGCAACGCCAGTACTCAAAACTGTAACCTTCATATGATGCTACTACTCAGCCACTGTCCTATCATTTACTTCACTTATTTTAAAATGTTATTTTACATATTCATTTATATCTTTTTTTTTTATTAAAAACCCCAAATAAAACATTAAGGGTAACAGACATGCAAGGAAAATAAATGCATTCATATAACTTGATCAAGAAATATTAGTGCATCTTGTGCAATTTGATTTTGAAATCTCACAGCAAAGAATAAATCTAAACCATTGAAACACGATGAAAGGACAAATAGTTTTTTCTCTGGCATTAATAACATAAAATGACCTTTTACAGAAGGGTTTGACTTCAGTAAAGTTTATCAAGGACGTAATGATAAAACAGAATAAAATAGTCTTTATTCTGTCAGTATTTATAGATGAGATGCAGTGCTCTATTACTCACTGAAGCATGTATACATAGATTACATTCATACAATTCTAACAAGCTTCAGTATGACCACCTTTATTCTTCAACACAGCTTGAACTCTGTTAGACAAGCTTTCATATCTTTTCTTTAAGTAGTAGGAATAGTTCATAGAATAGAATAGTTCAGGAATAGTTTCTTGAAGGACAATCAAAGCTCTTCTTTTGATGTTGGCTGCCTTTTGTTACAATTTCTGTCAACATGATCCCACACTGCTTCAAGGACTGGGCTCTGGGGAGGCCAATCCATGTTCCACTGTGTTTTTCTATTGTATCGGGTTTTCCTGGATTTCATTTCCAGTTTCAGATGCTGTTCATCCACTGTATATAGAGTTTTTTAGGCCTACCACTTCTTTTATCCTCCACTTGTCTGGTTTTCTTTCTTTTTTTGAGGGCACACAGCAGACCATGCTGAGATATGCTAAGAGTTCAGCAGGTAGCTCATGGAAATCATCTTGACACTGTAAAAATATAATTTTCAAAATCTGTTATATCTGGCATTCTTTTAACTTAAAAATGGGTACAAATTATATGGACTAATCTTGTCTCAAATGAATGAAGATGGATATGTTTATATCAGATTGCTAGTAGCAAAGTTTAACAAAAGATTGGAGATTTAAACTTGTTTCTTTAAGTTTTCTTAGACACAGGACAGATTTATGCCTTGAGTTAGTTGCCTTTTTATGATTGAATGATTCAGTCCAGGTACAACAACTGGACTGAAAATGAATTAAAAAGCAGCCAATGTCCAAAAGAAAAACTTTAAAAAAAACCAAGTGATGGGTGTGTAATAGTATGATGAAACCAATTCCATGAAGCTCCCGGCATGAAGTTTTTGTGCTGATGTTAATGTTGCAGGAGGTTTTGGACCCCTGCAGGCAGGAGAGCATTGACAACCTTTATAGACTATGCGCCCCAGCACTCAGTGGCATTGTTCTGAATGTTTACGTGATCTGCCACTTCATGGCTGAGTAGCTGTGCTTCCTAAACAATAACACCACTTAGAGCTGATGGTTGAATACGACTGGTTGCAATGATGGCGTCCAATTACAGTACCATGCTCAAATTCAGTGAGCTCTTTAGACTGACCCATTCTTTCACAGAAGGTTGTAAAGGCACCCTGCATGGCAAGGATGCTGGATTTGATATACCTGTTGTAATGAGACTGAAAACACCCAATACCTTTATGCACATAGTCTACAGCTTTGACACACTAACAAATTTATAATACTCAATAATAATCCATTTTCTTAGTCGCTCAATGAATTCACAGGGGTGCTGGAGCCTGTCTCAGCTGTCACAGGGTGCAATGTGGGATACACCCTGGAGAGGTTTGCCATCCATCATGGGGCAAGTCTGAATTCTAAGGAATCCAGATCCAACAGGTCTCAAGCAGCCAGTCCTTAGAACTGCCAAAGTCCTAAAAAATATTTTAAAATTGAATTTACTGTCAGTTGTTGAATGGCCTAAGAAAGCTTTCTAGAGTTGAAAATCAGAGTATGTAGTTTTAATGTTATATTTTTAGGTTACAGTGCCAGTGATGGCATTTTTGTACAAATATTTATAAATGTTACCACCAAACACAGACCATAATCATACTTAACTCTTCAAGGTACTTGGGATTTGTCTCTTGCACAGTTCGATACCAACCCTTCAGTAAATGTTACTGTTGTTGACATTTTTTGTCCTCTCACCTTCGTGCATGGTTGCATTGAAACCCCACACAGCACAAAAGGAAACGCCTTCCTCACGCTCCCCTCAACAATTCAGTGACTCACCTCCCGTTTATGAAGCCTGCATCGACCCTGATAGTACTACAGCTGAGTTTCACATATGAAACTGTCCCCGTTTCCCTTCAGCTCGGCTGATCTGTGCATTTCATATGATTCAGAGCATCACGGATCATTAAGCATTTGCAACACGATCAGCGTTCCCACGTTCAAAATGGAGGAGGGGAGCTGTTTAGCGAGGAGCCGCTGGATCCTGATCAAGCCTCTATGCTAGGGATATGTTTTCGCTACAGACCACACTGCCTGTTACCATGACAACAAACAGAAATTTCTCTTCTCTCACACACACACATTTCACCCGAGTGCTTTTCAACACTGCAACCATCCTCCCCTCTCTTCTTCTCTCTCCCCCGGAGTTGCTACCCACTTCTCTGCTCCCAGCATCCCCAGAGTTTGGGGAATACACTTCAATTGATCTCCTGCAGACGAGCGGAGCGAGACCGGTCACGTGACTAATTCAGATGTCAGCGACATCACTGCCTCGTTTCTTCTCGCTTTTCAGGCACGATCATTTTGGGCGCAAACTACGGCGGAGCCTGTGCAACCTGAAGCAGAATGAATTGAGCTAACAAACACGGTGAAGCGACGAGGCGCTCAGTGTCGATCTGGCTGTGCGACCGGGTCAGGCCCACTCAGGAGATCTGCCTGGCCTGCAGTGAAAAATACAGTCTCAGTCACCTGTTTTGACCTCTTCCACCACATGAGTAGAGAAAACATTTTTTTGTTGTTGTCTCCACATAGAAATAGACTCTCCTCGAGCTTGGAGACAGCAGCGATGACGATCAGAGAGGATACTCTAACATGCTGTGAGAGGACAGTCCTACTGAGCACAGATCCCAGAGCAGCACTGGGCCTTTGACCTTTGACTTTCATTCACTTTCAGATTTTAAAATGTTGGATAAAGAGAAACCAGACAGTGTCCCCTTTATTTTAGCGCCTTGAGCTGTGAAACACGTTTGGATTGACTTTACACGTAAAGCAGATTAACCACGCTGCTCCTGACAACCTGAACTGTGTTTTCCTCTCACTTTGTATGCCGAATGACGTGAAACCTAACAAGCTGCTTAAGCGTCTCGACTTCAAAGCAGCTGTTGGGCTGTGAGATAAATCCAATGGAAATCGCTGATGGTTTGATGTGTGTTGGTTGAGTGGGGTTGCACCGCTCGCCTGTCTTCCACCTCTGTTTTTCCTCCCAAACTCCCTGAAAATTGGTTACACCGCAGTTAGTCAGGATGTCTGCATTTGTGGACTTTTTATATTGATCTATAGGCTCACGGACACATACATCTGTCTACATCTTTCTGTATCTATTTCTTGTTCTTAGACTATTTGCCTCAAAAAATGTACCTCTGTCACGCACAACTAAATACAGAAATGCTGTAAAATGCAACATTTATCCCTGACAACACATCTATCTAGTGTCATTGAATGCCAAATTTAATAAATTGAGAGTGAAAGGACTATGCCAGGGGAGTAAGTGCAAGGTCAATGCCACTGGATCTAAGTGCAGAAGCTGGTAAATGTTCCCCCGGGGAGGTCACTGGCCTGAGTCACGCTGTATTTGTCTGGCAGAAGGCCGACTGGCATTTTCTGGATGCAAAAGAACAGTTTGTCCATAGCAGCAAGAACAATTGTTGCTGACAACTTTTCCATCGTCAGCTACGGTGACGGCAGCGGCGTTTGTAAAGGAGCAAGCAGGTACCATTTGGGTGATTGGGTTTCAGGGGCCACAAGCATGAGGCAGGCAGGTGGTATTGGGTTTCTGTGCTGAGGGGAAATTGTGAACGCCAAATTCGCTGGCATGATCATATGAGAGCAACCTTCTGCCATGTGCTGATATATTGTTCCCTGTCAGGTGTCGTCTTACGGCTCTGAGAGATGGGGTCTCCTGGAAGAGAGACGTGTCGAGCATGAAGCCCAAACAGTGCTGTGCCGCCACTTTGACTCTGCAAGTTGCGTTCAGGAGGCTTCTGCTGTGTAACACAAATATACTGATGTATATATATATAAAGACATGCAATGCATTTTAGAATTTACTACAAGCTCCTTTGCGCATTGCTTTAAAAAATTGCCTTTTTAAATCGGGTAATTCTTTTGGATACACCTTCTATATAAATGTGACTGTGATAGCCTCATCTGGGATCTACCAGGCTATATCTAGGACTGAATTCAAAGTCCTGTTTGTTACTCTTAATAAACGTAGTCATACCTTAAAGACCTCACAGCACCACATTATCCAAAAGCTAACTTGTTGTTGCCAAAGTTTTAGAAGGTAGAATGGGAGCCTTTTTCATGTGGATCCAGCTCCCAGTTTTGACTCTGGTGATAGACACCCTCATTGACTTCAAAATGAGGCTTTAAGCATTGATTTTCTGATCGAGCTTAAAGTTACCACTGAAACTGGTGACCCTGAACCATCCCTTTATTTATCCTGCTCGGGCAGGTGGAGGTAGGGGTATCTCCCATGATGCACAGAGTATTTCTCCTCCGCTCTCATGGCTTTCACCTCCCGTGCATTTATATGCTGCTATTGTATGTCGTAACTTTGAGTCTTCTCTCCCCCACAGTTTGTGCTTCGTCCTGTTTGTGGGCTCTCTTTGCTCTTCTTTTCTCTCATCTCTTTCCCCCCTCATCCCTCAGCCGGCTGTGGCAGATGGCTGCCCCTCACTGAGCCTGGTTCTGCTGGAGGTTTTCTCCCAGTTCAAGGGAGTTTTTTTTTTTCCTTTTCTCCCGACTGTTGCCAAGTACTTGCACAAAGTGGATTGATTGTTTTCTGTCTTTACCTTACACCTCGAGATAACTTCTATTGTGCTATGAGCGCTACGCAAATAAAATAAATGGAACCAACTGTATAACTGTGCAGCAGTAAGCTTCCTTTGCGAGCTCTTTGTTCATACTCATAGTTCATGAAAGAAAAACTGAGCAAACACAGCGGATAAAACATTCTGCATCACCGCTTCTCCAGGTTCACTCACAGCAAGGAAGCAGCCATCGAAACGAGTTGGTCTGGATGTTTGTTAGTTGCATTGTGCTTGTGTGTGTGTCTGTATGTGTGTGTGTGTGTGTGTGTGCACCCTCCTGTAGACCTTGTCTCGTTTTTTCGGGAACAGCTGTAAAGGGTGAGCTACTATATATATCCTCGACACTGGTCTAATTTTCCTCTCTTTGAGCTGAACCCACAGTCATACATCCACCTTTCAGGGTCGCTGTCATCCACAACAAATGACAAACTCTCTTAGCTCCTCAAACCTTTGTAGGGCATTAAAAAAATTCAAAATAATGTCAAGCATTTGTTAAATTTTCCCCCGACAGGCACTGGAAACGAATAGTTTCCATCCCAGCGCGACGACTGCGAGGAGGCCGAGCACGTACCCGCCCGCAGCACGTCCATCAGCAGCTTGATGGATGAACTGGTGTTTGTCCAAGAGTCAAGTAATTGCACCACAACGGAGCCATTTGAAATATTTAAGCAGCGTTGAACACGAATGGCTCGGGCATCCAGTTTCAAAAGCAACCACCGTATACGGCCACTGTGGGTGAAAACGTTCTGTCACTGTGATACCCGGCCCCTGCTGACAGAGCTGATTCTGACTGAGCCGCACAAGTGATGTGCGCACACATGTCCCAGCAGTTCAGCCAACAGCAAACAAAACACTGTGAGAAAACAGGCAGGGAGGGAGATGTGCTGATGTTAGCAGATTAGCCAAAGTAGGCGATTGCATGACAATGTGTAGTTAAAAAAACAACAACAAAAAAACCCCATAATGACCGGATAGTTTAAAGTTTGACGTAAATGGTTTCTGTTTCTAAGTGTTTAATATTCATGTCTTGCAGTGTTGTAATCTCGCTGCTTTTTGCTGCGGTGCTGAAGAAATGCTACTTAACCACAAAAAAATGAGCCCACTTCAGTCCATCTGGCTCACTTAGAATCACATATGGAGAGACAATGCCATCCACAAAGCTCGAAAAAGTACCCGCACCATCCCTGTTGCTCGCGTACAAAGTCTTAAATGCATGTGTACCGATTACCTGATACGCACAGATCCCATTGCTTACCCACGTGGAGTTTTAAGACAAATTTCATGCTGCCAGCTTCCAGATCCACAAACGTGAGCTGCGTTCATGTCCACGTGTAAAAGTGGAACACCTGGGCTTTCTCTTGATTCCTTTTTTAAAATTTAAATAAAGCAGGCATTTCGTCATTTAATAGATAGAACAGCTCAACACCCCTCTACTAGGAAATACAGATTTAATAATTAAAAGCATTAAACTGTAGCCTGAAGGTTAATATTTAGGTTAAATAAACTGTTATTACACCCATTCGTCATTAGGCTTAACATTAACGTTAGCCTGCTATTATCAGAGAATGGTAATATTGTTATAATATTGCACTTCTTTTTCCAAAATATACAGAGATTAGTTAGCATATACTCCCTCCAGAGGATCGACAGTGATGCACAATTATGGTGTTCTGTCACCTGTGCGCTGACGCCCAGATGGCCCAGTTTTGTGCAAATCTTAGCTTACGCTTCTGGATTATATCGTACGCATTTGCTTTTCAGGCATATTTCTCTCCATAATCACACAGCATAAGAAAACTATAGCTGTATCGCACATCCACCGCTGTCCTCAAATTCACTCAGCTGCTTGCGAGGACGCAAATGTCTGAGTCAGTTGGAATGGACATTAAATGGTCCTTAACCTGCCAGCTCCCTGGTACAAAGTCATATAATGTCTGATTGAGCCCATAGAGCGGGTAATTGTCTGGGCATTAGGTGCTGCCTCCTGCATCCAAGCTGAATCAAAAGAAAAAGAAAAAAAAAGTATTACTTGCACTCACAGACAGAAAGGGCAAACACTCACAAGGCCCCAATCTGATTCTCTTCACACTGTCCTGGTTAAAGTACTTTTGAAGAAGATCCTAGTCCATCACCATCCATGCCATCAGTTACAGGCTTGTACATCTGCTCTATGGGTGCACCAAAATGTATAGGATAGAAGACTGAAATACGCCTTGTTATATTTGTAAGTAATGAAGATTAAAGATTAGACTAGAGTAGCTATTCATACTGAGTATTTATAGAGGCAAGAAAACGCGTCAGCCTGCAAGCAAACACGCAGGATTTCTAAGATTACTGTAGACCCGCCTTCAGAAGAGGTTTGTCTATGACAGCAAAATGATGAGCAACATACTTCTGTTTTCTGGATTTTTATTGAATATATTATATTTTTCTTTAATCAACATTGCACATATTCCATTTCAATCACATCTCATATTGCTGTCTACAAAATGTTATGAATGTAGAAAATCCAGAAGTTGGAAGGCTTACCCCCCAAAAAACTAAACAAACAAAAAAAAAATCATAAATAAAACAAAGAAGAAAACAAAACAGGACAATTAAGGTCAGAAAGTGACAAGCTCCAAAGATACAGAGAGAGAGAGAGAGAGAGTGTGAAGGAGAAAGAGAGGCGCACCCTCGGGAAAGGAATACAAACATACCTTGGATTAGGATGCATATTTCTCAAAACAAAGCATCATGCAGAATAAAAGCAAGGCTGGCCAAAACTCACATGGATATTTCTCAACACCTGAACTGTAGAAATATTTTACATATTCATGAATAACTACTGCCAGTTTCTCTGCACTGATCAATGATGATTATCCCTCCTTTGTAAACTCAACCCGCTAAACAAAAAACAGAATCGCCATCATTGTCATCATCACACTGCAGCAGCAGAGCAGCAAGCATGTAGAAACACCTCTCGTGGCTGCACGTAGACAGCATTTTCACTGCAAGTGAGGCGATCGTGAGAATCATCGAGACTAATAGTAGATATGCTGGATTGTGACCGCCGTTACTTGTAGCTGACCAATCTGCACCAGCTTGCATAGACGCCTGATTATCCTGGTTTTGAACCCCGTCTCTGTCCTGTCAAATTCTCTCCTGGAGTAATGATCAGAAACAACTGTCACGTCGGTTTCACAGGGTTAAGAGTTTCTGACCCAGTTGCAAAGTGCTAAATTAGAAATGTTGTGCATAAAGAGGCCCGTTTGCTTGAAAGTGATATTCACACATGCTCACTGTTTCTTGACCTGTAAATTTGAAGGTTTGCTTTGGGGAGGAAATTGTGCAGGGCCCCACATGCAGTCTGTTCATGACAAAATTATTGGCTACAGTAATTGGTCTGCATACTGTAGGTAAAAGGACACATACTAATTATCTTTCTGTGCTCGGCGCGTCCCGAAAAACAGCACGTTTCATCTTTATGACCGTCTGCGGGCTTTTAAATCATACTTAGGATGCGAGGATTACAGCAGGCCCAGAGAAGCTAACGCTCCGTAATTAACCAAAACATGCAAATAGACGAAACACAATTAAATGAAGCAATCATCTTCACCACATTCAGTGCGCACCTGCAACTGGACAGAACGTGCTGGGAATATAGACAACGGCCGAATAAAGAAGCGGGCGCTTTGCATCAGAGTGTGTTTTCTGCATTTGCAGCACATTTACTGCCGAACCTGTCGATGACGGCAATTTTCCCATTTTCGGTTTTGTCTAAATGTTGCAAACGTGTTGCGGAATTGGTGGAAACATTTAGTTTGTTTGCTTGTGTTTTGTCTAATTTCACGTGTTCGAATGCGTTTTACTGAGACACAACACACAGAGCATTTATCACAGAGCGAGGGGGGAAATTACACAATGTTCCAAAAAATTTGTCTTGTTTTCCATTAGGGCTGCAACTATTTAGTCATTCGTCCTGCCATTTCATTACTGCCAATTTGTTAACTGGTGCAATTTCCCTCAGAATCCAGAAGAACTCAGACCCTCAGTCAGACATTTTGGGATATGATAAAAGCATCATGGCCTGAATTTGGATAAGCTAGAACCTGTTTTCCATCAACAACCGAAGAGATAAGTCCACACTTAATAAAAAAAGTCATATGTCTTGTACTTTGATGAAAGATGGTTGAGCCCTGTAATCTCTGTCTTGAGAAACCCAGCAAGGATATCACTGGTTTGTGGTAGAGTTACACGTATGACCAGTTATAGTTGCTTCTGTATTAACTACTAAAAGTGCTTCGTGGTCATGTGGTCATCCTCGCTGTAAACCCAGTAATCTGACCTTTGTGCTTACATTAGCTGTATTTCCAACAGACACAAACAGATTAAGCTTTTTTTGTTTTATTTGTCTCATATCTCAGACCGGTTTCTAAATATATGGACGCAGGTAAACACTGCGTTCATTGAATTTGCAGCACGAAAACACTTCACAGCAAAAGCAAACTGCGTCACCGCTCAACAGTTCTGCAGCGCTCCTCACAGGGCACCTTGTTTATAAGGAGATTAAGACATAAAACGAGTTTCTGCCGTTATCTAACGCTGTGGATATTACAATAAACACTCGGGCTTTTATCCTCATAATAATGCGGCGCTTTTATTTATGTACAGTATGTGTCGGCGGGACGTAATATCCAAACCGAGCCGCGTGGAAGCATCTGCAGTGCTTTCCGGGTGCAATGTGAAGATATCAGGCTCAGTCGGTTTGTCCTTTCAAGATATTTGGAGACAAAAAGAGGGTTTTAAATTTGAACCAAATTCAGTGTATGAAGAGTAAATTCAGTCTTAAAGGCAAAACTGACATTTTTGTTTCACTGAGCAGGGTCTTGGTTTTCGGGTTGGGTTTTTTTTTTGGGGGGGGGGGAATAACTGTGATGCTCTGTGAAATGCTCTGTCGTTGTGGAGCCCAAATGTATGAAGAAACTGAAACCTGGACTAAATTCAAAGGCTGGCTGAACATGAGGATGTAATTTCGATGGTTTTGGATCAATCATATCAACACTGAAAAACCATAAGAAATTTTTTTCTCTGCTAAATCTGAACCGTCTTGTTTGTGTTGGCTTTAGAAACCAATCGGTGATTTCTTTCAGTGAGTAAATCCTTTGTTATTGATTAAAGGAGGCATTCATCTTAAAACTTAATCTTGCTCGGTTGCACAGAGACGGAAGAGTCTCGCAGGTGTTTAGGCCTCAGAAATACGTGAGCTTCGACAGAAAAGCACTTTCTCACAATGTGGGCGCTTACGTAAGAGGTCTTATTAATCTAAAACTCAGTCCCAACAAGAGTTTTCTTTTGTTTGACTCTAGTTCTTTTGTTTGATGTGTTGAGTTCAAAACTGATCTGAGCGACTCTGGTCAGCAGTTGTGTGAGCTACTCTCTCTGGCATTCAGAAATGTTTTACATGTAGCCCTGGTGAGTTTTCTAGCTCCGAGGCGATCGTAATTAAAATGTTCTCCTCTCACCTCGTCCTGTGTGTTATCTAATGTCCCCACACAGACTGTTGGTAACCTCCCCAGCAGCTTTGTAAAATCTGCTCATTTGCTGCGCTGAATCACAACAAATTATCACTGCAGTTATTACCGCAGGTCACTTTAGCGTCCTTAGGAATGCCTAGCAGTGCAAAATTTAAAGAAGTGATGCTGCTGTTTGCTCGCGACAGGACCTGGGTGATGAAGCTGGATAATCTGAGGACCTTTCTGTTTAGTGTACACGTCCATGATTTTCTGCTTCAAAGGCTGAAATTCCGCCTTGGTAATCTTCTGTCTTTGTATGTGACATTTTTCTTCTGAGCATTTATTTTAGAGCATATATAACTCAGTGCTGTGCATCAGTGCAGCTTGACACAATTGTCAAGTCTAACCAAATAAATTATTTGAATTCATAGATTGAGGAAATGGGTTACAGAGTGCCCAGATTTCCTTCAGCCTCCTTTGGTGCTTATTTGCTCTGCTTGATTGAATGCGGTGGCCTGCAGGATCAATTGACAGGCTGATCATGTTCTTTTTCTGTCTACTAACCTGTGGGAATATTACTCTTTGGCTTTTGTGGTAACACCAAGCTGTAGCTAATTAATTTGTCCCTCATAAATATATCAGTGTCATACAGCTTCCGGTCATCACTGGCAGTTGGTGCGATAGTATCTGGGATAGCTGCGTCTCAGATATCTGAACACCCCGTGAGCTAATGTTCAGCTTCAAATGCTTGTGCTGGCCCCTCCTGACGGTCCCTGGGCCTCTCTGGGTTTGGAACATCTTGTGCTTCAGGCACATAATCTGACAAGATCAGTGTAATGAAATTACTTCTGAAAATATATTTTTGGACATCAGTCACACTTTTGATTTAATCTACCTGTGAAAGAAATAGCTCAACATTTTTGGGTAATAAGTTTTTCATCCTTCTTGCTGGGGACAGACAGACTGTCTGTACAGTTGATAAGTACCTAGGAGCCGGTTTTAGCTTAAACTCTGCGTATAATGAATTGTTGTTTTAATTATCAAATAAAAATGTGATAGCTCTAAAGCTTTGTGCCTGTGTGCTAAATAGCCAGATCATTTGTTATATTGTTTCATAAACATTTTAATTTCCCTTAATAATTTCTATATTTGTAAACATTTTTTTTTCAGTTTTACGTTAACGTGATTTTTAAAGAAACATGCAAATTGTAGCTAAAAGAAACAATGCGCTGACTGTATCTGGGCTAACAGCAGTGTTTAAAACAACAACTTTAGCTGATAGATGATAGGAGGTGCTGATATGATTTTTTTCATTTATTCCTCTGCTGTGCAAAAGTGAAGAAGAATATTGTTTTAAAGCGTTTCCGCCCTTCATGACACTACCGCTGAACATTTATCCAGCAAAAAATAATCAATTTACGTCACAGAAAATCATGTTTCTGTCAATATCAGTTGGCAATAACAATCGGCACACACTAATATTGGACGTATATGTGATGCAGCATGCAAAAAGCCGGTCAAAGATACAGACCATGAATCCCAGCAACGACGCAATGAAGAACAACTGGACTTCACGAATATTTCAAATATTTATTGTAGCGTCACTGCTTGCAAATGCTTCTTAAAACTATGCCCCCAAAAATACAGTTTAACAGTTTCTGATGCATAAACTGCAAATAAACACCTCGTCCAGCCAACGTTTTAGCCATGACGCGAAACCCCCTGCTCAGCGCAGACACAATGCCCAAGGGTGTGACTTTCACATCGTTAGCCTACAGTGATCAATGGTTTTGCATGATGCTAGCACAGATTTTATCAGAAGTTAACAAATGTCCTACAAGTGACTATTAATTTTCATTCTTACTATATTGCAGTAACTCCAACGCACAGTCTGACATCTTCAAATTACAATCTCGTCATAAAAGGTAGATAAATGAAACCAGTTTGCTGTCACATGCTGCATCACATATTTATATGTGTGTGTGTGTGCATCCTTAGCTACAATTGGATGTGTGATTGCTCCTTTTGGATCACCTTTTTCCCCTCCTTTCTTTCACACATTTGTTGTTATGCAACTTTTCAAAGTGACAGTCCCTAACCTCTGCTACTGTGCACTGGTGTTCTTGGTTAAACTGCTGGTATCCCTCTTCACAATGATAAAGTAAACTGACGAAAAAAACACATCTTTTCTATAAAGAGTACCCCAAATCAACCACTGACATCTGTTTTTAAAATATTGTGGCTATAGGGTGATTTTTAAAAAAAGAAGAAGAAGAAAAGAATTTGACACCAAGGAAATATTTGGAACATTCAGTAAACATCTTTCGTAAGGGTCACTATATTGAGGTAATTACAGATATGGATTTTCAGAAAAAGAGCACACATGAGAACTTGGAAGATAAGATGAAGGACACAAGCTTCCATGTGCCATTAAAGCAAATAGAGTATGTAAAGGGTGCTTTTTAAAGGAAAACAATGTCTTCATTAAAATATATTTATATATGTATGTATGTGATATGATTTACTACTACTGGCATGTCAGTGGACATTTCTAATCATTGTATTCACAGGCAACTTTGCAGATCTAAGAGCGGTAACAAATGCCAGCGCCCCTCTCACAAAGTTGCACAAATGACATCAGTAACCTCATGTCTCAATATGCCAAATAAATAGGTAAGTGGATTTTCAATGGGAGTTTTGTTAAAAAGACAAAAGAAGAAAAAGGAACAAATGAAATAAAGAAGTACACTGAAGAATGTTGGAGCAGCATTCGCAACAATATGAAGAAAGTGAAACGGACAAACTGAACACAGAGGATTATGGTGGATGGTCATAACAGTCAAAGAAAGTGAAAAGTCTCAAATTACTCTATCTGCGAAACACATCTTAGGACACACAAGTAGAAACGTCTGGTATTTACATTTTTTTTCCTATTCAGTGTGCATCTATGTCACAACATTTTCCAGAAGTCCACAACATACAGTAAATTCAGGGTTTCACCTTTGGTTAATGTAATTATCAAGGCTAGGTTTAAAAAAATATAGAACACACGTCCATGTTACTTTTGCATACAGGTAAATTCAAAGTGAAAACATATCAACAAAGCAGCTGGTCAGCTCTAAATTTGCATCGGAGAAAAAAAACGTAAGGTATTTCGTCTTTACGTCAGTGATTCTCGAGCAGTGAGAGCCCGGCGAGTTTCGTCTGCTGTGATAGAAAGTGAGTGTGGCTGATATTTATGATGGGTGTTTATGTGCCTGACATCTTTGCTTTAGTGTAAGTGGATCTTAATGTAAGAGGATAATCTTCTGATGTATTTCAGTGTGTTGCATTGAGCCAGTCAATATATGTCTCGTATTTCTCTCCCAACCCTATACACTTTCCGAACGAGGATTTCCATGTGTTATGACACAATGTGTCGCAGATCGTTATTTAATTTTTTTTTGCCAGCAGATAAGCGAGCAACTCAGGCCAGCCTTGTTTGGTTGACAATATGAAACGAGATTTCTTTTTTTTTAAAAAAAGTCATACTGCTGGCCGCACAGAAGCAGAGAGCAAACTCACCATTTAGTAACCTATGACACCTACGAAGCCGACCCAACTAAAACATGTCGACGTTATGACCAAACATTATCTCTATCATATTAAAATATTCACATCTGTTCCTTACAAGACACTTTTTTCACATGTAAATAAAACATCTGTTTTTTTAACAAGTCTTCTTAGTTATCTTCACTTCATACATCTTTATATGTGTAGTAATTAAGGCAATCATTTTGGGCCGCGACTCACTCATACGCTAACTCCAGTCTCAGCCTTCGAGGGTTTGTTTACTGATACCATACAGCAGCTCTCTCCTCCAATTGTCCAAACGCCAAGTGTCATCCGGTTGTTGCTTTTCAGTGTCCGCTTGTGCTCAAGATGACCGGTCACAACGTTTTGCTTGTTCTCTGTGATTTCCAGAGATGCGGGCGGGGTGCGGGGATACTCCCTCTCCCTGTAACTGGCAGCGCTGCAACAAAGAGAGAAACAGGAAATCTATAATCATGCTTGACGAAACGGCACCCTCAAGATGGAGCAATTTGCCCAAACACCAAGCTGATATTGTGCATATTTTCCTTTCCCACCCAAAAGTTGGGCAAGATGCACTCACTACAGATAAACATCAGGGTCATTAAGCAGCAGCTCCTTCTGAAGCACTTTGGCAGGGGATACGTCTGAGCTTTGTATAAGACCACATGGGGGTTTAGTTACATAAATAAACCATTTGTTATACACCCCTTAACATGCTTACGTTCATTTATCCTTCAGTAGATTAAGCACTTAAAACCATCTCAGTTTACTCTGTCTGCCAGTATCATATTCATCCAATGACAGGGGGTTCTGATTTATTGAACTGATACAGTTTATTTACACTGAGTGAAATAACCAGTGGTTTTGGGGTTTTTTTGTTTTTTTTAAAGCTGCACCGTCCCATCAAACCGGGGAAGCCCTAATGTCACAGCACTAGACACACCCATTGTTGTTTGGGTGCACAACTTTTGATAACATCATCCTGCTGGAGAAGGAGATGCACAGATAAGTCCCATCCACACAAGCGCATGACTCGCCACTGACTTTCAGTTACATAAAAGTTACCTCGTCAATTCCGGCTGCTAGCAAAACAGGCAGGGCTCGCTGAAACAGGGTAAAGGTTATGCACGCTGAGAAGATGAAAAATCAAGCCTTTCATCAGCAAAACTGTGGCCAATCATAACACTTGTGCATGTCTGCATGTATGTCCAAATGTCAAGTTTTAGGCTAATAGCTAAAGCATTTTAAAAGTATGCAACTTGTGAAAGCTGTAGATAGTGTTATTGCTCCTGGGTGCCTCCTGGGTGAGGTACGGGAATGTCTCACCGGGAGGAGGCCCCGGGGAAGATCCAGGACACGCTGGAGAGATTATATCTCTCGGCTGGCCTGAGAACGCCTTGCTGTTCCCCCAGACAAGCTGGAGGAGGTGGGTAAGGAGAGAGAGGTTTGGGCTTCTCTGCTTAGGCTGATGCCCCCGCGACCCGACCCCTGATGGATGGATGGATAATCTTGGTTGTCTCAACAAAAAGGTCTGCCTTCATCCAACAGATAAAACTGATTTTCTTTTATTATATTACTCTCTCTTCTCTTCTTGTCTGTGTATATATATATATGTATATATATATATATATATGTTATATTATTTTTCTTAAATGCAGAAATTTATACAGGAAAGCTTAAATAAGACCACACCTGATATGTTGATTTTTTAAATAAAAATTTAGACATACTCATTGATAAAAATACATATAGTGTGAGTGTTACGCAACCACTAAAATAATAATAATTTCAATAATACATATATATAAATAATATTAATAACACTTCTCACACATCTCATTAATTTAATTTTATGCTTTTTATTGCAATGAATAATTACCCAAAATGTAGTATTTTACTAACTTTTTTTTACATTATGCCACTAATGCTAGTGTTTTTGTTGTTGTTGTTGCCAATTACACTCAGCTCCATGTAGTTAAATGTAGTGCACTGTATTAGATATTCTGAAATAATCTTAAGGAAAAAAAGAAAAGCATCTCTTATTGAGAAAAAACAAGTAAAATCAAATATAACATTTTTATTTTAATATCAGAATCTGGTGTAAGTTGCTTCAGTTTCTTCCGTGGACCATTTGATATACTGCAGTAAACATATTAATGAGTTTTATTGTGAAAGGAAGGAGCAGGAAGAAGCCCTTTTCACGTGTGTGTGGGGTAGTGATGGTAAATTCGATTCTTTTTACTGAATCGAGTTTAAATGAGTCACTCACCAAAGTGAATCGGGTTGTTTGAGTCATTTGAGTCACTGAGTCAGTTGACCAGAGAGTGCAAAAAATTTACATTTCACTCAAACTTAATTTGTTTCTCTTTTCATGTAAATCCTACTGCTAAGATGACTGATTGAAAAAGAAAAACAACTATTTTTATAGAGCAAAAAAGAGCAAAAAAAAAAAAGATTTCTAAAGGGAACATTTATTTTTCTTTTTTTTAATTTTATTTTATTAGTATTTTCCTCAAATGTGTCAAATATATATTTTCTCAACTAAATGTCCACTGAGCTGTGTGCCAGGGGGCGGTAATGCTCCTTAACATTGGTTGCCAACCAAGAAGAAGAAGAAGAAGCTGTGAGCCAGGAGGGGGGGGGTGAGTGAGTTGTCGTGTCCAAATTCATGGGCTGCATCCTCCTGAGGACCCGGCCTTCGCGGTCTACGTGGGCCGGGTCTTCAGAAGGTCGGGTAAACGGCTGGGGAAATTGGACGGTCTAGCCTTCAGATTTGCGTCACCGCTGTCTCGGTGGAGTTTAATAAACTCGGCCGTCTGCTCCTTGCTATCTAAAATATAACAGGACACTGGCGTAAATTCTCGACCGTCTCATACTTCTGTTTAATCAGTTTTCTGTTTGACGTTTATTCAGCTGTGTAAAAACCAAGGAGGAACCCACCCGGGGGATTAATAAAGTTTTATTTGATCTAATCTAATCTAATAACTTTAATCTCAGCCAAACCGATTTACTCACGAACAAATAAAACACTGAAAAAAGCCCAACAATAACATTTTTAGGTTGTCTAAGTGACTTACATATTACGTTTAACCTGAGTAGCAAAAGTCCGCGGTGATCTGAAAATGATGTGCCGGGAGTTGTGCCGGGAGTTGTGCCGTTCTCGGCGGCTTCAGTGACCCTCAAGCTCCCGGCTAGCTATTGAGCTGGTGGGTAGCAGACGTCTCCGAAAACGTCAAACCACTTTTGCAAATATGCGATATCTTGATAAACCGAGCAGATATTTGATGTTTACACAGCTACTTTCTCGCCTGCAAATATGTTAAAAGTTTATTTTGTGACCCAGAAAGATTAGTAAGAGTAATTTTAAAGCTTAGTAGCGGCCGCCATTGTTGGAAACTGGAGTTTGGCTGGGCCGCGCTATGAATTCTGGGATATGGTAGGCCACGAAGGACACACCCGACCCATCCTTCAAATTCGGGGAAAAGGAGGACGCATTTGTCGGCTGCATTTGGAGGAGTCTACGAATTTGGACAGCCTTCGGCGTGTCGCTGTGACGTAATCGGTCTACGAATGCGGCCTCAGGAGGATGCAGCCCATGAATTTGGACACGACCAGTGAGTGATTCGTTTATGCTACGATTCAGCACAGGAGGGAGGGGGTGAGTGAGTCCTGAGTGATTCGTTTACGCTACGATTCAGCACAGGACGGGAGGGGGTGAGTAACTCAAATGTGCTGTTAGCATGTTAGCAGAGCGATGCTACTGTGAACTGAGGAGCTATTGTCTTGATGTGAGCTTCTACTCAGAGTTTTTTCTTCCAGTTCAGAGCAGAAATGTTTTTGTTAAGAAACTGGCTGTTGTTTTTTTCCACACAATTTTAATTATAAGCTAGATATATTTCTACTAATGAAATTAGTTTGCTAACAGCAACAGGGATGAGTCAGTGAGTCAGTTGGGCTTGTGAATCATGATTCACGAGTCAGTAAAGTGATTCTCGAGTATTGAACGATTCGTTCATGATTCGCGCATCACTAGTGTGGGGGGTTTCCAGTAGGGATAGGGCAGCGACAGCTCCTGTTTGTTTCTCATCAATCAACAGTCATCTTTGGTTTCTGCTCAAGTATAACAACAGCTGCTCCAAAGTAGAGCTGATGTCAGTGTCATACCAGGTTATAAACGCAAAGCAGCAGCTTGGTTGTCAAAATTGTATGTTTAGTAAAAAAAAAGAAAAAGAAAAAAATTTGTATTTAATTAGTCTAAAATCAGACAAATAACGGAGGTGTATGCCAAAAACAGGTCAACTCCAATTACGAAAGAGAAACTGTGATCACATGCCTGACAGAAACCTACAGCGGCGTGATGACGGACATACGCCGCATTAAAAAAAAACCAAAAGCTCCTCTGTAGCTGTTTTTAATGTTGATTAAACTCAAATTTAAATTCCTTCCTCATGAAGTGTTTGTTATTTTGGCTACCCCCTGTAGGGTGAAACATTTCACAGAACTGTTTTGTGCCACAGCTATTTGTGCTTATTAAGATGCACACTATTAGAGACAAGCGTCCTCTTTAAACGGAGCAGCTGTTGTATAATTCTCCACCTCAATAATTTGAGGATTTCCACAAAGTCTCCCAGGAGTTGAAGGCATTCTGTATGCAATCATAGCTGCAGCAGGCACAAGGCAATTACAACAAACATACTGACTGTTTTTAATCTAATTCCCTTATTAGGACTTTGGAGCTAAACCTGTGCTTGTTTACATTCCAGGTTTTGTTTGTTGGGGGGGCTCCTTTGGTATATTTGTGCTCCAGTACACTGCACCTGTAACGGTAGGAGGGCAAATATAGGATTCAATAATGTCAGCATGAGCACTCAATATACTGAGTGTCAGACTGTCCTGAGAGGGGAATTCAGAAGAGATCAGTGAATGTCATTAATATTATTCACTGTTTGCGATTTACAGTATTGCGTTCTGGCGCTAACATGCCACTGTGTCACAATTCTTGAAATAAAAGCAGCTGTGTGTGTGTTTGTGCACGAGTAGAGCAACCTAAAGCTGAAGAGAACCATGACTAACTTACTACAACACTGAAACACACACTGAATATGTCAGCAGAGATGTCCACGGCACTGCCACACTAGGCAAGGCGACCCATGCTGTGATCTGCCGAGGTTTATAACCGTTATTATGGTATACTGTGTGAAGACAGTTAAAAAAAAGAACACTTTATGAGCACATATCATAGCAACGAATTAAGTTTAATTTCACCCTTAATGGGTTGGTGCAATATTAGAATGAGCCATTTGTTGTGCAAGGAACTTTGGAGCGTATCATGTATGAAAAAAAGCAACTTCTCAGCAGGTGCAGAGTGGTTATTATTATTATTATTATTATTAGGTGTTGTTTGTGCAAACATTTGCATTAATTTGTATAATATATGCATTTATAACAAACATCAGTGCTCACCTATATTATACCCAAAGTGTAACAGTATCACAAGTACAATTAAAAAAAATCACAGTCATAGAAACGTCTGTGCTCAATCATTTACATTCAGATTTACTTACAAATCAAATCAAATCACTTTTATTGTCACATCACATGTGCAGGTACACTGGTACAGTACATGCGAGTGAAATTCTTGTGTGCGAGCTTCACAAGCAACAGAGTTGTGCAAAAATACAATAACGTAAAACAAGCAAAATATAAGAATGGCTAAATCTGAAAGTAATAAATATATGTACAATATATAAGAGCATTAAGTATAAAAGATGCATTCAAATCATTCAAACATGAGTGTAACTTTGCTTTTAAGTTTGAAAATGCTATTGAAACTGAACTGATTGAGTCTCATCATTCCCTATAATACTGCCTTTCTTTTACTGGGTGATTCTACAGAGTTCTCAGTAATACAGTCATCAGCCCAGGAGACAGTCTGCAATTTGTGATTTACACATAAACCACCAATGTTAAAGGGGAGATACCTGGAAAACACTAAATAACTCAGTGGTGGGAAATAATGGTTAAAAAATACCCACACTTTATAAATGAGAACAAGAGATTCCATTTATTTATTTGCTAAACTGAAACAGATCTAGGGAGAATATTGTCATGTAACTGGCCTCCCAGCTGTGAGCTCGCCAATAGGAGGCAGGACCATTTTTAGTGCCACATTGAGACACTGTTGCTCAAGGCTAAGCCAAGAGCACCACCGCAAACCTGCTCACATCCGACAATCCACCTGCGTACCCAGAAGCCATCCCTATTCACAATGCAAGAGCCCAGCAGCAGCTTTTCTGTTGGGAATGGATTTAAAATCATTATGGTGTTTGTAGAGAGCGCCCAGTAGAGACTGCCAGAAACAGAGCCCTCAGGTACAGCATTATGTGGGAGACAATTTTACAGCCCTGAAGCTCGAAAGGATATTAATAAAACTGTAGGGGAGGGACTGATAGAGCTAATAATCCAAATGACTCAACAGTTAGTTCACCTGTTTTTGAAGAGTCATTTTACTGTTTTGGAACAAAAATACGTTGTTTGTTTAAAAAAAATCAATTAATACACTCTCCTTTTGCCTTTTAAGCTTTAGCTGACCAGTCGCACCTTCTTACTACAGTATAATCAGGGACAATAACTCACGGCTGACAATCGGTGTATTTCTTTCAGGTATTTACAGAAAGGACAAGTATAAAAATACCAAGTATAAATGATTCTGGACTGATAAAACTGACTGAAAAAAATTATGACACCTATGACCACGATATGCGACTGTATGAAAGCAGTGACGCAGTGAGATTCTCTACCGCTGTCCAACAATCCTTTACGTGCAAGACCGGTGTCCCGTGACCTCGTTATTCTTAAACCAGAGCGCTTATTATCATGATGAGAGAGGTTGCAGTTTTGACGCCTACAGTCACAGACGACTCACTGAGTGCTATTCGTTTAAAAAAAACATGAGCGTGAGAGACAAAGGTGTGACTGCAGAGATCTACCAGCCAGAGAAGGACTACAGATACTAGTGTCTGGGGGGGAAAAAGCTATCTTCTATTACCGTCCTTACATTTTGATAGCGACAACTAACTAATGCACAGCTGTGAATCAAGAAGCCGTGCATAAGCATTTTCATTTATTTTAGCTTGAGACTTCCTGCCAGCATGTGCAAAGCAGCAAGGTTTTTCACACGGGCAGAACAACATCATCTTTATCTTGGAGTGGAATAAATTCCTCAAGAGGGCAAATAGGTGAGGACATCAGCAGCAAGAACTATTACTGCTGAATCAAGTTGGGAAATGAGACGTAACACCTTCTCATTACTTGCTACCTAGCTTGCACATCAACTGTGCAGCCTCCTGCTACAAATGCATTCATAACTCTTGTTTTCGGGGGTTTTTTTTACACAGGCAGTTAAATCTGTGCGAATAAATCTGTTCTCATGCATCATGGGTCTAGTTGGTCTTATTAATGTAGCAAAAATCAAGAGGCAGGGATTAAATATTAAAGAGTTCTCTCTTTTTTTGACATTATTGTGGAACAAAAGGTAAAAAATTCCTCTGGATCTGCCACAGGTGCAAAAATGTCAACTCAACCGTCACCTTTTAATTTCTTTTTAACTATATATGTGTGATTATGACAGATTGAGCTTGAGCTCTGGCTCCCTTGAGAATATTCTCTATGACACCAAAGTGTTTTTGTTATAACTTTCATCAAAATATTCCGGTCTAGGTGTCACAAGCAGCTATTATCATCAAAGCGGCAGCAGGAGCTTCACAGGCAAGTCACTTGTTACATTTTTTCAAAGGAAGCTGTCCAGGAAACAGAGTTGTTTATAAGGTGGAAACAGACACCACTTTGTCCTTTGCAAAGGATTTCACAGGTTATCTGATGTCATGGGCGCGTTTGTATGTTTTCACAAAGACCAACAGACCAGATGTGACCCACAAACGGTGTATGTACTGCTTTTTAGTGGGAAAAAATGGAGTGGTGATATTTCCAGACATCTCACAAAGTCCCAAGATTTAAAATTCCTAGTTACACTTGTTTTGTTTTTTTTACATTAAATTATCAAAATCAGAACTGTAGAAAGCCGCAAAGGGCAGTTTTGAAGCCACTCTGATCAAATCATCCACATCAACAAATTGATGCACAGCAATTCACGTAGGTAATCCTTTAACTATCAAAGACAAGTAGTGACCTACAGAGCTGAGAAAAAAGGTCATGTAGAAGTCCTGAAGTAGGCTGTGAGTAGCCAAGTTTGACACTTTTCAGCTGTGAAAATGTCAAATGCCTACTTTTGATGATCAGAAGTGACTGGCTTTGCAGTTCATAACATCAAAAATACATGTCAGTTATTTGATTTCTACTTTTACACATCAGCCAAAGATTCAGGCAGCTAACTAATCTCATAGATTTGCCAAGTGGCGACGTGAAATCACATTGGCGACATCTATCTTTTATACACAGTCTGTGAAGAAAGATTGTAAAAGACATTAAAGGTAATATCAGAAAACTTTAGCTGGGTTTTGATCCAAACCTAGACATAAAAATATGACACTTTGAGAAAAAAAAGCTAAATAATGCCACAGGGACTGGCTTTAAGAGAGTGCACAGGCACATGTAGCACGGTGCCTGGCTTCCTGTTTGCTGACACTAATCCAAAGGCAGCGGGGATTTTTTCTGCCTCTTGCTGCTTCTTGCCTCACACCCCTGCAGGGCTCTTACATCCACACTGGCTTTCACATTCGCGCGCACACACACACACATAAACATACACAAATGAACACAGATAGACTATAAATATTCAGGCCAGGATCGACGGTACGTGCAACACAATGTACGCCGGGGACATAATACACACTGTGCTCATTTCAACCCTGTCACTGAGCTCTCTGTCAGCACTTTCCGTTAGAAAAAAAAACACATAACTTGCACATCTGCTTATCTGATGCTGTTCATTTAAGCAGACTTGTCTATGAATGTGCTCCGTGAAGCCCAAACTCCAGCGGTCCCATCAACGTTTTCTGTGGTTCTCATTAGATGTGTTGGCTGCTGCGTGAAAAAGCCGAGCTTCAGGTGTTTTGTGTTTATTTGTGTCTTGGTCTGAGAGTGTGAGGTGCTGTTTGGAAAGCACATGTGTAACACAACGAGTCACATTACACCATGACAGACTGTCACGGTGAATTAAAGCTGGAACAGAAACGGAGGCAGTGGTCAGGAAATATCATTAATGCCACAACACTCTGCTTCACTCTAAACAAGACCTGCATTTGACAGAAGTGCCAGAATACGTTTACTAAATGCAGCTGAACAAAATCGTCCCTATTTTGGGTTTTTATTTCTGAATGAGCAGTCACTAATTGTCCAAAAGTACTGACCTGTGTTTGAATGACATAACCAATGTACAGTACAAAAAGCATGAAGATGGAAAAAGCAGCTGAAATCTGGGTTAGCTCCAATTACTTCCAAGCCAGCAGCCAAACAATCTATAAGTTTAGATGGTTCTGTCTTCTGTGACACTGACGTATAGTGACAGACCCTCTTATCTAATCTTTTAGCCCCACGACTTACTGACAGAACGAAGGGTTTACAGTCCAAAATGTCAAAATTAGAGCCATCTTCCTTTCTTAGAAACAAAATTTGACACAAATACAATTGAAATAGATTGTCTGCATAGGGCCCTATATTTATTATGATAACAAGTTTATATGTTAATATGATAAAGTGTCTCAGTAACTGTGTAGATCAGTTCCAGTCAGTGCTGTACTGTATGGGAGTGTTTAACACTAGATTTACTATCCTGCGCAAATTTGCGTAACTTCCCTAAACCCAACACCCCCTAGAATTACTGGCTTTTTTATTTTCTGGTGCAAGTCCCGAGGTGTTAAGCACCCCTGCTGAGATTTTCACAGGTCGTCAGCTCGTTTCTCCTACAGCTTTTGTTGTGCAAACCACCCATTATCCTTGAGGCCTGGCACATTTGCATTTGCTCACTCAGAGTTGCTCAGATCCAAGGCAGGCCAAACCTCTGTGTTACAACTTTCAGAAATGCCTGGTAGAAATGCTTCAACTTACTCATGAGATTTTGACCACATTTCTTGCGGAAGTCACAACTATACTGAATGCATGACCGTTGTTGCCAGCTGCAAGAAATGCTTGGTAGGGAACAGCTGTTCCCTACCAAGGTTCGTTGTCCATTCACACAGTATATTGCAACCAAGCCAGACAAATTTGGGATCAAGTTCTGGATGGCCACGGATTTGGACACCAAATATGTCTGCAGTGCATCTCCTTACTTGGGAAAGGACCCCAGTCGTCAGAAGGGAGAGAGGCTGGCAGAGAACGTGGTCATGAAACTGATGGAGCCGTTTTTGGATGATGGGAGAAATGTCACAACGGACAGTTTCTTTACTTCACTGTCACAGACTGCTGCAGCGCAAAACAACGTTACTGGGCACGGTGAATAAAGTCTGGCGTGAACTTCCTCAACTTGCAAAAGATACTGCAAAGCGAGAGGTATTCTCCACTTCAGTGCTTAGAAGTGGCAGTGTCTCCTTGACAATTTATGCACCTAAAAAAACCAAGACTGTGTGTGTTCTAAGTTCCATGCACCAAGACGTGACGATCGGTGACGGCAGAAAGAGGAAACTCAACACGATAACAGACTATAACCACATGAAGGTATGTGAATGTGTGTACAATTTTACACCAGTGCTACAATGTTTTCTGATGTGTGCTATACAGGCCTATAGAAAAAAATATACTCATGACTCTCTCTGCTTTTACAGTGTGGTGTAGACCTGTTGGACCAAATGGCATGGATGTATTCCGTAAGATCAGCAACACGCAGGTGGTCAGTAGCGGTTTTCTACAATATGCTGGACGTGGCGGCGGTGAATGCCTACATTTTGTACAAGGCATGTACAGGGTGGACAGGCAAAAGAAGATTGTTTCTGAGTCTTCTAGCTCAGCAACTTCGTTGCCGATTCATGCAGCACAAGGAAATATTACAACGCAGACAACGCAGTGCCAGGTGCAAGAGAGCTGCAACAGGAATCGCAGCAGGTTTACCTGTGCAACATGTCAGAAATTCACCTGTGCCAAATGCAGGGATGATGGACACTGGGTCTGCAAACGCTGTAAAGTTTGAAACACTTTGAAATAAAACAGACTTGTGTACCCATATATTGTGAATGTGTGTCTTTTGTATGTAGGTTGTAACACAGAGGTTTGGCCTGCCTTGGATCTGAGTAAACAAATGCCAATGTTGCACACACACACACACACACACAGCAAATCTGCATTTATTTGTCCCACAAGTGGAAAAAAGTGGACAGAGCACGGTATAGAAAGTGCACTATACAAACAATCTGGAAACATATATATGGACAAGAGTATTCAAAAATATTGTGTGTGTATATATATATATAGATATATATATAGATATAGATAGATATATAGATATAGATATATATGATATAGATGTGTCTGTGTGTATAACTAGACTTTATGCATATTATATAAGGTGTGGCTATATAAATATATGTACAACTCTGTGTATATATGTTTATGGACAGGCATCCAATGTAGTGACAAGGATTTACAAGAACTAATATTGCATATGAGAAATATTGCACACTGCCATAGTGTATAGTACGCTGCAGGTAAGGAAGGAAAGTAGCCTTGCAGGGAAGGAAAGACCTGAATCTCTCATGGTTGGGGGTTGGGGGAGGATGTGTTTGCACAACAAAAGCAGGAGAACAATGGAGCTGAAGACCTGTGAAAATCTCAGCGGGGTGCCAAGAGGTGTTAAGGTCGGGGGGAATTTACGCAAATTTGCGCAGGCTAGTAAATCTAGTAGTAGGGACTTGCACCAGGGAAAAAAGGCTCAGTAATTCTAGTGTTAATGGATTGTTTTGTAATGTATTTTTAGGTATGCAGCATGTCTTTAGGGGATGGCAGTGTTGGCCTTTCTGCTACATTGATCCAGGCAGAAATGTCAATATTTACATGCAAATACATAAAAATTTTCTACATCCATTCTTGATGTCCTTAAGGAAAAATTCTGATCACTTTTATGTTCCATGCCCAACGCTTAATCAGTCTTGCTTGCAGTTTGTGTTTCGCACTTGCGAGCACATTTTTGCATCTAAGCATGCTAAGTAAAGACGGTGAAGATCCTGTTAAACAGGATCCCCGTCCACATGCTGCATGATGTTTGCATTTATAGCTCAAAGCTCTGATATGGCAAGGTACAACCTCACAGAGCCGCTAGCATGGCTTTAGATGCCAAGTCTTGTTAACAGTGTAATGCTATACACGGTGGCTCCCAAGCTTTTTAATTTATTAGACATGCCCCCACTTCCCTGTCAGATAAACTCAATAATGATTGAGCTTGATGTTATGCAACACTTGTTAATTATATAAAAGTGGATGTTGCAGTAATGTTCCTGGCAATCCCTAAGTCAGCTTGGTAATGTTTTTTGTTTTTGTGGTTGTTAACTGCCACGTAAATTGAGAGAAGTTGAATGCTTCAGTCATTTGTCCATCACTCTGTTCAGTAGTTTCCAACAATATCACAACAGTGTGCAAGTGTTAAAGTGGACATAACAGTTAAATATACTGAACTTGTATTTTTTTTCTCTAAATCCAAGCTTTCTGTGCAGCTTTTAAAGAAGCTCCAGACTATGTGGCCCCTTATGTCAAATTTCCTCTACTGTTTTAGAGCTTGAATGACTACTAAATCTTCTATGACACAAATGCGTGACTTTAACCTATTATGCGTTGCCCGGGTTTTTGTTTTTTGTTTTGTTCATTACTTTTTTAATTTCATGTATAGATTTTAACTGTGTTCATGGTACATTAAGCACAATTTCATAATTTGTGTGAACAAAAGCACAGAGCCGTTTACCCAAAATGAAAACTGTCATTATCGTCTCATCCCCGTCAGTCACGTCGTACCACCTCCAAACCAGCCTCCTCTATCTAGTGCCCCCGCAGGCATTTCTCACATGTGCACTTCAACAGTGACTTAATGAAACGCCTACAATCGCTTATCAACAGCAGATGTAGATGCCTGCCAGTTGTGTTGCCAAGCAAAAAATACCATGTTGTTTCCCTTGATGATAGAAGCTGCTGGCAATATATCCCCCAATTTACAACTAAATTACAAACTAGAACTCGTTTCGGAAAAATTGACCCACTACAATTCTGTTCTGAATGTTTGATTAGAAACCCAAAAGTGGTTTGGTGTTATATTATGACTAGGTTAGCATTAGCCATATATTAAAATTTCTCTTGATTCCAAAAAACCCCATCAAAAAACATTTTGTGATATTTTCAGGGGTCCAGTCAAATCCATAGATCCCAGAAACACAATCAGAATGCCAGGACAGGAAAGAAGATGAATCATGGAGCACATCAAAATTTCACCTTCTCGGGTACAGTGGACCCAAGAAGGTCCTATTAAAATTAAACAAAACTGAAAAACTGAGTACTGAAATGACATTTGAATAAAATGTCCTTAAATTGAGCCCAATGTTCTTTTTAGGGATGTGTCAAATAGTATTGCTCATTTGGTGGTCAGTTGTATTAAGAACCACAGAGAAGTTATATTATGTTTTAATATTGTCAACTCTTTCTAACTCTTTTTATATTTAGACCTCTAAAATAGTAAAATAACTCTTGCTCACGAGTTGGAGGAGACCAAAAATGGAGCTAAAAGACTGTATTTGAATTATTTCTCAGGCTCCCAGAAATAAGTCTAAAAGTGCAAAATATTGCTCTGTTGTTACATGAACAGATGTCTTCTAACAAGTTTGCCATAACATTGTTGTGTTGCTGTATGCTTACCCAAAGTGACCAAAAAATGTCCTTATGATAGATTTAAATGTTTTGAGCTTGTCTGAGACGACTTTTTCAATTAACTTTACCCATGATTTTTTTTCTACGAGGCTCAATAGTTAATTCTTTCTGGTCACAATCTGATTGGCGCTGAATGTATTTTCTTACTCTGACTAGACAGAGTCCCACAGGCTACACAGTTTGCTAAATTAAACCCTGCTGGATAAAAATTGATCAGAAACTTTGAATGGAAACTTAATTGTATTTTCTCAGAGGTTAGTCAATACACCAGTAACATGCAATTAGTTTGAAAACTTCTGCTGAACAGCGTGTTTATCTCCCCACTATCACATAGGTGAGATTTATCAAGCAAGGCCAACAGCCTGAATTCTGCTACAGGGGGAGAGGAAAATCTGTTTTACTTAAAAAAAAAAAAAAAAAATCTGTAACATAAAAAAAGAATCTTTTTCTATTTATTTCCAGCCATGTGAATACATTTCAGCGAAGATGTTACATTTCCGGTTGTAAAAGCTGCCAGGAATCTCTACAGGAATCTCTACAATCACCTTAAATTCACCACTTCTCGACTCAAGCTTGAATACAATTTTCACCCAGCAAAAATGAGTCCCATTTTTCTCTCAATTAGGTTGCTGCAATATTCATCATCATTGTTGATGCCAACTCCTCTGTTGGTCTGGCAAGGCTAGCTAGTAGACTATCATGTGCTTTCTTCCTTACACATGGAGGTGCCAGTCGCCTACCTGCATGGACTGCCAAATCAGAAACAAAGATGCAACCCCAGCCTTCTTCCTACCTACTGACACTGCCAAAGAGTAATCAAAGTACTGTATGTATCCATGTATGGTTTACTGTGGGAGTGGAAATCATGTTCGCCCACACTTGATTACATTCATGGTAAATGCATGCTGTAGAAATCAAAGAAGCACAGTTCTGTTTCTGTATATGCACAGTTTAATTGTGAACCTGTGGCTCAGGTTCTTTCCAATGCTAACTAATAACTGTAGTTGTACCAACCTGGCCTTAATTAATGATCATTAGTTAGCAACAAACCAAGAGTAAATTCTGAGCGTCCCTTTGATGCGATTTCATAATTTTGTCCTTGTTGCCCTCAGCCTCCCAGCTTTCTGCACATGAGGACAGGAGTGGGTTTGTGAAACCTGACTACTGCACATCCCACATAGCAAAACTGGTATGGCCCGGATCTGGCCCACATACCGCAAAGAATGACGGCCCTTTGGTGGCCCAGATTTGGTTTGCCAGAGGTGGCCCACACATGGGCCAGCACAAGGCCATTTGAGGACACACTGCTGGTCCAGAACAGTTTCAGCTATGGCCCCAGATGTCAGCCTAATGTGTACCTTTATCAAGCCATGTAGTAACAACATGTCCCAGAACATAATAGTGCAAAAATAACATGAAGAAACTCAGTTCAGAGAGTGAATGGACTGATTTTTATATAGCGCTTTTCTACTCTCCTGGATTACTCAAAGTGCTCCCTAACTACATGCATGCACATTCACACTCTCAATGTGACTGAAGGAGGCAGGAATTGAACCACTAACCTTCCGATCAGTAGGTGACCTGCTCTACCTCCAGAGCTACAGCCATTAAAGTGGTAAACATGGGTAAACCCTCACTAGGTTTTGGATAAAGTGTACACTCACAAACCTGTCAAACCTGCATTTGAAACATTGGCTACCACAGCAGTATAGTATTGCAACATGGCATTTGGATCTTCTAACTAAAATAGGAACATAAATAGTGTCATCATTGCCAGACCTGGCCCACATCTAGTTGACATACACCCTGCCATGACAGCGGTCAGTCAGAAGTGCCAGCTTGGTGCCGGATCCGGGCCACACCTGTTTTCTATAAGCCTGGGCCACATAAACCAGAACATAATCAGGCCAGACGTGGTATGCCATCACATAAATAGTCCCATCTACGCCAGGCCTGGCCCACATCTGGTTGACATACACCCTGCCATGACACCAGTCAGTCAGAAGTGCCAGCTTGATGCCGGATCTGGGACAGACCTGTTTTCTATGAGCCTGGGCCACATAACCCAAACCATAATCGGGCCTGATATGCCATGCCATCACATAAATAGTCCCATCTACGCCAGGCCTGGCCTACATCTGGATGACATACCACGCACTTACCATGCCAGAAGTCAGCCAGCAGTGCCGGCTTGACACCAGATCCGGACCAGACCTGTCTGCTATGTGGGATGTTGTAGTCAGGGATATTTACTGACAATTAATAACTGTTTTTACAGGTATAAACTGAATAATATAGAAACTACAATGGATCCACAGTACAGTGTTTCCCACTGGTTTGGTGGGCAGGTGGTCAGTAGTAGGAACCTCCTATGCCGTCCCAAGACCATGGTAGAGGAAAACTATGCTTACTGGTGTAAAATCAGTGGAAACCAGAAGACACTGCAAATAGATTGCAACAAACATTTTACACGGTTACCATGCCTTTGCCATTGTGGTTTTGCTCTCTTTGTTCTTTTACTGAGTCTTCCCATGGCTGGACCACAATACTGCGCCCTGTCATGCTGCTGAATTGATTTGTCCGTCGCGTCTCCCACAGCGTCCCCCGTCTGCCCTAAGTGACGCCTTCCTCAGAAGTCTTTATTTGCTTTTGCTTTTTTAGAAGAAGAAAATCTTAATGAGCAATGTCAGTCTGAAGCCTGAAATTAAGTTAATAGTGAGTTGCTTTTTCTCCTACTTCATTTGCTGGGAATGGAAAACGTAAAATGAAACACAAAGTCTGACTTTTTCCTAAAATAAAAATCTTGAGAGGAAACAAGACAAAAATCAAAGCCCCTTTACAAGTCTTTCCCTCAAGAAGTGGCTGTGTCCCAGATGGACCACTTCTTACTGTTTCCTTTCCAATTGGCTACTTTTCTACTTTTTTATGCATCAGACAGATTTATCCATTCCTCGCACTATTCTGGTGCAGAAAGGAGGGTATATTTCCCATTTGATCTTTACTCATCCATACTAAAGAGCCTCTTTTTTGTTCTGGATGACATTTCAGCGCTTATAGTCTTGAGGTTAATGACCCTTTCTTTAACGGCACCGAGGTTGGCCTTGTCCAGTGCAGGTGGTAAGACAAAAATCAAAGACAGAGTGTGTGTAGTTGATTTTGTTTCGTGAGCACTTTGTGTTCACTGGCTTGTTCTACT
Organism: Pelmatolapia mariae; assembly: GCF_036321145.2. NCBI lineage: Eukaryota > Metazoa > Chordata > Actinopteri > Cichliformes > Cichlidae > Pelmatolapia > Pelmatolapia mariae. The sequence goes on along the minus strand of NC_086227.1, from coordinate 10,482,774 downwards.
TCTGTGATCATGGTTTATGTTTATTGGCCATCTTTTTGCTGTTGAAATCTCATCCTTGATGTGAGTGTTGATTACATTGCACATTAGAGTATGCTGTACAGTCCTACAGTTCGCTCCAGTCGCTCCAGTCTGAAAATGCAAACAAAGATGACCCGCTTGTGTATGTCGGTTCGTAGTTATAATCAGACACATTATAGTTATTACGAATCTGTGAAACTGCTCAGCGTTATGAGTGCAGTGATTCACACATTGGCCCCGTTCACCTGTTTGGGTTGACTAAGCTTAATTCAGCAGTCCACTTGGCAATTTGTAAGGATGAATAATGAAGCAGTAATCCACAGCAGGCCACAGTTCAGGAACAGTCAATCTGTTCTAGGGTGACACAGTTTTCACATATCAGCCTTGTCTCCTGTAAGTCAAAGACCTGTGAAAAATAAAAGGAAAAACCTAAGGCGCTTGGGGATCTATTGGCTTTACGAGGATGTTTATTGCTATGTTTTAGAAAAATGGTGTTTCATCTGTCCAATTATATCTGAAGACTGAATCACTGTCAAAGTGCACTGAAGCTGGTGCCAAATGGTAGCTCTTAGGTATTAATTTGCCACCTGTCTGTGTGTCTTTATCACTGCAACTTTCGACATCTAAATAGTTTTTTCATGATTGAGTGTATTGTTATGTATTTTTTATTTTTTATCCATGTAAAGCCTGAAACTTGAAATACCAAAAACGTATAATTATTTGAAACTAACACATTTAATTTATATCATTTTTGCTAAATACAACGTTTTTGTGCTTAAAAATGTATTATTGTTTGTTTGGTTTGGTTTTTTTGGGGGGGGGAATCAAACTGATGATTTAGAGTCTCATAAACTCCCCAAAAAGTTTTGTAATTGTGGTTTGGGTTAAGAATAACAACATATAGCAATAATATACAGTCTCAACTCAAAGTAGGGTACATCAACACACACAAAAAAATGTATTGTTAGGTCATTTTTGCTGTTTCTCCTGAACTTTTAAACCATTTCTTCGCATAATATGACCTTTATACTTTGATATAAACAACTGTAATATGTCTATAAGTTAGTATGTTTGTTTGATGTTAGCCAAGTTGCCAGACTGGCAGCATGCTAACACAAAGCTAGCTAAAAAGCCAGAAAAATGTTAAAGCTCAGTGAATGCTGACCCCAGCCAAGCAGCCAGACCCTGAACTTCAGCAGGTAACAAGGGAGTGATGAGCTGTCAGCATGTAGCCTCCCTTTCTACTTGTTAATGGCTCTAATGTAGAATCACCATGGTGACAGCTTTGAAGTCTCTTTAGGCTGGTTACTTTGTGTTGATAGCAGTAAAAGAAATCATGTATGTGTGTCCTTATTAGAATACAAATATGTGTTGGTGTCTGCAACTGTTGCCTCAGATTTTTATTGTTAACTTGTAATTATGTGTCAATGCTTTAAGGTCATTTTACATAACAAGAAAGTAATATAATGAGTAGTGTAACATATTACTTTAAGTAACAAATAGCATTACTTTTAAGAAATGTGTACATATAATACAATAATTTGACCCAACAAAGGTCCTAACATTTTTTACTTTTCACAGGTTAGTATAGGGAGCTTGAAAAGAACAAGCCTCAGGCTTAAGTGGCATCCTCCAAAGCTAACGTGGAAGTGACACTGTAGTTAGGGACAACTTGGGGCTGGCTCTAAAAGGACGTGAATTCCCACATGTTAAAATATCCAGCATTGCTTTACATTATTGTGTGATACAAACTATATCAGAAGTTTGTGCTTCAGTTTTGGTTCTAGTGTTTTTTCAGTCTATTACTTAATACAAATTATGTGTGTCTGCATGCACTCACACTGCAGCTGGTAAACTAGCACACCACCATTTCATCCATATAAGGTAGCTTCTGTTTCAAAAAATCCCCCTCTTTAAGTAGAGATTATGTTAACTTACACATAATTCTCTCAGTTTTCCATATTTTAATCTAGGGAAAGGGGATTATAAATCGGTAATAACCCCGACTGTTGGACTGTGTCACCCCTATTTTTTTCTCCTTTTTTCTGAATAATCATGCTGTGACCTTCACATTCATCCTTAATACAAGTGCACTATTATGTTGTCCGATTTTTTTCAACAGTGATTTATGTACTTCCTGTCAATAATGATGCACTAATAATAACAATGCCGTTCACTGCCCTGAATGCCATTTTTCCACTCATTTGGCTCATTCTTGGCAACAGTCTCTGTTTCTGATCATAACAGCAGACACTTATCACCATAATTATACATAAATGAGCCATTCAGTGTTGAAAGAAAAAAAAACATGTCTGGAAGTTCTGCTGTGCTGTGTGAATCGATTGACGGGCTAAATTTTTCTCTCCATGGTGTCAGCTGGGAACAGGTCCTGCATTGTGTGAGCTGAGGACAGTCAATTATCCTGCAGTTTCTCCATCACATTCGAGTCAAGCCGCTGTCTGTTTATAGTTGTGCTTTCTTCCTATAATCTCCTTCATGGTTTAAAAAAAAGGATTTTTCTGCACACATAACTACTGTATTTGCACTTGAGACACTGTGCTTCTTTCATGAAACTGAGCTCCTCACAAAACACCTCAGTCTCTTTGAGCTCTTCTTTTGTTGATCTCCCCCTGCTCTCATTTCAAAAAAGCCATTCTGATTGGACTTCACTGTTTTTTTCCACAACCTTCTGACTTATTTCAACACCTGTACTTCTTTCTGTAGCCGCTGTACTTGCCGCCACTCCTTCACAGACTCTCAGACAATACCTGCATCAACGTATATCCAAAAGAACCTAAAGGCATGTGTTCATCTGCTTGTTGTATTCAGAAGCTAAAGTTTAATAAAGAACATTATAAAATTGTGGGATTCACCAGGAACCCCACGCTACGATTTGCGATTTTTAACATTTTGCAACATTTATTGTGATTTATCATCTTTTAGCAACTGCAGATGAGTTAAACGTTGTCAGTAATAGTTTTATCCAATAAGATAAAAGGTATCTCACTTCTGTTATTTTTTTTTTCTTTTAGCTGCAAAATGAAAATAACACTGTCACTAAAACCTCCCATAAATGTTGCCATAATACAGAGTCAGCCTGCTATCATCCTCTGAATGGATGGGGTCAAATTGGCAATTACATGCAATCGGTTTCTGATAATACAGCAATTAACTGTAGTCAATCACTGAAAATCACACATCTGTTGCTGTCTGCATAGACGGATATTCACATTTCATTTGTGTTCAGCAGCCTTCCTGTTCTATAGGAATATAACCAGAATACAACCAGCGGGCAGCCAGTTGAGTCGAGTTCCCTTGAGTTGTGCAAATTGACAGACTCATTCAGACTGAGGGCAACATGTTGGCATGTCTCCATTTATAAATTGCACAGCAGTTATTTGCAAACCTTTGACAGTCTCTCTGAGAGTGACTGCAGTCAGTTCAAGTCAGACTGCAACTGTTTGCAGAAAGCTTGCCTCCTATCAGGCAAAATGAGTCCTCTGGCTTTTAGTATTTAGTATGCTTTTAGTCCCTGAATACAACGCCACTGTGAAAAAAATTGAGATACTATGCCATATGTCGTTTTTTCCCCATGTCTAATACTTATAAACATTTTGCCCTTGCATATACTTCAATCACATATTTTATAAGGATTTAAATTATGCACAACTACTTTTTATTGTTACTTCATTAATATCCCGCTCACGGTTGCCAGCCATGTCACATGTTGCTGTTGCTCATTCTAATTTAAAGTACACTTGCTTTAGTACTGTAGTACTCAGTACTACACTGAGTAGCTTTTATTGTGAAGTCATCAGAGGAAACAGAGGTTATTTCAGGCTGTTCATAAAAAATGCATCTACAAAACTACTTTATGGACATCAGATTTGAAATTACTGGCTGGCTTGTTTGTGAACAGATATACCAGCTGCTCTTCTGTTGTGTTTTGTACAAATTATCTATACAACAAATGCGGACTGCCCATAGAATTACGTGAGATTAAGCATGCACTGCTCGTGATCACTACATTGAGCAGGAGTGATGTCTTAAAGTACGTCACTCCTGTATATAAGTATATCTCATGTCTCGTTGCCTTTACTAAGACCTGCTTCTTCACCTGTGAAACTCAGAATCAAGACTGTACGTCAAACAGAAGACTTCTTGTTTGTTGTTGCAGTCTTGCCTCCACACAAAGGCAGGGTCAAGCCTATCCAGCAGCAGCGGCCTGAAGGGATCAGCCTTGAAAGGGCTAGATCACTGAGCATTCTTGTTTCCTTTTGGTGCAATGGGGACTAACACATCCTTTTATCGCAGTTTTCTGTGGTTGTAGACCACCAATTTCAAAACGATTTGCACCTTCCCTCCTCGTACACAGCCCAACTTTATGGCATACTGTAATCTGCATGTTTCACAGTGATGTTAGTCTGTTTTTAACAATTATAGTGGACAGGCACAAAGACAAGGTTCCAGTATCACCATTACAAACTATGTGGAGCACACTGTAGATGCCTCTATCCTCACATGAAAGCATTTACCCTTTAAGCATATTTTCAAATATGTGGTTGTGTCAGAATGGTGTGGGATTTTATTTAAAAGGCAACAGCCTCATGTATGCATTCACAGGAGCTCGCTCTTTTATTTGGTTCATGCTTCTGTTTCTCTGCGTGCATAATGCACCATTCCCTGGATTTACATCCTGAAAAGTGGAAAAATTAATGTGATAATTTTCTTTTGCAAAGGAAGCAGAAAGGGAAGAATCGCCTGGCGCTTGCTCAAAGCAGCTGATTCAAACATCTGGACTTCAATAACAGGAGAAAAAAAGGTGAAACAGGCAGGAATAAAAGACGGGCTCGGCTGATGAGGACAGCTGAAAAAAGGTATTTTTCTCTGCACTAGAATATTGCTTGATTAGACACCTGAGGATGATTGCAGTGGTATAAAGGTAAGTGTGATGACTGGATTGATTATGGTCCAGCTCGTCAGACTGTAATTAAACTAAATCCTGGACTCTAAAGTGAATCCTTTAGTGTAGTAATTCTGTTACAGCAGAATCTTTACCCTTTAGAAAGGAAGGGGAGCGCTACACTCACTGGTGTTTCCAACTGCCGTCACTATTTTGGCAACAAAAACATACACAAATCATATTATTCTTATAAAACGCAATTATGTGTATTTTTTAAAAAAGCAATCTTCTTTTTCTTTTGTTATTTTTCTACATTGATTTCCTTTAGAGGCCCTTAAAGCCAGCCTGCTTGGGCTCTGTGTCAGCCATTGTTTCTTATATAAGAATGAACACATGTTCACAAGTCACCAGTCACTATTGTTGTATCTTCTGATGTCGTCGAGCTCTCAAAAGCAGCAATTTTAGCACATCGGTCCTGAATGGGCACTATCTGGCCACTGTGCCATGACTATAATGGGGGTTTGCAATTTTAACATTGGCAGAATAACAGCTTTTTCTCCAGAGTGGCAGTGCTCTCTCTGGTGCTCCTGCACCAGTTATAGCACTGGGCACTCTACTGATCCTTTACCTTTTATTAGACCGAAGTTACTGTACAACTTACTTCAACTTAGACCCTGACATTTGACGCTGAAATTGGGGAGATGAAAGTGAATCTTGTAAATCTTAATATATAAACAAGCTATAAATGATGCCTGTATGTTATTATTATAGCTGTAGCTTGGCTAGTTATTGTTTGAGGACACAAGTGTAAAGATCTGAGTGATTTAAAAAAAAAAAGTTGACACACTATCCACATTAATGTATGTATTCAATGACCATTGTTGGTGGTTGAACCACTTGGGTTTTAATCTGATGACATGCAATGGGGGAAATAGTGGTTCCACGCAGCCTACAAACAGCTTTGCTGACTATCATCTACATGCAGTAGCTGTTTACTATCACCAGGGGGCAGTGCAACAGCCAATTGGTCTGTCACTCTTGCTGTTATTGGTCCTTCAGCCAGTTGCAGAGACAGGAAAGTTATAATGCAAAGATTAATAAAAGCAGTGAAAACTCTGCTGTAGCCAACATCTATGTAATTATGTGCATTAAACTCAGAAGTACATGGCATATACATGCTATAATAAATGAATACTGACACTAATTGAAGGCTATACAGGAACAAAAAATTGAAATATCAAAGTCTAAAACTATGCAGTAAACAGTTACAATAGAATATATTTTCAGCTTTAGTAAATTGGTTGCGAACATCTGAAGATATACAGTTAAACAGCACCAAGAGGAACTTTTGCTTTTTAACCATTTGACCAGCAAACCACATCTGTACTGTAGCACTGAAGGCAGTACAGCTGAGGTTTTACGTTTCACCTTCCTTAGGCATTTTGCACGTTTGTCTTCTTTTTTTATTGCAAAATGCTGCTTGAGGGTTTACAGACATATCCTACCTGTTTCAAATCACCACATGATTTTATTCCCCCTTGATTATTCCATTTTATAAGCCAACATTGTTTGTTTATGAGTAATAGCCTGGATTTGCTAGGGCACATGTCAGGTCGTTAGCAAACATGTCTACTATTACAGTACTATAGCCTAACATCTTTTATTATAAGCTGTACATAGATACGGTTGCTAGTGAATTGTAATCTCCTTCAGATACATTTTGGACAGCAAAAACCTGTCCTGGAGTGCCTCCCATGTAGTTCACATTTGTGTTAGCAGTTTGAAAAACTTGCGAAAGTTACCTACAGATCTTTGGAGGAAATTTTGGGGACTGTGGAGACATTTTTTTTCAATAATCTGCTAGTGGGCTGAATATCCCAACAAGTGCTTAAAAATCACCTGAAAATGAGTTTTCTTGCTGCACACTTCAATAACACAGAGAACATTACAGGTTTAAATCAGACAGGTTCCATATGTGTTTATGATGCTCCTAATCAGCGTCCCCTAATCAACCTTATTATGGAGGTGAATTTTTTCCCATTGGGAACAACTTTTTTTCCCCAGTAATTGTGACTTATTACTCCAAAAAATGCATTATGTCTCATTTGCCTCAGTTTATTACCTTTATCTCTAGGCACAAAGCTATTTAAGAGCTTATATTTTCACTTAGGTAAACACGGGCCTATTTATTAATGCTAAACAAGCAAATAGTTTTCACAAGCATCTCTATTTAAAAGTATTTTTTTAAGTATTTTTTTTTTAAAGCTAACAATATCAGTGTATCTGGATTTACAAAGCAAGAACCTTTAGCCTTCCAGCACATCAATTTAAATATCCACTAAAAAATCATAATTGAAGCACAAAGAGAAATCTGCATATTATTTTTGGTTTTCTCCAGCACACTCTTCCTCTTTATGTGACATCTGCAGCCGAGTAGCTGCACAAGCAGCGGAGACCCAAAAGACAGGACAGGCACTGCATTTAAATAGACATGGTGTAGCATTCACAGTATAATGCATAATTCAGCCTCGCACTGTGGATTAAACCCTGCTCCCCAGCTGTTGCAGAGAGCCACTTAAAAACAGCATGTAGCACGACAGCCAGGACCCTGAACTGTTACTGATATCATGAGGCTCCTCTTTGCTGTTTAGCACTTGAATTTCACTTCAGAATATGCAGCAGATTGAGTCAAATAAGAAAGACATGCACATATTATATATTTTTAGAGTCATTTTCTCTGCCAGTGAACTGTTTGGAAAACTCTTTTCTCCAAAACACACATTTTCCAAACCGTGGGTGAGACTTGGAAAAAAAAAAAAGAAGAAGAAAGAAAATAAACCCGCAGGATTAAAGAAAGTGCAAATGTTCACACACGTCTTTTTCTCTTTTTTAACACTTGCACTTAACCAAACCCCAAACACATGGCATGCGCACACACACACATACACACACACACACACACACACACACACACACGAGGACAATGTTTTCCACAGAAAAATAGCTGCTATCAGAGATTCCAGCCCCTGTTGCTATGACAATGATTACATTTATCCAAAACACAAGTTTCTTGCTTATGACTTATGGTGCCCTCCACCCCATCCTCCGAGAGAGCGTTTTCAACATAATGTATGGCAATGCAGCCCTGGAACAACATTACATGGAGCCAATTGATCAAGTCTGACGGGAAGAGCCCGGTGTGCTCGGGGAGAGCGTTTCATAATAAATAAATAAATAAACCAAAGGAGAAACAAAAAAGCACAAATGTCTGCCAACACTGAATAATTTCTGGCAGTCTCATCTGGAGATATCGTACCTGCCACTTACGTCTGAAGCTTTCCGGGACCCGCATCTATTACAGTCCAGCTTATAAATGGGATATCTGTCTCGTGCTTAGTGAGGTGTAATGTGACTATAACTGCACACATCAATGATCCAGATCTCCACAAATATTGAATTATTCTGGCAAAAAGGACGGGAGAGCCTGTCTACACAGACATTTTAAAGGAAGTCTGCTTACACACACAAACTCCAGGAAAAAAACTATTAACTGACTTGATGTAATTTGACGTAATCTAGCTACATTCTGCACTCGCTAAGGAAATATGTGTATGTGTACATTCCTGGCAGATTGCTTTGTAATGAAACCGGTGTAATGGTTGCAATAATGTGGGATTATTTAGATTACGGATAAAATCATTGCCACCATGCAAATATCCCACAGCAATATCAACTTTTACTTGAAGTCTACAACTAATTTCATTCATTAAAATAAAAGGCACAGCTTGTGTGTTCAGACTTTTACTGCCATGTCTACAGTGTAATGTTTTTCTTTAAAAATGTCTCATTTCTTACACAAGAATAGTGTTAGGATCAATAACAACTGTGCTGGTGGAAAATTTGGCATAAATGTTTTGCACAATTGAGCTTTCCTTGACTAACACGTAGCTTTTTGGTTAGTTTACCTGCCTTTTTGCAGAGAATGAAAGAAAAAGCAAAGGGAACCAAAATCAACCGCTCTGTAGTGGAAAACGTTACACTGGGAGATTGTAAAGTTCTACAACGAGCAGCTGGTTCCGTCACAATAAATCCACCATTGATACAGTTCTTCACTTAGAAATTCAGGCATAAACTTTATTTTTCCCATTTAAAAGATAACAAGCTTAATTTTCCCCACTGTTGCATCAACTCGAATGAGGCTCTTTGGCCATTTGCGTATTCTGCCTGTGCATGTGCATGATTTTCCAATGCTGCAGCTACCACTAAAATTAACAAGCTCTACCAAGGTGTTTTTTTTCTTTTTTTTGTGAGACAAATACCATCCCTGGCACAGCAGGAAATGCTGTACCTATTTTTAACTGCAAAACATGCAGTTTTTCAACTGGGACACATGGGAGGGCTCCAATTAGCTCACAGGAAACCCACAGAGGCAAACACTGAGATAACTAATAATATGTCTTCCCCCCATGCCGACACACTGTACAAGAAGGGGGAAAAAAGGAAACATGTCTAGAAAGATCTGGGTTCGGGAGGAAGAATTTGGCTATAAAATATTTATGTAATGAAAATCAACATTAAATCTAGCTTTATGCACAACATCAGAGTAAAGTACAATGAGTTATAAGTACGCTGTGTGTCTGACACTTTACAATTTAAGTATTTGAACGGCAATACAGCCTGTTAGTTATTTTCACACTTTCATGGTGCTTGTGAAACGATTGATTTGAACAGTATCTGATGAATAAACACACCGAGTCTCTCCCTCACTATTTAACTCATTCACTGCTGCTGTCTTTGCCATTCCTCTTGACTTTCATTCCCATCCATGTGTTCATTCACTCTTCTTTCATTCACAAACTCATATCCTGCCTGACCCACATATTCCTCCATTCTTACACACTGATTGATTCTTTTGATAACTCATTCATACTTTATCTCTCTTTTCTTTCACACACACACACACACACACACACACACACACACACACACACACACACACACACACACACACACACACACACACAGAGTAATCCATCAATTTTTTATCTACTTACTGCTCGTTCAATCAATCACCCATTCACTGGTTGTTTCTTGACTAATTCATTCATTCATCCATTATTCACCTTCCTCCTTTCATGCGCCGACTCTGCTCATTTACTAATTCTTTATTCATGCGTTCACATATTTAGTCATTCTTTCACTAATGGATTTTCTGCTGGATTTGCACTCTTATGTAAGTATATACAGTGGGTCACTCAAATAATGAATTTGTTCATGGATAATTTTTCGGCATTTATTAGTTTGGGGGTCAGCTGATCCGTTCTTGATGAATTGATGTCACTACATTTCTTTTAAAACCACGGAGCTTTCAATCCAGTTTTTTCACTCACAGTAGTTGAAATGAGCATTTTTTTCATTTTCAATTTTTCATTTCATTTAAATTTAAGCTTTGCATTTATTTGAATGTGGCACAAAAGCTACTTATCAACTAACGTGTAGAATACTTATCCTGTTAGATTAAAATGAGGTGAATTTTAGTGCAAATGGAAAATACTGCCGTGTAACAGATATGATATAATCAGATATGATATCGTAATAGATATGATTTTTCATAAAACTGGTCTGAAAGGAAAAGCAGTATCATTTGCAGAGATTTACTTAATTAGGCAGTTAAAGGCTATAAAATTCAGCATAACATCTACAGGGACAGCGCTGAGATAAAAAACAGAGACCTGCGGAGATATTTGAATAATACTAAAATGACAGGACGAATATAACATCTTCTTAACTTTGAACTTATTCAGAGTGAGTGAAGGTAGACTGCCAAGTATGAGAACAGGCAGCAGGTAACTACACAGAATAATTTGGAGACATTTTCAGTATTTTCTGTGCACCACATAGCATGCACAGAGGCCCACACAAATAGATTCTGTGGCTACAGGGGGAAAAAAGAAAAAATCAACAAATCAACCGTTTGTTAACAGTAAAAATTAAATGGAATTTTCCATCAGTTCAATGGCAGCCTTTTAAATCTGCCAACTGCTGAGTCTCACATCTAACGAAGAGGCAGAAAACCATGACTGCATAAAACCAGGAGTTGGCTGGAGGGAAAAAGGATTTACTGTTAGTGGCCTGAGAAGTAAAACAAAAAATCCTAAAAGAGGACGCTGTGGTTTCTCTGCATAATCCAACAGACGTCAGTTAAAGCCTTCCAAAATAGCTGCGTGGACGCGGCCCAAGGAAAATGAAACTGCAAAGTCCCTTGAACATAAAGACGGTTTTCACCCTCAGTGGTATGAGCGAAGCCAGAACTGGAAACAGTTGTCCGCTGGGAGAAATTTTATTATTATTATTATTTCCATGTCATGCTAATAACAACATGCCATAGCACTGGCAAAATCAGCTTCCATTTATTAAAGAAAATATGGCTCTAGCAGCTTTGGCATCTTGACATATCATTAACTGATATCAGATCCGTGAGAGAATACCCAAAGAAACGTAATGAGAACCACTGAAAAAAACCGTTTCGGCCGCCGCACAGCTGCTTTATACGCTTCCTGTTCCTTTCAAATCAAAAAGGGCCAAAAAGGCCACAACTATTTCCCTAAAACTCGATAAAGCATCATTCCCTGGCCCACGCTAAACCTGATCTTGAGGTTATTCATTTACACGAATCAGCAGAGAATATTTTTTTTTAAAAAGGGGGGAAAAAATCAGAGTTCACACCTCAAAAGAAGTCATCAAGAACACACTAATTAAAGCCAAATTGGATAGGATCAGCAGAGAGCGACACGGAGCAGGAAGGCATGATAACAAATTATCTGAATGAGAGGTAAGGGAGCATAAATAAATTAAAACCGACCTGCTGCAGTAAATGAAATCAAAAGGAAAACAGAAACTGTGGAAGCCGGTGGGAGGGTGTGTGTTGTATGTAAGAATGTGTGTGATCAAAGAGGCGAACGGGGAGCAAGGGAGGGAGGCTGCGATGTGCCACTGAGGGAAGCAGTCAAGCAGTTTGGTTAATCACGCAGCTCTCAAGATTGCATGCAACAGATATCTGCACAAGATAGAATGAGTGTGTGTGTTTGTGCCAACATGGCAGCCAAAGGGAAGCAGAACCGAAAGCACCAGTCAATTAAACTGCTGCCCAACCAGTCATCATCTTAAACATAAAGGTTCACAATAAACTGTATATTCTAAATAGGATGGATGAATAGGATGTGATTTAGGGGCAAAATTGAGTTTTTCACACATATCAATAACTACATAATCAAATGTTAAGCGGAAAACAGGCATTTGATAGAAACTAACCTCTGTACTGCTAATGTGCAGCAGGGAATAATTACATCACTGACTCTCCTCTAAATAGTTTTAATAAACACTTAACAAACCATTTAGACCGTAAAGCACAAGAAAACAGTGAAACAATAAAATATGGCAATGCCGTTGCATTTCTCACTTTGCCAACTAGCATCGCAAAAGCCCTGAAATACTCACTGTAGTTTAAAAGCCAGTGAATTCTCACACTAGAGGGTTTTTTTCTCACTTTAATTATCAGATTATTTGTTTTCCAATTCTCTAAAGCTTTCAGCTGGTGTGGTCAGCGTTATTTTAAATGTTGGTAATTAAAATATCAAACAAGTTGACAACAGATCAGCAAAATGTTACCTGACAAAGAATTCCTTTTCTTTTCTACACTGAAAGTTCTACACTGTTTCCTTTTGCAACACAACATCGGTTCTTGTGAAGGGTCGATGACTGATGGTGATGATCATGCCGTCATTCCTGTGATGTAAATAAGAAGCTAGTAGTTTAGCTTAGCATGAACCCGAAACTATTTCTAGTTTGTTTTATTTCACACTAAAACTAAAATGTAAAAACAACAGTCACTGAGTTATTTGATGTTATGTGTGAGACTATTTCCTAGCCCAGACCAATTCGCTGTGGACTGGTAGGTTTGTTATCATGTAGGTATGAAAGTGCTCTGAATCTCAATGTAACAAGAAACAAAGAAATGTACGTTTAATTCCCCAAATCTCAATCTTCATTCCCTTCACTCGAGTTAGGAGAAAGGGATTTTAAGATCTTGGTTTACAGCAGAAAAAGTCTAAGAGTTTGCTTCAATGTCTAACCAAAACCACAGCTTTTCCTAACTTTAACAAAAGGCCCTAAATCTTTTTTTGTTTTTACAGCTGACCCAGTAAGGGTCTTAGGACTTGAATCCCTAAAATGCAACTTGGATTGGAACTGTGACCATGCAATGGCTAAAAAAAGAAGAAAGAAAAAGAAAGAAAAACAAAACAAAAGCAAGCAAACAAAAAACTAAAATCTATGAATATAATCCACGTTGTAATTATATCCCTGTCACATTACCGAGAAAACTAATTAGCAGGATGCAGACATGATTTCTTGAAGAGAAATGGACTGCTGGATACTTCACTTACAGTGATTCATTTGTTGGCCGGCTGCTGCTTTGAATTAACTTTTGTATAAAATCCTCTCAGCTCTCTTTCTGTTTACACTGACTGAAGCCTGCAGAGAGAGCTGATGGACACAGTGCACTGTGATGTTTCTGTTCAAACTCTACTTTAACCTCAGTTAGGCAGCAGACTGTAATTCAGGTTTTAAGCAAAGGAAGTCCGAGAAATCTCACGGGACATGATGAAATCAGTGTGAAACGTCTTACGCGTTTTAAAATTTCCTGTTTTACAGAGATTTAAGGCAGCAGCAGGTAAAACACATGGCCCGAAAACCAACATGAATACAATCACCAACTGTGCTCTGCTGCTGCTGAAGTAAAACACCCACATCAGCCATTCATGCCTTCATTATCTCTAACCAAACCAAGGACCTTCTTGCTGTGGGATGATAGTGGCGAGCACTGAGCCGCTGTGCTATCCCACCTACATAATTTAAATACATTATGTTGAATCGCATGCAAAGAGGGACTGTACGAGGGGAAAGAAGTGAGGAGCTCATCTAGGTGCTGACAGATGTTCACTCTGACACTGATGGGTGAAAAAAAATTGGCTTTGTCCTGAAGAGAGCCAAAGACAGCAAAAGAGCAAGAAGCATGAACTCCAGCCACTCCTCTCTGCAGTCCATAAGTACCCAGATCCTTTATTTAAATAAAAGTATGTGAATGCCACATGTACTTGTATGTGTAAAGCAGTCATTAAAGCTGGCACATGATTTTACTGTGCACCACTAAAAGTTTAACGAGACCAAAAAAAAAAAAAAAGAAGTAAATGTTCTGTTTTATTTCTGGCTTCTGGATTTTTCTTCAGAATCTGTGTACCGAACACCTGTAGAAGTTTTAAAAAGTTAAGGACACATCTTCCGTGTTCAAATGACGACTGAATGTGTGTTTGAATCTGATCTGGCATAACTGGGAACAGAAATCATTTGTATTCACACAGTGAAAATTACTGTTTGTGCCAATCTGCACCCATCGCTCTCACCTCGAACCTCCTTCACTTACTGTAACTCCAATCCAATTGATACTATACAATAAACATTTAAAAATCAAACCATTTGCATGGATCAAGATGATGATGATGTGTGTGTGTGTGGTGGGGGGGTCTTGGTCTTTGCAGACCATGAAAGTGACTCATCCTCATGTAAGCAAGTCAAGTCCTGGCATGCGGATTGGTCGCGTACAGCGCACACACATGCACATACACACAAATGCACGCATGCACACTCAATGAGATATACCCCAGGCCCTTTAGAGCGAGCATTAGTCACTCCACATAAAAGCATCTAGTCACTCCAAAGCAGGAGAGAAGAGAGAACGAGTGGGAGACGAGGTCTGTAGAGGTCTGGTCACGGCAGCCATTTTCCAACACATCCAAATGCTGCTCGGGCAGGACAAAAGCCGAGAACGCTTTAATGTTACAGAGCCGGGCTCAAGTTTACATAATAGCGATCGATAGAACAGGAGACGCCCCCTGATCCAGGCTCATGTGGGATTTGTGTTTTCATTGTCCACACTGAACAAACTGACCACAGGGTGAAACTTGAGGTCATCTGACTGTAATTGATGTTGACTGCACACGTGGCACACTTACATAACTGTATATTACTTATTGCCTTTTAACATTTGTGGTCGCTACACCATCCAGGACTAGTCAGAAAGCTATGTGAATCAAAAGTGTGCATTCAGTTCTGCACAACTCTCTTTCGGTTTGAATTCGAGCCCTGAGTTCAGCTGTCTTTGTTCAATAGCACCGCAAGTGGGTGATACTCTCTGAATCTGAAATGCCTGTTAGATAATGGTGATGAACTACTTATTGACAGTGCTATCAAACAGTGTAAGATGTAATCACTGAGACATTTTGTAAAGCTGCTGGTATCTGACTGAGCAGGAAAAATGCAGAAATGCAAACAGGTTTCGGGGGAAAGCAGTAGAGAGATTATTAGTATTCTAGACTGTGCGCCGTTATATTGTGGGTGATGAATACATTTACTGCTCGGTGCAGTGAGATTTCTAACTGCAGACGCACGTTTTGTAGGACAAGTCACTAAGCTGTAGCAAACCACACAGCACACAGCTTTCCAATTAATGTACAGTATACGTAAAATGACTCTCGCTAGGAGTGCACGAGGCACTTTTTTTTAGGGTGTGCTTCTGGTCAGTTTACCACCCGACTGGAAGATGTTCTGCTTTCAACCCTGCAATGCAAAGTGTAAAATATTACATGAGTTTTGAAGACCTCTATATCGTCATTGTTATTTTTTTCCCCTGTGAAACCAGATATCCAATCAGACACGTGCAGTGCTATTGCGAGGAATAAACGCTGGACATAAACTGATACAAATTAAAATTCACGCATGTACATTTTTTTGTAGCGTTATGTTAACTGTAACATAGTGCTACAATTAAGGCACCCACAGGTGCAAAACTACTGAAAATAGCTTAATGGTTAGGGTGGAGTGGTACCCTGGCTGTGTGGATGTGTGGGTTTCCTGTGGGTATTCTGGCTTCCTGCCACAGTCCCAAAGACATACATGTCAGGTTAATTGGTAAATGACCACCAATGTGAGGTAAAGCGCTTCAAGAGTAAAAAATAAAATGCATATTAAAGTATTGTTAAAGACGTGACTTAGTCTAAAGAGCCTTGGAAAATGTGGATGGATGCATATATATATGGATTAGACTGAGCCACACACACTATGCACCAGTCACATATTTTTAAATACAGCTAGAACTGTTCAAACGAATTCCCTTTAAATCATCAAAATGTGTTCCTTTTCTTTGGTAGAAGTAGGGGATGTCTGTGTTGATTGTTCAAAATATGTATAATCTAGCAAAAACATTTCTTCATTTATCAAAAGCAAAATGTGTTTGGTTGTACCTTGCTCGCCCCTAGTTTTGTTGCAGTAATGAAGCACACTTTGATAACTACTTAAAGTTGGCTCTTCATCTGATTGATCAGCATGAAGAGTGTTGTAAAATAACATGTGCTATGTCCATGTCTGAATGTCTATGTCTATCTTTGCCCCTTCAATCCAAGCACTTTTTAGGTACACTAACTTAAAGCTGCATTAACAGATCATTGGGAAATGCTTTAAGTATATTAAACAAGCCGACAAATATGTATTTGCAACAACATTAGCTCTGATAAGGCTGGCATGCAGTTGCCCCTTCTTTCACGTCTAGCAAACAAGGAGCGTGATTATCCCCTCACTGGAGTCATGTGTCTGCCCAGTTGGTAAATTCAAGCCTGCTATTTCCTATCCTTTGCCCTCTTTGAGTCTTTGACTTTCTTCCTCGGTCTGTTTTTAACTTTGCCTTGCTGCTGTCTGTTGCTTGATTGCAGTATAAGTGATTGATGAGAGCAATAGAGCCATGTAGACAATTTGCAGCTTTTGTGGATAAATCAATTATCTAAAAGAGGCTAGAAAGTTGCACATCAATCCAGCACGCACATTGCACACAGTAATTTGAATCAATAATGGAGAGCGTGCAGCTCTTTCGGTTTTCATATAATATTGCCTATCATTAAATTAAATACATAAGGTCCAGCAGGCTTAGTCTCCAGAAATATTAAGAAACACTCCTCCACACTGCTGCTTTAACACGATTAGGTCTGCATGAAAAGCTACTATGATATTTGTTTTAACATGTTATGTTGCTAATGTTGGGGCTGCGTGACGCTTCAGAAGCCCTTAATACAAAGCTACAGGATCAGTTTATGCTGTGGGCTACAACTGCAGTGTCTTCACTGCGTTAAAAGGGTAGCGAAATTTAAATGCGCCCTGCAATATATATGTGTGTGTGTGTGTATACATATATCTATATATATATATAGATATATGTATATATATATATATATATATATATATATATATATATATATATTTATATATATATATATATATATATATATATATATATAGAGTAACTACAAGTGTCATCTCATTTCCACTCTAATCTAATGAAATGTAGATACTGACATTGTATTAACATGATGCACTGCCTGACCCTAACACCACCTTGTCATCAGGTTTTGTTTGTCCTATCCACTCAAGTCCACTCAAGGAGAATTTGTTATCTAATCGCGAGTAGCTTGTAGCATTTTAGATCAAACAGTTTCAACAGCACACTTTAATTGCACTTCTGACCGCCGCTAAATGTATGAAACACAGAGAAAAATCCAATGAATCAATACTTTCTTACTGACAAGCAAATGCACTGGCATAAGACAGACAGAGTCTTATGTTTAGTAATTGCAGCAATGATTTTAGTCTAATCTAGTCTAATTATAATGACATGTATGTACGATTTCAAGCCTAAAACCAGTATTTGGCATATATGTTTGTCCATTTCAGTGCAACATCTGACATGCTTGGAGCAAATAACAGTGAGATAAGTCCACTTTGGCAGTACTTGTACCTCTTTAGTAACAGAGAACACAGAGACATCTGGCCTAATGAGATGCTCGGGTTTCCCTGGGTTTGTTTCTTGTAACTGATTTCAAAGACAGCTGCAGCTCTGTATATGGTCAGGACTTCAACCAAGTCCCTTATCTTATAAATATGAACAAAAATAATTGCAACTTCAAAGAGCATTTGAAAAAGTTAATTATGTTTTACTCTTGGACAGCCTTTCTGTAGATAATACTGACTTTATATGGTGATAAAAATGATATGAACATTATCTGCTGTTCTCTACATTGTGTATCACCTTTTGTGGCTGATCTCACAGTTGTAGCCTCAGAAAATAAAGAGCCTTATTGCACCTTTAGGGTATAATGGCTTGTCACTGTGGCATTACACAAGCACTGCTGTGCGCACTTGGCAGGCAGTACGTATTTGTACTCTTGTCATTTCCAGTCTTGATCTTCATCAGCGTCGTAACTCTGCTGACAATTTCTGTACTTTAATGCAACTGTACAAAAAGTGACTGATTAAAAAGGGTGAAAATGTATCTTTATCTACCTGACATTTGTGGCACTGATATGCAGAAAAACATACAGAATGAAAAGGGGAATTAAATGCTTTTCAAATAGCTGCATTAAATTAAAAAAACAAAAACAAAACAAAAACCTTGAAATAGAAGTGTAAAATGTATATTTTACCTCATTTCATTTCCAACGTGTCCAAGCATACTGTCTTCTGATATTGGTAATTTTTCTTAACTGTTTGGGAAACTAAATCTACCTTTTTTGGACTTCAGAGAGGTACATGTAGTTATCTTTTGGTCCAATAATTAGCCCTAGGGGTTGCATTTGTGCATTTGTACCTAAATGGATTTTCAATGTACAGCTTAAAATTCTTTATCTTTGAATATTAATGACTAATATTGTATTCCATGAATTACTAATTGTGATTCATGGAAACTAATAAACAGCTAGACATAAAAACCAGAGTCTCTATTATCTGATCTAAAGGAACATTTTTAACAAGCGTTCTGCTTGACAGTTGTAGTTTGTGTAGCAGTGGCCACATTTTTAGTTTCAAAAGTTGTGAGCCAATCTCGAAGTCATCTGACGGCAGAGTAGCCTTTTTATTAGCACTTTTTGATTTATTAGTATTTTTAAACAGTGATGACACAAAGAACATGAAGAATTACTGCTTCCTCTAAAGGCTAAGTTATTAGATTATAGCCTAAGGGTTCTCAGATTGTGACCATCCAAACACCATTTCTGTTTCCAAATATAAATGAAACTTAAATTACCCACGTACGGTTTACAATACAATCTAAAAGTGCATATATGACTATTTGTCAGGCTTGCCCTTCAGTGATTTTCTGGCACATGCTTATGTGTGTTTCTAGATTTCCACAGTTGATAAACAGCATCTGCGGCCTCTCAAACGTTTACAGGACCAGCAGGGCGCCCATCCTCTGCTCGCCAGCTCATCTTCACAGGGAGCAGGAGAGAAAACTTTTTTTTTTTTTTTATGGTTGAGCAGCTGCTCTATTTAATCAAATCTGAAGCTTGTTCATAAAAAGCTGCAGCGCTGTGGGGTTTTAGGTACCACTCTGGAAAATGAGGGGTGAAAAAAGCCTCAACTTGATATGACAAATCTTTGAAATGCTTACCTTTCCCAATGCCATAACAAATCTGTAATCCTCTGTTGCCCCAGATTGACTGTGTGTGACAGCAAACTTCATCAACACTTTGACCACTCATACCTCTGTGTACAGTACAGGTAAACTGGCCATTTAAATACTGAAATATTAATCAATTTTTTTTAGAAACTAAATAAACTCTGCATTCGAACAAAATGAATTTAGAATTTTACACTGCAAAGTAAAGACCCTACAATATAGAAAGAAACCCCAACAATCAGATCACCCCCTATGAGGAATTGGCGACAGTGGGAAGGAAAAACTCCCTTTTAACAGGAAGAAACCTCCAGCGGAATCAGACTCAGGGAGAGACAGTCATGTGCCATGACCATCTGGGGGTGAGCGGAGGAAGACAAGACAAAAGAGAGACATGGGAGAAAGAGCCAGAGTTTAATAATTTATAATGATTAAATTCAGTAGTAGCATATAAACACAAAGGGAATAAAAAGAGATAAGTGAAGAAGTGCATCATGGGATCAGAGTCTGTTATACGAGCAGACCCCCCATGGACCGAGTCGTTTGGTACCGGGCCGTGAGAGTTGAGACTTGGGTGTGAAATTATGGTTTTCAAGGTTTTTATCGTTAACTCGGTTTCCCTGGGTCTTTTCCCGTGTTGTAGTTGTGTCTTATTTTGAAAGAAATATTTACGCGTTACCATAGCGACCAGAAAGCATTAAGGGGCAGAGAGGAGGATGTTACTCTATGTTACACAATTACACAGCAAATGCACATTTATTATTATATGTGCGAAATACCACAGTTTTTGTCTTGGTCGTGTCATTTTATTTTGTTGTATTTATCCGCAACACCTTAAAGGTCGGTCAGTGAAAATATTGTCTGACATTAAACCAGTCTGTGGTGCAAAAAAAGGTTGGGGACCGCTGTATTATACCATAACTAAGGGAGGTTTCAGGGTCATCTGGTCCAGCTCTAAATATAAGCTTTATCAAAAATTAATATCGGCACTTAATATCTGCCACCTGAATCCAAACTGTTAGCTGGTTCCATAACAGAGGGGACTGAAAACTACTGAAAACTCCTGGAATCAAAAGTAAGCCTGTAGTCTGAGCACAAAGTGCTCTGTTAGGATAATAAGGTACTATGAAGAGGACTGAAAAAACAAAACTAAAACAAAATAAAAACAAACCAGCTTTTTTTCCTTTTAAATGCTGAACATGCAACAAGCACCATTTTTAATAACTGTAAGGCAATAACATAAACTGTGGGCGGCGAAATCCAATACGGAAGCATATGAGTAATTAGCAATACAATCTTCACGTCTAGAGTGAAGTAACACAATAAAGCCAGAGATGCTGTCAGATTAATGCAGCCAGTTGGAAAGAGGGTATACAGTGGAGGGTGCAGAGAATCAGGTTGCTATTCTTCAATAGAAGGACATTATGTAACTGCTACGTGGAAACCACAAGCTGGTTTAAACTTACAATAGAGATGTAATCCCAGGTGTGTTTTATTAACTGCTCCTGTCCAATGGGGCTGTGAATACAGCGGATACATGGAAAACTGGAGGAACCCAACTGTCTTTGTCAAATGCATGATGGGCTGGAGCAATTAGGATGTTGACATGGATCAATTAGCGAGTCAAACCTGTTCAAATGGTTGTTTATCACGTTAAATAAAAATAAAGGTAGTTTACAGTGATAGCAATGCCATATTAACCATTAATTGTTTAATCTTTTAAACAATATGCTCCGATAAGTAAAGATTAGCAATACTCTGGATTTTTCTGACTAAAAGCGAAACCGCAGCACAAATACTGTTGTTATTGCAAAAGTTTATATATGCCAATGCGGTTAGCGAGACAGCTTGCTGGGCTGTAAAAGTATTTCATAAGCTTCATCTCAAGTCGGTCTAACAATTAAAATCAAGTGCATTCTTTATTGAACCGTCCATTTACAATAAAAGATAATGAATAATCGGAGATGTTATCCAAAACTGTAGGGTACTTTGATTACAAATGATGCTGAATAGCTCAGAAGTACACACAGTACAGTAAAAATATACAGCAACCTCCCTCCAGTTGGAGGCAGAGTGCAAGGAATTGCAGCAACCATCTGGTTTCCCAGAGGTTGAGAGCACAACAACCTCAACCCCTGTGCAACCACTACTGTGACTCAGCCTGGTTGTATTCTGGCTATATTCCTATACATAAAAGCAGAGTTTCTGGGTGCCTGTGTCATTTTCAGTAAAAACCCCAACCTGCAGCAACTGCATCACTATACTATGAATTTCTTTATTAAATCTATGAGGTTCTGGCTACACTATGAATGCAAGTAGTTTATTTGAATTACTCTTTATATAGACTGCAGCAGATTAACAACAGACAGAAGCAGGTTTGTGATTTTCAACAATTTATCCCAGTTCATAGCCATAGTATCACAAACAGACTGCATGGAATTGCCAATTTGACCCCATTAAATCAAAAACTGATAGCAGACTGATTTCGTGTTATTGGCATTTTATCACCATGTTGATACACCAAAGTCACTTTGAAGCCAGAAAATGACTGTGAGTGCTTATTATTATTGCACATATGCACACTAACTTTGTCCTGGTCTCCCACCACCGTTTTCCACCTACCCTGACTCCAGCCTTGGTCTGATACGGAACACCGCGTATAATCTTTTTCACTAAGAAGGGTATCATTTTGATCCATTCATAATGACTCAACACGAACCTGTAAGGATCATTCAGAAATCATTCCAGAACATACCCACCATTTGTAAAGCTGTCCACTGGGCTCAATTTGACCTTTTGCCAGATCATGTAATGTATGGTTGACACCACTGGGTTAAAGTTAGTTGGGCAAACTAACTTGTTATTCATATAAAAACTGTTTTAATAATTAAGATTTGTTTTGTTTTTACTCTTTGGGATACCATCACCATAGACATCATCACTCTGGGCCTTTATTTCCAAAACTTCACAGACTTGCTATGCTAGTTGCTAACAGTGTTGGTCAAATTACTTGAAAAAAGTAATTAGTTACTAATAACTGATTACTTATCCAAGAAAGTAATCCTGTTATTTTACTGATTACTTATTTTCAAAAGTAATTAATTACTTTATTACTTAGCTATTTAGTTACTTTTTAAAAACATGACACACAATCTGAAAATATAATAAAGCAATAGACCTTTCAGCCCAATTCTACTTTTTCTGCATAATCCATCATATAAATTTGAATCAAATGAAAAGGTCTGTTTTTAAAACTTGTTTTATTAGTTTTAATGTTTTAATTTTATGCACATTGCATCAAGCAAAAATTAAATTATATACAACGGTCTTTGACTTGAAGAAATTTGTTTAACATTTAAACCTATTTTCTGCATACTCCAGCATATAAAATAAAATATTTTTGTGTTTACATTCACTCTTTCAAATACACGCAAGTAAAGCACAGCAAAAAATAAATAAAATCAAAGACTCAGCTGCACTGAGTCCTGTCACTCTTAAATCTATTTTCACATGTTTAGCAGGAGTGGTGGGCCTATGCCACAGTGGTCACATCAATGGGGGGATCCGGGGGTTTCTCTGTGAATTTCACATTCTCGTGGCGGCTTGCTAGGTGCTTGCTCAAATTTGAAGTTTAATTTTTTAATGCAGAAAGAAGTTTTCTTCCCACGCAGAGTGTACAGCGGACGCTAATGTTTTTGTCACTTTTTACAGAATCAAACTTAAAGTAATTAAGTACGTTCATCCTTTAAACGCTGCACTCTCTCCCGCACTCCATATTATCCATTGTTGATCTGCACACGTCTGTTGCTGCCACAGGCGTCGCACGCTCGTACTTCATTGTCATGAGACACTATCACAAACAAAATTCTTACCAGAAAGTAACAGTAATCTAATTACTTTTTTGCAATAGTAATCCCTTACTTTACTCGTTACTTGAAAAAAAGTAATCAGATTACAGTAGCGCATTACTGCCATCTCTGGTTGTTAGGCTATGACTGGATAAGGTTTGTTTGGGGGAGGGGTTCTTAACAGCAGGTAAACTAGCCCAGAAATGCTAATCAGGCTTCTTTGCTTGATTAACAGAGCGCTTCTTTTCTAATCCTTTCTCTGTCGGCTGTCTGTCTCTCAATTTTCTCTGACCAATCGATTTGGACGGCAGCTCAGCAATACCTTGTTAACAGCCTTCCTGAGTTTAAAGTGATTAATCACTCCTGCATTTTTTGAACTATTTACTAATGATTTTACAGGAACATAGATTGAATTCTTTTTTAACAAAAGAACAACAATTATCACAAATACTCGCACAGTGACAACAGCTGGGATCTTCTATTGTGCACGTTGGCAACGCAGCCGGCTGACAGCCTTTTATCAGGCCTGATTAATGTATTGGCAAGACAGATGAATGGAGAAGCATTCCAGCCTCATGAAATTCCACTCTGTTGTTTGGTTGTTTTCTCTTCTTGTTGCTCTGGATACTTCAACGGAAAAGATTTTATCATTGAGGCATGATGGCTGGTCTATGAGAAAATTATTTCCCATAATTACTTAAAACAGCAAATTAAGGATTCCTTTCTCAAACAAGAAGTCACTATTGTGTTGTTCCGGTCTACGATATTTTGACACATTAATGATTTTTTTTCCACAAAGTCATTGCATTTATTTAAAAAAGAAATGTGCATGTTGATAATGTGGAAACTGTGAGAAGAATAAGAGCTTTTACTCTTCAAATTCCAAATATTTGGTTACCTTTTTTAAAGGAAATGACATACACTGAAAATTGTACACATCATGGTTTGTTTCACTTATTTTGGCTGATAAGACATGTCCTCAAGTGATTGTGTGTGCAAGTAGATATTATTTTTTTTGACAGCTTCCCATCGCTGCCAGGGCATCCCACTTTACACGGTGATGCTAAGGGAATGCACTTCTTCACACAGAAGTCACCATTCTCACATAAGTGGCAAATACAAAACATAAAAAGGGCTTGTTTAGGTCGCTTGTTGGTAATCACATTACAGGAAAAGATGACTTTTTGACCACTGTGGCCACGAAGCATGAAAATACAAGCATTCAAACGTGTTAGCGACACATAACAAAATCATGGCAGGTCCATTCCTTTGATCGACAAGTCGAGTGAACTGGTGAGAAAAGGCAGCTTTGCACTGGCAACAAGGAGCAACGAATGAAGACAAATTAAAGCTTGGATGCCAGCAATGCACAAATATAAAACTGAAGTGAAATGAGGACTGAGACTAGTGCCGGCTAGTAAAATTAATTATGGCGGTTTCATGTAGCCCCCAGCATAGTTCCACCCAGCTTCATGCTAAGCCGAGGTCGAATCAACTACTAAAAACAAACTTTCTTTTATAAATGCAAAAACAAAAAGCCTCTATACTGAGCTGTTACAGTACAACCAAATATTAAGCAGATATTAAATTTCACCATCAGTTCCTACTTTATTCATTTCCATAATTTCTGATGTCATACTCACAATCAGAGATAAACTTGGCTGCATCTGTTTCACAGCCTTCTTCTGTGCCAAAGGCATTACATAAATTCAGGACACGTAGTTTGAATGGCTGTGTAATCAAGCTACTGTTCCCAGAATAAACATTAGTTTGTAGGTTATATGCCAATTATAAGTCATAATAACATCATTGCTTAGTAACATATTAGGTGTTATAAGGTCGTTAAGGTATTAAAATAGCATCATATAAGCTGAAAGCTCAGGTTTCAGGCTGCTCTAAACACTGTTTTTTTCTACTCCTACACTTCATGATGTCACAGAAAGATACCCCGCCCACCTGCTATTCACACTAAAATATTTTTTTTCATAAGCAGGTGATCTGAAGGGCTTGATACCACCCACTACTCAATGCTTTTTATTCCACTTGACATGCTTTACTGCTAATATAGAGTATCTGATAAGTTTTCAAAGTAAAAGACTGAGTCACTGCAGATTAGGTCCTGAAACTTAACATCCTGAAATTCAAACTTCTCTAGTAGAGCCCAAGAATAGAAAATGGAGATGGAAAAGATAAGTCCCATTAAGGTCAATAAATATTTTTTGAACCTTTTGCCTATTTATTATACGATTAAAAGAGGAACAATTAAATATATTTAAATAAATAAACATAATTTAAATATAAATATATGTAATATTTGCTTTGTCACTGAACATAGTTTGGTCTTCATTGTAAGTAGACTGTCAAGCGCTCAGTCTGAATATGTTTTATCGGTCTGTCATTGACTATCTTTGATATGTTCCCTGCCTCTTGCCCAGTGTATTCTGGGATAGACTCCAGCCCTCTGTGACCCTGAGTGGGTATAAGCAGATGTAGAAGATGGATGGATGTCTTGGCTGCAGGTAGAAGTCATTTTCCAAACAGCTAAATGAGCCATTTGTCACAGGGGTCAGCCATGACTTTGACCTATGGTTGTCAGCACAATTTGGCTTCTGTTATGTAGAGCAGGTTGTTTCAGCACAGAGGAGTCAACTCTCACATAAAATATAGACAATGGACTCAAAGGTGTGAGGAGCTAAAATCAACACATCATTTAAAACAGAAACCCGTGCGACAGCTATTACAAAAAAAACAAAAGACTGAGTACCAATCGATTATTCTTAACCATGGCTGGATGACTGAAAACCTACACAGACATCATGGACGAGCTAACCACTGGGTTAGATTTCCCACAGAAGAAAGGCCACACACCATACCTAAATGTATTTGCAATGTTTTCATTGTTTCTGAAAACTATTGGGTGCAAACATTTTTGGATGGAGAGGAGGGGCAGTAGACAAGGAAGAACGGAGAAAGCAGGGGCAATGACACGCAGGAAACGATCGGAGAAGACTCGAACCCCGACCCCTGCAGCTCATTTGGTACATGGGCTGCTAGCTTAACCACGTCGGCTCTAGCAGCACCAAAAAAACAATAATTTTCTAATGCATAAAACATATAAGAGAATTCCATCTTAAAAACCAGACTATTTCTAAATAGGGACATGGCCCTCGCTCAGTTCTCCTGTATGTGTGAACAGAAAGGTTTAAGAAGCACACTGGACAGGTCACCATACTATCACAGAGAGACAGACAACCATTAATGCTCACGAGATGGCGTAATGACCGTGAAAGCCATAGACAGGGCCTGGCAAGTTGTTGCAATTAAACATATACTGTTCTCGTTACGAGGCAGCGGTGATAACCACCACACCACCGTGCCACCCTGCTGTGCTAAATTTGGATGTTGTAATTTCTTTCTTTTTCACTTTTGACGGCAATAACTATACTTTGTTCTGATGTTGTCTTTTTAAAAATAATTCACTAGCTGGGCCCACGTCCTCATTTTGAGTTGGTCAGCGTTTTAGTAGGTAAAAGTGAATACTTTGACATGAATTGAGCTGCGGTTTGGGGAAGGCCTCGAAGGGGACTGGCGATGGCTCCCGGGCCTGGCAGATCCCCATGTACTAAATAGGAGTGAAGAAGTTGAAGAATGGAGAAGAAGGAGGGAGGGAGGGTGGGGCACGTAAACGAGAATGAACAGATTGCAGAACTAGGGGAACCTATATAGATGGCAGCCGGAAGGAGCGTGACTGGAGGCGTGGTCCTGCTCCTGAAATTCAGATACATAATCTCCAATAAAGTAATAGTTTGAGTCCAAACTATTACATTAGATTATGCAACATTAAGGTTGCATAAAAAAAAACCCACCTCATCCTTTGTGTTTTAGAGCTGCACATCAACAAGCGCATTTGTAATGAACTTCAAAAAGTGAGCAAGATTCAGAGATCCTACTTGGCAGCCGTGCGCGTTTGCCCGGCTTTGGCTCTGTATAGCAAAAATGTGACCACTAGACTGAAACGCTGCGGTTCACTGTTGTTTGTACAGTGTAGTACACAGGAGCAATGTAGACAACATTTATCAACAAGCACTCCATCGGCAGTGGTATAGTAGTATGGCTGTATTAGCACCTCTTACACGTGTTGGGCTATTATTAGTTCTATCATCAGTAAAGCTGTTGGATTCAGTCAAATAATTAACTTTAAAATCCATCTATTCATATAATGGACAAGAAAAGCAAAACGCACCCCTTTATAACAGAAGCAATAACAAAATCTTGACACTGGAAAAATCTGATGCAGATGAGATTACTCAAACTATTCTCTGATTGCCAAAAATGGAAAACTTTGAGTTGATAACCTCACCTCATCTGTACTTCCTGTTCTTACATAACCAAATCTGACATTATGTGCCCCTCCCTTTTATGTTCTTTGGTACAATAAAAAGTGGTACATAAAGCAATACCTTTTGAAAAACAACCATAAATAACTCTCACTTGGTCACATGGCCCAGCCATATGGTTTAAATCTGCACTACAAAGACTCCCCCAGTACGTGGCAAAAGCACTCTATGAACAGTACGAGTCGCTGAGCTTCCATGGCTCAGGATGACACACGCCGTTGCAGTCAACTCAGCAGCTACAAGCCTTAAAATATGCCTGACCCACACACTTTGCATAAAAAATGTTTTGGATTTTGCCTCTTGCCATAAGCCACATTATGTAAGTGCAAAGTGTGAGGTATCAAGAGGAGATGGCCCTGTGCCAGGAGTGTGCTGTGATGCTGTGGGTGCAGGTGTTGAAAATATCTCGCGTGAAGAGTTCCTCTGAGGATAGAAAGCGCTCCGTGAGATAAATTATCACATGCTGATGCAGTGCTAGCGTGCAGAGGAACGCTGAGAAGCAATGACAGAGTGAGTGGCGAGGTGTCTGGTTCGATTTTACGAATACAGACGCATTTAGATTTGACTTAAGATGGGAACTGAGCGTTGATGTCATAGCACCTTTTGATGCATTCTGTAAGTATTCAGAAGACTGAAAAGTCTTGAGCCAATCAACTTTTGTTTTCTTGACTTTTCCCAGCATGCAACACAGTTTTTAGAGTTTAAACAGTTTTTTGTTATTTGTTCTTACTGCACTACTTCTCTATTGGAAATAAAGGCCTAATGTGCCTAATGTATACATATGCGGTAAATTACTTCAAATTTTAAACACAAAGACGTGCTTTAAAACTTGTAGTACTCTGCTTTGATTGCTTATTTGAAAAGTTCAACTGCTTGGCACAGGATGCCTCTTACTTCTCTAAGTTTGACTTATTTCTTGTGCATTGGAAGCTTTTAGTTTCCACATCCCACTTGTGTAAGTGGCATATTTAACTTTGACTGGCTCTCAGACTATTTGATGTCACACAGTCCTGCTTGTGCATCAATGTCCTAAACTAAGATTTAGTGTAAGCACTCAGAGAAACTTTCCTTCTTCAGCAGATGGTTGTAAAAACATCCGTCTAGTGCCAGACACACACACACACAAGCACGCACACACACAAGCACCCTCACATTCAAGTGAGGAACTTATTTCTTGTTTTTTTCCTCATCTGAAAAGCCAAAACTGGATTTAAAAAAATCTTTAACTAAAGCATTTGGAATTATAAAAGCAGCAGTTCAGTATATAACATAACAGAACAAGTAAACAAGTAAAATGATCTTTTGATGTGCAGCAAAGCAGGGAGTAAATTCTGCAGCACTTTGCCATTATACTTAGAATTTAGTTTTGCAGAAACACAGTTCCTGGTGTTAGATCTTTCCAAATATTTGGCACAAATTCACAGCAATCTGACTTATGTCACCTTATTAGTTTTGCAGTTATTGGTTTTGCATATGACACTTGAACACAGCTTAAATGTTGTACAGCAGAAACATCAACTGGCCACATGAAGACTGGAAAAATGTGCGCCACATTCCTCCAGCGTCTACAGGGCTTTACGCACGCGCATTCACGCGTGGTTCTGTTGTCAAAGAAACACGGGAGTGTTTGAAAATAAAAGTGAGGGTGTCGTGCTCGGAATGAAAGTGTTTTTCTCGAGATGGGACCTTGTTTAGTGGCATATATTTTCCATTAAAAACATGTGACTGGCGCTGTTTTGATCATTACAAGGTTGTTGTTGTTTTTTAAAAAAAATCATTTTCACACACAAGCTGTGGGCCACATACCTTGGAAGACATCCACATCATGACGATCCTCCGAGCTCGCAGATAATCGCAGTCCTCTTGGGTGGGTGAGGCGGGGTGGGGGGGAAAGGAATTGTGCACGAAGTCCAGCAGACAGGAGAGAAAATTGCTCGCAAGCTCCCTTCCAATGAGTTTCCACGATGAGTCATTTTTGCTTTAACTTTCCATCTGCCTCCTTGTAAAGGGATATTGTCATTTTGAGGTGGTTTAAATGAAACTGGGGGAAACTGCTGTCGCCGAGGTTCCAACAAGCATGTCCATACAAAACCTGGGGCGAGTCATTTCTCCAGCCATTTTATAAACTGATGATTCCTGTGCTTAGCTCTCGCAGTGGGTCAGCAATACAAGGCTTTTTTTTCTTTTGGCCTGTTGTGGAAAAACATAGTTGTGTAGGTGTCATAGAAATAACTGTAGCCCTGGTTTACTAAATGCTGTCTTATCAGTTAGCTTTTCTTTAATGTTAAATACTGGAACAGTTACAAAAGACTTATCCGTATTTTCGTTTCCAATTTTTTCTTTTTTCTTTAGTTTTACTGGCAGCATATAAAGGGGATTATTAATATCCTTAGTCTGCTCTCTGTGAGGAAGTTGTTCAAACATTCTTTAGCGAAGTGGTCAGAGGATTACTAAATACGCGCCACTTTCATGGCCTACAGCTTCTGTCTCTGAATACAAATCTGCCAAAACCCAGCGCAAAAAAAAAATCTACATTAGTGCAAACAGATTTTGAACTTTATTGCATAACAGCAAAAACGATCATCCCTATACCTCTCTGTTATTGACAGATGAAACTCATAAAGTGCGAATGCATAGCCTGTCTTTACTAGAATTTCAATTTGATGTCAGATTTGGAAGCCCGCACAGCTTAGATGAACAAATAGACTGGTGTGTGGTGAAGATGGTTTGGGGGAAAGGCTGCTGTTAGAGAAGTGCGCGATGGTTAAAAACAGGAGAAAGAGAGAGATGAAGCATCACAACCTGCCAATCAGTGGCATGAATGTGTGTGTGTGTGTGTGTGTGTGTGTGTGTGTGTGTACGGGTTCGTACTATCCTGGTGGGGACCAAAATCTGACTTTTACTATCCTGGTGGGGACTTTCTGCACCGTGGGGACCAAAATCCAGGTCCCCTCGGGGTTGAAAGCAATTTTCACACTCAAAATGCGGTTTTACTGTCAGGGTTACAATTAGGTTATGGTTAGGTTTAGGGTAAGGGTTAGGGTTAGGCATTCATTTTTAATGGTTAGGGTTAGGGTAAGGGGCTAGGGAAAGCATTATGTCAATGGGATGTCCCCACGAGGATAGCAAACCAGACATGTGTGTGTGTGTGTGTGTGTGTGTGTGTGTGTGTGTGTGTGTGTGTGAGAGGCGTGTTTCAAACTTGTGTTGGGGAAGTGAGGGCGGGAGGGGGTCACCTGCTGTTGGGCAGAAATGATGTTCAAAATTATCTTTATAGGGCGTGTTCTTCTTCTTCAGGAAAAATAATTAATAATAATAAACTCTAATTGTAATCACACGTCAGTCTGAATGGATTTTGAGTTAGTACTGTTTTTTCTGCTTATGTCTGTGCCGTTTCCTTTACTTGGGCTCTTGTCCAGCCCGCAAAGCGACTCCGTCACCCCCTCCTCCATTTCCATATACTCCGCTTTGTCACCGAGCGAGGAGCCAGAGGGCGAGCCTTTGAATTTTCTTAGAAAGTCAGGGAAGTACGGGCAGCCCGGGGGCATGCTCTCCACCACCGGCGACTGGTCCTCGTTATCGGTCTCCCTGTGATAAAAGTAGTTGAAGTTGGACACTATGACCGGGACCGGGAGCGCAATGGTTAACACGCCCGCGATCGCGCAGAGGGAGCCCACTATCTTCCCACCCACAGTGATGGGCTTCATGTCTCCGTAACCCACTGTGGTCATGGTCACTACAGCCCACCAAAACGCGTCCGGGATGCTCGTAAACTGCGAGGTGGGTTCATCCGCCTCGGCGAAGTACACCGCGCTGGAGAACAGGATGACACCTATGACCAGGAAGAAAATGAGGAGGGCCAGCTCCCTCATGCTGGCGCGCAGGGTGTGACCCAGGATCTGCAGCCCCTTAGAGTGCCTGGACAGCTTGAAGATGCGAAACACCCTGACGAGGCGGATTATTCTCAGGATGGCGAAACTCATCGCGTGCTGTCCGTTGCCCTGATGCTGCGCCAGGTCCGTGCCGAGAGTAATGAAATAAGGCAAAATGGAAACAATGTCTATGGAGTTCATAATGTTTTTAAAGAAGTGAGCTTTGCTCGGACTGGCAAAGAAGCGAACTATAATCTCAAACGAGAACCAGATGATGCAGACCGTTTCCACGACGAAAAACGGGTCGTTAAAAGGAGTAAATCCGTGATCGGGTTGAGAGGAGTTGTTTCGTGGCTGTAGATACTCTTTGTCATCCCTGAACTCCGGCAGCGTCTCCAGGCAGAAAATCACAATAGAAATGACAATAACAAGGACGGACACGACCGCGATCCCCCTGGCAGGGCTCGAGCTCTCCGGATACTCAAAGAGCAGCCAAATCTGGCGCTTGAACTCATCCTCCGGCAGAGGTTTCTCCTCCTCTTTGACGAAGCCCTCATCCTCCCGAAACTTTAGTATCGCCTCCTCCCCGAGTTCATAAAACTTGACCTCCTCGGAAAATATGTCAAATGGGACGTTGACTGGTCTTTTTAAGCGCCCGCCTGACTGGTAGTAGTAAAGAATGGCGTCAAAACTCGGTCGGTTCCGGTCGAAGAAGTATTCGTTCCTCAGCGGGTCGAAGTACCTGATCCTCTTGTCCGGATCTCCCAGGAGCGTGTCCGGGAACTGAGTGAGCGTCTTGAGCTGAGTTTCAAACTTCAGACCCGACACGTTGATGACAACTCTCTCGCAGCAGCCGCACTCGCTGTAAACGTTTTCGTATCCGGACTGGGGCCGCCTGTCGGTGATCGACACGGTCTCCTCCTCATCATCCATGTTGCACAAAAAACTCGACCTTTTGCTCCCCCGGTCGCCCCCGCCCCCCTCCCCCTCCTCCTCCTCTTCCTCGGCTCCTTCGGCCTCTTCCTCCTCTATCATGATGTCCTCCTCGGATCCGAGCAGAGCCAGCTCGGAGTGGCGCAGGTCCCCACCGAGAGTGCCCCGGTTCCGTCTCCAGCGTCCGACGCCGCGCTGCTTTTTCCGCTCTCGGACAAATCTCTGCTGCTGCTCGGGCTCCTGCTGGTTCTGCTGCGAGGAGGAGGTGGAGGTGGTGGTGGAGGTGAAGGAGGAGGAGGAGGGGCGCGAGGCGGTACCGCCGCTGCTGATGTTGGCGTTCGCGGAGGAGGCGGCGCGAGACTGATGCTGGCGGTTGTTAAGGGGATGAGCGCTCGAGGAGGTGTTGGAGGTGGACCCCCCGACGCCACCGCAGCTACCTCCTCCTCCTCCACCTCCCTCCGTGCACGTTCCACCTTCGGCAGCAGCCGCTGCGGCCGCCGCTCTGGTGTGGGCAGCCTGGCGCTCCCTCTCGCGCTCCCTCTCCCGCGCGCGAGCCTGGGCATATCCGTAAGGCAGGTGGCTGTTGCACCCACCGTCCGCGCCCACCATAGCAAACTCCATTTTAAGTCAGTGAGCGCTTCGGTCCGCGGACGCTTACAGTAAGCGCTCGCGCGCTGTGATGTGGACGCAGACCAGAGGACAAAAGTTGCAGCTCAGCGCGCGCAGGGAGACAAAATGAGGCATGAAGCCTCTCGACCAATCAGTCGTGAATGCGAGAAAGTCAGAATAGCAAACACACCTCAAATGGGTCCATGCTGAGCGAATCCCATGTATCCTACTTACATGATACTGATTGCCATCTCTTCCAGTTTAGGTACAGCCCCCCCCCTCCTCCGGTATTTCATGACATCATTACCATATCCAAAAAAAAAAAGAAGAAGAAGAAGAAGAAGAAAGAAGGAAAAAGATCAGATGTAAAGGCCGGTGGCATAGCCTGTTACGCAGACGCTCGGTCAAACTTGCAGCGCCCCTTATTTGCTCAGCATTGTAAATCACCAAGTCAACAAGCGACACCTAAACAGTCTCTCCTCGTTTCCTCCGGTGCCCATCAGGTGGTTAATTTCTCCGCGAGGCGGGCTTGCGCCCGAATGCGTCTTTTGATCCTCCCTGGTCACTCATGGTTGCCATTTTAGGACGAGTTTAAAAAAGAGAGAGAGAGGAAGAGAGATCTCCGTTGTTATTTTATACAGCTCCGGTGAATCTGAATGACTTTATTCATCTGACGCTCTCAGGAGCTGCGAGAACAAGAAGAGAGGAGAAAACAGCAGTTGGTTTAGGCAAATAAAACCAAAACCTTCATATCGTGTGTTGTTTTATCGAATACACAATCAAAATACATCATTCTTATTATCATCACCATCATTATTACTATGGAGTGAACACAAAGGAATATGGAAGACATTTATGGTTACAATACAATTTACGCATTAAAGTATCCTCCCTTTATTCTAACATCCATACTTACATCTGAAAGGGGGCCAAAACGACATCGCCTCAGTCCCCCCTCCCCCGCCCCCCCTCTTCACAAACCAATCTGATGGAGGAAGCAGGGGAAGGAGAGGCTAGGTGAGGATGCAGTTGTTCACTCTCGCTCAAATCCCCGTTATAATTTTGGAGGGTAACGCCGCAAAATCCCTCGCTGTATCCACGCAGCGACCATATCCACATCCAGTACACACATCCGTGCTCTGACGCACTCTGGAGAGGACACTTTTTTTGGCTGCGTCTCGACGTCTTGTCTCAATTCAACAGGATCTATCGCCACTTCAGCCTCCGTTTCTGCTGCATCGCTTCTGGTATGCCGAGAGCAATAATGTTACCCCCTCCAGAGGAGAAAAAAGAATGAGAAGAAGAGGAGGAAGTAGCAGGTGTGCGCGTAGCGAGTTGGCATCAATGACAGCTCCACACGAAGACAAGATACGAGGGTGGGTAAAAGTTTACCTTCGCACGGGCGAGGGGGAATGGCTTCATGGTTTAAGTCTGAGCATCGCACATCTGTCTGTCTGCCGCCGTATCCCTACCTATACTCCTGGATCCCTCCCATTGTGTGTGTGTGTGTGTGTGTGTCTGTGTGTGTGTGTGTCTCTGTGTGATGATGGAGAGTCTCAGTGAGAAAGTCGCTCGTGTACCGCAGCTCGTGCAGGCGGTGCTCGGTCCTCCCCCAGTGGATGCAGCCGGTCACTGCGCACCGTGCTGCAGTCTCTCACCCGAGCTTCATCTGCCCTTCATTGTCACTGCTGGGTAGCAACCGGTGTGTTTGTGTCTCCCCACCATTAAAAAAAAGTAATGCATTAACCTAACATTTTAACTATGCATTTTGCAGTCACCAACCACTTTCCTAAAAAATTAATCGGTGTTTTTGCTGTTTTTGTTGTTGTTGTTGTTGTTTATTTTCTCATATTAAATCAGAAAATGCATACATCACTTATTTACATACGTCCATATATTGTAACTTAAAAAAGTGTGAATTTAAAGCACTGGAAATACTTTTCATACAATTTCACTTCACCTAACAATCGTTTAACATTATTTTTGTTAATATTATCACAGGAAAAAAGGTTAGCTCATGCAACAGCAAAAAAAAATGTTCACAGAGGCCACAAAAACAAATAATTCATGTCGCTGTGCCTGCCCTCCCTCTGATATTTGATTAGGAGAGCACTCGAAACAGAATGCAAAGTGTTCATTAACCTCCTATGACCCAGCGATTTATTCTTGTCCTCTGTTGGGGGGACACGAGTCTGAGACCTCCACGAGCACAATTCATGCAGTCTATTTGAGTCTTACTGTACTGTCAAGGAGACATCTCAGGGTTTCAAGTTTCCACATGGGCTTTCTTTTCAAAATG
Source organism: Pelmatolapia mariae (assembly GCF_036321145.2). NCBI lineage: Eukaryota > Metazoa > Chordata > Actinopteri > Cichliformes > Cichlidae > Pelmatolapia > Pelmatolapia mariae. The sequence goes on along the minus strand of NC_086227.1, from coordinate 10,447,341 downwards.
ATGGCCATTGCTCATAGAATTTTTTACTAAATTTGCAAGAATCTCAAGCAAACTTTTTTCATTTGGTCATTATGGGGTATCGCATGTAGAATTTTGAGGTGAGAAATGAATTGAATCCATTTGGGAATAAGGCTGTAACATGACAAACTGTGGAAAATGCAAAGAACTGTGAATACTGTCCATTACACAGACAGTGTTCTGTGTAGTGGACAGAAGGACTTACTCATTCCTGTTTTCAACCTATATCCACACTTCAAGAAGCAAAGGAAGGATTGAGGCGGAAAGGACTTTACTCAGAATTGTAGAAGGGGAGTCAGACTTTGTGCTGTCAGGTGATGAGGTGGAGGAGGACCAGACAGAGCAGGAAGGTGAACGCTCAGTGGAGGACATGCCATTGAGAATCCAGTTTGAACCCTACTGAAACTGGGTTGAAACTGTTTTTAACATGAAACATGAAAACAGGACTGCGCACACCCTGGAGGCCCTCTGATTACATAAACAGTAAATAGGTGTTCATTCATGGCATGATACCTTCAGGACTCAGATATACTGGGTACCATTTATAGCCAGTTAAATAAGTCAAGACAGATTCTTTAAGATTAGGCAGTCGTTCAAAGTAAGAAATGATCTTGATGTTTTTCTTCCTCCTGAGGCCCAAATAAGAAATTGTTTTGATACTGAGATTTTTAACCACTGTGGTTGAAAGAAACACATTACAACAAATTGTTGTTTTCAAAATAATTTATTTATTAATATATCATTTGTCGCTTTGATGGACTGCCTACTTTTGATGAATCTGTCTCGACTTATTGAATTCACTATAACTAGGGAGCAGTACATTTGCATCCTATGTTATCTGAGTCATGCCATCAACATGGATATGCAGAAGAATGTTTTTGATGTTAATGCTCCACCTTTCTCTGACTGGCGTGACTCTGATGTTTTGGTAGTGCCTATTTTCTGTTTGATGTAAACAGGGAACCACCTGTCTTGGTGTTTATGGCCAACGTTGACCTGTTTCATATTCCATGCTAAAAAAAAGAGACAATTTCAACCCAGTTAACACTCTCAAATTTAGAAAACAATTAGATTTTTAGCAACAGAAATGTAATAAATGCCAAAAAAAACCCAAACCTTTCAGTCAACCTTCCTATGTGGCCATAAAAATGTGAAAGCTTCAATTCTCGTCATTTTGAAAAAAAATTCCATGTGCTCTGTTGGCCTCATTCTGCCGAGATCGTGGAAGGCCTGTGTAGCTGAGTAGATAATTCACGTTTAACTCTAGAGTACTAGATGATCCGTTACTGCAGTTTGTTGTAGGGAAATCAAATCCTGCAACTTAAAAACCATAATGTCTGTCCCTCCTCTACCTCATCTCCTGACAGCACTGAGCATGACTCCCCTTCACCTTCGAACAGGTGCATCGGAGAGCAACTTGGGGTCAACTTTTTTCTGGGTCTCAATAAGTTATTTTGTTACTGAGCTTCAACAGCGTGACATAATCCAATGTTCTTGTCTGCCATAGTTGTAATTAATCCTGGGCAGTATAAAACACTGCAGTGTACAGAAACATCAAGTAAGACATGAATCAAATCTACATGTGCAGCCAAACAAGTGCTAACTTCTAAACTAAAAGTAAGAAAATTTCAAACAAGCTCACTCTTAAATTGATTTATAGAGCTGGAGTCTTTGAAGTTTACGCAGAAAACACTTTTTTATTGCTTTTTCAAAGTTTGTTTACATCAGTAAGGCTTGTCATAAGTGATAAAAAAGAGATTTAAAACATGGTTCAAGGGATAAAATTCTTAGCATGTAATTGGGATGTATCTCATTAATCACAGTCATGAGAACGCATTCACAGGAGTCTATGCAGTCCAGTGAAAAACTACACACACCCTTAATGCTTCCATAGGAATTAAGATGGTCAATAGTAGCAATATGCTGCTCATCAAATGCACTGGATTAACCAGTCATGAGCAAGTGTGAGCACCTCTATACAAACAGCAGGTTTTGGCTCTTTGTTGGTCTGAATCATTCAAATTTGTGCATTATTAAATGTTAAAGTTCACAACAGTAGATTTGGTCACCTAGTCAACTATGAACTCTGTTTGTTAAAGTATTCTAGAGTCTAATGTGAAGCCATCTGACAGCCAAAGCTTGACCAATATCAGGCCAAAGCAGGACAATGATCCCAATCTCAACAGCAAATCTGCAACAGAATGGCTGAAAAATAAAAAAACAAGGTGATGCAATGAGCTGCTCAAAGTCCAGACACAAACCTGATTGAAACTAGCACTAGCAGTGTTGACATAGCGTCAACAGTGTAAACAGTAACCCTGCCAAGAAAGACAGAAAGACAAAATATTTCAGGACCTTTCTTGTCTAATTTGTTATATATTCTTTAAAGCGACTGCACAACAATTCATATACTGTGTAATTAGAGGTCATCTTTTCAGCCGAAACTAGCCTGCAGGAGAAAGAATGGAGAGTGCAATACAACAAGCAGGCTAACAAATTACTGTGTTAGGGTATTAATTAGTCAAACAATGCATTACTATTGACTAGGCGATTAGGAATGCATTACTTTTTTGAGTAATGAGTACTGAAAACCACAGACAAGTGGGTATAACGAATACCACAAGGATTTTTCATTAATGTGGCCACATTAGCTCTTATTTGCATACGGCTGTAAGACTTTGTGAAAATGATGATACTCCAAGCAAAAGAAGACAGATTTGGTGCATGAAACACACAATAGGCAATGTGATGATTAGTGTGCTCAAGGATGCAACTGACCAAAACAAGTAGAGGACAAATGCAGTTCACAAACATATCATATTCTGTAATTTCATCCTTGCTTGGCAATAATTTCAGCTTGTTTGTGCTGTCAGCCTTCTGTTAACGGGTCAAAGGTGTCCATAGACATGTCTTTTGGGATAACAACTGCCGTAACTTTAAATACCAGACATCACAGCACCTGGTGAGGTAACTGTTGAGTCAGTGTTATTGATCATTCACCCTATTGCTGCCGCAGATTTATGTGGATCATTTTGCACTCAGGTCTTACTCACTGCACCTTTGAAACCTCCCAGGTTTGATTGCACACATAATTAGTTTTTCTGCAGGTACTGCTGCAGGCCTAGTGCTGGGCTACAAAGCAATCAGTAGCTATAGCCCATTGAGTTCAGTCCATTTGATTCAAAGTATACATCTGAAACAAAAGCACTAATTAGGACACGGACAGCCTGTTATTCCAGATACAATATTCCTCTGAGGAATCCTAATAATCCCCTAAGGTATTTCCCAAATCTCTACTTCTAATATTCCTGTTGGGATATTTTTGGTTGCTTGTGCAGTCTCCTTCTTAAACCTATCATAAAGCCATTGTGCTACATTTTGATACCAGAGAATATGAAACGAAATGTAAAACCCAATGCGTATGCTTGTGCTTGTGAAGTAATCAGTGCTGCTGACAGTGCAAATCTCACTCACTGCTTCTTTAAAGAGCCTCATCTTCACAGTCTTCTCTCCTTCTCTGTACTTCTCAGATACTTAACTAAGACTTAAGTGGAGGTCTTTTCTTGTCTGTACCACGTGTAAGCTCCTTTCCACCCACCGCACACGGAGACATCATTCTCCCCTCAACCCCTGCTCTTATTCACCGAGTATCCACCTCAGTCAGCACCAGAGGGAGTTGTGAGGTCAGTAATAATAAGAGGTGATAGAGTGGGGATGCAAGGTGCCTTATTAAACACAAGTTTAGTTGCACTTTGAACCAGTGCCAGAGCTCATCAAAACCCTTCTGCCTCTCACGAAGTATACCCGGTGAAAAACATCCAGCACTCCAAATTCATAAAAAGACGAGGGAAATGTCAAACTCTCTATGCATAAGACACAATCAATATTTGTTTTGGGGTTTTTTTTTTCAAAGCCATCATGCAGAATTACAACTTTACTTACTTAACTATAAAATGCAGTACAGGAAGCATGATAACCTTTACAGCTTGTCAGTATGTAATAAAACTCAGCGCTGTATCATAGATATCTCGGTATGTTTTTGGACAGTGATGCATATTTTGTAATTTTGCTTCTGTACACCAGCACTGTGCACTTTAAATCAAACAAACAACACATTATTCAAGCCCAGATTTTCAGCTTTAATTTAAGAGGTTTAACATACAGTTAGGTCCGTAAATATTTGGACAGACAACTTTTTTTCTAATTTTGGTTCTTTGGTTTTGGTTCATTAACGCAGTGAATTTTAAATGAAACAACTCAGATGCAGTTGACGTGCAGACTTTCAGCTTTAATTCAGTGGCTTGAACAAAAACACTGCAGAGAAATGCAGCAATTTTTAAGACAATCTTTGATGTCAGGGGCTCAAAAATAATTGGACAAATCAAAGAACTGAAAATAAAATGCTCATTTCTAATAGTTGGATTGCTGGCAATGACAACCTGAAGCCTTGAACTCATGGACATCACCAGATGCTGAGGTTTCCTCCATTTTATTGCTCTGCCAGCGCCTTTACTGCAGGGCTTTTAGTTGTTGTTTGTTTGTGGTCCTTTCTGTCACGGTTCTGGGTCATTTTGACCCAGCATTTTGAGTTTCTTATGTTTTGGTTTGATTTTGTATTTTGGGTTATATTCTTGATCTCTTGTCAGGCTTTGATGATTATTATTATTATTTAGTCTGCTTCAGTTTATTCTGGTTAAGGGTTTAGTTCCTAGGTTTTGTGTCTCGTGTTTAGTGCAGGTGTAGTTCAGCGTCAAGGCAGCGTCCTTGTGAATTGTTTCTTGTTTCCTGTTTTATTGTGAAGGTCTGTGTCTCATGTGAGTGTATTCAGTTTTGCTTCCTCTGTCTCATCTTGTCAATTACTTCCAGCTGTGTTCGCCACCTGTGTGTAATCTCCTTGTGTTCTTCTGTGTGTATTCAGGTCGTGTCTACTCGTGTACTAGTCGCTGGTCTGTCTGTGAATCAACCGCAAATCAACTGCGAATCTATTGTGTATTCTCCGTGTGTTTTCCCTGCCGTCCACCTTCTTATGCCACCGCTCATCCTCCTACATGTTTGTGTTCATGTTTGCTGTTTAGTAGTTTAGTTTGTCCCAGTATAGATTAGTTTTTGTTCCGTTTTGCCATTTTTCACCTTGTGCTTTATTTTACAATAAACCACCTTCACATCTCAGCGAGTGCCTGCGCTTGGATCCTCATTTATTTTCTCCACACAGCTCATCCCCTTAGCCGTGACACTTTCTGTCGAAAGTTTAGTCTTCAACAAGTGAAATTCATGCTCAGTTGGGTTAAGATCAGATGGTCAATAAAGAATATTCCACTTCTTTGTTTTAATAAACAGCTGGGTTGCTTTGGCTGTATGTTTGCGGTCATTGTCCGTCTATATTATTAAATGCCGCCTAATCAACTTGACTGCATTTATCTGGATTTGCGCGGACACTATGTCTCTGAACACCTCAGAATTCATTCGGCTGCTTTGGTCCTGTGTCATATCATCAACAAACACTAGTGTCCCAGTGCCACAGCCAACCATGCACGCCCAAGTCATCACACTGCCTCCACTGTGTTTCACAGATGATGTGGTATGTTTTGGATCATGAGCAGTTTCACACCATCATCATACTTTTTTCTTGCCATCATTCTGGTAGAGGTTGATCTTGGTTTCATCTGTACAAAGAATGTTTGTTCTAGAACTGTGTCGGCTTTTTTAGCATAGTCTAGTCTAGCCTTTCTATTCTTGAGGGTTATGACTGGTTTGCACCTTGCAGTGAACCCTCTTTACTTTCATGCAGTCTTCTCTTTATGGTACACTTGGATATTGATGCGTCTACCTCCCGGAGAGTCTTGGCTGTTGTGAAGGGGGAAATGATGCTGCGGTCATCCACCACTGTCGTCTTCCGTGGACGTCCAGGTCTTTTTTGCGTTGCTGAGTTCACCAGTTTACCTGTAGATTTTGTCACTCCTAATATTGCAGCAATATCTCTGATGGATTTTTCCAGTTTTTGCAGTTTAAGGATGGCTTGTTTCACCTGCATGGAGAGCTCCTTTCACCGCATGTTGTCTGCTCACATCAAGATCTTCCAAATCCAAGCACCACACCTCGAATCAACTCCAGGCCTTATATCTGCTTAATTGACAATCTATCTATCCATGTATGTGTTGCACCTCAAAAGGTCCAGGAACTCAGTGATCCCCTGGTACGTCTGGGAGGAGATCCCTCCACCATCCAATGTCTCATTAGAGCATCCCCCAACGTTATTAGATATGCATACAAGCATGTGGGGACCATACAAACTACTGAGCACCATTCTGAGTTGCAATATTTTGGCAAACTGGACTAACCTGCTGCATCATTTTTAATATTGACTTTGTGGGTGTCTTTGAATTCAGCCCTCTATAGGTCGATGATTGTAATTTCCATCAAATCGTGTGCCATTCTTTTCTTCCTAACACATTACTCAGCCCATCTCAGCAAGGATATCAGCATGATTTTTTTCCCCATTTGTATCTGATTTGCTTTCTGAGTGTTCCTTTAATTTTTTGTTGAGCAGTATTTTAGATCTTTAGCTGTTTTTAAGGACTCTATAACCAATAAAAGAACACATTTACATTTGCTTAAATAAGTCAAATAATGAAATGAGACTGAATATTAAAATGTAAAGGAGAAAAGGTAGACAACAGAAGTCAGCAAAGAATCATCAGCGGTCGATACACATAAGCACACCTACCGCCTACTTCCACACTCGACCTGCACGCAGAAATATCCAGCGCAGTCACCAAACAAAAGTCTTGTCCTTGGCAGTGCTGTGGAGGCGTTTGTTTAGACCAGGTGGAAGGCGGGAGAGAGCGTGAGTGTGGGGTGATGCAGTGCGTTCAGGGCACTGCTGAGTCTTTTTTGTTGTTGTTGTTTTTTTGAGGGGGGTTTGCATGCGACAAAACGAGTTTAAAGAAGTCTGCTTGTGTTTCATGCATTAGCAGACGGAGCAGCAGAGGACAGGGGCGAGGTGTGACTGAGCATGTTTGTGCAGGGTGTTGATGCGGTTATGGCAGTGTTTATGCTGCACTGATAAAAAGAAAAGAGAGAAAGCAATAGGACTCTGTTCCTAAGCTTAAAACCAATGACCCATGGATGAAATCTGTGTTGTCAGCAAGATGTATGACTTGGAGCTGTTTTATATGTGGCTTCATCTAGAGCTATGAGCTTTTACACCCAAAGGAGCCCATTTTATATAGCAGTGCTTCGAGTTATGAAGCAGAATATCATCAAGGGCCCGGGAACAGTTCATCATTGCCCAGTTGATTCCCAGTGGACCCTGATGTGACAGGGCAGGACTTCTTCTCATGGCTGTAGGAAGGGAAAAAAAGGTGTTTTCTCTTGGAAACATCCTGCTAATTTCAACAATTCTTTGCTGGTGTTTTCTTTTAGCTTGCTGCAGAGCATATGGGCTGATTTTCAGACTGTGATGCAGTCATGAATTTCAAAGTCTTACCTTCTCTATCCAGATAGCCAGCATATCGACAGAATGCATGGATGGATGATATAATTTCAGCACCGCACTTAATTAATCAATTTTCAGAGCAGATGTGCTTTTTTTTAAGAGGAACTACCATCTGTTATACCATTTTTTTTTCTCAGAAAATGACTAATGATCCGTTTTGCTCTAAATATAAGATTAATCAAATCTGCCTAGTGTTCATTCAGGGCAAAATGCACAAAAAACATGATGCATTTCTGCCAAAATTTCCTAAAAAGAAGTAGCACCTCAGAGGATGGGGTTGACTCAATAAAAGTCCTTGCAGCCTTATTAAGCAGGTACGGCACTTTAGCAGGATGCCCGGGAAACCTGATTCCCTAGTGGCTGCAAGGGCAGACGGAGCAGCAGTTGGGTGAACTGTGGTGGCTGCTGCCCAGGTAGTTAAATTCTACTGTCACTGCAGCTTGTCCAGATTGTGGTGCAGTGCTAACTTTTACCGAGTGCAGCAGCAGAACGTTGAATTTCTCGAAGATTCACAGGAGCAGTCTTGGAATCTGTATGTGCTCTATAAAATCTAAAGCTGTACCCGAGTGCAAAAATACTTATACTTACTCAAAGAGTTGCATCCACTTCTTAGGTGATTACATTACAATACTGCTTCTAAGTCATAGATCCTGCTACGTTTATTAAGAATGTTGTTTTTAACAACATTTTTTAAATATTTTATTTAATATAAATAACCCCTAAAACAATCAGTGGTCATAATCTGCCTCTATGGCTTTTTATTATTAAAATAAAATTTGTAGCACGCTTTTAAACTCAGTTTTAAAACCTTACGATGTACCTACAGCCCACAGGCTCACGGTGCCAAATGGCAAATATTTGAATGCTTCAGAGAAGAGTCACTCTAAGATTTCAATAGGTACATGAGGAACATGAGGAAGATCAGGAATCTTTCATAGCGAGTCATCCAAATCACACAGCAACATGTTAATAACTAACCTTGTGTGAATGTGAATGGATCCTCTCAGATGTTCTATTTCAGTCACATTCCTGCAATAGGATTGCATCTGGTTCTTCCAATCAGGGAACCTCACATTAAAAAAAGGACACATGTTTATATTATCCCAACCATAGCTCTGTAGCTAGCCACCAGGTAGCACACCATTATATGCCAGCTACCCCAACTTCACTAACCTCACAGACATCACTGCTGTTTAGTTATCTGTCTATATTTATGTGATAGCAAAACCACACTTCCTCCCTAGGTCAGATCATGGTGTATGGTATATCATCTTTAGAAAGAAACAAGCAAGCTGACTTCCTGCCTACTTCTCCATTAAAATCCACTTTTTTCATACATGCCTGAAAGTTAAACTTTTTTGTACTACATAGGTGAGCAGTGAAGTTTTGGCTCTTTACTGATCTGGAGTATTCACGAATGTATTAACATAATATACAAGCAAATTCACCCCCTGGTCAGAAAGCACAATGCTCAGAGAAAATGCAAAAAACCATGAGCTACATATCAGACTCTACAGGTCTCAGTTAGCATGTTAACTGTTAAAGGTCATGGCCGCACATTTAGAAAAAGACTGAACAAGTATGGCTTGTTTGAAAGGGTTACCAGGGGAACACCTCTTCTCTCTAATAAGGGTGTGGCAGCACAGTTTGGTTTGCAAAGTTGCATCTGAACAAACTAAAGGAGTTCAGAAACAATATCCTTTGGACAGATGAGACTGGATAGAGCTGAGCTTAAACGAATGCCCACAAATATCAATGAACTGAAGCAATGCTGTGAAGAACAGTTGGCCAAAACTCCTTCCTAACAACGTGAAAGACAGATAAAGTCATACAGAAAATGATTACTTAAGATTACTTGAATGTGGATCTACAAGCTGCTGACGTTGTGTGCTTACTGCAGGTAGTCCCGTGGAAACTATTTTTCACATAGGTGTACAAGTAGTACAGAATAAAACTGCATGTTGCACGCTGCAATGCAATGTAACCTGGACTGGCGAACCGCTAAACAGCAGTCAGAATATTCTATTTTAATAAGAAATGTATTATAAACGTGACTTGAAATAAATGTATAATGTACTATATAGAATGCTGTCACGAAATGGTCAACATAAAATTATAAGATTAATTTAAAGTCAGAGCAGTTTCAAGATTTATTAAGCTGAGATAGGCTCCAGTTACCCCTGAAACCTTGAATAGTAGAAGCTTTTAAGAAAATAGATGAGACGACATTATAGAGGAAATAAGATTTATTTATGAATCAAAATAATATCTGTAAAGATTTGCTTTTTTACTTGTGTTTATGTGTTTGTGAATGTTGATTCTATGAGTATGAATGAATGGAGGACATCATCAAGAGTAACTAACACTGATGCTAATGTGGATCCTAATAATGCACAAAAAAACAACCAAAAAAATCAAATCTTTTAAATTTTAACAAGCATAATGTAACCAAGGACAACACAGGGCACTGAAGATGTACATCTGGATGAAGATGATCACAGAGGCGAGGGATGCAAGAGTGTTTCTGTAGCAGTTGCTCACCTATGCCATACGCTAAGCATTCAAATTATCCTTTTATAATAAAACATCTCACATTAACAGTAATTCTCGGCACTGAGCACCACAATATAGTCCTCCTCTACGTTTTTATACAAATCAACGAAACAAATTCATTTGTTTTTAGCAGTTTACTTTATAGTGTTCTTTTTAAGTATCTGCCTTGAGCTAACACATACAGGACACTTACCAACAGCATTGGCTTTCCCCTGAGATAATGCAGCCTTCTTTAATACACTAATGAGTGTCTGCTGTGAGTCAGAATGTCTGCTACACCAGACAGACAATAAACCTTTTTACCTGAAAGAAAATAGCTCATTGTGGAAGTGCTGTTTCTTTAATGTGCCTTCTATCACTGGGTCCAAGAGAAAATGAAATTTTACCTCATTGAGATAAAATGATGTGAAGGAACAGGAACAGTCCTAAAGTAGCAATTCATTTAGAGCAAATAGTTTTTGCTGATAAGACTTCCTGTATTCACAGACACTGACATATCGTTGTTCAGATCATGACAAGAAAAATACTTTACTTACTTTTACTTGTATGTTACATATTGAATAATAACTGGCCTGTACACACAGTGCTTAATAAATTTAAGAGACCATCATCCAGTGTAAAGCGTATGCTGCCCTAAGTTAACATTGCTGATAAGTACTGGTTTCTGTAAGTTTCTGTAATGGTTAATCCACCAGTGTGCTCAAGCACTTTATATTTTTAATGCTAATTTTTTTTCCCATGAATTTTCAAATTTAATGTTTAATAAAAATAAATAAATAAACAACATTATTTTATTTTTGGATTAAGATGTCAAATCAGTTATTTATTTACACTCGTAAACAGAAAATATAGTTTTCCTGGTTGAATGTAACGCTTGATTAATTCCTGACTCCTCAGAGAAGTCCGGCGTGCCACCTCAAATTTGGGTATAAAAACATGAATTCAGTTTGTTATTTGCCTCACAAATAACAAATATAATTTATTGTTTTAAACAAGTTTTTGACAGATCTCTAAATTGTTTGTGTTTTCTTGTTTTCATGGTGGGTGGTCTAATAAATCTATAAATACAACAATATGTGCCAGCGCTGTTGACACAGTGGAAAAAGAAGAAATGAGACAATGGAGTAATGGAGATGGAGCACACAAATTAATTAGTGCATCTCATATCAATGTTTGCCATCTCACTGTGGGGGCAGTTTTATTTTTATAATTCTGGTGTCCATCTGCGCCTTTCACTCACATAACCTAAACAAGATTTCTGAAGATACCGCCCCACTCCTCCTCGTTTGTAGGAGGAAAGGTCTCGAGCCATTGGACGTCCCTGCAGTGTTGAAGGAAAGACACGAGGATTTGCTTGTTAAGTATAAACAGGTAGGAAAAATATCGCCCCAGCCAAGGCTGATAGGATTAAACGGATTTGTGAGCGGTGCTATTTAAGCAATAAAGACAGCTGCAGGTTGAAAGCTGTTACAGGTGTTTAGAAAGCGAACGAAGGGACAGGACTCTCAGCAGAGGTTCAAAGCATCAGCAGAGCTCTACAGGTATGTTTCCTGTTCATGTAGATGACAAGAAAGCTGCTGAACACGTTGTCACAGACCTGCTGTTAAAGACAGAATGAGGTTATAGCATAGTTGTGGGGACGTGGCAGATTGAGTTCTTCCTCTAGAAAGAGTGAGGTTTAACAGAGAAAAAAATTTGCGATATTACATATCAAAGAGTTTAAATGATATCATTTAAGGGTTTAGTTTGAAGAAACAGCCATGTGCATGAAAGGGGTTAATTAGAAGAGGTTTATTAAATTATGTGCATCATCCTTTTATCATCTTTGTTAGGCTGTTTAATAATATAATTCATTTTCTATCTGGCTTTAATAAAAGATATAGGTTGTCATCTTTTCATTGTTTTCATGCTAAACCACAATTTTCCTTTGTTTTTTTATTTTTATTTTTTTGCAGTTATTCATTTGTATCTGTAGTAGCTTTAGGTCTAATTTTCCAAATTTAATTTTAATTTAATTTAAAGCACTGCTTCTGAGCTGTCTCGAACCATAATTGCCTTAGCATTTAAAAAACGTTTTTCAAAGTGGAAATTCATTATTAGCTTTGGAAGCTTTGGAAGCTTTTTAAAATATATTTTATATTTCTTTCCCTTTTCCACATACTTTAAATTGCATATCAGTGTGAGATGTGGAAAAACTCGCTGAACCTTGAGCTAATCATGCTTTATCTGTATTTTATTAGATTAAAGGTCATCTGTTTGCAGTCAGGAATGCTCCTCTGCAGAAAGACATGCTATGCTATTGTTCTTGAGTAATGTGCTGAGCTTTGGAAATGTAATCTTTTTAATACCATTAAGAATGCATGTTTTAATCATGTTTTACAATATTTATCATTTTACCTTGAGATGAAGACAGACATTTCAGAGATGGATGTCTTTTAATCTGAAAAGACAGAAGCTATGACTATATTTACATGGCTGGATGGCTTTAATTTAAGTGAACCACTCTTTTAGGATCTAGTCTACAAGATGAATAAGAATGTGCAGTTAAATAAGATCCAACTCTGAAAAAAAAAAAATCTCTACTATTATTTCCCGCTTTTCATTTCAGAATACATTTTGTTTTACAGCACACTAAATCAGCCACCACTCCTGTAAATGCACACCAGCACATTTGAGTGTATACATTACTCTTCTGTAGAGGAAATAACGCCATTAATCCACATCTCCATAATATAATCATGTATAATGACACAGCCGCGTTTTAATCAACACTAAACTTCTGACATTGTCTCAAAGCGCCTCATTTGATACCCGATCCCCTCTTGTGGCAGCAGCGTGTAGTGCATCCGGCAGAGGATGCAGCTGGTTGTCATGGCAGCAGTGCTGGCGCTGGCGGGGGCGGAGCAAGACTGCAGCTCCGGCTGTCGCCCAAAGAACATCAGCCTCCCTGTGGACACCTGCGGCACCACCGAGTTCGTCGACACCACCATTTGTGAAGGACAGTGTTTCCAAAAGGTGAAGAGTGACTCGGTCTCCTCTAACTTGTGCTACTTGTGCACTGTTTTTCCCGATGAGACGTGTGCGTTTATTCTGCTTAGACGTGATGTGTTAAGCTGAGCTCAGTGCTCCTGAGGAAATCATTCATTTCGATTTGATTTATACAAATCACCACAGCTGTCACCTAAATGTGTTTTATTGTAAGGTGAAGGCACTACGGAGAAAAGCCCAATCACATGACCTCCCATGAGCAAGCGCTAGGTGACAGTGGGAAGGAAAAACTCCCTTTTAACAATAAGAAACCTCCAGAACCGAGAACCAGCCTCGCAGTCATCCAGCCTGAGTGGCTGGGGGTGACAATAATAGTTGCAATCTGAAAATTTTATAGTGTTCAGTAAGATTATGTATTGCTATAAGTTTTCTTTAAAGATAAATCACATTTACAACTTTATAGCAGACCTCTTAAAGGCTACTGCAGTGGCGCACATTTGATCCTCCCCAAGCCATCTCTTGTGTCATTCCCTGGCCTTCCACCTGTTTTCCCTCTCGACATACTACTGCTCCATAAAAACAGAAAAGAAAAAAAAATACTATAATGACAGATCATTACATAATACAAGCTTTAAGGTTAAAGCAGACATTCAATGACCATCAAAATTATACAAACTTTGTACAAGTATATAAAAAATGAAAATGTAAAATTGACCTCTAACATTACAGATACCACAAGTGACCTTTTTGAAAGGGTTGTAGTCAGGTATTAGTTTATTTATTAAAATGCTTGCAAAGTGAGTAAAGATTGCTGCCGATTAAAATCTTGTACTTTTGAGTTTTTAAATGTCTCAAAAGCTACATTTTCCCCCATAAATAATCTTAAATAGTGCCAGCAAAAGTCAAAAGCTGTCAGATTCATGAAGTTAGAATGAAATAATAATGGATTGCATTTATGTAGCACTTTTTGAGACCCTCAAAGTGCTTTACAATTCCACTATTCATTCACTCACTGGTGGAGGCAAGCTACAGTTGTAGCCACAGCTGCCCCATGGGGCAGACTGACAGAAGCGAGGCTGCCATATCGTCCCATCGGCCCCTCTGGCCATCACCAGTAGGCGGTAGGTGAAGTGTCTTGCCCAAGGATACAATGACCGGCAACCTTCTGATTATAAGCCAAACTGCCAACTCTTGAGCCACGATTGCCCTTTAAAGAAATGGAACTGACTGTGTTTATATCCATGTGTCTGATCCCTCTGCTCTGCTGGTAGGATCCCAACTTTGTTCATACTGACGACTGGCCCAAACAGAAAACCTGCAACGGAGAGTGGTCCTACGAGGTGAAGTACACAGAGCAATGTCCACGGGGTTTCATCTACCCTGTGGCCAGGAAGTGTGAGTGCACTGCATGCAATGCAAACACAGACTGCGGGACCTTGCCTGGATACATACCCAGCTGTTAGCCCTTTTAAAGAACCCCAGTATTCATCCTGCGCTTAACAGTTATCTTCTTTGCACCTCTTCCCTCTGAAATAAACCAGTGATACAAGCCTTTCTGTTTCAATCTGTTTTATTACAATTTTTTATAAATGCAACCCCTCCTTAAAAGTTCTTCTCTTTATACGTGTAGGTATCAATAGTCGTTATTAGACCGCTTGCATTATTAGTGGCGCGCTTCAGTCTTATAGTGTCATAAGTCACAGCAGAAGAAACTGTGTAGATGCAGCAGACCTGTAGAGTCAGCTAGAAAAGCAACCACCCAACAGTTTCCCTTTTTGTTTTGAGCAGGGTGACTGACCCTGAAAGTCAATAATCCTGCGAGTCAGGTTTCCCTGCTGAGAACAGGATGTAATCCTGCAAAGAAAACAGAACACTTCTCTTCCTTTTTTGACAGGTGGAAATGAAAATATAGAGTTTGCCGCATATCGAAACCCCCCCTAAAGTGCCTGCAAATTGGTGTCTCTCTTCTCAACTCAACACAGCCTAGTGAGCAGAAAACCTCCTCAGAGCTGCTAAAGTGGTGGAAACTATAAGCCGGCTAAAGATACAGATCTAATATTGTATGCTTGGGTGTGAGGAGGCCTCAATATAAGCAAAACATATATAGATTAAAAAATGAATATAAAACAGATTATGCACCTGCAAGCTTTGTTTTTTCTCCTCTGATCCAAACTAAGGACTTTTCAAAATTCGGGACAAAAGAAAAATCCAAAACTAATGGACACCTTTGCAGAGAAATGAGGAGAAGAATAAATGAGCCCTTCGCGCCCTGAAGTCTGCAAGAGACTGCCATTGTTACGATAAAGTTTTGAACGGGCTTATTTTTAGCCAAATGCAGGTGCATCTTCTGACTCTGCAGACTGTTAGCATAAAATCTTGTTATAAGGCCAGAGACAAACCTGAGGCTGCTGCTAGCAACAACTCACTCATTAATATGACAAGCTGTTAACTACCTACAGTGCTGTTACCTGGCAACACACTGGCTTTATCCTCCTGCATTGTGGACAGCAACTCATTCATTAACAGTTTTAGCATGTGGGTTTGTTGGTAAAAAAAAAAACAACAAAAAACCCCAAAACAAACACTGTTTAATTGTTGAACTAAAATGTATATTTTCCTTATCAGGGGCTGGAATGCAATAAGAGGCAACGCAACACTATAGTGATGCTTTTTGCACAAAAAATGATGTGATCATGATACAGTGATTCTGCAGTCTCAGTGTTTTGTGAGACAATCACGTATAATGGATCATGACAATCTGAGATACTGACAAGACCAAAAAAATGCCACTAAGGCAAAGATCAGGAATTAAGTAAATAGACTAGCACTTATGTTGCATTATTCTACTCTGACTGAGCACTCAAAATGCTTTTGTTAAGTGAATGATCATGCACACACATACATTCACGCTCTTACAATTTAAGGTTCAGTATCATCAGCGTCTGGACTGAAGGAGACTGCAGTGACCAAACCACCGACCTTTCTGTTAGCCTAGAAGATGACCCACTCTACCTGCTGAGGTACTGCTATGTCTTATCTGTGTCACTGCAGGTTGTGGTGTCACTGTGTGTGTGTGTGTGTGTGTGTGTGTGTGTGTGTATTAACAATATTATTATTTTCTAATAAAGTGTCATTTCCTGCCCACCATTCCCTCTCTGTGATTTTCTTTCCACTTTGCCTCTATTCTTTTGATAACTACCACAGTGAGGATGGATCAAGTAGTGATTATGGTAAGCTTAACTGCTGAGATCATTTGTTGTTTAATACATTACTCTATCAGTCTATCAATAATTTGTTCCAACCTTATCTAACACGATATTTCTAATAATTGGGTACTCCATAAATGTAAAGTATTCCTTTAATTAGGTCTCAAGGTTCAGAAGAGATAGATTAAATTAAAAGTTGTTACATTCAAAGCAACAAAGGACAAGTTATCCTGACACTCTGAATCTCCAGTCTGGATCAGGTTCCTAATGAGATTTTGTTCATTACACATCAGCATGTGTGAAAGTTAGCCTTTCAGTCTGTGAAAATCTTCCTGTAGTGGCCAGGCATGGGTCTCTCAACACAGAGATATATATCTTCGTTTAATATTTTTGAGGTTTGGCACATCTTAGGTAGCTACAGCATAACAAAAGGCCACAATTCAGTCACATAACTCATGTTTGCCCCTCGCATCGCCCCTATCCGGTAAGATGCCTGCACTTCCTTGAGCCTGATTCTGCTGAAGGTTTCTTCCCTTTAAAAGGGAGTTTTTCCTTCCCACTGTCACCAAGTACTCACTCATAGGGAGTCATTTGATTGTTGGGGTTTTCTCTGTATTATTGTGGGGTCTTTATTTTACAGTATAAAGTGCCCTGGGGCAACTGCTGTTGTGATTTGGGCAGTGATAAGTAGATGTCTCCCTGGAGTCTTGCTGATGGATGTTGAGGTGATGGAGGGGTTAAAACAGCAGGAAGTGATGCAGAGCAGTGTGATGTATTGAAAGCAGTGCACTCATTCTTGTAGACATCCAGTATAGTTTTAGTTTTTAATTTTACTTGTTAACTTTAATAACCATGGGTACTCCGGCTTCCTCCCACGGTCCAAAGGGGGTTAGGTCAGTTGGTGATTCCAAACTGCCCATAGGTGTGAATGTGGGTGCAAACTGTTGTCTGTCTCTCTGTGTTAGCCCTGCATCCAGCTGGCAACTTCTCCAGGGTGTACCCCACCTCCTGCCCTATGGTAGCTGGGATAGGCTCCAGCCCACACCCCTGTGACCCTGACAAGGATAAGCAGAAGAGAATAGATGGATGGATGGATGGATGGATGGATGATAACCTTGAACCCATACGTGTGAGGGATTCCACTGGAATCGTGAAAGGAAGTAAAGGATTTGTCGGTCTTGTTAGGGAGAAAAAGATGCAGGTAAGTTGTGTTACAATTGCATGATAATACTGCACATTTTAATTCAAGTGATCTTTAATTTTTTTATTTAATGTATATCACAACTGTGGGTGCTGTGGAGTGGGTGATGAAACGCTTGCCATAAAGTTTCTGAGTGATTTTAAAAGTGCGCTGCTCAAGAAACTTGTATTCAGTGGATATCAATATTTCCACGGCTTGTAGCTCAAAAGTCAAAGCTAAAGTGCCTTCACAAGCGAAAAAATCAATGATAGCAAAAGAGGTCAGAACAGAAATCCATGGGCAATGATTACATAAAGTATTTTTGCACTTGTACAACAGCAGCTTGCTGAAGTTCAGGATCTTGTTTGGACCAACAAATTTTCAGTTTGTTGTTTTGAGTCAGAGAGTAAGAGGAGCTAAGATGGAGTAATAATCAAGCCTACAGGCAAAACTGACCTAAGCTGCTTGCAGTAGAGTCCACGCTGGCATGTAGAGAGATGGAGCATGGCCCACAGGTGTGAGGCGGCAGCCTTTTTCTTGCTGACCACATCACAACAAACTGACCTTTTCTGTTCCCATACAAGCAGCCTGAAGGAGGATTTTTAAACAAACCATATAATGCAAGAGCTATATCCACATCCTCAGCACAGTCCAGTATGTTTTCAGTGGATGGACAAGAGTCTTCGTTTCATCTGACCATGACCTTCACCACAAACTGGTGCGGTCTGTACCTGAGTATGAAACCACCTGGATAAAGGTCAGTATTTCCAGGTTTGAGGCCATGGTTCTTAGCTTGATAACCAAACATGTTTCATGTTAACAACCGAAAGGACAGTGGACCCAAGATCAGGTCTTGGTTACGTTTCACCTTTGCATCTAGATCTAGACCAAAAGAACGAAGTCACTTATAGTTCACTCCATAAAGTAGCTGGTCTCATCCTTGAAGAGGCCTCTTTGCACTGAAAGGTGTCAGCTGAGATGATTCAGGCAATCTTGGAGGTTTCAGAGGCATGCCAACTGAGAGGAGAACCGGAAGAGCTGGCTGGACAGCTCATCTTATCTGGCTTCTGAACTTCTGATTAAATAAATAGATGCCTTCCAATTAGGAGAAAGCATTGGGCAAATATAGGAAAACAACATTTCTCCACTTCAAAAGGTTAAAGCTACTGTTTGATGTTTTGCTTAATTCAGTTCAATTCTATTTTATTTATATAAAATCGCCTCAAGATGCTTATTATTGTAAGGTAAAGACCCTACAATAATACAGAGAAAACCCAACAATCAGACGACCCCCAATGAGCAAACACTTCAACGACAGTGGGAAGGAAAAACTCCCTTTTAGCAGGAAGAAACCTCAGGGAGGGGCCTCTACGGATATCAACAGCAATTTCTAACTTTGCTAATGGACGTAGGTTTGGGGTATTAAACAAAGAATTCAATCCTAGATACAAACTGCATAAATGAGCTTCTACTGAAAGATGCCTGCATTCTGCCTAAAAGGTATAATGAGGATCTCGATCACTTGGAAGGTGCTCAGGGTAGACATGCCACGCCTCTGCATTGAACAGAGCCAAAAGAGATCATTTGGGTGTTTGACATAGGTGCATGCTCTTAAGTTTTAAGCTGGAAGCTTAATTTTAGTTATGCTTCCCTTTGTATCTAATTATGTCATCAGCTGGTAATACAAGTAAGCTAGAAACATTATTTGAAAATCTTAGAATGCTACTGAGCTCAAAGCATGGATTAATTGTCAATGAATTTTCTTTCTACCGAAAAATAAAAGAAGCTGTCAGTTTACAGGAGCGAAAGATGTGACAGCCCCGTTACTCCATTTTCTCTGTCAACGTCCCAACAGACCTTTGGTCGTCTCACAGCAATGTTCATGGATTTACTTCCAGCCTCTAACTCACTTGGCTCACATCTCCAGTTCGCTGTGAACACTGCAGGCTGCATATCTGCTGACAGATTTCCGTCCGTTCTGGTCACCGGTGTCCTTTAACGGTGGCTTGTTTTTATCCAGTAGCCCCCCTGGAGGTTTGCACTCCGTCCTCACTGATGACCGCCGCAGCCAATATTGCAATAGACATTTTATCAAGTTTACGGATGAGGTGTCATATGGCTTTCTCTGCTCGAGGGAGGAAATGGACACATTGATGTAGTGGATGGCTACGTCTCGGGCTATGATGAATTTATTTATTTATTTGGATGAAGAATTTTCTAAGAAAACAGGGCAAACCATTTTTAGAAGTTTATGTTTGTGTGTGTTAATGCTAACAGCTGTTAAAGACGCTGAGGTCGGACTCTGCAGATTACTCTATTTTCTGGACTTTAGAGTACTTTAGGAAGTTTCTCCAGTAAACTGTTTCATTGTGCTTTCCAGTAATTGTGTCAGGTTTTAGCACCCAGCTTGAGTTGAACTGATATGATTTAATCCGCTAAGAGCACTGATGTGACAGGCTAGTGGTACTTGCACTAGTACTGAAAGACCTTTTGAAAAATGCTCATTTTGACAGTGCTAACCTGGCTGTAGTGTGTAAAATTGTAATCACTTTTAATTAATATTAAAAGTAAAGTGACCTGACTAATGAGTTACATTGCAATAGAGTGTTTCTTCTTCACCAATCTGGATTTAATCATTAGTTATAATTAAACCTGGCTCTCTAAAAGAGCTCTTTGGTGCTGTCTACCTCCCCTTCCCCCCCCAACCAGGCGCAGCAGATTGCCACACCTCCCTGAGTCTGGTTCTGCTGAAGGTTTTTTCCTGTTAAAATTGAGTTTTTCCTTCCCACTGTTGCCAAGTGCTTGCTCATAGAGGTAATCTGACTGTAGAAATTTCTCTGTACTATTGTAGCATCATTACCTTATAAAATAAAGCACCTTGAGGCGACTGTTGTTGTAATTTGGTGTTATATAAGTACAACTAAATTGAGTTGAAGTGGTTGGAACTGATCACAGCACCAGATGAAAGGGGGTCAGGATTACTGATTACAACTGCAGTGCATATATTAATTAATTTTCTTACTTGTTGTTGTTGTTGTTGTTAATGTCATTGTTTAATTGTTATTTTGTACAGCACTTTGGTCAACTCCCTGTTGTTATTAAATGTGCTTTATAAATAAATAAATGAAATGAAATATATGGGTGTGTTCATGTTTCTAACAAATACGGTGCCAATCTACCACACATTTGACAAGATTCAAGTCTGAATCCATGTAATGAACCAGCCAACAGACATTGCCATCACTAGATCCACACTGCTGTAAGGCAAAAATAACAACAAAACATGACTTGACAGCATATATTACGAGCGGGAAATATTCATTCTCAAGAGCTCATTAAACAGGAAACTTGTTCTAAATGAAAAAGGAAACTGCTTCTTTAACAAAGTGCTCTGATATCGCTTCTAACATCAAACATAAAGATACCGGCAGCGATGATGAGAGAGCATACAGGTGTCCTTTGAAGACCCATACCTGTATCTGGAGCGTCCTCAGTGTTCTGAGTCGCTGCATAACAAACTGTACTGCATGGGGAAAATAGTTCAACTTGAATTTAAATCTGACAACAAAGCTTCACGGGCTGTGATGAACGATGCTTGCATCAACTGTCTATTCTCATGTTTTTATAAATATTAATAAGATTCATTCACACGTACACCTTTAGCAGCATTATAAATAAAGACAGTGGTGCTGGTAAATAAAGAAGGGCAGCATGCCTCCATTTCATAACACAGCCTGCAGTGAGATGACTGCACCCTCCTCTCCAAAAAATATGTACAGTAAAAAAAGGACTTGCATTTTATTAGCATGCCCTTTAAAAAGTAAAATATCCACCGTTGCAATTCTTTAAAGTTCATAGTTTTCAGCCCTTGCTGCCATTGCTCACTCTGTGGTAATAAGAAGAGGGTATGGAGGCAAAGCTACCCTGGGCTGCATGACTCTTGACCTACAGCTGAGCTCAAGGACAGCGGGATGTGTACAAATGAGACATTACTGTCTGAGGAGTTCTGCAATTCTCTTGCCAGCCGGCACGATGAACTGCTGTGTCATGCTGTTGTCTATGGCCTTAGGTCAGTATGAAGAAGGGAGTGAAAAGACTGCTGCTCAAGTGTGTCCGGTCTGTGATAATCAGGCAAAAAGAACATAATGGAACTTAGCATGAATCGCATTTTCAAGGGTAATCATTTACTAGCTTGATAACTGATAAAACGTGTACTTAAAAACGAACGATTTGTCGTTACACAGCCTTCAAGCTAATGCCAAAGTGCTCTCTGTAATATAAATAATTAAGACTCTGTGTCAAAAAGGTGGGAATACATGTAGGAAGGATTAGTTTCAGCGCCGCCTTTGGATGAGCACGGATCAGATATACAATGAGAGCGAAGCCTTGACAAACCTCTGAGAAATTATCTGTCAGTCTAACTCAGTGGGATGAGAAGCTCCGCTCATGAATTTCATTTGTCATCACACTCTATTCTGAGATTGTAAAACAGGTCACTGGCTTTATTTTCTTTGTTATTAATGCTTTTCATCTATTTTCATTTTTCTGTCGATAAATGTCTTATCAGCTTGTCAAACATAAAGCAGTCTGGTATCAAAACGATAAAAGGATGATAGAACTGATACTGTCGAGTATGAAGCCCACTGAATTGTGTTGGAAATTTTTATTTAAATATACCTCAGACATATGCTATGAAAAATGGCTGAACCTTTTTGTGTTGACTGTCACATCTATTTTATTTGTAGCCTATAGCACATTTAAACAACAGTGACTTAGAGACAGGCACATTTACATTCCAGGTCTCCAAAAACAGAGTTTCAAAATGCATGAAAAGCTGAAATGTGTGTTCTTTCGTTTTAACTAAATATTGTGGGGCGTAATGATTCATCTCATTAATCACGACCCGCTGCACTCCCCTACATACGCTGCTTTTATGGGTAAAAAATAGTATCTGTATCAGCAATACTGGCTGTGTATTTACTTGGTATTGGATTTATACCAAAATTTGCAGTATTGTATTGCATAAGCACTGCGTTGAACCTCAGCAGGTCATCTTTGCAGTCTTTAATAATGCATTAAGTTGCTGCAATGTGATCGTATATATACACACACACAGAGCTACATTCAGCAGACCTGTTGTGATAAGGCCGATAAGGGACCAGAGCAGGTAGTTCCACATGCTTGATTCAGCAGTTTTTAATACCAGTAGCCCTCCCTGACACAACCCAAAAGGAGAGTTGTGTTCTGGAATTGAACCAGCGACCATTTATTTGTTAGGTCACTATGTAATCCTCTACACTGCACACTTCCAGAGGCTGAAATTTTTAATGTTTTTCTGTACTCATCCCTCACAAATAAAATAAAACCACACCACTAAATTAAAAAAAATTAAGGGAACAATTATAGGGAACAGTATAATTCAAAGTCAATTAAAATACAGGGACATCAATTCGTCCACTTAAGAATCATAAACCATTTTTCATTTCCCCTGCTTTGGTGACAGTGAAATGTTTAAATGAAATGTTGTGTGCCCCACAGGTATTAAGACAAGACACCCTGGGCGATGACTGAATGTTCCCTTTTTTTATTTATTTATTATTTAGGCAGTGTTTTAATATATAATAAATTGGTCACCTTAATTTTATGATTAACTTTAAAACCCTGTTAGCGTTTGGATGATACTATGTCACCATCCCATTCACTGATGAATATGTTACTGACTTCATGCTCCAATCATCTATACAAACTATACAATGTATACATTACACTCCATATGTTTTCCTCATTTACAAACCAAACTCCTGATAATACTACAGAAAAGTCCTTTTTTTAAAAATAACATGCTACACTATATCAACAGCACAGACATTAAATATTGAGGAAAAAAAATCTTTATTTAAAGAAAAAAAAAAGAAAAAAAAAGTGTTTTCTTCTCCGTTAGGTTTGTAAAACTTGATAAATATTGCGGATTATTTCTTAAAGAGTGCATCACAGTCTTGAATGGTCCATCAGCCTGATTTGGGTATGAAATCAGAGAGAAAGAAAAGCATAT
Source organism: Pelmatolapia mariae (assembly GCF_036321145.2). Classification (NCBI taxonomy): domain Eukaryota; kingdom Metazoa; phylum Chordata; class Actinopteri; order Cichliformes; family Cichlidae; genus Pelmatolapia; species Pelmatolapia mariae. The sequence goes on along the minus strand of NC_086227.1, from coordinate 10,423,849 downwards.
CTGAAAACTAAATGGCGAACTTGTTCCGGATGATTTCGCCACCTTCCACTTCCATCTGCTCGTAAAGCCACTTCCTGTCACAGCGGCACTCAACGCCACACTTGCGAGATCCACATTCAGGGCACGGATAGAAGCAGCCCATGCAGTCCACATCCAAACAGTCACACAAGTCCTTGCCATTGGAGAGCAGTCGGCCTTTGTTGTCGTACACTTTGTTTTTGGCTCCAACATTCTGCCTGCGTGATTCAAACAGTTAGTGTCTTATAGAACAATTGCTTCTGGTTTTCTTTAAAGCTTTTATCTTCTGATAGTTTTGGTCATTTTTTAAAGTTTCATTCTAAAACTGTCATGTAAGAAGATCATAGCTGAATGTAAATCACCTCTTTATGAACCCAATTTAATGCTTATTATGTCTGACAATGTTAATAATACTTAGAAACCAGCCACAGTTCCTTGTTTGAAACATTGGTAAAGCTTTGAGGAAAACCTCATCTTCTGAATACACTTACAGGACAGTTACTTGGGGTTGGTCACTATATTTCATGTGTTTTGTCATAAAGTGGTTAAAATGTATACAAAGACTTTGTGTCATTGTTAGATGATACTTAAGGATGTACAAAGAAAAAGTTTAATATACTGCAGGAATTACCGTCTTTGACTGATTGGTTGATTGATTAGATCACACCACACCAAATTCTAAAACTTGTGGATGCCAATTTAGCTTATTTCTATCCACATAAGAGCTCCTGGCTGCTGTGGCAAAACCCCGCCAACTCATCAATACACACTCTGGCAAATGAGAACGGAAATCTGAGGAATGTCACCAGCAGATGGTCTTAATTTAAATTTTTTTTTATGTGTTTCTTCTCCAACAGTCTGCATAAGGGCACAATCACTTAAGCCAGAAAAGGAGAATGTTATCCACGCAGGCATAATTTATGTTCACATCTAATTAGCAAACTAAGTGCAAGACATTAAAAAAGGATTCATGACAAAAAGAACTCAGTGTTTCGAAGTACACTTCAGTGAAGAGCACAAACAAATGCTTCTACCATCAAACTCAGTGGAGATACTGTATGCCTGCATCCATGCAGAGAACATTTTTATTTTAAAACTAAAACTGACCCCTGTCCAGGCTTGACTTTTAGCCCAATTTTAATAATATTATTAACCAAGAGAAGCCACAACAATGGGAAGAAGAACCATGACAAAAAACAAACAAAGAAAACAGGATGTGAGCCTAGCTGTGATGTTTCGCCTTGCAAACATGCAAACACACAAGAGCATTAGCAGCAACACCAAACTGGATCAGCAAGCATTTCCAAAAGGTGTGTGGTAGTGGTAGGTGTAAGCACAATAAAGGTTTCATGCTTTAGAACGCATTTTTGTGGATGTACTGCAAGCATCTCTCACCTTTCTGACAGCTGTTTTGCTCCACGGCCACCTCGTCCACCCTGCAACAATAACAATAACAAAGAAATATAGCTCATGCAGAGATAAATTAGGCCTAAAATAAACAATACACTTTATATTACACATAAAGATAACTGGGGAAAGAGAGTTGTGGTTTGATGACAACAGAGAAAATGCTTTATTTCAAATGATCCAGTGTCTTCTGGTTAATATTCTAATACCTTTGATGTTATATCAAAACATCATGGCTTTGTTGCATTTACGCAACAGTCATGACACTTTATTATCATTTTTGCATTTTAGACTTTTAAAAATAATTCTTGAGGGGTAAAAAAGTGAGCACACATTACCCTCCCACAGTATACACAATAGCAAAAGAGACACTCACCCTCATTCCTCCTCTTTTGTCTCTGCGAAGAGCAGCTTCTTTTGCTCTGTCTCTGTCCGCTTGTGTCGTCATCTGATTTGCGACATTTGTCTCCTTTAGGATTACTCCTCTTTTACGCAGTTCAATCTGTGGAATTTACAAAGTTATTAACTCAAACAAAGAAAGCAGAGTCACCTGTTTAGAATAAGCATGATCCTGTTGTGAGCCAGCACCTTTGAGGAATCCTGTCCTTGGGTGAATATGGTGGGCACCGCATCCTCTCGTAGAAACTGTTTGCCATTGTAGTCTCTGAAGCAGTCTGGCCTAAAGTGCTCCGAACAGAGGCAAGTGTTGGCAGTTGGGATGAAGTTTTTCATCCCAAGGCTGTGCACCCATTTGCTGGCGAGTTGAGGCTTGCTAAGAGGAAACCTGACACACAAGAAAGAGAAGAGATTGTATTTAATCCAATGGTGGTTCAAACCCTGGATGCTCCAGTCTGCATGCCCTAGTATTCCTAAGCAAGATACTGAACCCTGAGTTGCTCTCAAAGTGTGAATGTTAACCCAACACTTTTCCTGGCTTAAAACGAATATTTGGTGATTGACCACAGATGTAAAGAAATTATGGTTCAGCAAGAGTAGTTTGGTAGTCTGGGGATCGTTCATTTCCAGCTACGTGCAGTTACAATCTAGGAGGACTGCAAAGAAACGTGCACGCAGAGGGACGCATTTGCAGGACCATAAATTACACTTAAGCATGACCAGTCATCATGTACAGTGCAAAGAGTCAGCATTGCCCTACTTAACAGAACTTCCTACAGTTTCCTCTCATCTTTTGCCAACTGAATAAGTTAAATGATAAGATAACTTTCCTTTGGTGAAGGGCCAAAACCTCAAAACTCTGGTCTCCATGGACTTGTTTTACATGCAAGGAAATTCCAGATTATGTTTTACAAATCTGTAAACTGTATCTTTGCCTAAAACCTTCAAAGCAGATACTGACCGTGGCATCAACGAGTGACCACATTTATTACAGTAACATTTTATCAAGCTACCAAATTATTGTCAACTTACCTTCTATTCACTTCTGAAAGCTTTATGTGCAACCTCTGCCCTCGAAGTACCTTTTGTACATGATGTCATACCGGCGGGGTAATATGAGTATGTGTGCGAGGTTACTGCCTGATACATTTCCTATTCAGTCTCTCCTGCTGCCATCAGGACATCACAGAGCCTATTTTTTTTAGAACTAACATGACTCTTTCTAACCATATAAATAAAGCTGAATTTAATATTTTATGTGTGCTCACCTTGCCGAGCACCACGGAGGGAGCAGACAGTAATTAGGTTACATTTCCACTCGGAATTTGTTAAATAAATTAAAGTTTATTGGTGGTAAAGCTGTGTGCTGCATTAACATATCAACACCGTGTACATAAGCCGCAACCATAAGCAACTAGCTTTAAGTAGATACGCTTCCTTCAAGAAAACGAAGCTTGAAAAATCAGGAAAACGGTGAAGTAACTTGCCCAGAAAAAGCCATTACGTTGTACCTGTGTGGCGTAGTGGTGCGGTGTGTAATGGTCAGCACCCTCACGTTTAACGTTAGCTAGCTCTGCGGAGCTAATGCTAAGCTAAACCAAGGCAGCTTTTCTTGAAGCTAATGTCCAAACCTTTTAATGTTGCATTCAATCTTGAGGTCATCTTAAAGCGACTGAAAACACACGCACACCAACGCTGTGCAACAATACCGTTGCAAGCTAAAGAGAAACTTTAGCTCCTCAGCTGCACAGAAAGCTTACCTGTAAAATCTTATTTCCGACCCTTTGACAAACTTATTGTTGCATCCTGTTGCCGCACATATAACGGGCATAGTGACTCTCTTTTTTTCTTCTTTTTGTCTAAACTATATGACAATACGAATGAAAAAACAAAACAACAGCAGTTTACAAACTTCCTTTCGCTGTCTTCTTCGGCCAAACTACTCGTGTTTCTGCTTAAGCTTCCTGTTTCTCATTGGAAGAGTCTGCCCTCTGGCGGCGGTTCATAATATTCACATACATGTAAAACACTGGAAAACAGTCATGAACATGATTGATTTATGCACAATATGAACGGGATGGGAAACAAACTTTGACAGGCGGTCATTCGGCTCAAGTTACGTTGATATTCTAAATAAAATACAATAAAAATAAAAAACATACATGCATATATCACTCAGAGAAATATAGTCACAGCTCGAAAAGTGCAAAAATATCTGTCTTAGATTGCAGACACAACGCAGGAGACTAACGGGACAAACATCAAAAACATTTTCTGTAGGTGCAGAAGTGAATCAATGAATTCACCACACACACTAGAACTGTTGACAGCGAGTGCAGAATATCCTTAACAACACATTTCCATTTGTTTTGCAATTTTCAATTACGGCTGTGCTTACAGACTAGCTGAACAAGCTGATGAATGACCTCTTATTCCAAAAGTCTGACCCATCCACTATGTGTCCTCCTCAGTCATATTGGTTACCATGTTAACCAAAAAACTGAATTGAGTTTGCCCTGCAATGACTTACGAGTGATATGGGTGTTTTTGATTACCAAATTGAACAAATAAGTGTTACTTATAAGTCAAAGTATAACAGTGGAATTGAGCTGAGGTGGCACAGTGACTTTATTGGGCATGTTGTAACTCTGAACACCGTCTACATACGCTGTATACGCTGTGCATATAAAAGGGCGACAATAAAGGGAAACTAGAATACAGGGCTATTTAAGTAGGGTTACAAAGCAAAAATCCCCTAAAGATGGGTGCTCATTTAAAAGTTCAGTGGACCAGAAATAAAGCCTGGTGTACTGAGATGGATGCTGAATACTTGATCACTTCAGCTAGGGGACTTGTGGGTTATTCTACTGGTGTGATATGACCTTCACAGTCACAGCAGGTGGGGCTCATAGGAAATCACAAATAAAATGAGTATAGAAAATTGGTATAGAAAACATCGGGCATGGTCTTCACGCTCGTGTGCAGCCTTGTGTCCTATTACAGATTTATTATGGGAAAAATGGAGGGTCATGAGACTTTGTGCTGGATTATGGAAAAGAAAGTGTAATAAGAAAGGGAAAATAGAAGTATGTATAAAGTCTGTGATCCATCCAATTTCTGTAAAATGTACGGGAACAAACCCCATATTTTCTCAGAGTCTTACACCTGTGGCGTGTCCAGCGGGGTGGCCTGGGGGGGCACAGGCCACCCCCCCAACCAGACTGGCCACCCCAGGTGCCACCCCGAAGCCAAAACAATAAAATCCAATGAAATATTAAATGTACGATTATGTTTTCACAGTGAAGCTCAGATATCCGAGTGTAAGTGAATGCAGCATCGGCTTCTGCGCTATGAGCATCATGTTAGCAAAGGTAGGAGAGCCAAGCAAGAAAGAGGCACCGCAGAAAACAGTTTTTCGGCGAAAGATTAACAGTTTAACATAGCTGGACTGGCCATCGAGCATGGCGGAGCTTCTACAGCGGCTAGCAGGTGGATGAGGGAAGGGGAGGCAGGAGGAGGAGAGACCCGAGGCGGCCGCCGGTCCGAGTGTCAGGTGAACTGAACTTCAGGTAAGAAGTTATGACCTGCAGTCTATCCGGGTCAGATATAAACTAAGTTTAGGTGTAGTTTATTTTCGTTGTGCTGACTTTTTACAGTCAGTTACAATAACTCGTACTGGTGCTAGCTAGCATGACGGAGTTTCTATACAGCTGGGTGGTGCTATGATGTTACTGATAGTGAACATTATTTTATTCATAAGTTTAGTTAGTAGAGTTGCCAACCGCTCCTTAAAAAATGGAATGGTCCCTCATTCAGAGAAAATATTACAGGTTTTGTATTGAGCTGAGAAGAGACGCAGTTTGTCCCGTACTTAAGCTAGAATGAAAAAAAGACACAAAGCTGGGGTTATTCTGTGTCTTTGCTGCACAGCTGCCTCTTCTTCTCTCATCGTCTCTCCTCCCTCTCCTGTTGCTACTTCAATCATGAAACTGATCAATCAATGATCAGCTGATCGGCTTTTCTCTTGTTTGTTTATCATCCACTTTGCGCCAGAAAGAGGAAACCAGCAGATGTCGCGCTAAACAACAGCAGCACGTTTAAGCTTGATCAGCTGTTGTTAGAATTTATTTAATATTAATTTCTAGTATCAGCTGATGTTTGCTGGAGCCACAGCTGTAAAAGCTGCTGGTCATGATGTCTGTTTGGTTATCTGGTGAGAGGGAAACATGAAGATGAAACCAGGAGATGCCCTTACTGAATCATCAGAGCTGAACAGGTGATGGAGAAACAGGTTTACCTTTTAGGTGACATGAATGAGTTGAAGTTATGAACTGTTTCTTTTTTTCTTTTTTTTTTAAACCTGTCCCGTTTGGTTCTTTTTGCCATCAGAATTATTGTCTAAAGGCGAAGAAAGATGCCCAACGGATTTACTTTACCAAATGGACCATCCCAGCCTTGCCGTAATGGTCCATTTGATTTACCTTTTATTGTTTATTTTATTTTATTTTATTTTATTTTTTTTACTTGCTAGATACGGGACAGGGGAAAAGAAAAGGGAGAAAGAAAGAGGGGGGAAAAAACAAAACAAAACAAAAAAAAAAACAGCGGAGAAGAGGGACGGGGATAAAGGGCAAAAAACAAAAACCAACAAAATAAGCAGACAAAAAATACATATATCGATCACCTGGATCACCTGTTGAGAAAGAAAAAAGAAAACAAGCAGAAGAAAACGAGAGTAATAGAATAAACAACATCACAATGATATATGGGAATATAACACTAAATACTTAATATTAAACATTATTGTGCAGCACGTAAGATCGACAGCGCACAGTGTGCTTTGAGGTAGGAGCCAAAAAGGGTGTAGTTTGTGTGTGTGATCACCTGTGTGTACACCTGTGAGCATGAGCGCGCTTGTATTTAAAAGGTTCCTTAATGTAATGATCTGCTAGAGGGTGTGGGGGGCCACAGTCCCATCCTCCAGGGCATGAAGCAGGTATGGAGGAGATCAAAACTCCAGACATCCAGAGGCGCCCAGAACACAAGAGACCAAGGAAGACCAACAGAGGGGCAGCCGCGCCACTGTCCCAGAAAGAGCTGAGGAGAGTCCCAGATGAGGGATCACTCAGCAGCCGCGGAGCAGAAGCCAGGGGGGGTTGCAGTGACGTGCCCGTGAGCTCCGCCGGCAGCCAGCTGTGCCTGAGTGACCGAGCCCCAGGCCGAGAGGCCGAGGGCACCCCACCCCCGAAGTGGCCCGAGCGAGCCCCAGGTTCCAGGCCCCGATAAGCAGCCACCAAGGAGTGAGCCGGTGTGTACCCGGACGCCCACCCCCGGACACAAAGAACCACCAACGCATCGATGTCTGAGGGCGTCTGCCACCGGCAGGGGAAGTGGTGGGGGGAGATAGGCCTCCAAACCTTGGAGGGCCTGAGATGTCCCCAGAGAGGTGGCGTCTGATACCCAACCTGACATATAGACACAGACATACAGGCACACTCAAATACAAACATCCATTCCCACCCTCATGCTCTCATAGGCAATTACTCCACACTCAACCAACGTGGAGACAGACATAAAGAGACGCTGTACACACAATCACGCTCCCCAAGCGTACTCTAAGAGTACGCTTGGGGAGCGTAACAGTTCTAAGTTATGAACTGTTTCTGAGAGACAAATAACACCAGGATCCTTTTCTATGTAGCTGACAGCCAGTAACTGTGCAGGGGCGGATCTAGCAAAGTTATGCCAGGGGGCCAGGTAGAGCATTAACAGGGAAAGGGGGGCACAAAGAAATACTTTTCTTTCTTATTCTCATTTAAAATATCTAGCTTTTATTAAATAATTATCTGAATCTTGCAAACAAAGTTTTTATCTGATGTAAAATTGATAGAAATCATACATATACCAACAAGACAGTGTACATCACTGTCACAACAGCGTTTGTTTTCATTCAAAGGCTTTATGGCTTTAATACCTGGTGGGCTGGTCTCTAGTCAAAATGCCCGGGCCGATTTTTTGTCCCAGTCCAGCCCTGCAGGTTAATACTGGCAGTGTCACCATGCCAGCTGACTGTATTTCATCATCAGCCAGTGTTGTTCTTTATACATCAATATTACCAAAGTTTATCATAAGGCAGCATAGAAAGTATTTACTTGCTTTCAGGTTTCATTCAAATGTTAGTCTTTTCATTTGTTTCCCCACTTTTTTCCTGTTTCAAAATCAAACACCAGTTTGTGAGAAGATTATCTTCTTTTTTTAATAGGCAGATAAAGTTTTGCATTGGCTAATTTGCCAATTGTATGTTAAAAATGTTCGTATTTTAATATTTAAAAATGTTTTTGCCCAAAACATACGTGCACTATATGTCAGTAAAAATACTATGCAAATATTGCTGCACCGTAGTGGTTAAAACCTTCTAATAAGAGTCAAAAGCAAATTCAGTTATTAGGTTTACAGGGTTATTGAATGATGGTTAACTGTTGGTAGAATTTTTTTTAACATTATCTGCCAATTACATCTGCCACCCTTCTCCAAATCTGTGCCCCTACCTGGCCCCCCCAACAAAAATTTTCTAGACACGCCACTGTCTTACACATGTATAAGCAGGTACATACGGTATAAAGATGGACTATAAATTACAGCAGGCAACCAATACAAACACCAGGTTCCCTCTACAAATTCATCTTCTTCTCTATCTTTCAGCTGCTCCCTTTAGGGGTCATCTGCCTCCATCTCACCCTCCATCTATCCTCCTCTGTCACACCAACTTTCTGATGTTCTCTTTCACTAAATCCATGAATCTTCTCTTTGGTCTTCTTCTTTTAATTCTGCCCGGTAGCTTCATATTCAGCATCCTTTGTTCAACATTTCCACCATCCCTCCTCTGATATGTCAAAACCATCTCAGCCTTGCCTCTCTAACTTTCTCTCCAAACTGCTCAACCTGAGCTGTCCCTCTCATTTCTAATCTCAACCATTCTGGTCTCTCCCAGTGAAAATCTGAACATCTTCAGCTCGGCCTCCTGTCTTTTTGTGAGCACTACCATCTCCAAACCATACGTCATATTAGAGCTTATTACCATGTTATAAACCTCCCTGTTCACACTCGCTGCAGTCCTTCTGTTATTAGGTTCCCTGTAAATTTCTCACAGTTTGCAGCATCATCAACCAAGGCGCATCTTACATTATTACAATAATTTATCCGTGTCATGTAGAGGGTCCAAATTCAACAATTTCATTTCATTTTAGTTGATTATGAAATCATGAATAAATTCCTAAAGCACAAAAAAAGAAAAAGGAAAAAGGGGAGACTGAATACTATTTAAGCATAATTTAAACGACTTTTGGGTTGTTGTTGTTTTTCTGTATGTAAATAAATAAATTGCACCTCAATTAAATGTATATATTTAAAAAAAATCTGTGTTATAAAAGGCTATAATTCTAAACAAGTGGGCCCTGTGGCCGATTAATGTGCTGGGGCTTTCCGCGCCTGCAAGACCAAATCCGGGATAGAGAAAGCCCCCGGCCCCCTCTGCCTGATGAAACCTGCTTCCTGCTGCGACAGCCGCAGCCGGAGCTCCCCGGGGCCGCTGGATCACATGATAGAACGACGCTGGCTAGCGAGCTAACATGTTAGCTTATGTTGTTAAAGCCCTTGCCAGGAATCGCACACGGACGCAGTAGCACGACTAACAAGCAGCCCCAAAGTCCTGAAGTCTTTGGTGAGTCTAAAAACGCAGCTCTGTGTCATTTCTGAACGTTTTTATTGACCCAGAGACGTTAACTTAGCCAAGCTAGCTAAGTTAAACTTGTTTATAGGAAGTTCGTTTGGTGTACGGGGCTTCTCGGCTAACGTTAACGATACTGGCCTTGTGTGGCTCGACCAAGAAGCTAATCTCACCTAAACACCTGGTTGTTTTGCATTAATAGCAGTGTTGATGGCATGTTTACCGTTTAACGTATGTCGATGTAAGCTGGCTAATGTTTACAAGCCAAACTTGAGGCTAGCTGTGTGCGTTTGCTTGTTACTACTAAAGTGGCATTAAGCTTAGTTAACTAACTAACTAACTAAGCTAATGTTAGCAGCAAATCTGCGGTCAAAACGGCCACATCACAGTATACCGGTACTGTCAAAACGATACTTGTCATACGTGTTAAGAGTTTTCACTTGCGCTTTCAAGTGCTTCTACTAGGGTTGCAAAGGGCGAAAAAAACCAACTAATGGTACTACTACTAAAGCTACTTTAGCTTGACAAGCCAGGCAGGCTGTTTACTCCCTCATCCCTACATGTGCTTGTTTTCAGTGTGAAAACCCTTTAATGCACCTGCCCCACCCGTAGAGGTGGTTTCACTTGTTTTTCCTGACAAGTGCTGTGTACAGAGGTGACATCTGTTGCACCTGCTATCACAGCGGGTGCCTCACATCTTTATCACATCTTTATCACATCTTTATCATATCTTTTAGTTCGGTGACCTGACTTAATTCCCAACACGGCTCCACCAAAGATTAAACAGAAGAGAAGTCTCTAGGCTAAAGAAGTGAAAACATCTGGGTGGATCTGCAAGTGAATACACTTCTTCTATTCTTCTTCCACCACATTGTGTGCGTGTGTTTGTCTGGGAACACTGACTGGTTGTGGAACCTGTGATCCCTGAAAGCACTGACTCTTTCCTTTCACACCAAGATGTTGCTGAGTGCAGTAATCCATTTCTGCTTCACCGTAGAGAGTTGCATCCGTTGTTACTCTGAGACTCTGAGAAAGGGATGTTTCCCAGTTGTAGTCATGCTGTCTTCGGACACTGGATTCGCACCTTCTCACGCCGTGTTTTCTCAACTGAGTTTTCTCACATTCACTCTAACCCACCACTCTGGCTGCTGACACGCGCAGTAATTTGAATCTTTCTCAGCAGCTTCGTTTGCATATTACTTCTCAGTTCACAATCACTGAAGACTCAGAAAGCCCATAATGAACACGGACATTTTTATTAAGGGTTTTAACCTTAAATGTGACCAAATGAACGATTTGTTTTCTAAATTGCTACTATTTAGTTAACTGACTGGCACATGCAAAAATACTAGTTGCTAAATAATCTCACAAGTTTTTTATAAAAGCCTAATTTTGACTCCCTTCGATTTTATTTGGCCTCAGATTGTTTATTAAAGAGCAGACTGATGTTTGACTTGCTGAAGTGTAAACGGAGAACAGGTCCTTTCTCTGTTTTTTTTTCTCTGTATTTTATAATACTGACTCTAGATTGATCATCAACTATAAAAGATTATGATGACCAAACCGGGTACAAATCATTATAAGAACTGCATTTTTTGGTTTTTATTATAGATTATTTATTGTCTATAAGTTGTTACTGATGGGCAATTTTAGAGTTGCATCGATTCTTTTTTCATTTTTGTTTGTTTGTTGGTGCTCTCATTTAATTTCCAACAGTCTGTGAAAACATGGTCAAAGGTGACTGACTGATAAGTTGCAGGGGACATTGGACTTGATCTGCGAGACGAGAGCGGGGATGACTTAAGGTCACATGCAGATAGGAATTGTTACAGCAAAAGAGTGTTAATTCACGCAGGAGACCATGATGCCCTCGATTATCGTACATTTTAACTAGTAAATCAACTAAGCTTAGACTTGTACGACCAGAATAACACATCATAATCAACATATTCTGAATATCATTTGTTTCAAACCTCAAACCCCCAGGTTAGGCTTTTTTTTGTCCTTAATGAAATGACCCTGAATTGGATAAGTGGAAGAAAATATATAGATGAGTGATAATTCACTGTTTTATGTTAGAAAATTCTTTTTTCTCATAAGCTGCGTGGCATTTTTGTGAGGAAGGTTTAGAGTGGTGACAGAGAGGACAAGTAGATGCTATGTTTTGACAGAACTGGAGAAAAATGGAGTAAGAACCTTGTAAAGATTGAAAATGGGTGGCTCTAATACTTGGAGAAAAAGAATCGAACACCACAACCCTGTGTGGATTTAAGAGCTGTGCAAATGACCAATAGTAACCTATGGTGTTCCCTCTTTCACCTCCCTCCCTCCTCCCCGTCTCTCTGTGTGTTTTCCCTCCTGTCTCCCATAGGGCATTGTAGAAAGGGACTTGTCTTCTTTCGTACTTGCCCTCTTCGAGATATCAAGTCATTAAACTTCTGCCCAACAAGTCACAGGGGTTTTGGCATCCTTTTAAGGATCATCAGGCGAGCTAGTCCTTAGCATCACCGCAGAGATATCAGCAGGCTGAGGTTGTGGACTCAAATGGGAAAGATGGATAGGCGATAAATAAGACACCAGATTCTGAGGTAAGGTCATTCCACCGCTGTGCCTGACACAGTCAGGTCTCGCAGTTCAATTCTAGCTGATAAGGGCTTTGAGTCAAAGTGTCGTTGACCTTGTTTTTCTTTATCATCAAACCAAAACTGCATTTTCAGTGAGGAAACTATTGAGTTCCGAAAAGTAAATGTTAGAAATTGCCAGGATGCTTGGAAAGGCAAACTTGTTATTATTCATACATAGCCTCATTTTAGTGCCATTAGCCAGCATGGTATAACAATCACAAATGCTATCATGGAAATGTTACCAAAGCCTCTTTATGCCAACAGAAGTTTTGTGTTCATTATCTTTTAGCTTAACTGTTAGGAACAATAACATTTTACTGGTTTCTTTGGGTATGTAAAAACTTATCAGTGAAACTAGGCACATTACTGCCATAGTAGCTGTGTTCTTTGTTTCATTTTATTACAGGCTTTCCCTTTAATTTTTGAACTGACATAACCTGAGTATAGTTATGTAATTTCAGTCACATATAGTCACAGTTTCATTCTCTTTTATCTGTCTTTCTCTATCTTGTTGGAAACATGGGGAACTTTAAAATGCACAGAGAGGCTTTATGATACTTGTATGGAAAAGTACTACTGTTACACTCATAAGTACGGATGTTACTACATAGTTATACCAACTAGAACAACTACCTGCATGTGGATTTTTTTATGTTATGAAATCTTGCAGGAGTGGTTGCCGAGTCCTTATCACCATTTATGAAGCAGGTGCTTTGCAGAGTAACCAGTTTTTGAGGTTGCAATGCCACAGAAAGGACCTGCACCATTTGGCATACCATGAGTTTCCATAAATTTGATGCCTATGTCTTTTATGCTCATTACTTTCTGGCTATAGTAGACCTTTACAGTCTTTATTCCAGTCACTGAGCATTTTTTGTGTTGAGGAGGGTAGACTAAATATCAGAAGCATCCTTAAATGTAAGGCAGTAAAGTTCAAAATATCACCAACTACAGCCTCTGAAGTGAACCAAGAGTGACCGTAGAGTTGCTTTAAAAACATTTCCAAAAAAGGATTATAATAATTTTTTTTAATTGTAGGATTCAATATTGAACTGCATTAGATGTGCAGACAGAATACAGTTCTGTATCATGCCATGTGACAAAGATATCAGAAATTTTGAACATTATAATTTTTATTTGTCACAAAAATAACTCGGCCCTCATTTCCAAACTTGCTTGTTTCTTGTAGGCTGGTTAAGAACAGCCAAATAGCCTCCTGCTGATTCAGTTTCCTGAAATGTATCCATATGTGGCACATGACATGCTTTCATTTCTGCTTTTACATCCAGTTGGCTTTGCTGTATGCACATCTTTATAGGCAGGCTCCGAGTGGCCAGAACTACAAGCCTTGATCTATTTTAATTCTTTCTAAGAACTGTTATGCTGCGTAACAGTATAATAATCCACTTGTCATCGATATCTTCAAACCACATCCTTATTTTCTTAATTACACACCCAACCAAGAGGTTTCAAGAGAGCTAAGTGTGTTTCTCACACTTGACTGTTTTGTAACTCTGTGGCATAGCTCTACCAGAGTCACTCACACTTAAGTATGTCTCAGGTGGTTGCTAACATGTTGTCTGTGAAACACTCGTTTTAGAAATGCTTTGTAGCCACAACAGCTGACTACATGGGTTGCACAGACTGTATATTTAAAGAAGACAATACATTTCCTGAAATTAAAGTCTGTCATTAGAACAGAAAAAACTGTCTTTTTTTGTTTTTAACCTGCATTGAGACCCTTAAGGTGTCCTTGTCCAGTCCAAGGGGGCTCTTACCCATATTTATGGGTAGGATCCAAGGAAAAACTTTGCTTCAGAAGATTTTGTAGTGATAGTAACATTTAGCATAATGTCCTGTTGTTTTCATTTCGCAGGTACATGTTGATTTCGTAATGACAAGCTGCTGTGCAGAAGATGTCCACGCTGTCTGTGACTGATATCCCAGATGTTGGTCATGGTAAGAGGAACGATCTCAGTCACACATGTCAGTCCAAAGTGAGAGATTTACCTGAGCAGGAGCCAATTCTTCCGATATGTGTCATTGTTAGATTATGCCACTTTATATGAAGTACTTGCTCTACATTCCAGGAGTGGGTATAAAAGATGGTTTTTATATTGTATTATCTTTTTATTTTAGTGGGGAGAGAGCCCTAAAAGAAATATCCTACTTTATAATAAATGCACAGTTTGTGCATTTCTCAACAAATAATACTAAAATAATTTAGTGAAATAATAAGTAATGGCCCCCCCCAGTCTTATTTAAGCTTACTATGGAAGTTTTTGCTGCATACCTCAGCCATTTACAGTTGTAATAGTCTCTCCTTTCCCTGCTCTCACCTCATACACGTGTGTCACATATGGAGATGAGCTGCCAAAAGACAGGTGACGTGTAATTAAGTTATTTTAATTGCAATAAAAACTTCCAAACTAGTGTTAGATCAAAAATAACTTGAGTGACAGCGAGAAAGGGGCAGAGACGCATTGATTTCAGAACTTTTTAGTTGTGACATCTCAGACACACCCAGAGTTTGCAGTTCAAGTGAAAAGCTTTTGGCTTAGGAAGTGCTGTTAGCTTCCTTTATCCTCTCCCCTAGCAAATGGTCCAACATGCCCTATTAAACCCAGCACAGAATACATTGACCCTTTCTCACCAGCTCATAATTTACCATTGAATCTGTGATTGATGCATCATGTTGTATATGTTTTTGTGAACATGGCTGTTTCTGTCAGACAACTGTCGAAATAAAGATAAAGACGAGTGGAACGGCCGTGGACAATGATTATTGTTTTCGCTGTGTTTGTCTCGTCTCTCTCAGATGAGAGTAAGGTGTTTGATGGGGCCTCTGAGCTGCAGCTGGACTGCATGGTTGAGGAAAGCAGTGGAAGTACCACAATGAAGCATGATGGCCTGCTGTCACTGACTGACCTCTCCCACCCAGACGATTTCCCCGTCCCCCCTCATAATGGCCCCTCGCTGGCTGAGATGAGCAGCCCTCTGCCAGTAGAACCAAATGACATTAAGCTGGATCCAGCTTCAGGTGACACATCTGCAAGCACAGGTGAGGGGGGGGAGTACAGCCTTCAGATGACTGCAGTAGGAACCATGCATGTTTTAAATGTTTGTTTCAGCAAACCTGCATTAAATACATTGTTTTTAAATGAAAACAATGGCACATGCTCTTCTGTGAGTTGGTTATTAAGAATTGGAGGGTGGGAAAAACAGTCTCTGTGTATTTGTCACTATTGTAAATAGTTGAGTGGAAAACAGGACCTAGTTGTTAAATACAAAAATTAGAAAAAGGCATGACTAAACTTGCCCATCTCAGTTATGGCTGTTTGTACTGCAAGTGGAGTGACAACTTCCACAGACCAGTATAACCAGTATTATTTCCTTCTGATCTCTTGATCTTAGGCATGCTTATTCTATGGTTTGACCTTTATGATGAGTCAGTAACGTTGAGTGTGTTTATTCTGTTCTATTTTGGTTTAGATACAAGGCCTAGAAGTAACCATCGTTTCTTGAAAGGAGCATACATAACAGACTGCTTCTGAGAAACTATCTAAACTAAACACAGATCATTTTCTTGAGTTCACATTGGTGTCATATCTCTTTCATTTGTGTGTAGATGGTCAGCCAGTGAAAAGAAAGAAGGGGCCTGCTCCAAAGATGCTGGGCAACGAGGTGTGCAGTGTCTGTGGCGACAAGGCCTCTGGTTTCCACTACAACGTGTTGAGCTGTGAGGGCTGCAAGGGCTTCTTTCGGCGCAGCGTCATTAAAAGTGCCCAGTACTCCTGCAAGAACAATGGTCGTTGCGAAATGGACATGTACATGCGCCGCAAGTGCCAGCAGTGCCGCCTGCGCAAGTGTCGGGAGGCGGGGATGCTGGAGCAGTGTGAGTGTCTGTACGCCAAATGAATCAGAGATGAAGAAAACTTGCAAACCCACATGCAATGTTGGCATGTGGGTTTCTAGCCAGAGTGCAAGTCGTGACAATGAAAAGAAACTCTTTAATTAGCTTGAGCTTTAGGATGTGCATCCTCTTTTGACCTGTAGGTGTGCTTTCTGAGGAGCAAATTAGACTGAAAAAGCTGAAGAAGCAGCAGGAGGAGGAAACGGCCCGCACGTCCACAGTGGTCACACCCACCCCTCCTCAGGAAGCAGCCACACTGGATCCACAGCAGCAGGAGATGATTCAGAAGCTGGTGGCTATGCAGAAGCAATGCAACAAGAGGTCTTTCCTTGACCGACCAAAAGTGACGGTAAGTGCTTCAGAGGGGAGTTGGAGCTGAAATGGCAGCAACTATAGAGACAATGTCTCAAATGCTGAGGCGGGTTTGTCTCAGAGTCAGATTTATCTCACTACTGTATATTTACTGTTAATGTATTCCAGCCTTGGCCACAGAGTCAGGATTTGCAGAATCGAGAAGTGCGGCAGCAGCGGTTCGCTCACTTCACTGAGCTGGCAATCATGTCAGTCCAAGAGATTGTGGATTTTGCTAAGCAGCTTCCTGGTTTCCTTGAGCTCACAAGAGAAGACCAGATTGCTCTACTGAAGACATCTACTATTGAGGTCTGTTGCTAGAAATGTGACTTTTGTTAAATTGTACCCATTATACTAACTAGAGGGGGGGAAATGGTATCTATCTTTTACTGGCCCCTTTTATGAAAAGATTTAAGACACCTCATTATGAGCCCATTTTCTTTGGATTGGCTGTCCATTGCTTGATTTTTAACTCAGCCCCTCTAAGTATAGCTACCTTGTTGTCTTGTCTCTGTGAATAATCCACAACCAAACTCTAAACATACTAAAAATACTTTAGCATTTTCATTTCATTTTGGCAAGTATTCTGTGATTCAGAGGTGGGAGTAAACACAAGTGCAAGTCTCAAATCTTAACTGTTAAGTATCAAGCAAGCAAACTCCAAGTTACTCCAGTGAGAATCAAACACGTCAGAAAAAATTCTGCTGATCTTTCGGTTCAGCTGTTTTCAGTGTTACTAGAAATTGTTGCAGCCGACGGTCTTATAAGCCTTCTGATCTAGTATTTGTTTTTCTGTGGCAGTAACAAACCCTCAACAGAGCCCAGTGCTCTGAAATAGTAATATGATCAGTATATTTCTGAAAGGAAAGCTCTGTAGAGAAAACAATTAATAGTATCCAAGGATGACTACAGTATACTTTAACATTGCTTGTGATGAGCAAACCCAAAATACTTACCAAAGCAAATTTAGTTTAAAAAGAAGAGCAAATAATGACTCATAAGATACATATTCCGAGCAAATTCGCTTCTGCTTTTGATTAATAACTGTGAATCTGTAGTGCACAAACTGACTATTAAATTTTCATTGTAATATGGCAACAAATAGTTTGTATTCCCTTTTGAGTAAGTACAAAAGTTAAAGGCTGGTGTAGTTGAAAGACAAAAAAAGATGTTTTTTTGGTCTTTCTCAGATTATGCTGCTTGAGACGTCTCGGCGATACAATCCTGCCATTGAAAGCATTACATTTCTGAAGGACTTCAGTTATAATAAGGAGGATTTCGCCAAAGCAGGTTCATTTGTTCATTTCTACCTACCAAATAATTGTTTTTATTACTTAACCAGAGTGTGTGCATTTCATCTGTCAGAATCAAAATGTCTTTATGATGACAAAAATTTAAGTGCAGTACTTATAGTGTTAAAAAGGAGAAATAATATATACAAAATTCAGCACATGTACGCCAGTCCCTGCATTCACCTTATTGCACCAGTCCCATCAGTAATGATTAAAAACTCTGCTTTAATTGCATCTAATGCTTTAATGGTTGTATCGTGTGCCTTCTAGCAGAAAGTCAAAGATTACAGAGATGTATAGAAAATATGTTTTCATATGTTCCCTTACCATGAAAATGCTCAAATCCACAGCGTGCAGTTGCAGTGCGTTTCTATTTGTAACATGACATTTTATTTCCTCCCTCCTCTCTCCACTCTTACTTTCCCAGGGCTTCAGTTTGAGTTCATCAACCCCATCTTTGAGTTTTCAAAAGGAATGAATGACCTGCACCTGGACGAGGCCGAATATGCTCTGCTCATTGCTATCAACATCTTTTCTGCAGGTCAGAATTTATAAACTACACACCCTTCTCATAGTGAAAATGCTTTGAGAACTAATCCTTCCCTTTTTAGTTCTGAGGGAGAAATGAACTGTTTGCATTTGCAGATTGAGCATTTTTTCCCCTCAGAAGGCTTTCTTCGCATTTTACCAAAGTAGATCTTTTTTTTTCTCCATAAACAAACAGGAGAGATTAATGTGTGTGTGTATATTTGCTTTCAGATCGGCCAAATGTGCAAGATCATGATCTGGTGGAGCGGCTGCAACAGCCCTATGTGGATGCACTGCGCTCTTATATCATGATTAAGAGACCAAATGTAAGCACCAGATATATCTGTAGCTTTTTCTTTTGTTACAGACTGAACGTCAGTATAAGCAGGCTGTCATCATCACAACAAGCACATTAGGTCATGACTAAGGTCATATTG
Source organism: Pelmatolapia mariae (assembly GCF_036321145.2). NCBI lineage: Eukaryota > Metazoa > Chordata > Actinopteri > Cichliformes > Cichlidae > Pelmatolapia > Pelmatolapia mariae. Next base: position 10,405,157 of record NC_086227.1, on the reverse strand, counting down.
TATTGTTGAGACTTGTAGGGGGTTTGAACTGTTAGAAGAGCAGTTGTGTGCTAGATAAAGCTGCGTGGTGAAAGGAATCAAATGTACACCACATATTGTTATCTAAAAACAGCAACAATTATACATTATCAGCTGAGCTGAGCTGATAATAGGTATGTGTGTGTTTTCACACACATATTGTGAAGTGATTGTGTGTTTGAAAGGCGTTTTGGAAACTATTCATTTATTTTTATTTATTTTTAAATGAACTTCCTTAGGATCACTTGATGTTCCCCCGCATGCTGATGAAGCTGGTGAGCCTTCGTACACTAAGCAGCGTCCACTCGGAGCAGGTTTTTGCCCTTCGCCTCCAGGACAAGAAGCTTCCCCCGCTACTATCTGAAATCTGGGACGTCAATGAGTGACTGCAAACCTGATGTCACACTCCGTGGCTTTGTTAAGCCTGAGACAGACATGGCATCCAGCAAGATCACTGACTCCTTTCTGACGATCTTGTCAAGGACTGGTTGTTTTCTTTTTCATGGGGAAGGGAGAGCAACGCTGCCCTTTGCTCTCAGACTGCTATATGGCTTTGTGTTCCTAAGAGGAACATGAACGCCTACTTTTCTTTGAACCTTGCTTTTTTTTTGTTTTGTTTTGTTTTTCTTCTTCCATGTAGATACTGACGTGATTGTGGTTAAATACCAGCATTTGGCTCTTTAGCCAGTTATCTCTGATTTAATATTTGTTGAACGTTTTGTCAATCTCTAGTGCGGTTTTTATCCTTTTCCTCTAACAATAATAATCAACAGGAACTGAGCAGGTCTTGGCTGTGGCTGTTTCAAATGTCAGGATTACAGTCACACATTCATTTAAAATGGTGATATTTGCATTTGTGCAATAGAACGGGGAAAAGATGGGCATAATCGGACCCACGACAGCTTTTCACTATATTGACATTAGGTTAAAATATAGGCCACTTGGTTGATACGTAATATGCATTTTAATATGGCAGCAAATAGATTTTTGTTCCCTTTGGAGTAAGTACAAAAGTTAAAGGCTGGTGTAGTTGCTCAGGTAATGTGAAGTAGACCTCTGAGAACTGGAGGCTTCTTTAATATCTATTAGTTTAATAGATTTACTTTAGTTTTTCCAGATGAATAAGGGACCTTTTTGGTCGTTTATAGAAGCCCATTACAGTTAGTGCAAATTGTATATTTATTTACATTAAAAATAAAAAATGCAAAGCTTATCCTCAAGATTGTACAATCACATGCTAACGCACAAGAAAGTACAACTCTGCAGGTGACTAGTAGGCTGGGCCCTTCACAGGAAATGGTGTGTTTTGTTTTGTTTTATCACTCAGTGCAATGGTACCCTGAAATACAGGCGGTATTGTCTTTAAAATGCAAGGAAAGATGAAATTTCAGTTTGGCAAAGTCAATCTACCATGTCTCTGAGCCTTTTTTTGTTTTCCCCAATGAGAAAACCCCTTTTCTGTCAAAGTTGCATTCACAAATAAATGAAAAGTATTGGCTTGATTAACACCATCTTTGTAACTGTGTAAGTGAAATGTACTTTTGTGATTTCGCTCTAGCATTTAAAAGCGTGTCAAATGTTTGAGCAGAAAAGGAGACGTTTTGTGACATTTTATTTTTGATAATCTACTATGTAACTAATACGGAGGACAATAAATGTCAAGCTGAATTTCTAGTTAGAAAGCGAACTTGATCTAAAGGTCTGTAATAGTGTGAGTATCTTCCTTGAATGGGTACTCAACATCAACAGCTTTAACCGGTCAGATTTTGGGAAACCTCACTAAAAACATGTACCAAAATCTTTATTAACAGGGAGCAGGAATCAACAGGAAAGAACTACTTTACTACAGAGATCTAAATGTTTTTCTTATTGCTGTGTTTCCCATGCCTTGTCCTGTGCGGTGTAACACTGAAATGCTGCATAATGGATGATAAAGGACTGCCAATGGAAATCCATAATTGTGAAGTCTGTTTTCTCTTCCTATGTTGAGTGAAGACGGCTGAAAATTGGGATAGTTTAATGGCTTTGCAGTCTGTTTTACAGTAATTTAATTACCTCTCTAGCCATTACAAGATGTCAAGGTTAGATTTCTCAATAACTGTAGATGTAAAATGCAGTTTGCTCTGCCCTAACAAACAACTTCTATTATTTCAGCCAGGAGGTCGTCCAGAATCATGTTTTTGGGGGCCTTTTAGCTAATAAATTCCATCAGATGGCTAACGTGCTGGTTAAATGGGACATTATCTACACCTGCTACACAAATGTCATACAGGCACAAGTAGTCTCTCCAAAATTCACTTTATTGCACATTAGATTTTTTTTCCAAAAGCACTTGCTGATGGACTTGATGTTTAATTATTTGAATTTTTGGTTGTTAAGCTTGGATTGTGTAACCAAACTGACCCTTTTTTTTTCTTTTTAACTATCGCCATATTGACCAACATGTCTGTATTGTATAATATTAGCTTAAATTGATTATCTCTCCCATGTTCAGCTCATGCTTTTAATAAAATTGGCTTTGTTTATTAAAGTGTTCCTGTGAACCACCATACACAGCATCGGGAACCCCGAAACTGACAATATTATTTTCCACTTTATTTTTAATTTTATTTTTTTTGATTTCCTGCCTGTGACATGTAAGGATGTCTTGTGTGAAAATGATATATTGATATACTAAATTAATGACAACTCTAGTGATGGTTTAAAAAAAAATAGTGATGACAATAATTAACTCCCTAGTTTGTATTTGCCTTTGACATCGTCTATGACGTGGCCTCTATGACAACTTGACTTTTATGTTTCACCATGCTGATTAAATGATCTAATGATACAATCCTTTAGCCTGGTTCATGCATCTTTGACCAAGCTGGATGAAAACTGATTTTAAAATGTCTCACACAGTCTAACATTAAGAAAATGTGTAAAATGGTAAAACAGTAAACGTTACTTAATTGTTGGCTGAATAAATGCAAATGCTTGTCCAGCCACATTTCTTACAGTATTCACAGTGGGGTGCTCTTAAGATGTTGGAATAACTGTGGAAAACCTAGTGACTGGATTTTCTTACTTAATAGTTGCTTGGGGGAAACGTCTAACAAAAGGCCATCCATAAGGGTTTGTTCCTGCCAGAAGAAGAATGGAACAGCAGCTAACATCAGGAAGCAAACTTTAGCTATGCCAAATTTTTTTTCATTCTGTAGGCACAGAAAAGATGGTGGTGTCCTGGCATTTTTGACCATGTACTATATCAATCCTTAAAATTTGATTTATATTTTAGATATATTCTAAATATTACAACATATTTAGTTATAGATTTGGATTTTGTTGATATTCATATAATCAATCTCTGATATAGTGTTTTATTTATTAAAAAATAAGGAGCAGGTTAAGACAAGAACGGATGCAGGAGTGTGTAACCAAACTGGTGAAATGCTTATGCAAAACTTTCCTTTAGGTCCCATTTTAACAAAATGTGAATTTTTGTATTTTGGGTTTTGGTTTGATGCTTGCAGGACCTAAAAATAGCTTCTGTAATATTACTATTAATTTACCACCTTATCCCTTGGTTGTATACCATTTCGGTTCACAGAGGGAATATGATTAACTTTATTATTTTTTTCTAGTGTGCGTACTGTAATCAAAGAGCAATAGCTATTTTTTTGTATATGTATATTGTGGTAATGCTGCTGAGTGTTCAAAGCGAGAGCTTTGAAATGCAAATTCCACTTTTTGAATGATCTGGAGACATTTTAATTGCCCCGGGTCTCTGACAGATTATTCAACACTACTGCTCTAGAGTCAGCATGAAGTACTCTGTCATCAGGTTGGCTGATTGAAGAAACTTTTGGGGGTATGTAGCACATATTTCACTTAAAAAACAACTACATTTCTTTATCATTGCTTTAAACCAAGTAGCCTACTAAAATTCATACAGTTAAAATTTATTTGGATTATTTTTAATCACTTTTTGTTAGCTTTTTGGTTATTTTAACTTTAGTTATTATAAATAATGTAAGGGTGGTAGGCTTATCAAAAAATAAATATGGGGACCCAAATGGCTCCCGGCGTTCCTGCTGCGCGATAAAACGCAGGAAAATGGTACAAATAGATTTTTAGAGTGAACCAATGGTAACGACCCCCAGTTGGGAGCATTAGGTGGGTTTTGTTCGTTTTGTTTTGTCGCTTCCGTTAGGTCGGGCTCTCAGTATGCGGAACTCCCTGCAGGCTTCTAGTGCTGCTGATGATGATGAGGAGGAGGAGGAGGATGTTGTGAAGGCAGGTTGTAACTGACCGAGCCACACGTTTCACTGAGCAGGCAGGCGGACACCTATTTCGCATCATTTATTATGTTCCGGGACACTCAAACGGAGTGGCTAATCTTTTCAGCGGTTGTCCGCGCTCGATGTTTTCAATGATAAAAGAACAAAAAGGACTGAATTCTGACAAACATCGCTGCCTCTCCGCCGTGACCGAGGAGAGCACCCACCATCCAGGCCGTCATCGGCAGCTGGCTGGCTTGGCAGCGAGCATTAGCGGCTAACCGGCTAACGTAGGTAAGGTTATTCCCATTAACGCCTGTGCTCTGTGAACGCATTCAGCGCATGTGTGTCGTGTGTTCTCAACAGTGTCATTGCGTTTGTTACGTTTGACAGGTGTACTATGTATGAGACTAACGTACTGGTGGTAGCTAGGCAGCTCGCTAGCTAGCTTGCTAGCTAATCCACTCGTGACGTAGAAAGCATAGGGCTAGCAGAGGAGGGGTGAGAAGATGCTTCCTTGGCGTTAATGTTTAGGACGAATCAAAGCCAGACAGCCTGTTTGAAATATTTATCCATATATATAATGTAAAAAAATGACAGCACTACCACCGTGCACCAAGGACGGTTGTATCTGAGGCGCTGACATTGCCTTATCACATTTCTTCTAAGTGCTGTTTGTTAATGTTACCTTCCTCTTGGCATACGTCCTCACCATGGCTAATCTCAACTGGTTCCAGTAAAATTTAGACTACACACCCAGACAGGCTAGTCATGCGGGATTTGTGCTCTGCAGTCGCAACCCGTGACGGTTTTCTGTTGAAATAGTGTGCCATTGTGAAGTCCGTTATCACGCCTGAAGCATTGCTTAACAGTTGGATTATTTGACACAATGTTCACATTAGCTTGCGACATAAACGTTGGGCACTAACGTGTGAAAACATTAGCACGGTTTCATCATCGAAGAAAGAGAAAGTATTTTTTTTTTCATGTGGATACTTAGTATGTTAATATGTACAGAATTTTAAGATATACGTCAACATATTTTAATAAAGATGATTTGAGGGTGACTGGAACATAATGTTCAATGGATAACTATACACGGTCTTTTTTATTTGCTGTCATGCATGTCTTTATTGATATGACGACATTTAGGTGAATGAGAGAATAAACCCAGGCTTTATGTAGATTTCACCGTTAAAATAGCTATAATATTAAACCAAAATTTTAAGGACACGTGATTATTTTGTGCTTTTGCAACACAATCAGTGAACGTGTGTTAATGTGATGTTTCTGGTTATGGCAACATGCTAAAAGGCATTGCAAATGAAGGACATTGTGGTCCCACAGGCAGGCCAGTATTTCTTGCTGGTGACAGGTATGGATTGGCTCAGGGAATCAGGCACCTTCTATTGTCCGTCTTTGAGGTGCTCAGGTGAACAGCAAAAAGATCCCCGAAGTCTCCTGTCAGCATTGGACATATTCGTTTTGGGTGTATTTATAAACCTTCAGGAATAATGTTTTAACATAACTGAATAGCTAGCCTTCATTCTTAATAATGACAAGATTATTTGCATGTGAAATTGTGTTAAAGTGTGAGTTAAACAGTGCAATCAATGTCCATACACTAGCTCCAATCAATAAGTGGTTGTCTTTTCCATTTACCAAAACCTTATCAGAGAAAGGAGTGTGTCCCAGTCACATGTAATTCACCCAATGCATTACACAGACTAGCTACAGATCTTTGACTATATCCTCTTGATTGATGATGGGGTAAAATTTGATTTGAATCTCAAAGCCTCTGGGAAAAAATGTAAAAATAGGCCAATTGCAAATGGTTTCTGAGGACAAATATAATTTATTATACACTGGAGCTTTTAGGCTGGGGGGTTATCTGGGTGATAACGAAATTAAGCTTGGGTTATAAGATATTGTGAAACAAACATATTGGTATGTAACTTGTTGTTAAATCAAAACAAGGCATGAGTGTCCTTGTTTTTTTATTTAATGCACATTGAACTCAGCTTTGCCATTTTAATCAAAAAAAAGGTATCTGGAACCTGATTCAAATGAAGCCAGTCTTCGTCACACCTTGCAATGCAAATTATTAGCACATAGTTATTTTCCTACAGTCAAACAGATAACTGAACACCATAAATGTGTTGGTTATTTCATTTTTGTGACCACAATTTCAAGATGTAGAAACATGGCCAGTCACCAAGCATATGTTAAGATCTTCTATAAATCATTTTAAAGTTGCAGCACTTGTTCCTTGTAGGTTATGAGAGGGAGGGGACCAAAACATATCAATACTGGTCCAGTTGTTAAACACTGTACCATTGGTTCAATAAAATGATAATTTAAAAGTGATAACGCATTGAATAATACTTTCTTAATCTACACATTATCCCTGGCTTGTTTGTGTGGCCTTGCTGACCTGATCGATTTCAGTAGCATTCTCTGTTTGTACTTACTGCTGTTTACTGTGACTGGCAGTAAATGTTAACCATGTTGGAGGCCCATGAATCATATCTGTCTCCTCTCCATGCTTACATAACAAGTGACTGCTTGCCTGCAGACCACTCTGAAGAGATTCATCTGTTGTGTTAATGTACATCATTATCTAGCCTTTGAAGATTGTTGTAATGTTGTGACAATTCTTTATTCCCGGTTTTTAGAGATAGGAAAAGGGGATCAGTACCACACTCGGTAATTAAAGACAATCAGCGAAGTGGCACAGTCCTGCCATCCTTATCTAAAAATAATGTTGTGAGCCAGTATCTCTGTGCTGGATGAGTCTGCCCGCAGCACTACTGCTTCATAAAACAGCCATTTTGGCTTGGTACCAGGAAGCTTTCAGGCTGCCAGACCTGTGTATAGGTTCATTTTCCTGATGGTTTCATGAGATAATTGTTACATTGTATTCTCTATAGGCCTGTTGAATTGTCCATTTTGTAGTTTTTCTTTGCTGCGACAAGGTTTATGCTGTTGCCGCTATCCAACCTTGTAGAAGTTGTTCCATGTATTTTATTTATCTTTTAAAGCTTGAGCTGAAATGATTATTTTTTTTATTTTAAACTGCCGTTTCAGAGCACATTTACCCATTAATGTTAAGTGACAGTTTACTTTTTCCTTCTTGTACATCAGTGTGCAAAAGTCAGTAAAAAGCTGTCAGGCTTTTAGGGTATTTGAATAACTTTACCAAGTGTGATGAGTGTGAACATTAAGCTGACTTCCTAAGACATGTCACATCCCACTTGGTAGGCCTGTTTGAACTGCATCTTTGTGTGGCTCCTCACATCAGATGCTCTTGGATTTAACAGTGTGGTGAAAGTTCACATTAAACACTGTCAAGCTTCCCAAAACCATAAGAAGGTATTACGTATCTGTGGTAGCTTAAGAATCAGTGTTTTAATACTGCAGTTTCAGTGAAATGTGTTAAACATTCACTCAATTTCAAATTGACGTAAAATAAAAATATAAAAATAAAAACATTAGAACATTTTAGCATGCATCAAGAATACTTTAATTCTAATGGTTCATGTCCCTCTGTGAGCAGCTTCTCTGCTCAGAAGTGGAGCTATTAGACATAATTACACCTATAATGCGTCTGAAGCCTTCTGTAATAATGTCCGCTGGACACAGCTGTGTCACGCACTGGTAGTTCTTTGGCTGAGGGGGTTAATGACCACCTTTGTCAGAATGTGTGACTATCGTGTCCCACTCATGATTTACATGCAGTCCATTTGTCTGCCCTGTCATCGTTGTGTGTCTGTTCTGTTTCTACCACACAAGCGCACATATCGAAACACGATATTTATATCAGCATTTATTTATATTTGGCGCAGATTCATTTTAAGCATTCTGTGTGGTGTTACTTCACTGAAGGTTGCTGCGGTTTTAATGTTCATAGAGCAAAACCTTTTTTTCTAGTGTAATAGATGTAGTTTCTGACAGCTCTTTCTAATGTTGTGTTGAGCATGAAAACAGAACTGGAAGTGTAAATGAGTCTTTAGGGGGACTGTGGGCTTCCTGTTTGAAGAAAGAGTCAAATTAGGTCAAAGTGTTTTCTATAGTTAAAGCTACTGAGTCTATAACATGTAACTAGTCCAAACGGCATGGGAAAAGAACAAAGCAACACGGGTTCTGTCAGACATAGGACATACTGCTTCTCATATGTCTGTGTGATGGAGTAGATGCGGTCATGTTGTTTAATTCAAAAGCAACTCCTGGAGCTGCAGTGAAATTGGCATATTTTCATAGATGTGCACAAGTTTTGCTGCTTGTTAGACTTCAGTAGTTCATCCTTCAGTCCTTATGAATCAGGTCGTTTTTTTTGAATGTGAAGTTTGAATCTTTTTTGCAGTAATTGCACTGATAGAGGTGTGGTCATTGTAAGATTATCTTAAGCTTTTAGAAAAGAATCCTGGTCTTAGCTTTTCAGTGGGAATGCATCAATGATGCAGTATGAACCACTGACTAAATTAAAGCTCCTTCAGCTTATCAGTTGTTGGATAACAGCCTTTAAGTGACAGTGAGAAACTGCTCTGGGTCCTGAGTGTTTGTGTTTCAGGGTGGGGTTTCAGTAGCATGGCCTCCTGTAGTATTTGTTAGTTTTAGAGTAAACGCTGTTTGGCATCGCATGATAACTTAAGTAGATCACGTTACTGTGGTTTTGTTTTTTGCAATTAGCTGATGTGAACATTAGCAGTTATGGTGTTTTCCTCTGAGGTGTTTTAAGCTTCAGATTTTGGTGCTTATTCCAGAAAAACAAAAAGCAGAGCAGTAATTTTGTAATGTTTGATGGTTTTGGGAGGAAAAAGAGATACTTCAGACTGTAGTTTTACTGCAGCCACATTATAGTCTTTGAATTGAATGTCAGCATGTTGGTTTTGCTCTGATTATATTCACACTGAAAGTTACAAGTCGAAAAGTTGAGCATGGCACTGAAATTGTCAATTTGTGTCTTGTGGTTTTAAGGGGATCTCACTGCTGTTCTTTTCTTTCTTGTGGGCTTCCAGTTCATTGGTTACACCTGCAAGTGCTTCCCATGAGGGTTGTCCTGGTTGTGTCATAACTACTAACATGTTTGGCAGTGCTGTTATTTGTTTAACTAGTACATGCCCATGCTACAGTATAGTTTGACCAGTTTGTGGTGTTGGTTGTAAAATTCAAATGATTGTAAAATGATGGTTATGACAAGTTAAATATGTGTTCATTGCTTGGTGGTTGCAAGGCAACATGATGGCGTTATACTGTATGATGCATGAGTGAAGTTTTGTGAATATAAATTAGATGTTACTGTTGTGAAACAAAAATGATTCAGTGCTTTTGTAAGGCATTTAAAAAAAGGTTATCTGAGCTTGTCGCTAGGTGATTGCAAGGCGATGTGATGACATCATCATAATAACTATTGATAAGCGCTGTCAGGGGCCTGAGATGTAGCTGTGTGCCAAGGCTGGTTGCTGAACTCCTGATCCTAATGTAGGAGGATTTGCGAGACAAAGAAATAAATACACAGATTTTGTAAGTTATAGAACATGAGTGAGTTCCTCTAAAAAGCAGATCATATAGCTGCATAAATTATTGCTGAAAATAGCATGAAATGCCATTGCTGTGGGGATGTTAAATTGTCTTTCAGAAATGTCTTAAGAGTTGAGCTTAACATAATCCTGGCCCTGACTTGCTTTTTTACTTTACATTACTTTACAAGAGGAGATCCAGAGCGTGTGCACCTGTTTGTAAAGCTGCTCATGTTAAATTTATTCTCACAAAAGCAACTCAACTAATATTTTGATATGGTGTTGTTATTGTGTCAGGCAATGCCCGCTAAACTGTAGTCATGCACTGTATGTAGCCTTAATATGAATGTTAAGTTGTCTGTTGTCAAGATAAGGGAACTAGACTGGAGCTACAAGTGGCTTCCTGGTGTTTAATAGCCATCTGTAGAGGTGCTGGTTTAGTTTGCTGGACAAAGTCCAAGCTGTGAAGTGTGCTCATTCCACCAAGGCCCCTAAGCTGCTTACTTACCTCTCCTTACCCTCCAACAAAAACAACCAGGCAACACATTATTGTCAACTCTAAAGTGCAACAAGTAATATTTTGTAATATGTTTAGAGTGATTCTTTAGTTATGTCTATGTAAATTTAACCCAAAATTATAAGTTTTAATGACCAACAATTCTGTTTATAGGTTTTTGTGGTTCTTCTTCCTATGTCGTCTTAATGTCCAACATATACCCTGTAAACACATATCCACACACCTTTTTTGCATTTTGTTTCTTTGTTTATCTCATATAGTAGTATAATGTCTTGTGAAATTTGGTAATATCAGAAAACATTTCCTTGTCTTGGTAATTTGTTATTTGTTCGAATACCATAAGGACAGAACAATGCAGTTCTTTGTCTGCTCTTTAACTGAAAAGGTTCCAGAGGCTTTATTCCATCTTAAAACCACCTCCACGTGAAACTTCTGCTGTTGTGTGGGGTTAAAAGCCTTGTGAAAAGTTGGTGTTGTGGACAAAGGTAGTATATATATTGTACATAGAGGAAAAGTGGAGAATGCTGCAGAGCTGAGTGGATTTATACTTTATTATAGTCTTTGACATTTACTGAAAAGTCACAACTATACATCATAAAACCCAATCTGACCCCATTTTGTAACTCTGAAAAATTACGCTGCGGTTTGGTGATATCTAGTGTGTGCACCAGGTGCTTTTATTGTGCACACACAAGCTTATTTTATTGTGGTCATAGAAACATACAATAATATATATTTTCTTCTTCTTTGTGTGTTACAGATTGGACCTAGTCTTCTTCTTCTTTTATGTTTTTTTTGAATCATCATAATGATAGTAAAGGAGCTACATTTCAAATATACACCTGAGCTTTCTCACTTGTGATGGAAAGGTACCCTTAACTCAAGAGGCGACGTATATCCTGGATGCTGTGACATACAGGACATGGTCAGTCCAACATGGAGAAAAAGAAAATGTGCCCCCGCCTTCTCGACTACTTGGTAGTGGTTGGAGCAAGGTAAGCCCTTAGGCAGACATGGCACCCACTACCCTTTAACCTTAGTACTTTTTTCTTTAGTGTCTTGACATATAATAGGCATACAAAGTAGACCTCTTGGTTTTTATATCATCTTCTATTTTTACCCTGTTGAAAATTATCAGCACTTTTGAATGCACCCTTGCAGTGTTTGAAGGTTTTTGGAAAACTGCAACCTTGAAATCTGATAATTTCACAGCTTATGTTTTTGCTTTGGTGTTTATACAACAGCTCAACCCTTATGAAAAATGAAGAAAAGTAGTATATTGTTTCAAGCATAGTGACTTAGCCAAAAAAAGTATTGACATAACACAGTGAAATCAGAGGGGACTCTCAGTCACTGTGTCTGTTTATTTGAGCGGTTGGTGATTTAAGTGTTTAACAACAATTTCAGAGTTTTTATTGGATATTCCATCCAAGTATGTTGCCTCATACTTCCTCTGCACAGATTTCCAAACAGTTCAAACACTTCAGTTTGAAATGCTAAATTGGTTACACATTTGCTTCTGTAACCACAGAAATACTATTGAGGCTTTGTTCAGTGTCTTTGTTTGAACTCTGTGGTTTCCATTTCTTCCTTTATGAAATTTGTCTTTCCTTTTATGTCTTTCATATTAAAGGGAACCTGTTACACCTCAGATACTCTGCTAGATTAGCTTTGGTTATTTCACAATTTAAAAATAATCTTAATGTATCTTGTAGTGGGCGTTGGTGCAGCCCCTCAGTTCATCCACTGTCTGAAACAAGCTGTTTTAGCATATTTCCCCTTAAGCCAGCTTTATTCGAATTGGCTGTCGTTTAAAAAAAAAAAAGAAAAGAAAAGAAAAAAGGTCTGAACAGAAAGTAGGTGACGGTGAGAGCACAGAAGTCGATGTCTTTTACATTCTTTTCTCATATTTGCTGTCGCTCACATTTGACACATAAATACACTAATGTCTTGATTTGATATTTTGATCATGTAATGGATTTTAGGCTCCCCACTTAACATGTGATGGGAACTCAGTTGCAGTTGCATCAGGAATTAGTTGTAATGTGCTCAAAGAACACATTAAGCAATAATTCTGGGCACTGCTAACAAATGTTTGCCATTTAACCTCTAGGCAACCTACTAGTGACAGTGTGGCCCAGACCCCTCAGCTTCTCCGACGCTACCCACTAGAGGACCACCAAGACTTTCCGCTCCCACCAGACGTGGTTTTCTTCTGCCAACCGGAGGGCTGCCTGAGTATACGCCAGCGCAGGGTCAGCCTTCGTGATGACTCCTCTTTTGTTTTCACCCTGACTGACAAGGACTCAGGAATTACTCGCTACGGAATCTGCGTCAACTTCTACCGCTCCTTTCAGCGAGGACATCATCGTACTCGAGGAGAGAAGAGCAGTCACGCTGAGACAGCAGAACAGGCAACAGAGACCACAAGCGAAGGGTCTGATAGTGGTGGGGGTGGAGTTCCACACCGTGTGGTTTCTCCACCCAAGAATGCAGAGTCAGTACCTCCGCCTGCTTCTGGAGAAGAGGGTGGACAGCAAGGTGCTGAGCAAAATGCCGGCAAGTCCCCACAGCACAAACGGAGTGCTGCTAAGGTGGCAGCCAGGAACCGCAACAGCACACTGACCTCTCTGTGCATACTCAGCCATTACCCCTTCTTCTCCACCTTTAGGGAATGCTTATATATTCTCAAGAGGTTAGTGGACTGCTGCAGTCAAAGGCTAACGCAACGGGCGGGGCTTCCTCGTGCCACCCAGAGGTGAGGTTTCAGATTTCATGCACTAACACAAACAGGTTTTATAGTCTTAATCTTTCTTTAAAAGCTTTGTTAGCCAAATAAATAGCACACAGATTATTTTGAAGGTGGTCCTTGCCAAGAACCCATCCTGTCAAAAGAAGTTGTGTAGTATAGAAACACCAGAATCCACTTGATGATTGCTGTGTAATTGCTAAGCACATGAAAACATTAAACACCCACTAAACACTTATTTTTGTATGACCATTCTCGTTGTGACAGCCTTAAGGGCAAATACCAAGTTAGATGACAAGATCTCATAAGCAGAGACCAGAGTGGATTCATTTTAAAGGCTTTTAGCACCCATATTAATCAGTACATTGTTTATTGACTGTAACATTTTGTTGACTGTAACATACTTCAGTCTCCAGAGACAGCAGTTGGCAGATGATACATCTGTTCATGCCCACCTGTAATTTATGTAAAAAGAGCAATTAGCGCTCTTCTAAAGCACAGTTTCAGTTGAATTCAACTCACTTGAATTTCTTGTGCAAATTTTTAAATAATGTCTGTGCATTTGATGCACATTAATAACCATTCACACGGCTTATTATTTCACATTCAATTGTAAAGGCTAGAAAGGTTGGAGAAAACCTGTTTTGTCAGTGTTCCTGCTGATGTTTTCTGCACTGCCCACTCCTTTGTTTCTACTCCCATCTGCTTCTTCCGTTGTCCACCTGTTAGCTGTATGTTTGTGTTTCACAATTAATACAGGAGCCTTTGTCTGTGGTGCCGCGCAGTTTTGCAGGCCATCTGTAGCGTGTGTCTTGTTCTCACAGTATGCTTTATGCTTTCAAGCTCCACCTCAATGATAAATAATGCCAAACAAAATATCCACAGTGCATTTAAATCAACTTTGTTTTGAGTGGTTTGTTTTACATTAAATGTAATTTCAGGAAGAATAACAATTGTTACATAATTCTAGTGAATCATTTTGTGTGTACACCCAAGCTTGACAGATAGTGGATTCTTGGGGTCTCTGTTTTCACAAACTACTAAGTAATTTAGTGTTAGGACACCACTTCACACTTCACCACCATCTGCTCAACTGTGACATGCACTCTTCCTCATGTCCTGCAGACAATGCTGAGAGGAAGGTAAACAATTGAGTTTGAGTGCACTACACTGAACAAATAATATGACACTGCCCAATTTGCTAAATTACTATAATAAACTGTAGAAAAAAAGTTTTCAGAGCAGCAAATATTTCACAAAGTCTATCTGTTCTATAAAAAGGTGAAAAAAGGGCTGTACAGACTTGTTCATGTTTTTTTGCTTCCCACAGTTAAATGAACATAATCAGGCAATATTGAACACCAAGTGAAAGCAAATGAAGTGACCCCTTGATCAGCTCTTGATCCCCTGGCTGCATGTGCCAACCACAGCTGTTCCCTACACTGTGTAGCTTGAAGTTTCCTGGACTAGTCAGGACAAGTAACACTGCATTTAAAGACAAATATGCAATAAAAATCAAGAACAAGAAGGTGAAGACCTTTTTCTCTATAGACAGATCATCAGCTGTTGTTTGGAAATACATGTCAACCAAGAACAATACATATACAAAGAGTGCTGTATAGTTGGGTCTGCAATAAACCTTGATCGATATATTGGCTGGCCACTATTATTGGCCATTGTTAGCAATTTGCTGATGTGGCAGTAGATAATTTTCATTTATTGGCCAATAAATGAAAATTTCAAAATGTAGTTTATTTTTTTCATGTATTGGAATTTTACACCAAATATTGTTATTGGTACCTGTTCTGTCCTAAATCCTGTTCTAGTCGGGTTCTAGTCTAGATAGCAAAGAAACACAACTAAGTTATTCAGCTGCCTGAAAACACCTTTAAATGGAGTGTAATTAATGAATGGACGCCAATAAGAACAATGCAGTGGTTGTTAACATGAATTGTCCATGATCAACTCAGACATCTATAAAAGTGATCCTGTTCAGTGTGTCAGCGTATCAGTCCTGCTCACAAACATGCACTGAGAGCACCAATGCAATCGCATTCCATTTGGCCAAAAAAAACACAAGTCAGTAACAAAAGCTTCAGGAGAAGGGTGAACATAGTGGAAACACAATTATTTTTCCAAAGTAGTGATATCGGGGAAATGTAGAGTGATCTCACAGCTCACAAGATATTTTGATTATCAGTAATACAGAACAGGGTAAAAGGGAAAACAGTGCCTTGTTGATTTAATTTGTGTTAAGTTTTGATACAGGTTTTTAATTTATATTTATTGGCTTTTCTTCAAAGGTGTGGAATTTAGGCCGATATGGAGGACCAGTTTCATTTTGATGCAGACTTTAGTAGATTAGCATGAATGTTGCACATAGATGTGAAAGCAGTGTTATGTTTAAATGACTGCAATAAAAAGATTTTTGTCACTAAAATTAATGAATAATTGTCATCTCAATATTGATCAAAATAATTATGGGAATCATTTTGGCCACAATCATCCACGCCAAGGTGAAAATATAACCCAGAGAGTGAAAACAAAAAAGGCTCTCAATTGGATACCCCCAATATATCCAATAATATGATAAAAGGGGATTTATCGTTCTGTTCTGCCTATTAGACTTGACACAAATTGCTGATCATGTTTCGATTTTCTTAATTAAGCTTGAAGGCTAATTAATTCATATTTAATTTAAGCTGCAGAGTACTCACAGCTGTACCCTGTATTTGATGTGGTGCGTGATGTGGCAGTATTTTTCGGTACTCTTTGGGTTATTCTGTTGCCATGGGTGACTTAATAGATTGCAAATTTTGATTGACAAAGTGCTAATTAGGCTGTCACTTCACAAGAGCTTATTCATCGATTGATTGTTATTTATAGCTGTTAAACTAGCGCAGCTTTTCCCGTCTTCTCTAAAAGGCACTGTTGGAACGTCTAGCACCCAGTTAAGCTCATACCTTGGCATTTTTTTTCTTTGATAAAATACTGCCCTGCCTCCACTTATCAGTAATATAGAACTATGGTTTCTCTGACAAGCTCAAAAAGCCGAAGGCTGAACAGGCCTGAGAATCTCTCTTTTCCCTCTGACATGGTTGGTTGAAATGTGGTGTTGCAGTGACAAAGAAGAAGTAGAGTCATCACATAATGACTGCGAGCATTTTCTGCTATGGCGGCTCTGACAGATTGAGGTCTCTGCCTGCCTGTGGGTAGCAGCTGCAGTTGGTGGGAGAGATCCAAACGGCTAGTGATTTACCTCCCTCACTCTTTGCCACACACACATACACATAAGTATGCACTTTAGAAAGGGTAGTAGCACTGCGTGCGTAGAGTAGTGGGTTTTCACATTACTATAGCGCCAACTACTTAAGAGCTTCTTGTGCATTTGTCTCATTTGCTCATCACATTAGGGATTTCACTGGTTATTTGTTCAGGTTTCTTTGTGGCTGTCTGCAGTAATAAAATGAACTGATGATTTCATCAAATCTATTTTTAACTTTAAAATGACCCTATATGTATTAGCGTTCTCTGCTTGTCACAAAAATTTGTTATGCTTTTCAGTAAGTATACACACTGTCACATAATATGTAGTTTTGAACAAAACTACGTTAAACATTGAGGGTATTATTTTTCCTTACTGCCCAAACAGATTGTTTTTCCTCCCCTGAAAAGTGAGATACCATCAGTTCATGCATTTTAATGTTTGTCTCAGTCTTTTTCTTGAATGTTGTGTCACAGCGCACGCTTAATTGAAAAATCTAAAAATCTTTAAATGTACGTTAATGTCCTTCCCAGGGACACCATGTGGCGGGTGTTTACCGGTGCGTTGTCGGTGGAAGAGAAAGGCAGCCAGCTGCTGGCTGACCTGCGGGAGATTGAATCCTGGGTGTACCGGTTGCTGCGTTCACCAGTGCCAGTGGCGGGTCAGAGACGTGTGGATGTGGAAGTGCTGCCCCATGAGCTCAAAAGGCCACTCACCTTTGCCCTACCTGACAACTCTCGCTTCTCCATGGTCGATTTCCCGCTGCACCTGCCCTTAGAGCTGTTGGGTGTGGATGCCTGTCTTCAGGTCCTCAGCTGTGTCCTGCTAGAGCACAAAGTAAGGACAGGCACAGGTGTCCTTCCTCTTGGGCCAGTCTCTTTATATTCTTTTGTATTTTGTGCGTATATATTAAAGGGCAAGAAGAAGGATGTGGATTTATTTTTCTTTTTTTCTTTTTTTTTTAAGCTGCGGTCAAATTACCCTTGGGATTTTATTAAAGATCATGCCGATTTTAGAAGTGAAAGGTACAAGCAAGGCTATATTTAGTCTGATTGTTCAGTGGTTTCCTCTGGAGTGCAGCTGCATGTCTACGAGTTTTGTCTTTTTTGTTTTTTCTTTCCCAAAGACCTTGTTAGAAATGTCCTGAAATGTCCACATTTTCTGTTGTTAGCTCACTGTGTGGACAGAGCACAGTGGGTAAAAAAAAGAGTGTTAATAGTTTATGATAGAGAGGAAAGACTGACATCTTGGATTTTGAACGCTAGAGTCATTAGTGTAAATGTAATAGGATTCTTTGTTTAATTGATTTTGATGTAGTGTTACTCTGTGTATACGCTGACACTGATATATGGGCTCATTTGCAACCAATTCAAACCTACGCTTCTCAGATTGAGTCATACTGCTTAAAGACCATTATGTTGGATAAATGCTGGTCTTTTTTCTCTACTTTTCTGTCACCCCGTGTCTAGCAGATATGGGGTTCTTAAGGTATTCTATTTGATATGTATTCTGCCACTAAGAGATTTCTTTCTGCTCTTGCTGAGATTTTATTGCTGTTTAAAAAAAAAAAAAAAAAAAAATTAATTAATTAATTAAAAAAAAAAAAAAAAAAAAAATATATATATATATATATATATATATATATATATATAAAACAAAATGAGTTTTTATGGCTTTAAATTATGAACAAACAATGGAATATGGCTTCAAAATCAGAGTCAAATCATACATCAAAAACAGTCAAATGGTGGAAACGTATCAGGGTGGTGAGAACCAACTAAATACAAAATTTGTTACATTGTAACGCTCACTTTATTAATTTTCTGCATGTTGTGTTTTTTTGTTTTGTTTTTGTTTTTTTCCCAGGTCATTCTTCAGTCCCGAGATTATAATGCTTTGTCTATGAGCGTCATGGCCTTTGTGGCCATGATTTACCCACTGGAGTACATGTTCCCAGTCATTCCCTTACTGCCAACATGTATGGCCTCTGCTGAACAGGTGAAACTTAGTGTTTGTAACAGATACATGTTAAATAAATAAGTCATTTCTCTGTATATGTGTACATTAAAAAAAAAAAAGAAAAAAAAAAGGTGTCTTTTCATTTCATAACAGTTTTGCCTAAATGAACATTTTTCTTCCTTTGGCAGCTCCTTCTTGCTCCTACTCCCTACATTATAGGTGTACCAGCCAGCTTCTTCCTCTACAAATCTGACTTCAAAATGCCAGACGATATTTGGCTTGTTGACCTTGACAGCAGCAAGGTCTGTATAACAAGAGCTCCTTCTCATCTTGGATTTTCTATTTTATTATATTGTGGTTCATTTACCTAATATTTATTGACTCTTAAAAAATTTAATTTTGTTTTTAAAATGCTCAAATACATAGCAAAAATTAAGACTGCTATGTTTGCCTTCAGGTTATAGCACCTACCAATGCAGAGCTTCTACCACCTCTTCCAGAGCCTGAAGCAGGCGAGCTTAAGAAACATCTAAAACAGGTAATGTATGCGATTTGTTTTGATTCCTCTTAAATTTTTATGACTATAAATTTGTCTGATTCTGCTCAACTGTGGCAGCCATATATTTGCCCCAAATACAGTGAGACTCCTAGCATACACATGAGCATTTCACAGAGAAATTTCTGGAACCCGGGTACTTCTCTGGACCGTTAAAGTTTAATCCCATGATTGCTAGTTAATCCCATTGAATGTAAAACTTGTCTTTCAGCAATGTGAAGAGTAGGGGCTTCCTTCTTCATCAAAGTTGTATGTACTGTAGATGAGTGTGGGGGCATTTGAAACTGGTTTTGTAGTGCACTAACATCAACAAATTTTTCTTTTTCCCTCTGTTTTCTGTGCATGCTCTAGCTTTTGGAGGTAAAATCAGATGCTAGGTCGCTGCTACCCAACATAAATACTTAGTATTACTGGTAGCAACTAACTTGGCCTCTAACCTGATTATGTAACATCAGAATCTGGTTCTGATTCATGGAAATACAGCACAGTTCACAAAATCCGCTCACGTTTTTAATGTAATTAAATTTATTTATTTAAAATAATTGAAAATATTTAAGCTACCAATATGTGTTTACTTAGTGTGCTCATTAGCCAGGAAATGTTTGCTATGGCTAATTCTTAGATGGCATTAGCTGCTGATATTCAGAATACCATCCATCCTTCTTTTCTAATTTATGTTTTTACATTTTGACTTTACTTTTTATCTCTCCTAGTTGAACAGCTGCACTATTAATATTCCAAAAGATATTTATTTGCAAAAGATACTGACTACCTATTATTCACTTTGTAATCATATGTTTAATATGAGGTATGAACAGCAATAGTTGTTTTGCAGGCAATATCAGATCATAATCATTAAAGTCATTGAAAATGTAACCAAAACTAATCATAATAATGATAATAATAATAATATTTGTGCAAAAATAACCTTTTTTTAATTTAAATTAATAAATTTGAGAGTCTGTAGGCAATCTGCAGTCTGTAATCTGATGTTGATATTTCATTTTAAATATGATGGTGTTCATCAGAACTGTTGTGTCACCCTTGCATTCATGAAGCAAACACAGACCACAGCTTTTTCAAAGATCCAGTTAAAATCTTTGCACACTCATTTAGTTCATTCTACCTTGAATCAGAGCCAGTCTGTTAGCTGTGTGTGGTTAGCATCCCTTTCCCTGTGTGCGGGCGTGTGACCGAACTGCTTGTGTGTACTTGTAGGAGTGCAAGGCTCAGTATAGCTGTTGTATATCTGGAAACAAGTTCACAGTGTTAATATGAGCAGTGGAGAAAATGTCACTGAATATGGTTGGAGTGATTATCTGAAGACTTTGATGCCATAGCAGAGTGCTACTGATGCTATAGTCTCTGAAAATACTTGCACTTGACCGTTGAATTACTGAGATAAACTGGTTATAACAGCCAATAATTTTTTTTGTGTACTTTTGCAAGGCTGGTTGTATTATTACAACTTACCTGACTTTTCTTAAGGACTAGAAGTTTATATACTGCTTACATTTTGCTACAGGTGCTTTATCGTGCAAGTATTTTATTTATTTGTGAAAAGATCTGCAGTTTTCTGTGTGTCATTACCACTCCATTGTAACCACTGGTTTGTCCCAGCTGGTCACCATGGATGTCCTTCATGTATCTTGTAGTGGCTGGATTTTGTAGGTGAACTCTATTATTTGGTCATGTTATTGTTTTTCCTCTGTTTTTTTTTTTTTTTTTCTGTTTGTCTTTCACATCAAACATAAAAGCATTTCCATTATTCATCTTTCTCTGTCTCTCTTGCTCTGACTTTGTCACATGTCACTGTCACTCAGTCTTACTCTCCAGGCTGTTCATCACTTTTTCAAAACGGGCACAAATGAATATTTTCTTATCTCCTTTCTTCAGTAAAAAGTAGAATTGAAAATGGAAATGATAAAAGAGCAAAGCCCGTCTGTTGTTGCACAAAAAAATCAAGAGGAACCTTTTCCCTCGTGATCTTAGATCTGTTTAAATTACAAATATTTTTATTTCCTGTGATCAAAAAAAATCTAATAAATAGGGAACTGCTGTTGAAAGGAGACAAAGAAAAGAAAAGGGAAAGGGCTATGGTGGTGACCCTTCCGTCATGTGCTGTTCCAGTGTCAGTCACAAAGTTGTCATCCCAGGCCTTCATGTGATTCTCCTCGCATCTCTCTTATCCCCTTCCTAGTGTCTGGTTAGGTTGACCGTGATCACCCAAAAGCAGATCTTCTCCTCTGAGAATAAGGTTACTTATTTCTCCTCCTGTGGAATGTGTCATGCCCCCTGCACGGATATCTTCTCTGTCTCACATTATTTTGCTTGTCACTTCTACTTGTTTCCTATTTTCAAGACCAAAAATGCATAACAGCGTCACAGAATGTTGCAAACCAGTGTTTTGATACACTGCTTAGCTCTGGCTTGAGCATGACTGAATGTGCGTGCATCTAATCTTGGCATCAGTGAGTATTCTCGTAATGAAAACAAGATCCTGTGTGATGAAGCTGATCACTTTGACAAAGTTAACATTCATCCAGACGCAGCAACTAAATGTTCCATTATGCTAAGCTAAACATTGACTCTTGAGTCTGCAGCAGTCCCCTCAAAGCAAACTTACTCCCTCCTCTGCTCCTCTTACTCCAAAGTGACACACCCACTGCAGGCATCAACATATGGAAACCTCATCCTTTAGCTGCTTTAAGTAATGTAATGGGGTGGGACTCTGGTATATAATCTAATATTAGCACAGTACTAAGCAGCAGAATTGCTACCTATAAGAGCCATTGGCTCTCCAATCAAATCCCCTTTTGTTTCAATTCTGCCTTCCAGTCTGTCCAATTTAAGTAAAGAAATTTATATTCCAACTAAATGTTGATGCCAAATGTGGGTGTGGTCTATCACAATGCAGTGTTTTTGTATTCAGAGCCACTGCTGTGTTTGTAATTAATGTCACCGGTACCTGTTCTAGGCTTTGACCAGCATGAGTTTGAACACCCAACCAATTCTCAACCTGGAGAAGTTTCAGGAAGGTCAGGAGATGCCCCTGCTCCCACCTGGACGAGATAAAGCTTCGCCGTCATCCACCGAATTCAACCCTCTAATTTATGGCAATGATGTCGATTCTGTGGATGTAGCTACCAGGCAAGCATTGAACTGTCAGGGTTTATCAGCATCTGTCTGAGCTTCCGTTAACACGGAAGTCACACTGATCTTAATAAATAAAATGAAATAAAAAATTTAATTAAAACTTCTTTGTCTTGCAGGGTTGCCATGGTACGGTTTTTCAACTCTCCAAATGTTCTTCAGGGGTTCCAGATGCACACTCGCACTTTGCGCCTCTTCCCGCGGCCAGTGGTTGCTTTTCAGTCGACGTCTTTTCTTGCATCTCGGCCAAGACGCTCTACCTTTGCAGACAAGCTTTCTCACACCCAGGCCGTAGAGTTCTATGGAGAGTGGGCTCTCAATCCCACAAACCTTGCCTTTCAGAGAATCCATAACAGTAAGACTCATTAAAGATCATAATAGGTTGTCTTTTATGTGAGTATGCATTACAGAATTTGTGTTGAACTCGGTTGAATATCTCTCTTTAGATGTGTTTGACCCCTCCTTAATTGGAGACAAGCCCAAGTGGTATGCACATCAGCTGCAGCCAGTGGTCTACAGAGTATATGATGGAAGCTCCCAACTAGTTGAGGCTATGGCTGGCCCGCTGGAGGATGAAGGCAATGAGTCTGACCCCACAGACAGGTAGGATTAAACCAAGGTCTTTCTGTTTAATCCAGTTCAGTCTGCTATCTGGGTTTTTGTTTAATTCTGCCATATACTAGAATATTTTCACTTTGATTGCTGTCGGTTGTGATAAATTCAATTTGTTGCAGCGGCAGTGACAGTGAGGCTTACGACGACTCCAGCTCATCCTATTCCTCACTTGGAGACCTAGTGAGTGAGATGATTCAAGGTGACATCCAGGGAGACACACCAAGTATGTGGTTATCTTGCCCAATGATCCACTTTGACCACATTCATAGCATTTCCTCTGTTGTAATATTTAACTTTATTGTCTCAGGCTTGGACCCGCCTACCCATGCAGCACTGGGAGATGCTAGTGAGGTTGAGTTTCAAGACTACCATGACTTCAGGGAAGGGCATGGCCCTGAAGGCCCACCCAGTGGGGACGGACCTGCTGAGCCTTCTGATGGACAGCCTCTTCGCTCAAGCTCTAGCACAACTGCAAGCTCAAGCCCCAGCACAATCATCCAGGGGGTCAACCATGTATGTGATCTTTCTAATTCATTTCAAGATTAAATAGACTTGTGTAAACTGGTCCTCTTTAACCTTCTGTTCTTTATTTTTGGATGAACTAAATCTCCTTTTGTTTATGATAAGCGTGTACGAACCGTCTTTATCTGTTGAGTGTGCATCTTTTTCAGCATGATAGTTGTGCACATTGAGGAACATTTACAGAATTCCCTTCATATGTGTTTTCATGTTTTTTTAGGAGCAAGGGGAAGTACCTGAAATTGAGGCATCAGCAAGTGCTGCTTTACAGAACCCCGTGCCGGGATTGGCCAATCAGCCGTTCCTCAGACCTGCAGCTGATGCTGGTCTGGTGGAGCATGCCAACAAAAAGCAAGAGTATGACAACCCATACTTTGAGCCTCAGTATGGCTTCCCCTCAGAGGATGACCCTGATGCAGAAGAGCAAGTGGAATCATACACCCCTCGATTCAACCAGAACCTCAATGGCAACAAGTGTGTTAAGCTTGTTCATCGCTTGAATGAATGCATTATCTTCATTCAAATGGGCTCTCTGACCATGCAATGATCTCTTTCCAAACCTAGCATGTCAGAATACTCTCTTCATTCATGGTCTTGAATCTTTGGTGGTGTTATGTTATACAGTGTGAATGCTGGAGGGTTACCAGTGGTGTATGCATATTTTCCCGTGTCAAGGATGCACTGTAATGTCTTTTCACCATTTTATTTCCTTAGGGCACAGCGTCCTTTACGCCCCAGTAGCCTGAGGCTCCCAGGAGAGTCCGATGGGGAGGGAGACTCACGTAACAGTTCACCAAACTCCACCATTTCCAACAACAGCAACGATGGATTTGGAGGACTCATGTCCTTCGCCAGTAAGAACATTTAAATATTATTGTATTGTCGGCTAACCTGAGGCAATGTAATGTGATTGATCTGAATATGGAGAAAAAGCAACTGTATGCTAAGATGAAGAACATGTTGCCAGCAGTGCCAGAAAGACCAGAAAAGGTTGATGAGATGAGTTACATTAGAAGATTTGTTTCTATATGAAATCTGTTATTATGTGACATACTTTATTTACATATTTGCTTTTGGTTTTACTTTTTAAGTTCAAGTTTCCTTGTTTTACCAAAGGCTTGTTTTGAGAGTAAACATGTTTTACCAAACTTAATGATAAGAATCAGCGATGTCTCAGAATTAAATCATTACATTTCAAGGACATTTTTGATGTTTATGTCAATATAGGGGAAAAAAAACTTCTATTAGCGGCAGCATCATAGTGCAATAATAGTGACAGCATTATATACAGCAGAAGTCAAATGTAAGCACAAAAGTAGCGTTTGCACCATTTTCCCTGGACCTAAAATAAAACCGCTTATCCATCACAACCAACACACTGCTTGTGTTGTTGTTGTTGTTGTGCTCAGTAGGGAATGTAAACATATGGTGTCGCTGTAGTATTGATATTGAGATATGGCATTTATATATGTCATAAAAAGTTATACCAACATTTTGAAGAAGGTAGGGTATGTCACAGCTTTTGCTATTACATCATCATTTCATCTTGTTTTTAAGCCTCCATAGCATTTCACAGTCAAAGACAGTATATTTAATGCGTGTACTGTATATGCATATGATATGGGTCTGGATAAACACAGATATAAACTGGAGCCTAACATGTTGGAGGAGGAATTCAAACACAAAGCAGTATTTGATTTTTCTCATCACTCCTTTTACAGGCAATCTCTACAAGAACCACGGCACAAGTTTCAGCTTGTCCAATCTTGCCCTTCCTAATAAGGCAGCAAGGGAGAAATCAACACCGTTCCCCAGTCTAAAAGGTAGGTGGCTAATGTGAACACTTACAGTTGTTCAGTATACTTATCTGTTCAGTGTGGTTTCAGCAGTGATTTAAAAAAAATTATAATATATTTTGTGGGGATATGAAAAAACATAAAAAATAGGAATCATGGGAAAAATAATGATTTTGATACATTTTTTGTTCATCACTGGCTTCATTTACTCAATTATACAACTTTGGATTCTTTAAATTACATGCTATTCTAATTCAATTTTAAGTTTTTTTTTTTTATATTATTGACTGATTAATTTACTTTCCTTCTCTGCCTTTCTTTTCTTTTTCTAATTCGTTTTGGGGTAAAAAGAATATTTTAATTTTGATATTGAGGAGGAAGTGGAGCAAGCAGGTTTGTAGAATTGCTTTTTTTGTAGCCTGACTTTCCTCCTTTTGGATTGGCAAACATATATGGCACTATTTAAAGGAGAATATTGAGGATATATGAAATAAATAAACTTCTCTCGAGTTGGAAAATCCACTCAGAAACAGAGTTCACATTATTTTCATGGTCTTGTGCAGGTTGTTTTTGCAGAGATGCGCAAATTCAAATTCTATAATGAATTCTGTTTAGGCTGGATTTTCACTTTAGCTGAGAGAAAAACAAAACAAAATAATAAAAAACAAAACAGGTAAAGCATGATAAACTCACTCAATAGCTCCACACCATGTGGAATAGCTGCCATAGAAAATGTTCTGTTCCTTTGATTTTGATGTGTTTTGTCTTTGTCCAGATTCCCCTGAAAGCCCGGGTATGTTATGTCTGGTGTGATAGTTTGTAACCTCTTGAATAGGCATTTCTTTAACCTTGAAGTGACCTGTGTTTATCTTTATACCTCTTTTTCTTAGTATAGGACTAAGACACACCTATAACACCACAGATCTAAACCCCTACCTTCCCCTTTGTTTCTTTGCCATCCCTCTTTGTGTGCCTGTTGGGAGTCTTCTTGATGCACTGTGACGCACACATTTACAGTCAAAAGATTTTTGACTATAATCTGTTATTGGTGTGGCATCTGCTCATCCTTACCGCTAGAGGAAAAATGTCAAGTCCTTATATATAATGGAGTAACATTTAAGTCTTTGAATGATCTGTTTATCTCCCACTGGCCGCTTGTCTCTTAACCTATTGTGTTTGCTTGTTTGGTGGTGTTTTCTTTTTGATTTAATGAACTATTTAACAAATATGATTTTAGATTTGAGTATTTTACTGCTTTCTATTTTGTTTTGTTTTTAATTCTTGAAACAAGATAATCACTTAGTGGTAATTTCCTTCATGCACATGTTCAAAAAGAAGGGACTCAGTCCATTGCACTAGATTTGCACTGTCTATGTTGAACTGTTCAGCATTATTCATGTGGTTCAGGCTACTGATGTGTGCACAACAAAGTATGAGCAATACTCTGCTCTTACTTGGGTTGTAAATGTTGAACATGTTGCTGGCATTGTTCATTTTATCCAACATTTTCAGGGTCAACACCATCATCAGTACATACTGTGTATTTCTCTTTTCTGTCTACCCTTTTTTTTTTTTTTCTCTCTTTTCAAGATTTTTTTTTTTTCTATTGTTTGACACCATGTTGAGTGTGCATGTGTGTTGTATTATGGGTTGATGTTCAGACTGGTTGTGTCTGGGCCGGTGTCCCTCTCTCTGTCCACCTTTTCGCGGCACTAATTCTGGGTTTTGTGTGCAGTATTTGGGCTAAATTCTCTAATGGAGATAATTACAGAGGCCGGCCCGGGGAGCGGAGAAGGTGGGTTCTGCCCTTTTATCGCGTGAGCTGCATGCTTCTCCAAGCCAGTCAATTACATCTCCCAGCATTCCTTGTGTCTCTCTCCATTTCAGTCACTGTGTTTGTCATTAAAGGTCCAGTGTTGTCTTATCGCACTGCCATTCATAGTGGCTGTTCTTTCTCAGACTAACTGTTCACTCCACAGTATGTTTAACCTCATCTATTTCACTAGCAATATCACAAAATTTTAAAACAAATGAGGATATTTTCAGCAATCAAAGGAAAATGAGAGCAATATGTTATAAAACTATTAAGCCCAGAGAAGCAAATGAAACACAAGACGGATAAAAGGATGTAAGAAATACATCACATCTGTAGGTTGTTTTATACCTCAGCTGCAGCGTGCTTCCTGAATAGGGCTACTGGACCTTTGACCATAGCTCTGGGAACAACAGTAGTATTATACAAGAGCACATTACAGGACTTGAGACTGTTGCATGCTGAAGCAAATGTCCATAGTCACATTAGTCTCCTACCTCATATATGGGTCAGTTTTAGGGGCTACATTCTCAAATAGCTCTGCTTTGTAAGCAGCGACGTAGAGGAAACATTGTTTTTTGCCATGCTGGTGGCCTGGGACAATTTCTTAATTTTTTAAATTGATCTGGTGGTTTCTGTTACTACATTGGGCCAAGGTATAGTCAGCCTGGATGGAACTCGTTTCCAAATATTCTTTGTATCTATGTTGGGAGTGGGGGAGCCTGATGCTCTCTACTTGTCCCTCTCGGAAGTCGTCACAAGTGTTGGGCTTGGCAGCCTGAGTGGAAGGGGAAGAAAGTTTCATCTTCGTCCTCACTGCCATTAGATATGAAGAGCTCCTAGTTGTCTTTATCATCTTCCTCAAAATCCAATTGCATTAGGTCTACCTTTGGCACCTGTGAGCCACAGCTGGTGCCAGCATTTGGTATGGTTTCACCGGCTCCTTTCTTGTTTCCATCATCTGTTGGCATGCTGGCTGTGGGCAGGTAAAGCGGAATTTATTGTCCAGCAGGGTTAGCATGTTTGCAGTCCGCTGGCTGTTAAGGGATGGCCCGTCTGCCTATAGAGATCTTACATTGCCTACATTGCCTCTCATCAGCGGGAGGCCACTTTTGCCTCCCTCTGATGAGAGGCAATGTGCAAAGCATATGGTACAAATGGTCTGTGGCCACTCTGGTTTGTTCTGTTGTTGGTCTGACAAAGTACTGACAAAGAGGACAGCATGTATTAGCTGGCATACTAAACTGTACAAAGAAACCACCTTACTGCATAGCTAAATGGTGGGATGTTCCAGCCTACGGTAAAGACTCGTGCTCAGGGTGAGGTGAAGCAAAAAGGCAGTTGGTGCCTGGTGATGGAGAAGTTGGCTAAGCACACCTGCCTATGGATGGATAAGCTGGCTACCCTATAAAACATGTCGAAACAAGAAGAGGTGTTTGAATAATGACTGTGCAGTAGAGCTCTATGCAGGGTGTACTTTGCAGTCACCAGCCAATCAGGATATGTGTAATGAGAAAAGCTTCTCAGGAATAGACAGGGAGGTGTATCGCATGAGGAGACATTGAAACGAATGTTAGGAATGAGAACCCACTGATTCCTTTGATAATGGTGGGGCACCTGATCCACAAATAATCTCTTAACTATAAATCATATCTTAAAATTATGCCTGTTATATTTTTACAGATTTATTTCATTTTTATCATCATGAATCAGTCTTTCTGATTTATTGACAGAATTTGTTATTTCACCTGGCTCAGTCAGTTCAAAAATCTGACCAATGATTGTACCCTAAACTGCTTTTACAGTTGTATGTTATTATTTCCAGGCTTCAGACTGGTATGCAGATTGATCTCACTTCCAGTTTTTAGTTTTTTTGTTGTTTTTTTTACTCAGGCCTTCCAAGCATTTGACCCCTGTTTTCTAGCTTCTGTAAGAAGCCACAAACAAAGAATTATGAAAGCTTCTCTGTCCGGAGACTCAACTGAGTTTCCTGTGGTTTGTTACCAACAAGCTTCTTTTCATTTGGCCTCAGACTTATCTGTTCATATTCACAGTGGACAGAGTCCATACACAGTCTCCACCCTCTTCCTACAGCAACATTCATCATACTCGAAAATTGCCCGTGTGTTTCAAGTGCTGCTTCAGTTGCCATCCCTTTCACAATAAATCATAAGGAAAACCGAAAGAACGGCTATGAGTTATTGGTTTTCAGACTAAAGCATGCTGAAAAATTCTTCTTGTGCAGTCGCAGCATTGAACTCCAATAAAACTTCAACAACAGAAATAAACAATAGATCCCCACTGCCATATAAAAGTGGAAGTAAACCAGCTTGTGATGAAAGAAAAAAGAAAGATTTCCATCCCCTTCTTTTAGGGGGATGCTCCTCACCCAGCCCAGTCTTAAAAACTGCTGAAGCTTGATGCGCTCCAGTGTGTTATGTTTGTATGTGTGGTTATAATGGACAGCATCCTTTCATATTGTTGGTTATTGCTGCCACAGCATGACTGGCCATTTTAGTTGCAGATGAGTCAAAGCAGAGTTTCTGTGTCTGAACCAGCATGCTCTGTCAGCAAATGAAAGGAACCTTTGACCAATTTTAGAACTGGGCCACCAGACTGAACACAATGTCAGGCTTCCTCCACTTATGCCTATTTTTGTTATTTCTGTGTTACATTTATAGTGAAATAGCTCCATTTAATGCTTTTTCTGTCAGTGTTGTTGAGAATGCATCTGTTGTGTTTGAATAATTTTTACTGGAATTGTTAACTGACATAACCAAACAGGTGTGTCGCACATTAGTATTTAGCATAAACACCGGCACATACAGGGTGAGTTGTAGAAGGAACGGGTTCTATTAGGAAAGGCTGTTTGAAATGTGTAGTTTGAGTCAACACGGTGTAGCTGGAATAGAAAAACAATAATAAAATATCAGATCAGTGGAAGTTATTTTGTCTGAAATGGCTGAATGTGTAACAGCGTTTAGATTTCTTAAACGTAGCACACACAGTTAGGTAAAGGTTTAAAAAATGGTTTGGAAATTGCAATACTTGGACTTGAATCATTTTATAGTACAATGATAAAATGATTGCCACAGCCCCAACATCTACTGCATTGTGGTATCCATCCACTCACGTCTTTATTTTCCTTCATGCATGTTATCACTGATGTAGCTTTGCTACACACTGTCCTCCCACTGACCTCAAATCACTATTCTGCTAATGTGTGATGCCACCACCAAGAGCACCATTAGGACTCCTGTGTGTGTTTGTGTGTAGAGAGCAAGAGAAGAAGAGTGTCTGCACCATGTCCCTGTTTGATTTGTCCTTCACTTCTCCTGTTGTAATAATAGACTCTAGCAACGCCAGTAATTTGTGTGTTCAGCAGTAGATAACCTTCAGTGTTTGTCCTCTTCACAAAGTGATGTAAACTGCTTTCTTTCCTATCTGATGTTGAATCTTATAAAAATCTGATTTGAAAGCTGTTTTATTTTTTTTATTTTTTTTTCCCCCGGATTACAATTCCTGTTTAGCAAGTGCCTTTGTGTGAGTCTAATCCAGTGCTCCTCTGTGTAGCGAGCTTGTAGTTTGTAGTTTATGTGTGTTATTATTTTGTGATGTTTTAGAAACATAATTGTCATGGTTGTTCTTCCAGGCGCACGCGCACCTCGAGCACTTGTTGACCAGAAGTCTTCAGTGATCAAACACAGTCCGACTGTGAAAAGAGAATCGCCCTCTCCTCAGGGCCGGGTAAACAACACGAGGTAGTAAACGATTTTAGATTAAAGCGTAGATTTGCAAGTGTTTCTTAATTCTTTTGTATTTGTTAAGCTAAAGGCTACAGATTGGATGCATTTTAATTGTTGTGTAATTGCTGTGTTTAGTGTGACTGAACCTGTGTTATGTCCATTCAGTGAGAACCAGCAGTTCCTTAAGGAAGTAGTGCAGAGTGTTCTGGATGGTCAGGGAGTGGGCTGGCTCAATATGAAAAAGGTGCGCCGCCTGTTGGAGAACGAGCAGCTTCGTGTGTTTGTGCTGAGTAAGCTGAACAGAGCCGTCCAGTCGGAGGAAGACGCCAGGCAGGAGATCATTCGGGATGTGGTGAGATCTTTGTTCTTATTCATTACTCCATGACAGCGCTTGCCTGTACCAGGAGTATTTTTAAACCTGGGCTATATTTTCCCATTTTGTTTGGTCTAAATGATTAATCTGGACTTAGACATTTGGAATTGGTCCAGTATTGAGCCAGAACAATATAGAAGGAAGTTCTGAAACAGTATTCTAAGGCTCTGCTGTGTTTGATGTCAACCTGCCAGGCTTTTGCATATACAGATGCAACAAAATAAGCTAACCACAGTTCCACCACTCTGCAGCATGTTAAAGCACTTATCTGGTAAAAGTGCTTGGCTGTAGGATTTCTTCTCCTTTTTCACTAGCGGTCGTTATTTCGTTTGAAACATAATCGCTGCAAAAAGTGACAAAAGAATGGGGGGCTAGGACTCTAGCCCCCCATAATGTATACATACATTAATTTATAACATTATGGTATACTTTCTGCCCTCTCCACCCATCCCTGGTTGGTACTCTTTGAGTTTGAGTGATGGTCACACTGTTGGCTTCCTGCAGCTGCTTCCATCACACAAGATTTTCGAGAGCAACTTATCTGCATGTTTTTGTTGTGGATAAACACTTAGAAGAACAGTGAACTTTGGGAATATAACTATAAGTTATATTCTGTTATAGTTATATAACAGAATATAACTATTGGAATAATAATTCCATGAGATTATATATGATTATATATGAAGTGTTTCCTATCTGGGACTTGTTCAAGGTATTGTTTGCCTTTAATAACTGAGACTTGTTTAAGGTTTTGAAATGATAGCCTTTGACCATGGAAGCTTGTAGTGTTGTTTGTATTTTTCTATTCAGTTTTTCAGTAGAAACCATGTTACTGTGTTTTGTTTCCAGGAGGTGAACAGAAAGGTGTACAAAGGCATGTTGGACATCTTGAAGTGCACCGTTTCCAGTCTGGAGCACTCCTACACTAATGCAGGCCTCGGGGGAATGGCCAGTGTATTCAGCCTGCTGGAAATAGCACGTACACATTATCAAACCAAAGGTATGTCTCATGCGTTTAACACGGAAGAGTGGAAATGAGTGAGTTAGGGGATTTTTTTTTTTTTTACTTTTCTCAGCTTGTTTAAGATTCTTTGTGCTGAGGAGTGTAACGGCAGCGAGCCTGTGCTACTAACACTTGTCCGTCTTTGCACTGTTTATATTAAGCTTTGTGTTGCATGTTAGACTTCGAAGCACTAAAAGTGTGATTTTTTTCTTACTTTTAATCGATTCCCAGTTTAACCCTCCGCTTATTTTGTTTTTCTGTAATTTTGATGACCTCTGTTTTTGGCCCCTTAATTTCCGTAACTCGGTAGACCCAGAAAAGCGCAAGCGAAGCCCCACAGACAGTGCTGGCAGCCCAGGGAGTAAAGAGAGTCCTTCTGGTCGTATGGAGACTGCCAGACCTCAGGGCCTTCTGAATATTCCCCACCTGCAGCTGCCACACCACACAACGGGCAAAGGAGCCCACCATTTTGATACCCGGAGTCTGAATGAGGAGAACTTTATTGCCTCGATTGGTGTGTACACCACTCCAGCCCGGTTGCATGTGCACTGTAAAAATCCCCTCCCCCTACAAGCTCATCACCCTTAATACCAGTCTCCCTCCCCTCCTCCAGCCGTCTCAAAGAAAGATCCCCTCACTTGTCCCAGACTCAGATTCTTGCAGGGCAATAATATTCCACACATCTTGACTAAAAATAATCGCAAGAGTGGGCAGCCAAACTAAAAAAACAAAACAACAATAATAACAATAATGTTCTGCTTAAATGATTTTCAAAATTCAAATTCAGAATGAGGCCTTGGTTGCAGACATGATGAAAGCCTTGCAAAGTGTCTGGAATATATCCCTGTCTTTCAGCCTGGACTGCGTGTGCTTGTCTCCCTTCCCTTAAACATCTGTGCCCCTGTTTGCCTCCTTCCCAGAGTTCTGTCGTTAGCCTCTTGGCACCTTGAATGCATGTCATTGTTTTGGTCTTCCAATACGTAAATCTGCAGTAGTGGATGAGGGAAACCAGAGGTATGCGCATCAGTAGTCGAGACTGCCCTCACTGCAGGTTTTCTGCAAGGCGTGCTGTAGAAAATAGCAGCTCCCTTTGCTCTCAGCATGGAGGGTGGAAGAATCACTCCCCAGTAAACAGTCCCAGTAAGAATGCAAATGTCACCTAAGAAGCTTTTCTATTGGTCCAGATGGAAGTAACTGGAAAAATCTTTAATAATCTCTTCAGGATTTCAATTTCCAAAAGTTATTCTGGGTCTGTATACAGGGGACTTTCTCAGCTAAACCACCCTGACGCCTCTCCTACCCATACCCCCTTCTTTTCTTGTTAGAAGCTGCACCTTCAATTCTACAGAAAGCTGTGAGACTTGCATCCTGGCTTCTGCAACTGCTCCATTTCACATGCTGGCTAATCGGCCTCTCAACCTCATCCCATGCTCTTTTCCAAATCAACCATCTCTCTCTCTCTCTCTCTCTCTCTCCCCCACTCTCTTTCTATCTCCTGATCTCTCTCTCTTGCTGTCTTACTTGTGCTCTGGAGAGCCAGACAAATGCAATAAATGCAAATCAGTGGCCTGTAATTAGAGCAAAAGCTCATTCTGACGTCACTGTGTGGCTCTCCAGGACTTTGTGCCAGGAACTACGGGTGTGTTGTAATGTTCTCTTAGTAGCTGTTACACATGATGGATTCAATGTAAAAAAAAATAACAGTTCTTTTTCTATTTTTTAAAATGTTCCAGATGAAAGCAGAGCTACATGCAAACATTACAAAATACCTCCCGTCAATATTGACAGATTTTCAATGCTTACTTTGTTTTGCTTTTGATTTTAATGCTCATCCACCATACATGCCTTTTCAACCAGCTCTCTGACTCTCTCTCTGTCTTTCTCTCCTTGCTTGCAATGCATCTTGGGTAGAATTGTGGAGCAAGCACCAGGATAAGCAAAAAGCTATGGAAAAACAACAGAGTAAGAGACTTTTCACACACCAAAAAAAAACCCAACAAAAAAAGGATTAGGGTGTTCAGCTGCTGACCTTTTTTTCCTGCCGCCTTCTGTCTACCTTTTCAAACTTACCAGGATCTTTTATACATGAATAAATAAAAAAGAAATGAAGGAGAATAACCCAAGAAATATAGTCACACAGGTCTTGATTTTACTCTTACAAATAAAATGTGTATCAGGCTGTTTTTTTCTATAACATAATTAAGGCTAAAGCATTTTACACAAATACAATAGTTTTAGGGAAAAGAAAGCCTTTTATTTTCAAAAATGCCATGCTGTGTTTAATAAGACTGTTTCCAAAATCTTGTGGAACTTAATTGACAT
The DNA here is from genome assembly GCF_036321145.2 of Pelmatolapia mariae. Classification (NCBI taxonomy): domain Eukaryota; kingdom Metazoa; phylum Chordata; class Actinopteri; order Cichliformes; family Cichlidae; genus Pelmatolapia; species Pelmatolapia mariae. The sequence continues at coordinate 10,370,975 of NC_086227.1, read as the reverse complement.
TTAAAAAAAAAAAGGGAATTTCATTTTAGTTACTGGCTTTAGCTCCAGCAATATGTCATTTTGTTTTACCAGTGTGTTTCTTTTTCCTTGCAAACATGCATTATGATGAACAGATATGAATACCTGCTGCCCTGTCCTCCTCTTTTAACTGTATTCTTTCCAGTTTCAAGTGGCTTGCTGTAAACTGTGTGTTTGCAGCCAATATTTCACAGGTACACTTAAAAGCCTTATGAAATGTTAGAAAAGTTAAATGTCACAAAATCCCAGGGGGGGAAATGAAAAAGGAAAAGGAAGGGTCAGGATGTACTTGTCACCATCTGCACCTGCGGAGGTGACGGAACAAATTGCAAATCACACTTGAAACAGAAAATGTCTCCTTTACCGTCCATCAGTTTGTCTGCATGCCTAACTGCCTGTGTCTGTTTTTGGTGTAACTTGGGCCACATTTGCAGCATTGACTGAGACGTAATGTCACACGCTCTGGCAGTTTTGTTTTCATTTGTAACTTTTTCCCAATTTTACTGCACTCTGCTTGCCCCTTCTGTCTTTTCTCTGTCTGGTCTTGAACAACTTAAGCTGTTTTTTTTTTTCATTATAACACCAGTATTTTATATGGAAAGATAAAAATAAAATAATTAAATAACTTTTTTTTTTTTTTAAGATTCAGTAATTATTATTTTGTCTTATTCTTACAGTATTTTTCAGCTAGAGTCAGGTTAAGGCACCAAGTCTTTGATACCAAACTTATTTGATAAGCTAGTGTTATACTGTATGCTTTGCTGTGCACAAGTGCAATGCAGTGTTTAAATTGAGGCTTCAGATGGATGTAGCGTCAGTGTCGCTGTGCTGTGCTGGCTTTGAGTGAGGCGGCTCTGAATAAGGTAAGAAGGCAGCGTAGTTGTCTTCATGAAAATGTGCTTATAATCATGCCTATTTTGCAGGGTCAGAAGGAGCAAAGCAGCAGCGCCCCCAGGTGACAGATGCAGAGGAGAAGAAGTCCCAAATCAGTGCTGATAGTGGCCTGAGTGTAACATCTGGATCTCAGGTTTGTATATGCAGCTCTGTGCGAAAACCTGTGTGAAGCAGAGAGAAGATTAAACTAGGTTTAAAAATCAAAGCTTAATAGTTCAATCCAATTCCCCAGCCTTTGTATATGTTTTTGCCAGAGCCTGTAATTCTTGCAGTATTCAAGTTTTGATGTTGCTCCTTAAATGTCATAAAACTGCTTCCCTTAAAAATACCATTACATATAAAAATACCACTGTATTGTTTTTTCTTTTGGGTTACAGAAGAGTGACACAGAATCTGTAGCAAGCTCAGAGCCACCGATCCTGACAAGAAGCACCAGCCAGGACTCAGAGGCCAGCACAGTGGTAGGGCATGGCCAACTCAGATATTAGTCACTAAATTTCTGTTTATTACACCTACAAAGTAATTTAAAAAAAAAGCAAGAAATGTGGGTGGTATGTGTTAGCATATTGTTAGCTGTAATCAAACAAACCAGTCCTCTGAGGGCTGTGACGTTGCTGTTGCTAGGTTATAGATTTAGTGAAGACTGAAAATGCCAAATGTCCTTAGATGATGAGTTTTCAGCCTCTCCATGAACAAAAGTAATTATATAAAAATGATGCAGATGTCATTCTCAAAGAGTGCAACCATTTAAAAACATGTAGTCATCATACAGTGATGTTAAGAAGAATAAAAATGGGCACCTCACAGTCACTGAATACCATAGAGTCAAATCTGAGGCTATTGGTTCTACAGCTAAAGCTTGTAGAGCAGCAGGACAATGATCCCAAGCACAGCAGTGAATCTACAGCAGAACAGCTGAAAAAGAAAAGAATTAAGATGTTGCAATGGACCAGTTGAAGCCCAGACCTCACTATGATTGAAATGATGTGGTTGGTCCTTATGAGAGCTGTGCATAGGAGAAATGCACATAAACCTCAATGAACAGAAACAGCAGTATCAGAGTAAAGAAGTGTGTTTTGGCCAAAATTCTTCTACAATGTGAGAGGTTGATAAAATTACACAGAAAAAAAAAACATTATTTCAAGGTATATCTGCTAAAGGTGGTTTTTAAAACTGGTGAAGTTCTGGGTTAAGATGAGGAATATGTTGTATAACTGTTTAATTTATTTTTCGTGATTTTGCTTTTTTTTTAAAAAAATGTTTTTTAGTAAGTAGATACTCCCAAGAATAAACCTTCCCCACTTCTGTATTGTTCTTACACCTTGGTTCTTACTTTGTAGATAAGCAATAGCTCTGGAGAGACTCTCGGAGCTGACAGTGATCTGAGCAGCACAGCAGGCGATGGCCTTGGCGGGAGAACCGCCCCTCATTTAACTCAGTCCAGGGGGACTCTTTCTGACAGCGAGATTGAAACCAACCCAGCCACCAGCTCAGTGTTTGTAAGTAAAGGAGTCACTGTTGGAGAAATGTGTTAGTGACTTCACAGGTTAAAATAAGTGAACGCTTCACAAAAGGTACTGGGCCTTGGTGGGATTTCAAGGTTCAGTTGCAGTTCAGTTACAACCAGTAGAGGTTAAAACCTGAAAAAGTTGAAGTGGAAAATAGTTTGTTTTGTTTCTTTAACTAAGATTAAACTAAGGAAACCTACAGCTTCCAGCAATTCAGTGTTCGTGTTGCGCTAAAACTCGAATGGTGTCAAAGTATTTAAATGAATTTAAGCTAGTTTTCTATATTTGCACATTTGCGAACATATTTGGGGTGATTGCAATAACTTCTGATTCACTTTGTCTTTTTTCCAAAGGGGAAGACCCACACTCTGAAACCTGGTGTAAAAGATCATTTACCTGCCTTGGCAAAGGCGCTGCCTGCACAGCCCATCGAGGACACCAGTATGAGGATTTATCTTTTCGAAGGCCTGCTGGGTAGGCTCCTGCTCTCTTGTTCTAAGGCTTTCTCTTACAGTTTGCTCCAACAGCTGATGCTTGGTAAAAACTTGCTTTCCCATGTTTCTAAAAAAAAAAAAACCCCAACAAAACAAACTTGGACCTCTTCTCTTCTGCTTCCGCAGATTGTTCTTTGTTGCTGTACTAACAACTTAACCCTGGAGAACCCATGGGGTCAGAGCCGACCCCATTGGTTTTCTAGGGAAACCATGGGGTCAAATTTGACCCCATGGGTTCTCCAGGGTTAAAATTGGTCCTTCCACTAAAGTAAAGACGGCAGCACTTTCAGTTACCCCTTACTTACTTTAACTTACGCAACTTCCTAATTTGGTTTGCCAGTTAATGTAATCACAGTGAACTTTCACTAATTTGGGAGTTGCTTATAATAGAGTAAAGCAGAAGTCAGACATGTGATGATTTAGAATTATGTAATGTTAAATGCTACAAACCTACAAAGTAAACTACAGCTAAAGGTTAAAAGCTGTTTTGTTTTGTCTAAAAAATAAAATAAACTGTAAAGACAATTGTAATAATAGTAGTAGCCCACTACATGCCAGTATAACAGTTTCAGTGTTCTCCATTGATTCTTCAAGTGTCTGGAACGCCACTGAAGGCTCAGACATCACTCCTCCAAAGAACATTCCCTCATTTGATGCTTTCATCATGGTGGTTCAGAGTGCTGTTGACTTTGGACTCAATGGAGTCCAAAATCTCCATAGATATACATTTGGTTAAGATTTTGGTGACTTTATAGCAAAGCATATACAGATATATATTTGTGACTCTGACATTCTGTTTTGTTACACAAACTAAAGTAAGAACTTAAGATAGTGGCTCATCTCCTTGAGTGCTGTTTATAAAATAACAAGCCAGCCAAGTTCTAGATCTGTGAATATCTGGGCTTGCTTTGTCCATTTCTCCTTGTTTTTGTTCCTCTCGTGTGGGTTTCGACTCGCTCCGCTTTTGTTGTTGCCATTAAACCTACTCACCTCTTCGCCTAACCCCCTCCTGCTTTTGCTGCTTTTTTTCCCTCCTGCTGCTCCTCATGGGGAATTCTTCCAGGCCGTGATAAGAGCTCCGTTTGGGATCAACTAGAGGATGCTGCCATGGAAACCTTTTCACTAAGTAGGGCTGATCTCTTGCCTTTGCCCTTTAATTCCTTTGTGTTTGTGGAGCGTATCCACGGTTCACCCCAGCTAGCTCTGTGTTTAATCTCTGTGGGGTTTTCATTTTTCCTTGCACATCTGTGTTAAACATACAGAGGGGTAGAGCATGTAAGCAATAGGAGGATGTCTCACAGGAAGATCACAGTTAAACTAGGAGCTTTTAGTTAATGTTTCTTTGATTTTTCTCTTCACAAACATTTTCCCTCTAACTTTTATTTTAACCTAACAGCCTAACATTTCATGGGTTTGCACACTGGATGAGTGTTACCTTTAAGTGCTGTTAGAGATGTAATTACCAGCTGAACACACTCAAACAACCAGCTGGTGAGTGATACTGTTAAATGTCAAGATTCCTAGTGACCAATTACCACATTGTAATAGGGGTGAGAAAAAATGATGTAATGGAAAGTGAAAGCAACTAATTTGAGGCTAAAGGGGGGGAAAAAAGCTCCACTAACTTGTTATTTTGGAAAGGTTACAAAAACGGCACTTAAAAGCCGCAGCAGACAACACTATACCTGCTGTGTGTGTGTGTGTGTGTGTGTGTGTGTGTGTGTGTGTGTGTGTGTGTGTGTGTGTGTGTGTGTTTTAACTAAACCATTTTGGTTTAGTTTTCATTGGACCTGTTTTGATGTGCGCTTAATTATGCTCATCCAAATGTTCCAGTAAACCTTACTGTGTGTAAGATGTGTTAACGACCAGCATGTATCAGACCCTGATACACGCATATTTTTTCCTGTTATAGAAATGTATGTAAGTCTTTGAAAGAGCTTGCACTTGTGACTGCATGTGGTGTAGTTTGTGTTAATATGTTACCAGCCAAGGTGCAGACAAAGAAGATTTTCAAATTTTGGGAGCTTCATCTGTCTTCTTGATGTTTCTAGGTAAGGAGCGCTCCACACTTTGGGACCAGTTGCAGTTCTGGGAGGATGCCTTCTTAGATGCTGTTATGTTGGAGCGTGAGGGCATGGGCATGGACCAAGGACCTCAGGAGATGATTGAAAGGTTCCACATGGCCATTGTTTTAGTTCAGCCAGTGTGATTTATGTTAATTTTCATATGCTTTTTTTTTTCCTTTTCTTGGTCTTGTTTTTTTTCACTATGTTGCATCACCTTTTTCATATCTACTCCATGGAACTCATTGTGGACTGTGAATACGTTCTTCTATGTTGCATGTCAACATAGATACCTGTCACTGGGAGAACATGACCGTAAGCGCCTGGAGGATGATGAAGACAGACTTTTGGCCACCCTGCTGCACAACATGATTGCATACATGCTAATGATGAAAGTACGGAGTGCTTTTTGTCAGTTCATTCAAAGCACAGTAAAACTGTTTGTTAATATACACAAATTTTTGTTTCCCTGTGAATATCTCAACCTTGGATTTTTGTGTTTGTTTGTTTGTTTTCATGTAGGTGAACAAAAATGACATCAGGAAGAAAGTGAGGCGCCTGATGGGCAAGTCCCACATCGGCCTCACGTATAGCCAAGAGATCAACGAGATACTTGACAAACTGGCTCAAATGGTAAAAATTTGTATTAGTTTTATTTCACCCAGTTCAAATTCAGTTCATTGTTTTGATGAAATATGTGCTGAACTACATTTGCAGAACGGCCGAGAGCTGTCCATCAGACCCAGCGGAAGCCGTCACATCAAGAAACAAACATTTGTTGTTCATGCTGGCACTGATACTACAGGAGACATCTTTTTCATGGAGGTATGCAAAGTCTGCATTTTATGTGTATCGTCTCCCTAATGACTCGGTGACACTAGAGTAAAAATAGGAGGGCAATCTGCTTGTGACTAGGAAGAATTTGTGGTTATCCAGATTGTCAGATTGATTACTAGTTGCAACTTTTTGCTCACAGGTTGAGCACGTAACCGCCTTCAACCTCCGGACAAGCACTTTCAATCCCAAGGCAATTGCACAGGTTGCCTGTTGGGAACAACTGATCTCCAAACAATCATTTTCTGACTTGGTCTGATTGTATCAAACTCAGACAGATTGTGTATCTCTTTGCAGCAGGGGACTCAGCTGTTACACTGGTTGTATTCTAGTTATAGTCCTAGATAAAAGCAAGTTTGCAGAGTGCCTATATTATTTTGCAGTTAAATTGCTGTACTGCAGCAACTGTGTCACTATTTGTGAAGTAATTTCAGATGGTTGAGGTTCTGGCTAGACTCTTAATGTAAGTAGATGATGTGAATTTCTGTGTATGCAAACAGCAACAGATTTGTAATTTTCACATTATTATAAATGGAGTTCGTGTAACTGCCGACTTGACCTCCAACCAATAGCAGATTGAGTCTCATTGCCAAACTGGCGCACTAAAGTTGCCTAGAAGATGGCAACCATGAGTGGTTGCAGATTTAGTCCCTGTCTTTGACGTAACCATTTCATAGCTGAGATTGGAAACTCATTACACAATCGCAGTAATTTTAGGTCATGCTGTGGTCTTAAACCACTGTTTTCACCAGTGTGCCTGTAGCATAACGCAAAGGTTGTAGCAAAGGATATTTTTGTAAAATATTAAATGGTTTCAGAGTGTCTGAAACTTTCCTGAACATAGAAAAAGTATGCTTATTTTACTTGTGCGTTATTGTTCCAGGTTTGCGATGACTGCATAGTCCTGCGCAGCAACATCGGTACCGTTTATGAACGCTGGTGGTACGAGAAACTCATCAACATGACCTACTGCCCCAAGACCAAGGTGCTGTGTCTCTGGAGACGCAACGGCCAAGAGACGCAGCTGAATAAGTTCTATACCAAAAAGGTCAGAGGCTTCTTGTGTCTGCATCTCTTGTGTTAAATTGACTTAAGAAGATTCTAAAATCAAATAACTTTCTGATTGCTTTCCAGTGTCGCGAACTCTACTACTGTGTTAAAGACAGTATGGAAAGAGCTGCAGCAAGACAGCAAAGCATTAAACCAGGTATGGAGTGAGCTAGAGCAACCACAGGCTCCTTTTTGCATTTTATTTCATTCATTATTCTCTTAAACATGGACATTGTTTCTTTTGAGAGTTTGATTGTTGAGTAGGAGAAATAGTATTTTATTTTGATTAATTAAATATTTTAGAGCAGTCAGTATTGCATAGATAAAGATATGTTGATAATAACACAAAACATGGACAGACCTAAAGTTTAATAAAGCACTGCTGCAGTTTTGAAATTTCCAAGTACTTTCAGTTTGTTTAAGGTAAGAAGAACATGTGACAAGCTTTCAGACATTCCTGTTCCTGTGTCCATCCTTCAGGTCCCGAACTGGGCGGCGAGTTCCCCGTCCAGGACATGAAGACTGGTGAAGGTGGACTACTGCAGGTCACACTGGAGGGAATCAACCTTAAATTCATGCACAGCCAGGTAAGAGACCAGTTCTACTGCAAAGAAACTGCGTCTCATCTCACAGAAGGGCATGACAATGTAGAATCACTCATGATGGTTCAGACTTCATCGTCCTTCTGTCCACCCTCTCCGCTCGTCTCTCGTGTTTGCCTCTGAATCATTTCCTTTCATCGTGTGACGTCTTCCTCTATCACTAAGAAAATCTTTACAACACATTTGATTGGCATCTACTCATACCTGTTTTTCCCATAGAGGAAGAATTCCTGTTTGTGCTTTTGCTTTTTTTGGATTTGCCCCCCCAGTTTCACTGTGTTTTGTTTTGTTTGTTTGTGTGTGTGTGAGAGTTTATTTGTGTGCATGCCTTTGCCAAAAAATGAACCCATCCTTCCACACAAGTTTCTTTTGACATCTGTGGTGCTCAGACTTCATGTTGAGTTACTGTGTGGGAGGAGATGTTAATCTGTGTGTGTGTAAGAGTGACGTTCAACAGTGGTAAGACGGATGACCTTGAGAAAAGACTTTTCATTAATAATTGGCTATTTTATAGCAACTTTTGATTTTAAGTTTGGACCCCTTGAACATCTTCATGTGTTGTCTTCATGTCTGAGCAGTAGCGATAGTTTGGTGCTGTGTTTCCACAGGTTCATTTAAAATGTGTAGCTCTGATTGAACTATGCTGAATAATACAAATTAGGGGAAGAAGTGTTCATCGTTAGATACCCACTATCTTTAACCTGACATCAGTTCACCCAAGGTCCTGCGTTTTTTTGTTTGTTTGTTTTTTTTTTCTCCTTTTAAACAATTCTGCAGCAATGGTGTTCTGGGTAATTTGGATGGTCCATCACACTGCAGAGACGTGTAATTGGACCCACTTTCCACCCCCCAAAAACTGAAATATAATTTTTCTGTTACCGCATAAATTTCTCCCATTTTAATTACATGCACTGCAGTATTATGCAAAAGACTTAATTGTACCTTGTTATATTTTGGATGTTGTGATTAATTGGAAGCAAAATGCCCAAACCCAAGTTTTTGGGATAGTACTGTATATCAGTACTCAAAATGAGGAACTTTGTTCTATTTAGTTTTAATTCATGATGGTGCCCAATACAATACCAGTCAAAATTTTAGGGCATAGTGAGGGCATGCATATTTCTCATTAACTGAATGTAATAAAAAACTGATGCAAAATTACACAAAATTAAACTCTTTGAAACTCCCAAGTGTTTTGGAAAATGTAAATGTCTTAAAAGTTAGTCTAAACAAGAAAGAAGATTATGATTTAGTTTTCCTCTCAGTGAGCTATTAATGATTTCTCTTGAACAATTATGTAGTAGAAAGGTAAGGTATACCCAAGATACACATATTTGGTGGACAGCACAGTACTATAGCAAAACGAGCTCAACTTACTGTTGGTCAGTGAATAACTCTACAGTAATTATTCACAAATCACAGTAGAGATAAAATGTGGAAAATAACCAAAAATAAAGAAACAACCTAGTGTATGCAAACTATTGACTGTAGATATATATGTGTGTGTAAATGTTTGGCTGGTCAGCAATCATAGACTGTATATTAAAGACGGATATAGCCACTGTGATATTGTAGACCCTGTTTATGAAGTGTCGACTTGAACATTTTGGCCCTTGGCACCTTGATTTCTTTGAAACCAGACATGACGAGTAGATCCAACCAAGGAACTGACAGGCACCTTAAATCATAGCCTGCTTTAATACTTTATGGGACACTAATTAGCAAAATACGTTTAATTTTGTGTTAAATAAGAACTGAAACGAACAATTGAGACAATAAAGTAATCAGAAAATATATGAGATCATAGATCAAGTGAGAAATGGGACTGTTTTCCACTTAACTTTTACATATTCAGTTGGTTTTGCAGCCAGAGGAAACAGCCCCTGGTGGCCATTAGAAAAACTGCAGGTTTAACACTAGAACCTAGTTAACCTCCTTCATCGTCCACACTGCTCCACATCGGTCTGCCACCCTTCACCCCCCCAACTCTCCTTCTCAGGCCTGAAACCCTTCCAATTACCTGTTCTCCACACTCCTGACTCAGTTCAGCTACTGGTTTCCCCGCTGCTCTGCACAGTCGTACACTACCCCGCTCTGACTTGCAGTACCTCTGCTCAACATCCCATCAACGACCCATTCAGTCCTGCACTAATTATTCATCTTCTTCAGTCTGTATGTGTTTAGAGGGATTTTTATCCATCAATCACATCTAGCTAGCTTTGGCTCATGGTGTAGCAGCTTTCACATCAAAATGTGTGTAAACTTTGTTTTGCTACACAGTCAGGTGTGCTAATATTGAGCTGTGGGGTTCAAAATTACTCTGATTCTAGGTATAAGTGGTAGTTTTTAATATATATACTCCCCTCATATTATTCAGTACATTGTGGAAAAAATTCCCTATATGCTGAGTAACTCTATTTTTGGAAAACTTGTGGAATATCAGATGATAGTTTTGAAGTTTTTTTTGTTTTTGTTTTTTAACAGAGCCACATAATTTTTGAAATGCCAAGATTCAAAATGACCATCTTGGTATTTTTTTTAAAGCCTAAAGGCTTTTTCCATCTTTTAAATACAGTCCATTGTCAAAACTAACAATCATGTGTATTTTAATAGTTTTTTTTTTTTTCACCTAATGTGACTAATAATATCAAACTAGTAGTATATAATTCCAGTAGCTCTGTCATATTTCAACAGACCACTATTACTAATCCCAAATACAACATGATTAATTAAAAATTTCCATGCACAGTATTTGCATCAGCTCAATAAACGTCCTCATAGATCATGTTGGGGTCAAGAAGACTAACTGAAAACTAAGCAGTGTAGTGAGCGTCCACCTTGTTGGGTCCCTCTGCAGTGAGATGTATCAGAGGAGGCATCCTGCACATAGTGGGATTTATTGTCCATCAGTAACTACCCTCATTTATTTGTTCTGCTGTGTGAGCAAGTGGCGTTGGTGCCAGCCCTTGTTGCTGGAGGAGGAGGCATGGAGGGCTCTGGGGGGGAACTGAGATGTTTAAAGTCCAGGAAAACAGAGGTGAATCCAGTTCTTAATACCCTAGTCAAACCTCTAGTCTTCTCTCTTTTTTTCTTTTCTTTTTTTTTGTCGTTTTCGTTTTTTTTTTCTTTCCTATTTCCTAGTAGTTTTTTGGGGACTGAGTCCTCTGGTGATGGATTTTTTTTTCTTTAAATCATATTGGCTCTTGTAACCACTTAGCTGGATTTTTGATTTGAATCTGTACGAGGCTCCTGTGGACAGTGCCCTCTCAGAGTGTCGTCGAGTGTTTGTGCTCTTCTGTCCGATAATAATCCAAACCATTTCTCTCCCATGCTCTCTCCCCCTGCAAGGAGCGGAAGGTACACAACCTCTGCTGTGTTTGCTTATTAGCAGTTACATCTTATTCGGTTCCTTTTGTTTTCTCTACCTTTTTTCTTTCCTGTTGTAGCTGTATGGCAACTAATTTTGTGTCCTTGTCTACATTTTATATGGAACTTCCATGTATGCATCATATGGGCCGTATTGCATCTTTGAGCATAAAGAAAACATTTTTTTAAAAGTATCTATGCTGTTTACACCAAACATGACAAAACTGTCCCAGTTCTGATTCATTTCATTGATGAGCCACGTTGAATCAGCGTTGAGCTTCTCCTCATTGCCCATGTATGCGTTTGATCATGGAAAATTTCTCATAGTGTGCTTTTTCTTTTCCTTTCTTAGCCGTTCAAAGCTTGCATTCCATGTGTAGCCTTTTATTTTGACCTTTCACACTGAATAAAACAAGTTTAAACATGGATAATTCTTTAAATATGACGTGTTCACCATCCAGTGTTGTTGAGTTAATAATGTTCTGTCTTGTTTTGTTTTGTTTTTTGTTTGTTTTTAGGTTTTCATAGAGCTGAGTCACATTAAAAAGTGCAATACAGTGAAGGGAGTCTTTGTCCTGGAGGAATTTGGTAATTACACCATCTATTGATTCTAGGCCTGTACTCGGCACGGCAGTAACTCAGCTTCACGGCAAATGTATTGATGAAAGCTAATAAGGGTTCACTAAATTGGATAGCCGCTCTCCTCTGGAGCATTGAGACACTGACGTCTGCAGGCGATTAAGTGAGTCATGCATTATTTCGAGGGTGTGGTTTGCGCTTAGTCATATGCAAGTGTTGAGGTTTAGAGCAAGGTAATAAAAAGACAAAGTTTGTGAGAAATGGTGTGCGCAGTGTAGAGAAGGAATGCTGAAATGTGTATCATAAATAGCTATGCCAGTTTGTGTAGATTAAAGGGGACCTGTTCTGCTTGTTTCCAATTCCATTTTTATGTTGGAGTCTAATAGAGCAGCTTTCAAACATTTAGTAATCCTCATTGATCTTATACTAGATTATGGTGCAAGCAGTTTAGTCTCATTTTAGCACACTTCCTATTTACTTTAAGCCAGCTTTCTGTGATTCGCTGCTACCCACAAACAGCAGGTTTGGACAGCGTGGGAGTAGAGTGGCTCTGCTCACAGTATAAAGATATTTGCTCTCAAACTAGTCTGAATGCTCTGATTTTGGTTCTATATATTTAAAATATTGCACATTTTTCAAATGAGAATCCACCACTGTAGTATTAACATATATATATACACACACAAAATCTGCAGAAAATAAGGACAAGGTCCCCTTTAAAGCATCATATTAACTGATTTTCCAGAAACGGCATAATCAAAGCTTATATTGCTTGGAAATAGGTGAGCATTAAGGGCATTTTGCTCATATTATGGTTTTCATTTGTTGACAAAAGCCATAAATAGATCTAAATCTCTCAAGTAACACTAGTCCCCTCGTAGCTAAATGGCAGCCTGTCCTCCATGACAGCAGTGATGTGTTCTAGCCCTGAATTGGATAAGTTGTTACTAGAATTCGTGCTGCCACCTTTTCAATAAGACTTTAACCTTTTTCAGATCTTAAACCATTTATTTTTTCTGCCTGGTTTAAACTGTTCCATGTTGAGTCAGCCTGAGGGAAGAGAGCAGCAGAGTCTGAATGTCTTTAAAAGCGGTCGATACTGCATCGTGCCTGATACACGAAGAGGAAGACATTTAGTCTCATTAGTAGGATGGTGTAGTGGCTAACACGTTTGCCTACGGAGGAGACACAGACCCAGCCTCAGGGGGTCACAAGCTAGTGTACTCGTAGTGCCAGATGAATGGGAGGGTTGCGTCACGAAGGGCATCTGGTCTAAAATCTGTGCCAAATCAGTCACACTGATCCATCCGCTGTGCGACCCCCTACTTCAGGGAGCAGCTGAAAGTACAGCTCAAGTATGAGGATTCTGTCCGAACTGAGATGCGTCACACAGTTAGTGGGTTCCTGTTAAGTTTCATGGAAAATGCAAATGTCTGACTGAATGGTGAGCAGTAGCTGTAGCTCTTAAACTTGCTCAGACGTCGAGCGCCTGGCTGGGTTACTGTCGTGTCTCTGTGCTGCTTTTGTAATGTTGCCCTCATCTTTGCCACTATGAAAACCTTCATTCTCCAGCAGGTAAAGTGTCGTCACCTTTCTCCTTTCTTATTGAAACTAAACCTGTGCAGAATATTTCCTCACTCCGTCCTTTTCATAGATTTTTTTTCTTCCCTCCTTCCTCTCTTTCCCCTTTTCTGTACCGCTAATTTTTCCTCTGCTTCTTCCATCACTTGCTTCTGATTCATTTCGGAGATCACCCCAGACTCCATCACTCACGTGGTCATCACTCTCTGACCATCTGTATCTCAGCAAGCGGAGATCTTGGGACAGTTAGTTTGTGGGGGTTGAGGATTTCTCAGCCCTTTCACCTGTCCAGATCTCAGCCTTTCCATCTCTGCTATGGTTTCAGTTACTAATGAAAAGTCAGCCTGTCCCGTGGACAGCGACGTGGTCCGGGTCGAAGGATTTTGGCCTCTTGTATCGACTCTTCTGCGATGTTTAACTTTGAGTTCACTGGCTGGAAGGGCTTGGGGAGGTCGTCCTTTTTATTGTTTGTTTTTTCATATATTAACTTTGCGGCCTTCTTGGTCACAAACTCTCTTGTTATGACATTTGTGCTCGTATTTGTTCATCATGTGGGCCATGAACGTCTCACCAACCAACCCAAGCTCAAATTTAACATTTTGCTTTCTTATTTGAAGACGGAGAACATTTGATCAGTTCATTAGTCACAATAAGGAAACACAACATGAGCAGGATTTCACAATTGAATTTTATCTAAGCTAAAAGTAGACAGCCCCTTCTGCCCCTCAATCTGATCTTTAATTGACCTTTATGATGAACTTTTCTTGGCCCACATCTCATTTTACACCTTGTTGAAAGTCCAACCCTATAACCACCTGCCCGCCCCCCTCCCAAAAGCTCTCAAACATGAACTCATTGAGGTTTCTGCTGCCTTTGAATTTTCTGTTTTGTCTCTTGCACTGGCGTAGTTCCTGAAACTAAAGAAGTGGTGATCCACAAGTACAAGACCCCGATGGTGAGTCCTCTCTTCCTTTATCTCAAATCATGAATACATACAGCTATGTGACTGCTGAATGCCAGTGACAAGATGGACACAGCAGAAATGTTCCTTAAATAAAAGCGCCTAACTTAAGGTGCTTTCAGACCAGAGTTCATTTCATAGTTCTTAGAACTCTTGGAGTCAAAGAACTGACTTTTTTCTGTGCGTCTGCACCACATGAAGCAGGAACTCTCAAAGTTTATAGAAGATATTTTTGTGGACTCGAGTTTCCGCTGCAGGGTATGTACTCTCCAGCACAAGAGCAGCCTTTGAGTGATGTGAATGTACGGTGATTGGTCTCAGAGCAGAACAGTTAACTCTAAAAATGGAACAAAATAGAGAGAAATGGGCTGACAGTAAAATCCAGGCTTTATTAAAGTTATATGTGAGAGAAGAAAGTACCATAAGGTTCAGAGTTTTGACAGTGAATATATCAGGAATTTTGGCATGCAGCTGGACGTTACATCATATCAGTGTGCACTCTGGTGGTGCAAATGCAAACAGGAAAAAGCCCTGAAGGTAAACGTAGTTCTCAGGGCGAGCTCCCCAGTGGGCACTTACCCTCAGGGCGTCTGTAGAGCTCTGGTCTGAAAACGCCTTTGGTTTTCATTTCGACAGTATGCTGACACAAGTGAAAGACCTGCCTCGGTGGCTCTGTGTTGATTAGAGTTTTTCTTAGTTTTATAGTATTAAACAGGTTCTTTTAACACAAGAAAATTGCATTTTAACCACTGTTCAAGAGGTAAACAGCAGAGTGACATCACCTGAGGTTATATAACGTTTAAAGATGCCCGCTTCCATGTACAGTGGGGCAAAAAAGTATTTAGTCAGCCACCGACTGTGCAAGTGCCCCCACCTAAAATGATGACAGAGGCCAGTAATTTGCACCAGAGGTACACGTCAACTGTGAGAGACAGAATGTGAAAAAAAAATCCATGAATACACATGGTAGGATTTGTAAAGAATTTATCCGTAAATCAGGGTGGCAAATAAGTATTTGGTCACCTCAAACATGGAAAATCCCTGGCTCCCACAGACCTGTAACGTCTTCTGTAAGACGCTTTTCTGTCCCCCACTCGTTACCTGTATGAATGGCACCTGTTCGAACTCATCATCTGTATAAAAGACACCTGTCCACAGCCTCAAACAGTCAGACTCCAAACTCCGCCATGGCCAAGACCAAAGAGCTCTCGAAGGACACCAGGAAAAGTATTGTAGACCTGCACCAGGCTGGGAAGAGTGAATCTACAATAGGCAAGCAGCTTGGTGTGAAAAAATCAACTGTGGGAGCAATCATCAGAAAATGGAAGACATACAAGACCACTGATAATCTCCCATGATCTGGGGCTCCACGCAAGATCTCATCTCGTGGGGTCAAAATGATCATGAGAACGGTGAGCAAAGATCCCAGAACCACACGGGGGGACCTGGTGAATGACCTGCAGAGAGCTGGGACCAAAGTAACAAAGGTCACCATCAGTAACACACTAAAACGGCAGGGAATCAGATCCCGCAGTGCCAGACGTGTTCCGCTGCTGAAGCCAGTGCATGTCCAGGCCCGTCTGAAGTTTGCCAGAGAGCACATGGATGATACAGCAGAGGATTGGGAGAATGTCATGTGGTCAGATGAAACCAAAGTAGAACTTTTTGGTATAAACTCAACTCGTCGTGTTTGGAGGACGAAGAATACTGAGTTGCATCCCAAGAACACCATACCTACTGTGAAGCATGGGGGTGGAAACATCATGCTATGGGGCTGTTTTTCTGCCAAGGGGACAGGACGACTGATCCGTGTTAAGGACAGAATGAATGGGGCCATGTATCGTGAGATTTTGAGCCAAAACCTCCTTCCATCAGTGAGAACTTTGAAGATGAAACGCGGCTGGGTCTTCCAACATGACAATGATCCAAAACACACCGCCCGGGCAACAAAGGAGTGGCTCCGTAAGAAGCATTTGAAAGTCCTGGAGTGGCCTAGCCAGTCTCCAGACCTCAACCCCATAGAAAATCTCTGGCGGGAGTTGAAAGTCCGTGTTGCTCGGCGACAGCCCCAAAACATCACATCAAGTATTGAGTTGTATTTTTGTTATTGACCAAATACTTATTTGCCACCCTGATTTACGAATAAATTCTTTACAAATCCTACCATGTGTATTCATGGATTTTTTTTTTCACATTCTGTCTCTCACAGTTGACGTGTACCTCTGGTGCAAATTACTGGCCTCTGTCATCATTTTAGGTGGGGGCACTTGCACAATCGGTGGCTGACTAAATACTTTTTTGCCCCACTGTATCTGTGGCTCAACGCTGCTTCTTGTCAAACCACCACACTGCAGTGCTGTAGCTTCTTTTTTGCTCAGAAAATGAGGATGTTTTAGCAGTTCTAAAACCCCACCATGACATTTCTTGATAATGTGTCAAAAAGTGACACATTTCCCACAGGCCATAGCATGATGAGCCTTCAGGTTAAAGGTCAAATAGTGCTTCTTAATAAAGAAGTGCAGGGACATTTAAAGATTTGTGATTTTGTACTTCTTTTTTTTTTTTTTTTTTAACTGCTCGTTAAGTTGCTACGCTGATTAGTGGTTTCCTGCCACCAGCCAGCGGCAGGAACTTGTATCACGATCCCAGATCGTAGCACAAATAAAACTGAAGCATTTGTAAAAAGCGCATCATACCATCATTAGTGGCAAATGATTGACAGAGTGCCTTGAAATACCCCACAATATATAGACTGACAGGAGCCTCTTATCCAGCTTTGTTCATTGTATTATTAATAACTGCACGCAGGTGGTTCCCTCTCACTTCCTCATGTTTGTTCCTCCTCTGCAGGCACATCAGATCTGTTACTCGGTCCTCTGCCTTTTCTCGTACGTGGCGGCAGTCAAGGGGAAGGAGGCGGAAGGAAAACCCAAGATGCTGTCACCGAGACCCCTTCCTAGCTAGTCTACACCCCACGCTCTCCTCCCCTTCCCTCTCTCCCTCATCCCCGGCGTGCCTCTCTCTACTTGAAAATGGCATCTCGGCTCCTAAAACCACAGACTCGACAATCCCCAACTTCACTCTAAGCACACAACTCCCGCGCTCTCCTCCTGTGTATATACAAACCCGAGACCCTTTTTAGATCCAATTGTGTAGACATGTTTGGTCTGTGATGTCATGTAAATACTTCCAGCTCTTCACCGCTGTTGCCCAGATGTTCTTCCCAAACTAGCTAAATGTTTGCCCGCTCCATTACTCTGGAAAAGTTGCTCCCCCCAGAGCTCCTCTGCTCCTGGTGAAAGTTTTGCTCCTTGTTCCTGCTAGCAGGACCCAACAGTTTTTACTCGTATGTGATGTGAGGGCTGCACTACCCCATCACCCCCCAACCCCGAGGCACTGAGTGCTTGCAGGTCCCGCGCACAGCCTCGACGTACAGCGTAGCTTCCTGCCCTCTCCTGCCCATCTCCATATGACTGTATGACTTATTCTGTGATATGTGGTTACTGTAAAGGTCCAGTCTGTCCCAGTTGGTCCAACAACCAGAGACCGTCGTGTAGTGCGGGATGTTCCATGCTGAAAATGCTACTGTATACTGCACCAGAGCACCGCATGTAAACGCTTTGTTATGGTGTTTGAACCCTAAAATACTGTGAGTGTTCTCAGATGTGTACTCTTGCCCTAGCCCGGCCCACCGGGCTCAATTACTGTTCTAGTTCTACTGTAAAATTTCTCGTCTGTGGTCTGCTGTTATCAATTGCATGTTACTATAAGGATGACAAATAAATATTATATATATTTCTATATATAGTATTTATTTAATATATACATATATTGACTGTACATTTCTGGAAAACAAAATGTTACAAATGTTAATTTGCTAGATGTGCAATACTTAAAAAGTAGTTAGCCATTGCCAGAGCCAGGTTTTCTCGAGTGAACTGGCTTTCACAGGGTGACGAATGTAAGAACGAGTTTGTTTTTCTATAGTACACATCGATCGATTGAATATTACGACTTCAGTGTGACACGAGCATTTAGTTTTAAAAGGTGATCACAGGTCAGTCGGTGCAAAGGACTGCTGCTGTGTCGCTCTCTGTGGGTGCTAACAAACCCCACCCCAATCAGCGATGTCACAGCAGGCAGCGGGGATGCCGGCGTAAATGTCACCGTCTTCTCACAGCTTTTAATTGTAGGCAAAGGCTGCATGGATAATGAGCTACTAAAGGCAGTGGAAAATGTCTTTGATGGTACACATGTGAGCTGTTTGTGTGCCCACTTTAAACAACAGATGTTTCAAAACCTCTGCAATTTTTTTTCCTTCTCTTGACCATAAATACAAGTATGTAAGTCATTAAAACATTCAGTGGTGGGTGATAATATAGAGACATAATTGTAGATATTTCCATATCTGTGGTACAAACACTGGAGCTACACGCTGGTACTTAATGAAACACCAATAAAAAGTAGTGGGGAAAAGAAGGCATTTTTAGTAACAGTGTAACATCCATGCTGGAATTATTCCTGCGCGACTGAAAACACAAATATTCACTAGAGAAGCCGAAACCAGTGTAGGAGCTGCATAATTGACTGATGGGGCGTGGAGAAACCAAACCCACAGCAGCAGTTCTTCCTCCTGTGACTGACCCTTGAGACGCGCTGAAGATGCCATCTGTGGTCACCTGATCTCCAAGGAGACGATCGAGTCTTTATGTCGTGTCTGGTCCCATCGCTGGCTCGTTTACTTTCACAGTGAGAGTGCGTGTGTGTGAATGTGGTGAACACTTTTCTCTAGATCAGCAATATATCAGTACAGCTGTAAGGCTGGAAGATGTTATTTTGATCCTGACATGCTTGTATTTTTAAGGAATTTAACTGTGCAAAAGGAAATCTGAGTGTGGAGAAGATGCTGTTAATAAATGACAGAACTTAATCTGAAGCATCTGCAAAACTGATCTGAGAATTTTCTGCTTGAGTTAACCTTTTTTTTTTTTTTAAACTGGATTATTACAACTCATCTCTGTTGCTGTGAAATCTGATAGCTGTAAAGAGAAGGAAAAATGAAATGAGATGGAAGGTGTAACTATTCCAGTATTCAAAAAGTATTTATAAAATATGTACAGCTTTGGCAATATAATAAAGATGTCCCAAACAAAGCTCTGTGTGCTCATCATCCTGTAAACAAGGGAAGTGGCAACAGGTGGTGCTAGTTGCTGAAACCTTTTCTTAAAAAACTAAGTTCATATTGTTTTAAAGAAGCAAATGAAGACCTTAGGCTCTCATCAAAAGAAGTGTTTCCATCCATATCTTGATCATGACTGATTTTTCTTCTACTTTGTGCGTGTGATGGGTCCACCATAGCTGCAAACAGTGGCTGAGTAACAAAGATGCAAACACCACAAAAATGCCAGCATGAAGTCTGCAGGAGAATGCAAAACATTTTAAGCACCCATCTGGGCTGCCAGAGAACGAACCATCACCTGTACGCATGTCTCATCACAGTACAGATCTGTTTCCACTAACAGCAGTGGGTGAGCGGGGCAGCTACTGAATAAATATCAAACTGCTTATGGGGACTCGATCGGTTTATAGCCATCACAAAAAGCACTAAAGAACTGCTGCTCAAAGTAACTTAATCAGAGTGGTGGTTGCCATGACAGCTGTGGCTCAGGAGGTAAAGTGGGTTGTCCACCAATTTGGAAGGTTAGGTTTGATCTTCAGCTCCTAAAGGCTGTATCAAAAGGTGCTTAGTCAAGACACTGAACCCCATAGTGCTCCTGATACATCCACTGGAGCGTATGGGATAGAAGGTGCTCAAAGACAGGTAACAAAGCTCTGTGTTTGTGAATAAAGGAGAAAAGCAAGAGTATACTCACTGGACAGTTTGCTAGGTACAGCTTACTACCACAGGGCTGAACCCCCCTTATGTCTTCAGAGCTGCTTTCATTCTTCACAGAATCAACAAGGTGCTGGAAACGCTCATTACAGATTCTGGTTCATGCTGACCTGATGGCATCACTCAGTTGCTGCAGATTTGTCAGCTTCTCATCAATGTTGAATATTGCAACTCTTTCCCAGTCTTCAAGTGGTGCAAGTTGTAGCCTCGGTTTCCTGTCAGCTGACAGAATTGGTACCTGGTGTGGTCTTCAGTGCTGTTTTGTGCATTCTTTGGTTATAAAGGGTGCTTGTTTAAGTCACTAAACAAGTCGGTCCATTCTTCTGTCATCAACAAGACATTTTCATCCAGAGAACTGCTGCTTACTGGATATTTTCTGTTTTAACAACCATCCTCTGTAAACCCTAGAGATGACTGCTCCGACCAACACCAACAACCATGCCACGTTCAAAGTCACTTAAATCACCTTTTTCCTATCATTCTCATGCTCAGTTTGAACTGCAACAGGTCATCTTGACCATGTCTACACACCTACATGCACTGAGTATGTGACTGGCTGATTAGCTATTTGCACTAACAAGTAGCTTAATAGGTGTACCTAATGAAGTCTGCTTAGTGTAAGTGACATTCCATTTACTGATGCTGGGCATCTCAATGATGTCTCTCTGAAATTCCACACAGTCAACAGAAAAAAAGCAACATGATTTTCGATGAGTTTTAAAGTTTATTTACCATCAGAAGCAGAAAAATTCATTTTCAAGTCACCAGATGT
This sequence comes from Pelmatolapia mariae, assembly GCF_036321145.2. Lineage (NCBI taxonomy): Eukaryota > Metazoa > Chordata > Actinopteri > Cichliformes > Cichlidae > Pelmatolapia > Pelmatolapia mariae. Next base: position 10,350,360 of record NC_086227.1, on the reverse strand, counting down.
AGAAATAACCCTGGACAGCGGCAGAAGCATAACTGAGCTGCTGCTGGTATTTCATAAGGCCACAGCTAACACAGCCACTGTGCTGTAGCATAAGGCAATTCAGAAACTGCAACTCCACAGAAATGAAAGCAAAGTGAAGGACAGCACATCCTTCACATCGGCACAGGATCAAACAGTAGAGGTAGAAAGATACTGTAGCAGGTAGTGAAAAACTGAAAAGGGGAAGAAAAGAAACTTGGATTCAAACAGGTTCCACCTGAAACCACTCCCTGTTCCTTGTACACAATAATATAATGAACAATAAGTTTGATTTCAGACTCGTGAATCGTTGTCTTCAGACAGAACAAGTGAGAGATTTCAGAAACGGGGCTTGCTGAGCCAAATATTTCCACCAGAGAATGGGCAATGGTAAATTAGTGTAGAAAATATATAAATTAAGAAGTACCAGGACAGAAAATAAAATCTCATAGTTAAGCATGTAAAAACTCATTTATAAAAACTTTTGTCAGCTTTAAAGCACCTTTAAATTTAGGAGTAAGGTGTTTCTCTTAATTCTTGCATTGTTGCGTTGCACTGTGCGACACATCTGCAGAGCTCCAGTCATCCTGTAACCTTTGCAGATTTTTGTAAATCACTATATATATTTTTTTTAAACATTTATAGTTTAACAGTTTGATTCCAGAGGCAGCAATTCAGCTCTTGACCTGTTGCCTGGTAGGTCAACAAGTTTGCACTCTGCCCTCTCAGCATTTTTAAAACACACGTTCAGCCTGACTTCTTCTGCAAAGGCTCTAAAGCTACTTATTTCAAAATGGCCATACGTCTGGAGCTCACAAGTCCTCGTGGACCGCCTTGCGGAGAATCCGGAGACGGGACATGACTTCGTCCCAGTCCAGGTAACAACCCTCGAGGTGCCGGAGCCTCTCCGGCCTGCTGATGTAGCTCTTTCGGCCGTGAAGCAGACGCCAGTTATCAAAGGTTACGATGTCACCTGAAATAGAACCACCACCAGAGATCAGATATGAAGCTGTGGGGCACGTCATTGATCCTAGATTTACTTCAGCACAGAATTTAATTTTCTTATTTGCCCCACCTCGTTCAGAGAGGTCAGAGTTGGCTGCAGAACAGCTTATAATAGCTCACAGGCGTCATTACGCTTCAAATAAAATCTGAAACCTCTGACATCGCAGTCTTGGAAACCGCTGGACGACAGTCCTAACTTCCCAAAGCACTACAACATCAAACAGCATGAGCCAAAGTCTCATTGTGCTGTGGGCAGAATTCAGCACAAGACAAAAGCAGCTTTAAAGTCAGGTCATCAGGATGGAAGCCTGAGGAATGCTGTCAGAACACTGCCTCTCTGCTAACACCATTGTGCCTTCGAGCCCCACTCTGAAGTCCTTTAAATAAGTTCATCTCCGCTACCTGATGCTGCAGACTCTTAGCACACTGTTTTTTTCAGAGGGTGTTGCATTACACTCTGGTCGTTTGCTTTTCTCTGCAGTAGCTGCACTGACACGTCACATGTCATCACGACCCTGACGAGGACAAAGCTGCTGTTGCCTATCGCTGTCCCAGTTCGTTTTCTGTTTAACACAAGCATTATCCTGCAGACTGCGCCCACCTCCCTCTCCGCATCCATTTTATTTGCACTCTCTTTCCTCGCACCTCTCACTTATTTTCATTTCTTTCTTCCACTAACACACACTGGTATACAGGAGCATGGATGGGGGCCTTTTACACACACATTTTCCTATTCTTCTCATTTTTAATGGAAAGAGGTGCATGCTGACCTGGCTCCATCCTATAGGTGACCACATTCTCCGGTCGGTTCATGATGTCCACGTAGGCCTTCAGTGCTCTGTAGAAGGGTTGGACCTGATGTAAGGGCAGGTCCAGCACCGAGTCTCGGGTGGCGTTATTGTAGTTGATCTTCACGACTCGGTCGTCTGCATCGACGCTGCACCGAGAGGACAGAGCTCAAAGTCAAACTAAAGTGAATCGGGACTTTAGAGATGAGACAACCAGTCCATTACCTCATTAGATGCTCCACAAGAATGAATTAGAAAGCATTTCATGATTAGGTATTTTAGTCAGGTATTAAGCAAGCATGCAACTCACTACCAATTCACTGAGTCTAATAGTACAACTGAATTGAATTAGTCAGTTTAATATCTTAGAAGTAACTCCAGCAATTGATTATGAAATTCACTGCAGATCATTTTTCTACTCATTCATCTTTGCTCTCTACTCCCACCTTATCATTGTGACAGTAGTTACCGCACATTGATTAATTTGACATAAATCCAGCTTTTTTCAGTTACACTTGAACAGACACATGTGACTGACCATCTAATTAGCATACAATTAATACAAAGCTACGCTCTTATGATCTGTACAGTTCATGTGTGAACATAATCACTGTGAACAGCAGATGGCAGTGTCCCATTTCAAATGACAAAAATACACACCTAAGTGTATATAAGTGTGCAGAAATGTCACTGTGTAGTTTCTCTAAAAGTCTGAATCTCTGCTTTATATAAAATGAGTAAATGTGTGTGTATGCCGGGGAAAAAACCTCAACGAAACACAAACTGATGATCTGCCTGATCATCTCCACTTACTCAATGATGCAGTTCTTGGACTGCAGCATGAAGTCGCAGTAATCTGTCCCGGTGTCGGTGAAGTCCACGCGCAGCGAGGTGAGCGTCTGGAAGGCCTCTGGGTCTTCTCTCTGCAGCTGCTCAGCCATGTGGAAGCCGTCCACCACTTCGCTCTCCCCTCCTTCCTTAGCCTGGTTGATGCAGTGCAGAAACTGCACCTACGCCAGCCCGACACAGACACACACACATGCTCCACAAATGCTCGTTTTACAACTCTGACAACATAAAAGCCGAACGCAGCCATAACTCAGGAGCGATACCATATCTGTCTGCTGTTATTTCATCCTCCAAACAGAGCGTACAAGTAAGATTTTACTCACTCCAGGCGCAAAGTGTAACGCCGGGTAGTCTGTATGCAGACTGAGCTTTCCTGAAGTGTAGGCTACATTGTTTGCCATGGGTTTGTCCTGGACCTGCCATGTGTGCCTGAGGACAAAGATAACATTCATTAATATACTCCACTTTAATTATTTAACTTTAGCTTTAGAAGATCAGCGGCGACAATTAGGCCGCGTGGAGGAAAAAGGATGAGATGAGATGAAGTTCGGAGGGTTCCCTGAGGGGGGAAAGCAGGCAGCTTCACAGGAATGCTCAGCCTGTAGCCTCTTAAGCAGGCACTTCATTGAGATGCAGCAAGAGTCGAGCACTAATGAGGTAAAGTTATCTTCCATGTTCTGTTTGCATGTCTCGTTCGGATGATGCGGGAGTCGTAAAACTGTCTCGTTTCTGTGATGGCAGGCCTTCAGCTTTAGTCTGCAGACTCTTTTACTTCCAGCGGCATGAGCTCATCCGCTGGCAGAGGCAAAGCTTTACGCTCCAAACCTCTGTTCTGACTGAGTGCACCAGGTAATTCCTCTGGCTTAAAAAAAAAAAAAGCTGGAATGCTTTTAGGTTGTTTTCCCCGTCTCTGTCCTCAAGTAATCAGCACAGCAATAAGTCAAAATGATGAACTCTGGTGTGGTGAAAGGGGCCCCGACGGCCGTTCGCTAAGCTCCTCCATGAAACCGAAATGAATCAAAGCTATGGATTATTCACTATTGGACATATTTCGTTAATGTACCAAAGTCAGAATCTGAGCCCTTCTTTCATCAAAATCTGATTCACTGGAAAAAGACATGCATTTTTTTAAAGGGTCTTTTGTATTTAAATTCTTACTAATAACGCTCCTGGGCTCTGCTCCAGCTAATATATGATCGGTGGAAAATTCAACAGCTCGGGATTTAGAGGGGAGTCAGATTATTAAACAATGGCTTGGCTGAGGATCACTGGAGCAAAAATGGAGGAAGATCACAGAGTCTTACCCGTAAAATGTCAGCCTGAGATAGCCAATCCTCTCAGCCAGTCTGGCCACTTGGCCTTGCTCTGCAGGAGCCCCCTTCAGGTAGACCATGCCAACACGACGCAGGGCCAGGAGCCAAGCGAGCGCGGCCTTATCATCACGGAGGACTTCGTCAAAGTCTGCTGAGGGAATGCGCAGCGTCGAGTCCCAATAACAACGCCCTGAAATGAGGAAGCGGACACGGCAGAAAGGTCACTTCTTGTGTACATGGAGCTGTTTATTTCTGGTTTCTGTCTGTCAAGAATTAAAGCTGGTTGTGCGACACAGGAACACAAAGCTTTCTAAAGCAACAGCCTCTGTGCCATAACGGCTCCGTTAAACGAACAAATGCTGTACAGCGAGGGCAGGAGTGCTCTGCAGCAAAGCATTTTATCAGATGTTACACTCTTGTTTCGTCCTTCTTTGTCAGCGTGCTGGTATAAACCCGAGTTAGCTTCTAGCTGACTGAGAGACTGCAGGTTGCACAGACAGTTTTATATAAGCTGCAGATATTTGGAGGTCTTTGCACTCTCTGAAGGAGGTCAACCCAATAAACTGGGTGGCAAGGGCCCACACCACAAAACGTTCTGAGCTGCGTGTCCCCGAGGTGGATCCTCAGGTGGCTGAACCAGTCCCTGCAAGTCATCTCACTTCTTTCCTCCGAGCTCTTCTCCTCCGCCGCCGCCCTCCTCCAATAAAAGGCGTAAAAATTCAAAGAATGAATCTGAGCCTGTTGACTTCAGCTGATGGAAAAACACTAGAATCAGCCAGATGTGCAGCTGCAATCAGATATAGGGCACGTCCGCTCTCTCAGACTTTCCATCAGCACACATTTGACCTTCAAGACCCCCCCCCCCCCAATCCTCTTCTCATCCTGGTATGCTGCAGGTGAAGGAAATCAAGTCAACATGGAAATATGACCACACAGTCTTTTTATTATCAAATAAAACACAATGAGTAGTTGGACTTCCTTTGTTAAAAAAAATTAAGTAGCAGCTAACAGTATGACTGATTTGATGTTTGTTTTATTGCAAAAAGGAAACAATTCATTTAAAGTCCATTACTGCCCCCTGCTTATTAGTTCCAATTAAATCTATAAACGCTGCAGCTCTCCACTGCATGCCATCGTGTGTGCGCTTGAAGAAGAATAGCTTGCTGAGAAAAATCAGCACGTCTCCATCAGACAGACAGAAGTGGGGAGAAACCCCCCCCCCCAAAAAAATCCTCCCACTGCTCTCCACCCAACTGGCTCGACTTCTTTTTCCGTGCAGCCTCCCTCCAGTGACTTCCAAAGAAACAGCTGCTAAGTGCATTTGTGGGGGGAGGAGGAAGAGGAAGGTTTAAACTGAGGAGATTTTGTACCTGTCTGATGTTTGTGGCTCCTTTTCGTGTCTTTTTTCCCTTTGTCCACCGACTTCCAAACAACTTTCCAAATGGCTGCATCATAAGCAGATTACAAGGCTAAAGCTTGCAGGAGATGGACACACAGGGCGAGCGCGCTGAACCTAATGCATAATTTATCATCATCTAAAGTGTTTCAAACCGCAAAACAAAATGCGACTGTTTGCTCTGAAGGCCACAAAGATTTAGAGGTACGACAAAAAGACTTTAACTGGTGATGCGGAGTTTCAGAGCCGCTGAGGCAGAGATGCAGCATCAGTCAGAAACACAGCGATCGTGACTTGCAGACCTCCCTCCAGGCTGTTGTCACAAACAATCAGTTTCTGGCTGCACAATTCAAAGGGTCAGGAACCTGCTGCTTGTTAAAACTTGTCAAGAGGGCGGTGGGCAACAGAGATGGGGAACGAGAAACTGGGGCAAAGGTCAAGCCCCAGTGTTACAATTACTCTTGTGAAACTGGAACTGTCTTGTACAGGCATGGCGGCGTTTCAGCTCTGCAGTTTAGGGTGTCACTCGTGACAAAGGGGCTACAGCGTTAGCTGCAGTGTTTGTATACATCAACTGAGCAGTCCTGGCTCTAGTTCAGCTCCTATCTCATTGTGGAAACGCATCACGTTTGCCGCTATCAGGGGAATTCACAGCGTGGCTGCTGGGTTGAACAAAAGACGAGAACTTTGCAGAATATCTGCTTTCTAATCAAGTAATCAGCACCTAACATTAGCTTGTTTTTAACCGGCAAGGCTAATCACAAATCTTGCATGGGAGGAATCATAAAGGAGGATCTTCCCCCGTCACACTGATCACACATTATGAAACAAATAAAGGATTTTTTTTCACCCGAACAGCTTTTGCTAACCTGTTTCTCTGCAGCTGCTGTTACACTCACAGTGCAGTTCTATTTAAAATATATTCTTTGATTTAAAGCTGCTTCTCTGCATCAACAATGGATTAAAAGCAGCATGTGAATGTGAACGATGGCAGACAATTTTCAGTCGTCAGCTTGCCTCAACTTAATGGAGCCTCTCCTTTTCACTGCTCTCGTAGCTTGTTTTCCCAAGTAGCTGGAAGTGGTTTTTTGGCAATAAAACACCAAGTCTTTTTTACCTGCTCTGCACTTAACAGTTAAAAAACACAGCTGCCAAGATGCTGGTGAACACTGAGGAGTGCTGGTAGCTAAAGAGACAGATTTGTAGGAGGTGGGGGTGACCAAAATCAAATCTTAGTGAAGTGAATGCTGTAGTTCTATTAATGAAGTGAACACAAGCTCAGTGGGAAAATAGGCTCAACACGCTGTCATCTAAGCTCTAAGTGTCCTGCAGCAGTAAACCTGGGCAGATCAAGTCCAGTACACAATATTCTTGTCCTATAAGTACAAACCACTCAAAGCTCTTATTCACCAAATTTTTTTGAGTGTTCTTTTGGAAAAGCATCCACACAGGCAATAAGAACCATCACTCTCTTTTGCATAGTTTCCAACTGTGGTTACCGGTGGTCCGGTGTCAGAATTAGCATGTGTGTGTTTTTAAATATCACTATGCAAAAGAAAAAAAAATAAAACAGAGCAGAGCAGTGTCAAACTGAGGCAGCCTTGAGTCTGCACTGTGTTCATTTGTGTAAAATCACTGTGGGTTTCACACACAGGACTGTGCTGCCATGTGCTTGAAGGGACACCCTCCGACAGCCTGACAAGATATGTGCATAATCCCCTCCACTGTGCCCCCACCCCCCAGTCCTGGTCTGCTACAGTGGCTTTTCCAGATGAGGAAACCTGAAGCCGTGGTTCCCGTGGCTGTCAGGCAGCTCATGGCAGTTTGGCTCTGCTCTCGCTGGGCTGTGTGATTTAAGCTCGCAGGCCCGGGGTCGCTCTCCTCTGCAACTGGGAGCGCCTTCAAAGCTCTACTTGAATCACTGCAGTTATCCAGAGAGCTTTTGTTTTGACTTGGTTAAGTTTTATCACAGAGCTTAGATCAGCTCACTTCAATGGTCCGTCTGTGGAATGCACAGTGGAGGGTGCACGGCCAGATGGGCATAAACAATCTATTTTTTTAAGGAAGAGCAGTCTTTAGGAAATTCAATTCAAACTGCTGTTTACACTGAAAGCAGATTTTAGAAGTTTTACTGAATATAGATACATGCAATCTCCTTTGTTTTTGTTTTTTTTGTTAAGTGGAAAAATAACCCCTCTATCTGTACCTTTTATTTGATTTTAGTGATGCATCAATATAAACTATGGTGGAATCCATTGTACTCTTATTGGTTAAAGATCTACAATCAGTCAAATCAGTTTTATTTTAGTTTTTTTGCCCCACTAGATTTTGCTTTGTCTCTCTATGAAGGCCTAAAAGAAGCTTTTCATGTAAAGAAGAAAGAGCAGAAACGGTCACTACAGGCTTTTATCAATGTTTTAAACTATGAAATGTTCCAATATAATCATTTTCTAAGACGATACCTGGAAAGAAATGTGCAGTCATATTCTACTCAACAATTACCAAGCACATTTGCATTTTCCTAGCATACGTACCGGAGTGTGCGTTTATCAATGGTGCTGCAAGACCGTCACGCCACCTTTCCACTAGTGCAACAAACACACCTTTATTAATGAAACAGACGTGGATTACGGAGCAGCCAACTTGTGCATTACCACTTTGGAAGACACAGTGTGAGCAGTGTTTTCTCACCGAGGAGCAGCAGTCCCCTCCGCACGCTAATCCAAACTTTCTCCATCTGCAAATTTAGTTTCCCGAAACTCAACTGAACACTGTGCTAGTTTGTCAAAATCATGTCTTTTTTTGGCAACTTATACGCAACGCTTTCAGCATTATTTCAAGTGCCAAGCGGGACGCCCGCCTTGCCAAAGAAATGAAAAATCCAATCATTATAGTCATTAAGCTTCCCGTGGAGTCTGATGCAAAGGTGTTGAAATTTCAAATGAGATGACAAAGAAAAGGGATTTAACCCAAATATAACTGATCCGTGAGGAATTATAGGAATACACCGTGAGAAATAAACTGTGTTGCGGGTGAAAAATGGTGAAATCTGTTGAAAGGGGGCCAATTTTGAGGTCGCTTGAAAGAGACACCTGATATATGAAAGGCTTGGTGAACCAATCGTATTTCTGACAAGTCTGAAGTGCTAAACCCCTCAAGACTCCATTATTGCAGAGTACACAGTAAATAAATAAAAGCCATTTATGACAAATTAAAAACACCCAAAGTTAAAGTATACACCAGTTTCTCATGTCAGGTTGGTAATACAGCCTGTGAGAGCGCATGTGTTTGGAAAGTTGGTTTTGCTGAAACTGTAAACGGCGCGTGAAGTGATGATCCAGTTTGGAAGAACGTACGCGTTTTTCCACTGTTGGACTTCCACGACTCTTTCCAGGGAAGCCGCTCGGTCAACTGATGATTGGTGACACAGAAGGCTAAACTCAGACCAGATGGCAAAGGGGAAAAACATCATTGAAACTGGGAACTGACAAATCAGCTGCTTTTTGGCTAAGCTATGGAATCCATCAGCAGACTTAATGAAGAAAAATCCACCAGTCAGTCAGTACGTTTACGATATATGTCCAATTCAAATGGAACACTAATTGATTTATAATGTAAGTATTCAAAGCAGGAAATTAGGGCAAAAAAGACATTTTTAATGCTACGGAGAGCAAAGAAAACTGACACATTTTCTCTTTAGAAGGGAAAAGGATAACTGAAAAGGCCAACCAGGCAAAAGTTGATCGAAAAAACAAACAAAAAAAGCATGTATCTGTATACAGGACATGGGTGCCAACACATATGTGTGCAAACTGCATATATTTAGACATTTTTTATCAATGTGTCTTCCAGAAAGAGAAACTGAACCTGAACTTCTGGACTTTATGGCTGCACTGATGCGAAAATGATCATTTCCCCGATACCTTTGGACAGTTTCATTTTAGCCTGGGATTCTCTAGTTAGTGGAATCGGTACAAAATCGAGCAGCAACGGATTTCAATTTGACAAGACGACATTACAGTTTGTCGAGTCTGCTAGGGATTATCTCTGTGGATGTTTTTAAAATGTATTAGCAAGTACTATGAAAGTGTCACAGTCTGGTGCAGTACGTACTGTACGGAAATATTTCCCCCCTTTTTCTGTTTAGGTCAGCTTTTGTCAGACTTTTGACAGCAGAAATACTTTTTTGGCTGTGATAAGTTACTAGGAAGTTTTTTTGGCAGGCCAGAGAAAGGACAGCTGGAAAAGCGAAAAGAAATCTCAGCGCTTTTTCAAATTTAAAAAAAAAAAAAAAAATGTCCAGTATACTACTTCATGTATTGCTTCAGATTTTAAACACACTTTGTGCTTCATTTTTTATCTAAACTGATCAACAGCAGCAGTATTGAGTAATGCATGTGTTGAAGGAGCAAAACCCAAAGAATGACTCAGTATGGAAAGAAAACGCCGTGGAACTGAAGAAAAATTGCAAAATGATTGTAAAATAAACCCTGCTCTTTTATCAAATATGATTAACAATAAACCAGGGGACCAACGATTACTGTAAACACAGGCATAAGTCTTTTGTTGTGACTTTGCCATCAGTGAAGCACTGTTTTGATATTCAAAATCACTCTGAATGTGAATGGATGTGGTTCAAAGAAGAAAGTGCGCTTTTACTGATAAAACCTGATCCTGACATTCTGCGAAATCGCATTTAAAGACTCAACTTGTTACAAGAGTAATGACATGCCATTATGCCCCAGTTGAGGATGAACAGTTGGCTAAATCAGAGAATACTCATAACTGCAATTTAGAAAAAGAAGAGACTACATATGTGAAGTGGTGGATAAGTGTGATGAAAAAAGCTCAAAGCCACGTATTTGGGCTTATTTTTACTTTTTTAAAAACCCCACTTAACCTGTTTTATTTCTGCCTTTTAAATACCAGTGACATAAAATTAGTCATGAAATCAACCCCGGCTAAATAAACATGACAAGCACCAAGTGGGAGGCCCGAGATGATTACATGGCTCAAATACTGAAAGCATCTGGCAGGCTTTAAGTAAATCACTGACAGATTTATTATGAAAGGAAGACTCATTGCAGATAAGGATGTGAGTGACATATGCTTTTAGTGTTCCCGAGAGCACTGCGACATCGTCACTCTCCTTTAAACGATGTAAAGGGTTCAAAGTGCCAGCAAGATAATGGCATGAGTGCATTCCAAAGGTCCCGAACATATCTACAAAGGAGCTGTAAATACTCGATCCACACAGAATAGCTAAGTCTATTAAATGCGTCAATCCGTGCCAACTGTGCGTTGAGCTCAGTATCTGCACATGCCAACACATCTGCTGTAATATTTTCTAATATGTATGAGCAGGAATGATTTCACAGCTATGTTTATTTACAGCAGCATTTCTAACGCAACAGACTTAAACTAACAACACTTGTTTAAACTTGTAATGTTGCAATAAAGCATAAACTCTCAAATCCAGTTGGTACTTCCTGTCCAGGCTTTGCTCAAGGAATAATCCTGATCGGGAAAGCAGTGGATCGAACAACAAGAAAGCACTGACGTTCATAGATCCGCATCACACATCAAAGCTTTATTAACTCGCGGTGGACTCTTGGTCATTATATCAAATCTCAATTTTAGATAAGTTCTTTCTAAATATCAAGTAATCAAACAATTTCTGCACAAATGCAGTAAAACATGAGAGCATATAAGGCAGTAAGAACCACAACAGTTTAAAATAAAAAGGTACAGTGGAGTTGGTAAGAAATCCCCACTCGCAGAAACCGAGCAGCGCGAGTTTAAATTTTGTGGTTGCACGTTATCTGCAGGCTCAGGGATTCTTTGTTCCGAAAGGAAGGAAATACAACGGTGAGCTTGTATTTGCTAAGAACATGCTGCTGTGTTCTTGACCCTCAGTCTGAATCCATTTTCCATATGGTACAGACAGACAGGGGTCTGCGTGAGACTCGGTTGCATTGACGTCAGCTTTTTTTTTTTCTTAAACACAGCCCACTTCCTTACAGCGTTTCACATTAGCTTCGTTTTTTACTGAGTGTGTTTATCAGGATAATAAACTTGAGATTCTGACATATTACAGACCTATCTAATATATTTAAGCTTATACATTTTTGGAAACTGACACAATCTTTGTTATTTTATTTTTTCCAGGTAAAGTTATGAAGAATACGGGCTTAACGTGCAGACTCACCTGGACTTCCACAACAAAAACAGCACTGGTAGATGATCACAGAATCATTTCCATCGTAAAGATAAAACTTTACCGAATTCAGCCGAGGAATTCTGTTTAAAACCAAAAGTCAGCCCAGCTCTGGAACAGCATTCTTTGGTCAGATGAGACAGATCAGTCTGTACCAGAACAAGGAGAAGGGAAAAGTACGGAGGAGGCTTGGAAAGGCTCATGATCTGATCCATACAACATTCCCTGTGAAATATGGTGGATGCAGTGCGACACATGGTTAAGCACTTTGTCCCTGCTGTAGACAAAACAAAAGGCAAAAAAAAAGGCATTCTTTAGTAATACTCATCTGTATCACTCAAGAACTGTCCTTGATTGATCTCTAATAGCATTTCACCAATAGCTTTCTGGTGAGCTTCACACTTGTGATTTTAAAGGCACAAATAGTAAAAGAAAGCAAGAAAAAAGCCCTACTTTAGACAAAAAGTGAAGTTTTAAAACATGATGAATAAAAACCCCAAAGCTCAAATTATCACATTGACCTCACTGCGTCTCAAGTGTGCTACACTTTCACTTTCACAAGCCCACTTGGGCCTGTAAAATTGAGGAGCGCTGCATGAAAAAGCACACAGAAATTCAAACAGTGGATCTCACTTTAGTCACAAACAAGTAAGTGAGTGAGAATACGAGAAAAAACCTCAGAGGTGAACGCTGTGCATCATCCATTTTTTGAGAATGTAGACCTTTCCGGTATTTTTCAGTTCGAGGAATTTCAAGCTGGCGCTCAGGAGGAAATAATTAAACCCAGTGAGTGTGTGTGTGTGTGTACGTCATCTTTTATTGTGTTTTGATGCATGAGCTTAGCAGTGCCTTCCAGGAGCGCTCCTGGCTCTGAGCTGAGCGCTTCTGGAAAAAAAAAAACCCCTAAACAACAAAATGACTGTCTGTAAATTGCTATGAGGGCGATCTACTTACACCTCCACATGAATAGAGGAGTTCTGCAACACAAGACACACACGTACAGACCCTTAATCAGTCTGGAACAGAGCAGGAGCCGCTCAGCCCTGTGGGTCCTTCAGGACCACGTGTGTGTACACAAACCAACTACAGTCCATCCCCCGCTCCACTGAAGTGCTGCTACCTTGTTCCACAGCTGAACTTTCTCCTCTGCTGTCTGGCAGACTGTAAAGCGTACTGGGCCATTGTAAATGTACTGTAAAATGAGTTTTCTTCTAGTCTTTAGAAAAAAAGTATTTCCTTAGCAACCCTGTAATGTTACAAAGCGAAAAAAAAAAAACAATGTCTGCAAAGACGAGTTTAAATCGGGGGCATCTTTTTGTTCACCGGGAAAAGCTTAGCTCGGAATTTACACGAATTTTCATTCTAGCAGCTACACAGTCAAGCGCCGCTCACAGTGACTGTATTCACATCGCATGCCAGGTGCTATTACATTTTCTACTACACATTCATTCATATATTTCCCTGCAGATAAACCCGTCTAGTTCAGACACACTATTGTCAGATAAAAACTGATTGGAAAACACTTTAAACTAAAAAGCGACGATGGAACAAAAACAACAACTACATGAAGTATGAAATACCAGTCTGCAATTGTTCTAACTCTACAGTAATCCCAGCAAGAAATTTATTTCAACTGAGCAACCTTGACAGTCTCATTAACAGACTACAGGGATACACACAAACAGCTTCCAAATATAATTGTGACACAGTGGAATAGGCCTACAGAAATTACTCAGTTTATGTCCAACAGCGCTAAAGCAGAAAATGTTTCATTTACACCGTCCACACAGGAGGATACATAATTACCCACTTCCAACGTGCCTGCGTTGAAAGCCGAAAATTAAATCATCTTGTATTTTGCAGTAAATTACTGTGAATGCATTACTCAGAGTTTGATACGAACTCATCGCTGACTGAACTTTTCTGTGTTGGACAAAAAAAGAAAAAAAGAAGTCAAATTAATCACCGTGTGCTGAAATAAAAGCGGCTGCACTTAACTTCTATTCTTCCCGTTCAGACTGTGAGTCGCATCTAATGTGAAATATGACGTTCTGTGGTCACAGTATGGAAAATGTGATCTGTGACGAGCTTCGTTGGACTTGCTGGTTTACCGTTTACGTACAAGCTGGTAACACCTGCTGCTTGGCAAGCTGATAAATTGCCGTTTTCAGATACCGCTTTGAAAATGCAGTTATTCATGACAGTGTTTGTTCATCCTGTTAATTTTGAGACAGCTGCGGCGTGATTTATGGCCTCCTTTAAAGATAATCTATTTTACCATTACATCAACAATAATTAGAAAGTAATCACTGGTTTAAGACTACAGCAGCCCCAATAACTGCAGCCCTTTTTGTCACCAATTTAATGGATTAATTTTGTGGCCTTCTCAGTTAAACTCCACATAAGTAAATACAATACAGTAGAAGATAAAAAAAAAGAGTAAATTCTACTTTACAAGAACATCACAAACTAAAGCAGAGATATTAAATGAAACATATGAAATGTACATAAAACATTCTCTTGGTGGAAAGATTTTTTGCACACACTGTTGCAATCTGATAATACCTTCTACCTTCTTTCAGGTGACAAAGCTTAGCCCACGATGAAACACATGCAATTCAAAAGATCACAGCACAGCTCGGCACAGGAAAAACCTGGAGAGAGGGCGAGGCCGCTGCTCCTATCAAATACATGACATCCTAAAAGTACAGGCTTTAAATTGAGTGAAAATTATGAAAGCTGGACTCACTATTGAGGAAAAGCTCTTCCTGCATTGCCTGTCGGGCAGCAGGAGAGAAACAGCGTTTCTTCAGCCACTCTGCATCAAAGACACTGACGTGCTGGTCGGGCCATACGATGGAGACCTGTGGAGAGATGAAAGCTTATTGAACTGGTTTGTCAAAGTGTTTTGAGGCTCTTTTTCTTTTTAAGTGTTCACCTAATATTTTGTAGTGATTGCTAATCAACTGAAGTAAAGTTTGTGTCAAATGAACAATCCATGACTTGTTTATTTAGAGGGTATTGTCTTTTTAGTAACACATGACTAGGATAGAAAAAAAGATGGGTCTGCCCTTTGAACACTGATCTTTGAAGGCGTTTTCTTTGCTTCATAAGGTTTAAAAAACCCCAAAACTTACTCCCTTCTTTCCAAATACCTGTGGAGGCTTTTAGCCAATCCAACCACGTCCTCAAACCTTTTGGTATTTTTAAAGACACATGTTTGCTATAATGCATAATGGCTATCCAGTAAATCTTGGCACAGGAAACAGGATGCACACGGTAGCTTGGCAGTGCTGTCACGTCAAAGGAATCTGTTTATAGCCGTGTCCTACTTCAGGGCCTGGATCCTCTGAAGGACACAGTTCACTGGGGAGATTTCTTTGGAGGACTTAAAGGTCAGGCTGAATGCGCCAAAATTAGACTGTCTGACCTCATCGACCTCCTCAGTTCATCACCAGGCAGTTTCTCAGTAACAATAAGCAAAGTGTAAATGTCATTCCCAAACTGGAACAAGTTTCATGACAACCAAGTATAATGAGATGCGTTTAAAATTTTAAACACGACAACGACACAAACGCACCCAAACAAACTGCTTAAAACAGAGCAACGAGAATAGAGTTGTGGAGATATCATGTTTGAATCTTTGTAAAACATTTGAAATATCAGTTCTTCTGCTGAATTCATGTTTAATTATTTGTTTGGCCTGAAAACATCAGATAAAAGCAAGTAATCACTGTATATTTTCCAGGGCCTAAGGTGACACCACTTTTTCCCCTAAAGAACAGTAAAAACTAGAATCCCTACCTAGTGCCTGTACACCCAGCAAACTAGCCAAGGTGCAGCTTTCATGCACATCTGTGCTGACTCATGATGTATGCAGTAAAGGCTAAAGGAACTTAACATTTCAGTATCACACCAACCTGAAATCTAATCACATCTCCTCCTTCTGTTTCCGAGTTAATGTTCTGAATAATGGGCAAGAAAGTGCAGAACATCATAATATCAGTTAAGTTGACCTTTTATCCTGTTTGATATTTGGTGAAAAGATCTTACGTTATGGCCAAAAATAAATAAATAAAGAAATTGTGAGATAACACCAGTGACCTTTGACCACCATAATCTAATCAGTTTATCCTTGAGTTTAAGTGAGGTTTTGGATATTATTTTGGATACTGATTAACTTAAAAGAGGGAAGACTCATCTGCTGTTGATCTTACAGTTGAAAGTTATAAGGAGCCCAAAAGATGTGGTATTTCAAAATAACGTGCAAGTACAACTACATGACTGGAAAGAAATTACTGTTGAACCAGAGAGTAGCTCTGGAAATCCACTCGCAGCCAACTTGGGTCATAATTTAAACTTCCATTCTTTTCTCTAAACATAAAACATCCATCTTGTGTGTCTGTGTGGAACTCTGGAAACCACAAGCCAGGTTTGGCAGCAGCCCACCTTGTTGTCATTGGTGACCTCCACAACATCTACTCCTGTGTGGATATCGAGATCGGCCAGCAAGAGCGTTCGGGCTTGAGCAGATTGCAGGGTACACAGTGGACACTGGCAGTTGTCTCTCAGCCAGGTGAATGGGTACAGACTGTGGCCTCCATCCTCCCACTCCACCTCCATCTGCCTGTCATCATCCAGAGCTCGGACATGCCTCACTAGGTGGCGAGAGACAGGAAGGGAGGCTGACTCCAGTGTGTGCCGCCCACGAAGATGTAATGAAATCAGGCAAGGAGGTAGAGGAGCGGCGGTTGGCCCCGGCCTACGACAAGCCCTCAGAGCCTGGCGGGTCATGGCAGAGGTGCTCCTCTGCAGAGCAGGCAGGGCCGAACGTGCAACAGTGCTCATCCACATTCTGAAGGGTTTTGCCCCCGGCAGCTTTATCGCCAGATCGGAAAGGGCTAACACTCTGCAGAGAAAAAGTTAGTGACTTTAGACAATATTAAAAAGCAAGATTTTTTTTTCTTGTTTCCGTGCAGCTTTTGGAAATGTGGTTTGTTGCTATGCTACACTCTGCTGACTGTGTGTTGATAAGACAAAGCTGCAGTTTAGAAACCATACAATTTTTCTTTTGACCGAAATGCTGAACAGTTTGCATTCACAAGACACACTAGCAATCTGAAATTGAATATGATGATGATATTCACATATTAACCTTCACCGTTTCATCGGTGATGTGCCGATACAATACAGATACCGTTAAGCAATAAAGCCAGTTTATGTAGGGGAGGGCAGCTCGTTATGATTTATGAGATAAACCATCATTAATTTTTAAATTCTTTTAAGATTTCATTGACCAGTAAATAACTGTGATTTGTATTTTCCACAGTAATGAGTTAATAGCTTTCAGCTTTTCATGTATTTTAAAATTGGGTTTAAACTGTCTTTAAAGCACTCTGGGTCAGCTCCTGTTGTTTAAACTTGTTATAGGCTATAAACAAAATAGACAACAAGGTTTAGACATTTTTCATTTAAAAAATGATTTAGACAATGACAGTTCAGTGGGTTACATACTGAACTTGGATGGAAACAAAGTATCAATTCTATTGTGTTAGTATCAATCTGATACCAATACCAGCTTTGGTATCGATACTATCGATATTTGGCCTGATCCGCCCACCTCTAAGGTCTGACCACCAACCACAAAAAAACGACTGGAGACAGCAAACTCACAGTTGGGAACCTATAAGTGTGAAATGTTCGGAATGTGCTTTAAATAATAAAAGACAGCTGGGTAATTTTGCCACCCAACTAACTAATGCATCATTCCACTTTCACAGATTCAAACAATAGCTGTAAAACATTTCGTGGGTGTAACTGTCTGTGCTGAACAGGGTTAGGTTTAGCCCTTTGATTCGTACCCCCCTGATTTGACAGCTGTGGGTGCTTGTTTTGTTTTCAGTTCATTTATATATAACTCAGTGCGAGATTAGCTTCTATTCCTTTAATAGTGCTGACTTCAAGCTTCCCGATTCTACTGTTGTTGAACAGGGCTGTGGCACTGACAGCTGGTTTTGATAAGCATACAAAATACATTGACTGAATCAGAAATGAGTTGGTGACCAGCTACTGACAGAGTGACTTATCCTCGGTCTAACTCCGTAAGGTTTAAAATGACAGCATTTAGCCGGTAGCTGCTGGGTTTGAAGAACGAGCTAACCCTCGACTGTTAGCAGGCTAGTTACTGTCAACGCACTCGTTCATCCAGTACAGCGACATCCTGAATTCAGCTTCAAAGCTAATAGCGAGACTAAACAGTGGAGCCGCTTACCCAGCAGGACACCCGTGTCAAGTTTGTGTATTAAAATGGCAGGAAGAAAAAAAAAAGTCCGCCTTTTCGCCATCAACAGAATTTACCTGGATCAATTAGATGACGGTCGGTGTGTTGTTCCCACGAGCACTGCGGACGTCACAACACAACCGCCGCCTGTCAGCGTGCGAGAGAAAGTAGGTGAAAGGTTGATCGGCGGCAGCATTGAACAGGATGACACAATCACTACACGCGCGTAAACTTTGCTCTACTTTCTTATCCCAGCCATAATACAGCCACGAAACAATCTGATAAGGACAGGGTGGATGTGTTTTTAGAAACAGTAGTGGGCAAGTACAGTAGACATACGCTACACAGCTACCAGTTAATCTAACACCATTATTTTCATTCTAATAGTAGGTGGGTCACAGTTTCAGTGTGATAAGCGCCTTTGGGTGGTTAGGGGCAAACATGTGCGCGGTTTGGAGGCCTACTAGGTTATCATTGCACGTTAAACGCAGGTGTAATTACGAAAATGAATTACAGTCCCATTTGTTTGGTGTACCGCATTCAATCCAGTTAGCTAACATACAAAGAGCCGTAATAAAAGTTATTAATTATATCTGTGTTTACCCTGCAGTCAAATATTAAAAGATAAAGACCCTATAATAACACAGAAAAAACTCCAAAAGTCAGGCAACTCCCTATGAACAAACACTTTGTGAGAAGGAAAAACTCCCTTTTATTAGGAAGAAACCTCCACAGAACCAGGCTCAGGGAGGGGAAGCCATCTGGTATGACCGACTGAGGGCGAGGGAAGAAAGACTGGACAAAAGACATGCTGTGGAAGAGATGCCTGGGAATAATAACAACTGATGATTAAATGTAGAGTGGTGTATAAACACACAGTCAATGAAAAAAGGTGAGTAAAGAAGAAACACTCAGTGCACTTCAAGCTCTGCCTCCCATTCTATTATTAAGTATCCTAGGTACCCACAAGTAAAGCAGAACTCTGAAAGCGAAGTGCTCTATTGGGGTGATATGATACTATGATGTCTTTAAGATAAAATGGGGCGTTGTATGTGATAAGAGTTCAAATTTGATTCTGGATTTAACAGGAAGCCAATATGTGCGAAATATGCCCTCTCTGCCTAGAGCTCATTGGTTTGAGACAAATGCTGGGATCAGCGTTGTTTGTTTAACTTGGGAACGAAACGTAAAGGAGCACTTGGAGAAAAATGGCCAGTGCCACAATCCCCCATTTTAAAGTAAATGAGCCAGATCTACACCAGCATTTAAACCTTTCACTTTCAGCTTTTCATGTATTTTAAAACTGGGTTTTTTGGACACCTGGAATGAGAATGTGTTTGTCTTTAAAGCACTGTGGGTCAGCTTCTGCTGTTTAAATGTGCTATTGGTTATAATTGAAATAGACGTGACAGTCAACTCAATAAGGTTCAGACATTTTTCGTAGTGCCTCACTGAGTTATATTTTTTCCTTTCCCCCCAAAATTTGATAAAATAAATAACACAATTTAGTGGGCTTCATACAGAACCTTAGAGGATATAAACAAAGTGTCGATTATATTGTGCTACTATTAGGCAGATACCAGGCCTGCACTTTACAGCATAAAGGACCCTAAAAATGACTGCTGTAAATCAAATTCTGCTGAAAAATTACAACACATTTCCTTTAATAAATCTCATCTGCTTCTACTGCTTGTCAACAAATTTCAGTCTGAACCATGTTAGCTTGATGGTAGCACATAAGAAAAAAAGTCCTGTAATCCCCAAAGTCTCCTGAGGAGTATGAAATGAGTACAAAAGTTGATGGGAAGCCATCCAATATCTGTTATGTATTTATACTTCAGTCTAGAGAAAAGTGAATGGATGACAGCCAATCCCCAGAGCCTATAAATGTCCACAGAAATTACATAAATTCTAAGTTTATATGTCTCTGTGCTTTTGAGGATGCCAGTGGAGGCACTAGATCAAATATTTATCATTCTGATATCAATAAATCTTTTACATTTATCTGGAAGGAAGGTCCGAATATAAACTGTTTCTTTCAGCTTTGAAAGTGTGTCCACTTGCTGCTTTTTTCTTTTAGACCAGTGGTTGGGAAGTAATTAAAAACCAAAAAAAACCAAAACACATATTGAAAACTGTAAAACTGATAAAGACATGAGTCGATAACGCACAGAACTTTTGTGTCCATTCATACCTTTTTCACTCAGTTTTGATGCCTTCTTTGTAGGTTTCAGACGAGGATGACCAGTACACAGCAGAGGAGGAGTGCAAGTTTTAATCCAAGTGGCACCTGCTAATGCCAGAGTTTTATTTTAAAAAGCATCATTTTGAAATGATTAACCCAGGAAGAGACACATGGTCAGACACATGGTCACCTAGTTTATAACTTAATACATGTGCGTTTCAAAGGGTAAGCGATAATTTCTACTCAGTCACCCAAATGCACTGGACTTTGTGCAACTGGTTCAAGTATACTCTCTGTGTTACATATGCCGTTAAATCTGTATCATAATTTTTCTGAAATGATTGAACCAAATGGACAAAGTGCTAGCCACAGCTGAACACTGTTCATTATGTAACACTGGAATTCATATAAAACCAAAGGTGAAATGATGACTTACCAGTAAGAATGGTAGTTAAAGCAGCTCTGCTATCACTCACTAGCCACTTTGTTAGGTACACCTGTTCATTTACTCATTAAAGCAACATGTAGTCAGCCAATTACGTGGCATCAACACTACATGCTAAAGTTCAAACCGAGCATCAGAATGCGAAAGAAAGGTGATTTAAATTACTTTGAATGTGATGTGGTTGATAGTGCCAGACTGGCTAGTCTAAATATTTCAGAAACTGCTGATCTGCTGGGATTTCGCTGTGGAACCATCTCTAGGGTTTACAGAGAATGGCCTGGAACAGAAAAAATATCCAGAATGCACCAATTGCCGGTGAAGAAATGCCTTGTTAGCAGTGTTGGGAAGGTTACTTTTAAAATGTATTCCATTACAGATTACAGAATACATGCCCCAAAATGTATTCTGTAACGTATTCCGTTACGTTACTCAATGACAGTAACATATTCTGAATACTTTGGATTACTTAATATATTATCATGCTTTTTACAACTACGTGAATGTACTATTGCTGTGTGATTTATTACTATTACTGAAGGTCCGCGGCTCCAAACCCTAGTAAAGGGACCTCTGACTAATACGGCGGGTTCCGTGTTGGGCTGGTAGCCGAAAAATAGCTTTACTTTGCTGTGTGGGTCAACTTTGCTTGCAAGAGACAGAGAGAGGCGTTGAAAGGCTGCTCCAACGGAACTTATTGTTTTCGGAGGAAAACACGAACACAGTGTACAGTCGAGTCTTAATAGCGTACTTACAACTGGGCTCGTCAGGCACTCTTCTTGGCTGCAGTGGTTATTATTATATTTACATGCTTCCAGCTCCCGTTTTTGCTCGGTGACAGCTCGGACTTTTCCACTATCATTTTTCTCCCTCCTTTTGCTCACAGACACATAACGGGTATGGCAGTCCATTCTCCCTGCAGCACGGACTACACTGCCCATGAGGCTACATTCTTTAGAGCTATGCCTGTAGAATTCTGCCTATTAGCTTAGCACAACAACAAAAAGGCACTCTCTCACCCAGGAAACACACAGTCGCAGAGAGAGAGAGAGCGTCGCCCTGTAACCATGGCAACCGTAACGCTGCCGCCTGGAACAACAGAACGTAGCTGTCAAACAAACCCAAACAGTCCTGACCCGCGACAATATGAAACAGGAAAGTACCGCAGTGTAATCCATTTATTTCAACAAAGTAACTGTATTCTAAATACCACCTTTTTAAAAGGTAACTGTAACGGAATACAGTTACTCATATTTTGTATTTTAAATACGTAACGGCGGTACATGTATTCCGTTACTCCCCAACACTGCTTGTTAGTACCAGAGATCAGAGGAGAATGACCAGCCTGCTTTGAGCTAACAGGGAGGGAGCAGTAACTCAAATAACCACTTGTTAAAATCAGAACAGAAGCAGAAGAGCATATTTAATGCAAAACCCTGAAGCAAATGGGTTACAGCACCAGAAGACCACACTGCGTGCCACTCCTTTAGACGACTGGAAAAGCATTACTTGGTCTGATGAGGCTTGATTTCTGTTGTGATTTGGATGAGGGGTCAGGATTTGCTGTAAAAACCATGAAAGCATGGATCTATTCTAACTTGTATTACAGTTCAGGATGCTGCTGCTGCTGTAATGGTGTAGAGGATATTTTCTTGGCACACAGCATTTGCTGACCATGTTCATTCCTTTATGGGCTCAGTGTATCGATCTTCTGATGGCTGCTTCCAGCAGAATAATGCACCATGTCACGAAGCCCAGATCAAACTGGTTTCTTGAACATGACAGTGAGTTCAGTGTGCTCAAATGGCCTCTACAGTCACAAGATCTTGGTCTAATAAAGCACCTTTTGGATGTGGTGCAACAGGACATTTGTATTGTTGATGTAAGCTGTAACTGTGAGAGGGTGTCATTTGAATACGAACCAGAATCTCAGAGGAATGATTACAGCACATTTGTGAATCTGTTCCACGAAGAATTTAAACAGTTCTGAAGGCAAAAGGGGTCCAATCTGGTACTAACAAAGTGTACCTAACTTGGCCACTGAGTGTATATAAGTGATTCCTAGCCTTTTTGGTGTGCATACTCACACATGCCTGTCAGATGAGCTTCACTTCCCTGTTTATTGATAAAACTCTTCGTGGTTTAGTGTGTTAATTTGATTGAACTACTACAATAGAGAAGATTCATGGATGTAGTGCAGGAGGACTTGCAGATGGTTGCTGTGACAGAGGAAGATGCTAGCGACAAGGTGAAATGGAGGAAGATGATTCACTGTGGCAACCCCTAAAAGTGCAACTGAAAGAAGAAAATCCTTTCCATACATTTGAGCAGCCTGTGTTTGGCTCATTTGAGTAAACCTGGTATTCATATATAAAATTTGGAAACAGAACACTGGTTAGACATAACTGAATATCCTTATTAATTTTGCATCAACCATGTGGATTCTTAATTCACTGATATTTTTAGTTAAGTATTTGGTTAAAATAAATTTGGCTAACAATTTTTTATTATTTTATTAATACTTGATGGTAAAACTATTTATTTTTTAATGGAGGATGTTAAAGACATCCTAACTAACAATTTATCTGATATTCAGCAGCATATTTTTCATCATTTATCCATTAATTTTAGCTGGCTATTTAGTACTTTTAGATAGTGATTTAATTCACAACATTCAGCTGAGCTATCTTTTTAGCTACCTAATTTTAAGCTAACAAATACTTCTGGTAGCTCGCTTCCCAGGTTTCATGAATCACTGCAGATATTTACTTTTATAATTGGAATTTAAAAGTTTGGCTTTTTCAATCTGTTTTGCATGTACACATTGGGGAAAGCAGGAAAACCTGCTGGAAACCCTGAAGTAGCCTGTCAGTGGTTGGAATCAGTGACTTTAGAGAACTAGGATTCAGTGTCAGTGTCTTTTTTCCCTCTGCATGCTGCTAATAGTCATTGTACTTTAGCTAAACCCCCCCCCCCCCCCCCCCAAAGTTTTTACCCTCTTGTGGAAACACAGTGTAAGCTATAGTCTTTCCAGCTTTTATGTTTGCTGCTGGGCCTATACTGTGTCTTCTTTTTAATGCTGGCTTCATCTTAATCAGTCGACTCAAAGTATCTGCAAGTAAAGCTGTACTTTCCAGTGTTACATAATGCGCACAAGCTGGCACTTTTAAATATGGTTTTGAATCAATATTATTGACTCATGATTTCTCAGTTTCTCCAACTCAAAGCCTCACCCTCTTTATTCAACTTTATTTGTGGTCTTAAAGGGCCAAAGGGAAAAAAAGATTTTCAGCTTACTGAAATAGAACTCAGGAACAAACAAAGTTGTCTGTAAGGTCCACCACACTGCTTAAAACACCAGCTACACAACATCCTTACATGTCTGTTTCTTGTAAATGCCAGCAAGCAGCTTCTTCCTTCAAAGCATTCATAATTAGGGGGCATTGCCTGTGTGTATAATTCACAGCAGACTTCAAAACCTTGTAAAGCAAACATGGAAGGCAACTTTGTTTTGAAGCACGTGGCAATATATTGTGCATTCCGCCATTGTTATACTGCTACTGCAACATTGTGGGGTGTGCTAAACACCACAAACTCTCAGGACCTCCTGGATGGGGATCCATGGGGATCCCCTGCAACATAATGAATGGTGTAATCTCACTTTCATGTCAGTAACTACTAGAAGAAAACAACAACAATGGGAGGGACCCAGTGCTCAAAGGACCAGCTGTTGCAGCAACACTGTACTTCAAACACAACTTCTTTATTTAAGAAGACTCGACGCAATCCATTAAGTATGTTGTTTTACAGATTAGTATTTGACACAGAAGTCTACTAGTGCTGCCTGCAGTCTTATCCATCAAAGTATTACATCTGGCCACATATCTTAAAGATATACAAGAATAGATTTTTTTGCTGCTCTATTTATATAAACAATGAATACATAATAGATGTTCAGTAATAAAGATATTGGCACTCACAGTATTTACTTACCTCTAAAAACACTGTACATTTTCCAAGACTACAGGAGGCTTTGCATTTTTAACCATGTCACAACCTTTAGCATCGTGACAGCAAAGAATTGTGCAAAGTCTGCTAGCCTATAAACAAAAGCATACATCAGATACATATGTAAACATTATTTTTGGTTTTGCCAAAGAAACACTCGTCTGAAGCACAAACTAAGAGCGACATAAACACATAACCTTGTAATGTTGCTGCTAATCTATTTAAATTTTGGTGTCAAAGTCAAACCAAATAGATGGCATTGAGTGCAGGGTAAGGATTCTGCTCCAAAACTCACTCTAAGAGAGAACCGAACGAGTGTTGGAAAACTCAAACTAAGGCCTGTGTTTTGAAAAAGGATTTTTCCTGTTGTCACTCTTGTGATTGGCTGACTCCTATACAAAGCCATTGTTTCACACGCATAACCCCACACATACACACATGCAGAAAGCTGTGACAGGTAAACTCAGATCACTAACCAATAAAAAGACAAAAAGAGGCATTTCTGGTACACTCACTTGCAGAGAGACAGTATTGGAGTAACATTAAGTCGATGTATTATCTACTGTAAAACATTACTTCATATTGAATCATATTAGATATTCTACTAACATTTTGTATTGTAAGGATAGAGCATACAAAGTTATCAAAGAGTGGGCAGTACAACAGTGCACACACAATTGTCACCATGCTGTTTATCCTATTAATATCTAGATGCTTTAACTAAACCTGGATTGTGTTACTGGAATTTTTTTTACATGATGTTTTTACATCGATTGGATGAAGCACTTTGATTTGTTTGGTATTTAGTTGGATGAATCTGAGAGAAATAGACTAAATTTAGGAGTTTCTTAACTGTCCCCCCCAGAAATTGTATCACAGTATTGTTGGATTATGTTGCATAAGATGAAAAAGATTATTCCTTTTTGCATAATATTATTTAAAGATTGTTTCCTACTCCTCATATTTCTTGTTTATTTTTAAAAAAGGTTTACTGTGCCAGAGACAGTTCAAAAGACTTTTTCTAAAATAATAATAATAAGAAGAACAGATTAACTCTATCTGTACCTTACAAATGGAGATAGCTACATTTTATATTCCCAGATTCTTTTTTTTATATTCCTTCAAAAAAAATTCTACTATTACTGCAGTGTATGCAGTGCCACGTGAATGTCCCCCATATTGCGTTTTTAGTTTCGAACCGACTTTATTGGAATATGAAGCCAACATTAAAAAAAAGAAAAAAAGAAAAAAGTAAAAGTTCCCCCCTAAAACACATTTTGTTCCTCCCTGAGATTTTGCAATGCCAATTATGATATTGCACTTTTTCATTATTAATTTGTTGGCTTGAAATCTTTAGAGATATGTTAAAAATACAAATACAAATAAAAACCCCGGGCACACGCACCCAAAACTATCTTCATCTACAGAACATTTTAGTGAGGAAGATATTTGTTAGTTCAGGAGAACTGATCCTTTATGCTCTGGCTTTATGTCCCTGGTATGTATTTTTCTCTCTGCCTCTGTCTCTTGGTCTCAACTATAATAATAATAATAACAACAACAATAATAATAATAAAAGACAAATGTGGTGCTGCATTAATGAGATGATTAGGGACTATTTTCACTCAGAACTTGAGGTACTCGTTCTTCAGTCTGCTCAGTCTCGTGCCGTGGCTGCGGATGATCAAAGACAGGAGCTCGTGCTTGTCCTTCAGGCCCAGAGAAATGTCCAACGTCTCCTTCAGGACGTCCCGCGTGTGCACTATCATGTTAAGAAAGTCGTCATTGAGCCGGTGCTCCTCCTTCAGCTCACTCTCCTGGCTCTGTTTGAATTTCACCTCGAGCTCCAGCAGAGATTTCTCCGAGTTTGTAAACGCCTCGTTTATCTGGGTTGTCTCCCTCCGCAAATACTTCCCGTAGCTGTCCTCTCCGTCCAGGTCGTATGAGATGCTTTTCCCGATCCCCTCCAGCACCCTGGCAGAGTCCTCGATCTGCCTCTTGATGATAGTGAAATCATCCCGTATGACGGCGTCCTGGTCCTCACCGAGGCTGCACTTTCGCTCGTCTTTCATTTTAAAAAGCATCTGGCACTTCTCCGGGTCGTCGTTGTCCTCGTAGTCGCCGTCCGGCACGAAATAATGATGGAAAGTGCCATTAGACATCTCCGGATGTAAAGGTCCCTGGTAAAAGCCTCCATACACCGACAGTGATAACCCGGCAAAGAGGAGCAAGTGAAAAAGAGCCATGATGCCCACTTGTCCCAAATATACTCACAAATAGGAAATAAATAAGATTAATAACGATGTATTCGAAAAAAATATGAGCCCGGTTGTCTATTAAATCCCAAACCGGCAGAAAACCACAAACATTTCAGTTAGTTTTAAAGTCCAAAGTGCGCAGTTGGTTGAAACTTTCTCGCAGCCCTCTCTGATATCCTTCTGGGTCCGAGCAGATGAAGTGGCGTAAGTTGTTTTCCACCTCTCGTCCTTTAACGGAGCCTGCCAACTCCCATCACTGTCGGCGAGCACGAAGGCGATGTATGAAAGTTTGTTTCAGCAGTTGTACTCCCGGCTTTAGCCTGGTGCCTCAAACGCAACATCTGGAAGTCTCAAGTGCCGCGCTTCGGTTTATGGCTAATAATACCTCTGTGCTACTCTCAAATTACAGCCCCTCCGTCACTTAAAAGGCTGCATTCAGTCTGCACCAGGCTGCTACCAGCAAGGCCAAAGCTGTTAAAGCCCCATCGAAACCAGGAAAGACCAAGTTTGTGTGAATTCACATAACCGTGACCAGCTGGCAGAAAAGGTTCAACAAGTTATTACCCTACCGAGAAATATAGGCTACACAAGACCACATGTAAACATGAAATGCAATCGGCCCTATAATTATAGTGAATATAACCAGGTAGTGGCCTGGTTTTATAAAATCTATGTTTTTTAATACCTGATGATGTGAAGTGTGGCAGAAATATAATTTCTGTGGTAGTATTGCATAATACAAAGATGATGTGGACACAAACAGCATTAGGTATGTATGTAGAACAGGAAAAACGTATCTGATTTCATTACAGTTGGCAGGATTGTTTTCTTACACCTTACATCCAGTCACTGCTTTTCATAGTAGACTAGTGCATTGGCTCAAGTCTATGTGGAGACGCTGGTATAGCTGTCTCATTGTGGGTGCATTTCTTTTTTCAGTTTTTAATCTCGTTTTTGTGTTGTTTGATGTTTTGTTTCTCTGGACTGTGAGACTGGAATAAATAGAGACTGATATGCTGCCTATGAACAGTCATAGTAATTTGTGTAGCTTAAGTTTTAAAGTTACTGTACATACATTTTAAATCGATACATTTGCCTTTAAGCCATGGTTACTAGTTACTTTTTTTTTTATATGCAAAACATTAAATATTCTCATAAATTATGTCATAAACTGTAATAGACCCAATGCTATCCAAGGTTCCTGCAATTTGTTCCCCATAAATACGCTACATTAAAACGGTCCTTAAGGGTTTAGGCATCATTATTGATTTGCTAGGGTTAACGGTGAGATAATGGTCTTTCTGCTGCTGTGGACTTTTACTTAAGTTCTGCAGTTTGCAAACAATAGTATTAATGCCATTTAAAGTTAGAAGTTAAGGAAATTGATAGACTGAAGTTTTTTTTCTTTCTTTTTACAGTATGCTATTTCCATTTCCCAAACAACAGCAATTCAGAAAATCTGGGATGGTTTGTAAAATGTAAGTAAAACACTTCCATAAGTCTTTGTCTTTGTTCGTCCTCCTATCCACTAAAGCAAATTAAGCTGAATGTAAATATGTTGCTGTCTTCTCTGGGCCAAAGCTCATTTAAAAAGGACTGACATTGTCCTGTGGTCAGACAAATGGAAATTTTAAAGTGTTTTTGGGAAAACAGATACTGTAGCTCCTGAACTAAAGAGGAGAGGGACCATCTAGCTTGCTATCAGCACTCAGTTCAAAAACCTGCATATGTTCATATGTTCTTCTTGCACATCTGGAAATGCACCATCAGTGAAAGACCAGTTTTAGATTTAGAATTTTACATATGCTCCCATCCAGATGTCTTTTTCAGAGAAAGACCTTGCACATTTCAGCAAGACAGTGATAAATCTACTACAACACCATGACTTTGTCGGAGAAGTGTCCTGGTGCTGAAATGGTTTGCCTATTGTCCAGACATTTCACTGATTGAAAAAAACAATGGCACATCATAAAACACAAAATACAATAATGAAGGCCTTTGACTCCAAGATGCCTCAACTGTTGTTAAAAGTAGATGGGATGCTACCGAGTGGTAAGCACTGCCCTGTCCCAACCTTTTTGAGATGTGCTCCTGCCATCAAATCCAAATATTAGTTCATTATTTTCTTAAAATGGCACATTTTCTCTGTTCAAACATTTGATGTTTTCTGTGTTCTACAATGAATAAAACACAGTTTTATAAGATTTGCAATCAGTTTGTATTTACATTTTGCACAGCGTGAACTTTTTTTGGACTTGGGTTGTACTTCTTCCACCAACCTGATAATGCTAGAATCTTCATTGTAAAAGAAAACTACCTTTATTAGCCATTTTAACCTTGACTTTACTTCTGCCAAATATTGCATTATTTGTTTAATATAGTAGGGTGGTTTGATCCTTGGCTCTTTGAACCAAAATGTGGCCTCGGGTAAGATACTGAATCCCCACAATCCTGATCCATCAACCAGTGTGTGTGATAGGATTGCTGCTCTATAAAAAGAGACTTGTGTGACCGGGTTAAATGTGGCCTGTAGTTTAAAGCCCTCTAAGAGGATGATAAGACTAGAAATGTACTGTATTTGGCTAATGCAGTCCACATTAATGTAGAAAACTCAGATCTGTAGCGCTGGCAGGACATAGAGTTGTCGAATCCAAGGAGTGTAAAAACATGTTTGCTAAGCAGCCTTTAACACAGTAGCCACCTGTCTTTGGGTCACTTACTGGTGTCAAATGACAGGCCGAGTCTAGTTCAAGCTAAGGGAGTGAAAATGCACGAGACAGTGAATGAGGAGAGAAAAGTTTGTGTAGCTTTGACATGTAATTTGTTTAGATTTTTACAATTCTCATGCTCGTAACTACTGATTGTGAATTAAACCACAGCTGTGAAATATGTTCCTGTATTAAAACACTCTGCCAGGGCTGGAAATCCAAGAGTTGCTATTAAATTGAAAATGTAGTGATTTGTAAGCGGCTTTAGTCACAAAAGCAACGCACCAAGAGAAGGATAATTTTGTTTTTATATGTAATGCTATATCTCAAAGAGCAACATCTTAAGAGTGATCTAATTTGTCAAACCCACAATTCCGCTCAGTGTGTGGATATCGTTCCTGTTGAAACAGTGAACGTTACACCGTCACCAACCTCAGAGGAATTTTGTTCTTCGCCACATGAGTGATTATTCGGGGTTGCGACCTGCATGAATTTAGCTCGAGAATGACACGTTTTGTTCGGTAAACACAATGTTAAAATGTTTATTTCTTTTTCGGTTGCTTGAATAAAAACATTGTGAGAAATATATTTATAAAAAAGGAAAGTCAATGGCTTTGTTACATAAGCCTTACATAAACCAAGGTCTGCAATGTGAATCAGTCAGATTTATGATGTGGACAAATACCTCACTCCTCATCCTGTCTGGATCTACCCTCGCTGACATGAGGAACTGAGAAAAGAGAGAATTTGATGTTTTCTCCCACCCAGTCCTTGCTTCCAGGTTTTCCATTATAAATTGTATCCCCCCACACCAGCATTAATAAGACACCGTGACAGCTTCTGACTGTCAATGCTCCCACTAATGTCCTGTATTTATTTATTTTTTAGTTACCAGTGGGCTCAGCTATTTAACCTGTTGTTAATGGGTGTTTGGGCATTCTGTCTTACTCTCCAGCAATCATCATTTAGCCTCCCCCCTACTCAGAATACTTTATTTTAACAATACAGTGCCCGCTTACTTACAGATTTGCCTCTACTGCTTTTGTTTTAGGTTTGAATGTGTTAGTGTAAAGCTATTTCCATCCTCTGTGCTGCTCATTGCATCTGGGTCGTGACAGCAGTAAGTGCAACCTTCACTTTTATGAGAAAACCTGCAGTGTCAACTCAATGTGCTGTCAAAGACCAGACAGGCCTTCAGACGCTTAACAGCGCCCATCCTGTGACATCATTCTGCAGAAGGGCTTTCTCTATGGTGTCAGGAAGAAAAGAAATGGAAAATGAAGTCACATTATGGGCTCAGGGTGTGATGCTGTTTTGGTTCAAAGCCTTTTGTGGCATGCATCTACATTAAATCATTTTCAAGAGGTGAAAACGCCACCTACTCACATAGGACAATCTAATAAAAAAAGTGGGGGAAAAAACAGTGAGGAGGTTTTAGTGACCTCCCTCTTTCAGCACTAAAGCTGCGACACAAAACACAAGCCAGATATTTCTGTCCTCCCAGTTCTCTGCAGCATGAGTTGCTGCAGTCTGTTTTTCTCCACTTTATTGTGGATATTGAATGAAAATTGAATTTAACAATACATAACAGCATTTAACAACCTTGTTTGTGATAAAGTGCCTCCAACTTTAAGTTAAATTGACCGAACTGGGATTAGATCCCAGCTTGGCAAGCTGCTTCCCAAACTGAGCTTGACTCGGGGTGATTCAACAATCAGGCTCGGAGTGTTTCCTATGATTGCAAATAGGGCTTATTTTAAAGAAAATGGCACCGGGTAAGACTTACTTCTGCTCTAAATTCATTGATGTTATTGGAGACCATGTTATGGGTGGTTATTGGATTGACTTCTTTCTTACCTAAGTTCCTGTAGGTAAAAATGAATATCATCAAAAGCAGAGCAAATTAAATTATGGGCGTTTGATCATGGTTCAGAAGAGTATAAAGAAAGGAAAAAGTGCAAAAAGGAGCTGGATGGCAGATGAGACACAGCAGGCAGAACAGGAGCAGATGGCTCAAAGACAAAAGCGACACTGAGCAATTTGGCAAAGACCTAGGATTTGTGGGTAGGTATGTGTAATATAAAGTACATGTCTGATAAGGGAAAATAGGTAGATGAGTTAGACAATGACTGAATTGTCTTAACTGCCCTTTTTGCAAGCTCTCTGCTAAAAAGGAACAGCTTGCTTGCTGCACAGTTAAAGGCTTCCAAAGTCTATACAAATCTCCACTGATTCAACTAACCTTGAATCAGGTTGGTTGGCAATCTTTTGTCCACTCCTCTTTTTATTATAAAAGTATATATTTACTAAGTTACAATATTGTGAAAAAAGCACTGAGCTATCCTATTAGAAATTTGTTGAAACATTGCAAACATAAATGGAAATTTTACAAGGCAAAAACAGAGTTTGTAGAATTCTAAGAATCTTTGAAATCAGTATTTGGTTCAATTTATAAAAGTGTTATTTAGATTGCAACAAATCACAACAAAAGTTGCCTCTAGGTGCTTTATTTGGTATCACCAACTTTATTCTTTAACTCATTCAAAGCTCTTCTTTGGATGTTTCTGCCTTTTGTTCTGTTTTTTGTCAAGACGATTCCACAATGCTTCAATAATGTTGAAATCCATTCTGTATTTTTCTATCCAGGTATACTTTTAGTGCATTGGCAGTGTGTTTGGGATTTTTGCCATGCTGAAAACAAAGCAGTGACAATCAGATGCTTTCCAGATGGCACCTTAGCTTTCTCTCCCTGTTTTACTTTCTTAAGAATGGCTTCTGGACAGCCACCGTTCCACTGAGACCACTTCTGATGACACTTCAGTAAAAAGCAGATGGATCCACTGAAGGGCCAGAAGCATCTCTCAGGTCCTGTGTCAGGTTTTCTTTGGAGTTTTTCCCTGTCTCTTAAGGACATGACTTTGAGTTAATGTTCATCTGCTATGGATATTTTTTTTCAGGCCAGCTTCTTCTCAGATTTTTGGGGGGACACACTGCATAGCATGCTGAGATATTTCAAGTTTTCAAAAATTGGCTATTTAGGAATCAGCTTATTGGAAAAAGTACTATTTTAGGTCTGTCAAACTGAGTTAAATCTATTAAAAATGCCAACGATAACAAACTACAAATTGGAAGAACGTATGTGTTTTTGATACAGGCTTCTAGTAACAAAGTGCCTAAAGATCTATTTTTTCTTTACTAACTTGCTTGAATGATTCATAGGTCAGGTACAAGGTCTGGACTAGGAATGAGTGAAAAACCAGCCAGTGTCCAAAGAAAGACTTTGAACAATCTTCAGAAAACCTGAAACAAAGGGTGGCTCAAGACTTTTGCTCAACATTTTTTATTTCATATCTTATGGTTTATATCATGAAGACAAGTCAGTGTGATAAGTGAGGCAGAAATAAACTTAAAATGCCTCACATCATATATCAAACGCATCCTCCACATTTTGTGGTTTATTTAATCTACAAAATGTCTCTTCTTTCTCTCTGACCCGTCAGTGCTGCTTCTGTCCTGCATCTTTGCCTGATGTTTTAACCCAGGATCCACATGAAGATTAAGGAGGTTATCTGCTTTTTAGCCCCTCCAGACTCTTAGTTTCTCTCTGTAACCTGTTTGTGGTGAATGTGGAGCCTAGAAGCCAAATCTAACTCTATTCTCATGCTAAAATAAATCCTTTCAAATGTGGGTTATCTGACTGATCTGTAGATATAATCTTCATTTGACCACAAATGAATGCTATGATATCTTTAGTTAGATATTTGAAGCTTGTAAAAGCGCAAATAAAATACATGTACATAAAATTGCAGGTAAAATGCAGGAAATGCAGCTTGGCGAATTTGTGGTAATTCTGATAGCAGACATCTGAACAATTTAAACTTCTGGCAAAAGGCCATGTCTTAAACTGTGGCACATTTTTCCAGCATTCGATCTGAGCACAATACACATTTGGACCATTCATGCAACTCCTGACCTAAACCTTTTCACACAGTAGCTCACTTGTTTAAAAATTGTGTATAATGCTGCAACGAAATTCTGCCATACTTAGTCTCCTCCAATTAGACACAACTGAAAGTCTTCCATGAAATTGTTCTTGGCTGCACTTGTTACAACCTTGCTTACTTTGAGCCCTCATGCCATAGTTTGTTTCAAATTATATCCAGAAACTGAACCCCGTGGAATTCTTCTGTCTTTGGCTTGTATATCCACGAGCCAGAGAAATAATGACCCAGCATATCCAGTGACTACAGGATGGTGGCACTCATATCATACATTATGGGGCCTTTAAAAGGTCTGTTTGTGCAGCAACTCAGTCTCTGTAAAACGTTCCACAAAGGGTAATTCCAATATTCATTCTTATCCTTTTTCATTATCAGCTGTTTCTGCTAGTCAGCAAATCTATTGTGTTTTCTGACAGATAGTGGGCCATGGAGGATTTAGATAGTACAGCAGGGAGACAGCTGAGCTTGAAGATGCATGGCCTTGTCTAAGAAGCCTCAAACTCAGTATCTGTAAAGCAAAAAGTCCCCAGTATCTGTAAAGCCGACAGTCCTATCATTTAGCGCTTTTTGGGCTCCCTCTGTTCTGGTGAGATGGAGCTAATGCACACGGTAAGTGTGATGTTACGTCTCCGTACAGCTGTAAAACATTTGCCAGCCCAGTCTTTTACATGGGTTTAATGGATTCTCTGGACTCTGTCCAACATGCACACCAGACACATGTTTTTACAATATGCAGAACATGTCATGATCTTTATTTCCATATGAACAGATGTGTTGGCACGGAGATTCAGACAGAAGCAGTTAGACATTTCAGAAAGGCAACAACTGTAAATGCAGAAACTGTAAAATGCAACCAAACTGCTGTTTTTATGAACCCTCCACAGTTCTGTGGATTATCTTTCTGTCCAGCACATTGGTCTGGGATCTCTATGAAATTTTTAACAGCAACAGGTCGCAATGCCACTAATGTGGTGGAAAGATTCAAGGTTCCCAAACTTCACTAATAGATTGAAGCCCTGACTATTTTGTTTTTGGTAAAGTTGCAACCGGCAGAAATTGAGTAAAAAATTTAACAAGCCAGAATTTGAAAATAGACACACAACCTGCAGCTCTCCTGTCTCCAACAGACTATATATGTAACTGATGGATCTATCTTCTGGATTGGAAAAGTAAATCCACTGCAGTAAAACTGCTTTGTGCCTAGTGGCTGGCAGGGGTGATTCCTTTGGTAATAAAAAAAAAGCAGTACAGTTATATATGGGGTGTATGTAGGAAAATGACTATTTGGGGTCCTCTGATTTGTCTAATGTGATTATGGCTTGAATCACTAGTTTGAAGTCTTATTAAATACAACATGGTGTTTATTTTGTACATTAAAGCCCCCATTAGAGGCCAGAAAACCAATAACACAGAATATACTGTAGGTTGGGCCTGACAAGTTGCTGTATCATGACATAGCCTGAAAAGACCGGTGATTGGCAGCACTCTCCTGTTAGTGTTGGTCAAGTTACTTGAAAATAGTAATTAGTCACTAATTACTGATTACTTCTCCAAGAAAGTTATCCAGTTACTTTACTGGTGACTTATTTTCAAAAGTAACTTTATTACTTTTTAAACATACCCATATAGAAAAGATATATATAAATCTTATAAAGTTTGTATCTGTCTTGTGTGAAACTTGTATGAAAAGCATACAAGAGTGAAAACAGATATAAGATCCCTTGAAAAATTATATAATGAAACTTGTATGTTTTGGATACTTACTAAAACAATATATGAAAATAATGAGAAAGTGGCCACTTTCATGAGTAACAACATATAAGTTTTTACTATTTCTTTTCCATATGGGTAGAGATACAACCTGTATACGTAACAAAGCAATAATAGACCTTTCAGCCCGATTCTATTTTTTTTTTTTTTGCATATTTCATCAAGTCTCTTTTTACAAATTGCATATAAAATAAAATGATCTTTTGTGTTTACACTCACTCTTTCAAATAACCGCAAGTAAAACACAGCAAAAAATCTATTTTCAGCTGTTTAGCAGGAGTGGGACCGGTGGAGGTTTGCCCGGTGTCGCAGCGGTCATGTCAGTGGGGGGATCCGGTTGTTTCTCTGTGAATTTCACATTCCCATGCCGGCTTGCTAGGCGCTTGCTCAGATTTGAAGTTGAATTTTTTGCTGTAGAAAGAAGTTTTCTTCCAACACAGAGTGTACAGCGTACACTAATGTTTTTTTCACATTTTACGGAATCAAACAAGTAATGTAAGTACTTCCAAACGTTGCCCAGATCCGTTGCCCATCTCTGGTTACAGACCACTTTTTTCTGAAGTCTAAGATCTGTAAACTGATCTTAGATTTAGAATCGGTGCAGGACGTGAGCTGAATGGTTGTTATGGATTTGTTTTGTTCATTGATTCCAAACACACGTTCCCTCATCTTTATGTCAACTTTTGTTTATGACTAAATACTTGTTGAGTATATAACTTGCCCATCAGTCCCATGTTTTTTTTTGCCCATCCATCCATCTTCATAACCACTTGGTATATTCAGAGTAGAAGTGTGGGAGATGGGCCTTTCTCAGCTGTCACAGGGTAAAAGGACAGAACAGATCAGCAGTCTATCTAAGGACTAAAACATAGAGACAACCATTCACACTTGGGACTTTCTGTAATTAGTATTAAGCCAAACATATATATGCATACTGTCTTTGTCTCGATTATTTGCTCTTATTGAGTTGGACAGAGAATACAGCAATTCTCGTTTGTTGGGTAACTTTTGCTGTTTTTGTAACTGCTGTTTGCATTTAGTTTATTCTCGCCTAATTTATTTCGCTCCAATTTATTTGTTCTTCCTTTTTTCTTTCCTTTCC
Source organism: Pelmatolapia mariae (assembly GCF_036321145.2). Taxonomy (NCBI): domain Eukaryota; kingdom Metazoa; phylum Chordata; class Actinopteri; order Cichliformes; family Cichlidae; genus Pelmatolapia; species Pelmatolapia mariae. Next base: position 10,314,020 of record NC_086227.1, on the reverse strand, counting down.
TCTCCCTTTTTTCCCTGTCACTTCCTGCTCCAGCAGCCTCGTTGCACCTTCCGTCTCCAACCCTAATGAAGTTATTTCTTCTCAGTCTGAGATAATGGCCCGAGAACAAATTTGTTTCTCTGCACACTCAGTGTCTGTGTCATTACAAAAGATGTCTCAAAATGGCTGGTAATTCAGTTTTTCTTTGTTAAATTCCATAATATATGTAATGCATTCTTTTTGCTGTGAATTGTGGTGTTTGTGTGCGAGAGAAAGGCTAACATGGATTTGCTTTTGATGCCATCCTCAGTGATGTTTATAAGCTCTATCCACACGGGCAAAGAGATGAGGCTGAACCCTACCCATGGGCAAAAAATGTACGGGCAGACAGGCAGACAGACAGACGGACAGAGGAAGATTACATTAATTAGTGTCTCTGAGAGATGTGCAGGATTAAAATAAGATGCTTCTCGGTATGTCATTTTGTTTTGGTGTTCATTAATTTTGAGCACAACATAATTAGTCCTAACACGATTTGTGATTGGTAATTGGATGTATCTGACATCTGTGAAGGTTCCTCTTGCATGATGTGGTGCCATTTCCATTTGTTGAATGTATTTTGATTTCTTTATTGTAATGTTGTCTTTAGCATTCTGATATCTGGACTCACTGCAATTCTTACCAACCTAAAATCAATGTGCAACTTCTGAAGCATTTTATGATTCACAGGATGAAAAGTGTTTCTTCTTGCTTTTCACGGTCATTTTTCTTGATGTCAGATATTTGGATGTTTATTTGAAGTCTTAAAAAAAGTGATAGCCCACGAGTGCTTTCGCCTAAAAAGTTTCCAAGCTCTTGTCTGTTTCAAATCACGGTCTTCTTCCCTGCAGCCATTGGCAGACTGCAGCTGTTGCTTTTCAGGCTAGCTCATATCCTTTGACTCACTATGTAAAACGAAGACAGTTGTGACTAATAGGCAGCAAAGCACAGACTTGTACTGGCACTATGTTCATGCACATGTGTGGCTTGATTGATCTTTTAGAAACAGGGAGTACTTAACCACACTGAACCCCATGTGAACTGGTCTTTCACGCCAGAAAACAGCTGGATTTAGGACGCTGGGTGTTTCGTCATTATTTCTGTGGAGACTAATAAGAAATTAAATGCCTTCAGATTTCAGTATTTCCAGAGAAACATGAAGGTTTCTGTTTGTGATGATTTCTTTTCCAAGTGCCATATAACATTCACTGGCAAACTATTTGATGCCAAAAATGATTCACTCCAAATAAAATGGGCAGTCAAACAGTCACTGGACTTCATGCTCCTTGGGATCATTGACCTCAGTCTGAGCACAAAGTAGCACAGTTTGTTTTTTAACACAAGTAAATAAAGATGTTTCTTTTCACTCGCAGCAGGTAGCTTAGTATTAAATCAAAACATTTTGTAAGTCTGGGTAAAATTGCTTTCTGGCAGTGACGTAGATAAGAAAATGAATCCCGTTCTCATGCTTGTAACAATGATGAAGCTTCACTGAGCAGCTGGTTAGGTTAGCATGTAGTTTGGAAGCAGGGAAACCAGCTTACTTGGCTCTCTTGAATTGCACCAAAATCTGCTATAGTATATCCAGATAAATGAAAATGTAAAAATACCAATTCAGTTATTTACTATTCCCTGTCTCTTGATTGCTTGCTAGGCAATCAGAGAAGTTGCTAGATACTAGCCAAGAAGGCTGACACAACCAGACTCTATGCCAGCCAATGAGCTTTGGTGAGTTTCCACAATGTATTGTACATGTAAAATAGAAGTCACTGTGACATGTGGTCTAAAGCACAACCTGTTTCATTATCCTTTCTGTTGCTAATTCGGACCATAACTTTAAAAATTAATATCACGGTGTATTCAGCAAGACAAAAAACTATTATGACCACGAACCAATCAGATAGACGCAAACGACCTCTAAGGCCTTGAACGGGAGATTCACATCATGGATTTGCAGCAAGACGTCCACAGCATATAATGCCAATATGGAACAAATTTTCAAAGGAATGTTTCAAACTATATCACGAAAAAGTAAGGCACTTCTGAAGGTGAAAGATCGTCAACCAGCTACTGGGAAAATGTGTATAATCAAGTCGCTAGCGAATGCATTTAATTGACTTGTATCTGCTGGACATTAGCTAGGCAAGTGTAAGGCACTTTCATACAGAAATGAAAGACATCTTTTAGACAGGTTATAGTGATGGATTTGATTTTGCAGTTATTTTGAGTAAAATGCAGCTGGAACATATATAAATCTATATCCAAGTAATTAATCATTAAGGGAGACATCTTTGGAATAAACTAAATGTATGTCAATCAAGTACATTTCATCTATCTATCTATATAATCTATACATATAAAGTGGGGAAATATGTATTTGGGCCACACTCAAAAAAAGGAAACATTTACAAAAGTCTAACTTGTAATTTGAACAAAATAATTTCATGTTACTATGGTGAACGTAATTAAATCATGTAGGATCTGTATGAAATTCAACAACTTAATTTATTCTTGCCGAGATGACCTGATACAATCTAGTAAGAGTGGTTAGTTGCCTGGACTCACAAAATTCACAAGATCACACAAGAGTTCAAACCACAGGAAAATCACTGGAGTCAGAAGAGACTGACAACCATACACACACTGCGTATATGCCTTTGCTATTTATTGTGGTTTAGCCTGTAAAGGACAAAAATGTACAGAAAATTCTATATCAAGTCTTGTAATCATAGCTTCCCTATTTTAAGTCTAGATTGACAGCTCGGTGGCACAGTGGTTAGCACTGTTACTTCGCAGCAAGAAGGTCTTGGGTTCAAATCTGCAATCTGGCCAAGTTTGCAGTCGGTTCTCTCTGGGTACTCTGGTTTCCTGCCACAGTTAAAAGTCATGCAGTAATTAGGGTTAGGTTAATTGGTGTTTCTACAATACCTGTGAACATGAGCGCATATGGTTGTCTGTCTCTCTGTGATAGACTGCCGACCTGTCCAGTACTCTGACTCTCACCCTATCACATCTGGGATAGGCCCCAGCCTCCCTGCAACCCTGGTAAAGATAAGAGGATGGATGGAGTGGAAGTTATTATAAATACATTAACATTTTATGTTAGCCAGACTCTAGACTTTGTTGAACACTCTAAAAAAAACCTCTTTAAATGAACTTAAAATAATCATGGAAAGGATTTCCACATTAATAAATGGCTTTCTATTACGATTACGCATTTCTGTCGCACTAACGTAAATTGCATGGGTTGGATCAACTCAATTAAATTAAGTGTGACTCAACTGTAGTAAAACAGTTGATTCATCATTAATTAATCAAGTTAGTCCAACTCAAGTACATTAAGTTGGAATAACAGAACTGCATAATGCTAAAATAAAGCAATTTCATTATGTGGAAATTCTTTCCATGTGTTTTTTATGTTCATTCAAAGAGTTATTTTTTTGAGTGTATGCTGTGAAACAGCATTCTTCTTCTTGTGTCAGTTTCAATGTCAAATTGAACAATCTGTAAATATTGAGGTATTAACATCAGTTTGGCAATCAGCATCCCCCAAGCCTCCAATAAAAGACGTTGTTCCATGACATTTTTTTTTAAGATATCAGTTTTCAGATGACATGTTTTATTTTTTTGTGCTATTCATTTTGTTTTACCACCACTTACTAATTTTCCAAGTCCAGAAACAAAACCAATTTAAAGTCAATTACAAGACATAACACATAATTTGTACCTTATCTCCGGTTACATGACGAACAATTATTACAAAAATAATTAATTTCATTTGCATTTTCATTACATCCCAATCCACACTTCAGCAGAGCAGCCTGCTTTATCTGCCGGGTGATGCTGGGTGGTTTTTCTTATGATGTATATACCAGAGAAACCATGCTAAAAGAAAAAGAAAATTAAACCAAGCAGCCAAATGAATGGAAAATGAATGCTTTTGATTTTTTTTTCCACCGTGCATAACAAACTCTAAATTGTACTCTAAATTTAATCAGACAAGTAAATTTCACCATAATTTCAAGATAAATCTGCTGAATTAACAGAGCCATGAAATAAATATCGGAGCATTTCAGAGCACAAACTCCACAACCCCCTTTGATTAAGAGATTTTGGATCTTGGCCGCTGTCAGAGGAATCCTGCGTCACTCGCCTTCCTCTGAGTGAACACAGCATAATGCTCCTTGTACTCTGTCCAGCGGTGACTTCAGCTATTTCACCACACAGTTACTGCTATAAAAGATACAAAAGTGACTGAAAGGACCTTTGCAGAGACTCTGCATGAGAAAAAAACTTTCTAGGTAAATTCCCTTTGAGATAGTGTCATAATAGCATCATGTCCTCGCTTTAGCTATTAATTCTTATTATTCTAAAGGTAAGCGCCACATTTCTATGAACAAATCTCTCACATATAGACAAATTTGCTCTATCAGCAAGTGAAACACAAACGTGTGTCCAATATGAATATATGCAAAGGTAGTAAAAATAGTTGAATAATCATAAAGACAACATTTTATCAAAATATCCGTGAGACCTGAGATGTGACGTCTTTCTGTTTCATGCCCGCAGGCTGTAACGGGAGGAGAACTATGATCATAAAACGATAATACCTTGCATACGCAGTCAGGGGTGGCGTCATTTGGTGCACGTCTCATTCGATGGATAATGACTTCAGGGACTCTGTGGTATATGAACTTGGGAAGCATAAATAATGCACTGCTTGGTTCACAGCACAGGAAATTTGGAAACATAAACATAGAAGGAAGCCAGTAACTTCTGCTCATTTTTATGATGCAGCGCTGATGAAAACAGTTAGTGTTAAGAGCCGAAGTTCCTGGTAGCGGTTTTATGCTCACCGGCAGGACTGGCAAAGGTTTAATGTCGCAAAAGTTACTAGGGCAGTTTCTCATTCGCTTTTGAAGTATGTGTGCTTGAAACTGACGTCAGTTGTGTAAGCGTTTGCAGCCGTTTTGTGGTGTGTGATGACTCTGCCTGTCACGGAGGGTTAAAAGTTATTGTTGATTAATAATCGTGTCAGACTTCTGCAGATATAGAGCCTTTATTCCACACTGTGGGTTAGCATCTGTGGAGTCAGCAGAGATTTTACTGTCAGTGTGAGGCTCCTCATTGAATTGAAGACGGGGATATACCGCAGTTTTTCAGGCACAACAAATATATCTAGAAGCTGTGAAATACATTCCCTGAAAATTCAATAGCATTAATCTTGCATTATATTCATTATGCCAGTGATGGTAGCAAACAAATGGCACTCACTATTCTGCACTAAAGGTGGACAGGCAGGTGCTTTTATCAAATATTAGGCAGCATCGATGATGACTGGACTGCTGCTGTTGTTGTAAAAGTACTGGCTCTATATATTATTTATTTGTTTGTGTGTAGCCTTCTACCAGGTGAAAGAGGCTGAACAATAAAAGCTCACACTGGCTTATCTTTTTGTACAGCTGAGCACAACATATTTGTAGTTTTTTATTTTTTATTATAAATTATTGGCAATCTTTTCAAGGTACTGGAACATGTTGACCACTATGCACTCATTTAAAAGAGAATTGCAAACATTTTCAGCAAAGTCTGAAACTGTTTCCCATCTTAACCTCCTAAGACCCGGAATCTTCCATAGCATGCATTTTTAATTTCTCTTTTAATTTCTACATTTCTGCTGAATGTAAAAACAATGAATTTCCAGATTATTTTTTTTTTGTGTCTGAGAAAAATTAGATCCACATATGAGGACATATGTTTAAAATTTCAATAGAACAGTGGCAGTATGATGTCCTCATAAGTGGATATCAGGCCCTTGTAGAGCAGAATTTATTATTTTGGTCTAGACATCCCAAAATGTGATGTCCACATATGTGGATGCCAGGTCCTAGGAGGTTAAATATATAAAGTGGGGAAATATGTATTTGGGCCACACTCAAAAAAGGAAACATTTACAAAAGTCTAACTTGTAATTTGAACAAAATAATTTCATGTTTCTATGGTGAACGTAATTAAATCATGTAGGATCTGTATGAAATTCAACAACTTAATTTGTTCTTGTTGAGATAACCTGATACAATCTAGTAAGAGTGGTTAGTTGCTGGACTCAAAATTCACAAGATCACACGAGATTTCAAACCGCAGGAAAATCACTGGAGTTATAAGAGGCAGACAACTGCATACACACCACGTGTATGCTATTGCTATTTATTGTGGTTTAACCCATCAAGGACAAAAACGTACAGAAAATTCTACATCAAGCCTTGCAATCATAACTTTCCTACTTTTGCTGAGCCTGGATTGATAGCTTGTGGCGTCGTGGTTAGTGCTATTGCCTCAGAGCAAGAAGGGCCTGGGTTCAAATCTGCAATCTGGCTAGTTTGCAGTGGGTTCTGGGTATTTTGGTTTCCTCCCACAGTCAAAAATCATGCAGGTATTAGAGTTAGGTTAACTGGTGATTCTAAATTAAACCCTTTAGGTTTCTTGGCTGTCGCCTGGCAACTTAAATGTCAGCTCTGCCCCCAGATTTTCTTTAAGATTGAGGTCTAAAGACTGCCTAGGCCACTCCATGACCTTAATGTGCTTCTTCTTTAACCACTCCTTTTGTTTCCTTCGAGGTCATTGACATATCAGAAGACCCACCTGACTCATCTTCAGTGTTCTGACTCATGTAAGGACGTTCTCATCCAAGATGTTATAGTACTATACATGGACCTTTCCAATGCAGTGAACTTGTTCTGTACTGTTGGCATAAAAACAGCCCTAAACCATAATGTTTTCACCTCCATGCCTAAGTGTGGGGATGGTGTCTGCTTAGATGTTAATTAGCGTACTTAAGATGGCTCTGTGCATGTGCCTTTTTGAGATGTAGGACCTTACGAACACTGCAAGACTTCAATCTGTTATGATGTGGTGTGTTACCAGTAGTGTTCCTGGTGACTGTGGTCCCAGCTGTCTTCAGATGATTAACAACTCCTATGTAGTTTTGTGCTGACCCACCACCTTTCTCATGATAATCCTCACCCTGTGAGACCAAATGCTGATTGATGGTCATTTTATATTTTTCCCATTTCCAATCGATTGCACCAGCAGTTGTCACCTTCTCACCAGAATTCTTGCTGATGGTCTTTGTAGCCCATTCCAGCTTCGTGCATGTCTAAGTCTTGTCCCTGACGTCCTTTGACAGCTCTTTGGTCTTGCCTATAGTGGTGGGGAGGTTGGATCTTTGTAAAGGTGTGCTTTACAAACATAAAGAGTTGAGATCAGGAATATTTGTAATTGATTGATTATTTGTTATCTGTGTGGCACTTGGGCACACAGTCAGTCTGTGTGAGCCAGAATTCTGCCTGTTACGTGGTTACAGGGGATCAAATACTTATTTCACTCAATGACATACAAAACAATTAACAAAATCCCTCCACTGACAAATACAATACACAACCTTATGTTGCCTTTGTTCTTTATTTCATTGTGAGAGTGTAAGAACATATGAAGGACAGCAGCATATTCAGCAGCATGTTCCCAAGCAGCCTTGAGTTTAAAACGTCAGTTGGTGGAGTGAAAAGACAAATCCTTGAGGCCTGAATCTTTGCGTGAGTGGATGTGCTTTAAAAACTATAATTTCAGAACTCTCCACTAGCTGCTGGCAGAACAGCACTAGGTTTATAGCATAGTGTGTCATTATCATTTCCCAAAGAAGCCTTCTGTGTTTAACCTGAGAACATTTCAGTTAACATCTGCAGTGCTTCCTCCCACTCAAAATGTGATGGCCTCCGCCTGATTGAGAACATCAAGATAGACACTCTATTCTTTGTTCTTTGAACCTCTTTTTTAAAAGAATGGAAATACACACCCTGTTGCCATTAAATACACTTTAGAATTCAGTGATCAAACAGTGTCAGGACCGTCTCCAATCCCTTAGAGTTTAGACTCTTTGATCTGATCACGTCATTGCATTATAAACCATCTATCAGACCTTAGCAGCTACACTCTGCCTCCCTTTTAGTCATTTGTGGTATAAAATGCAGTTGCCTTGAAATTATTTGGGTTGACTTGCCTTCTCTGATACCCTATGCTCACTGTACAGAAAGTGAGTAAACACACCAGAGCAGCAAACTTTGTAACAGGACTTAGAGTAATTTCTTCAACCTGCCCCGAGAGGTTAGGAAATGAAAGTAAAATCATTTCTTTTAGTCATGTGTTTTTTCCAGGCTCAGCCAAGGTCACATTACTTGGTTAACTGCCCCCAGGATTCAGACCCCGGGGGATCTCAAAGGTGCTAGGTAGGTCAGCTGGTTTGTGATGAATTGCAAATTTGATTATCACTGAAATTATAAGGGGGTTGAAGTCCCTGCAATGTTGGCCATCTTTTCTAGAGTGACCTTGTGTCAAAACTCTATTGACCAAATGACCTTCTCGCTAATATTAAATCATAGCAGTCTTAAAAAAGCCAAGTGATTCATACAATTTCTTCTCTGTATTGGTCCCCAAATCTCCAAGCAACTGATAAAAAAAGAAAAAAAAATTAAAAAGAAAGACAAACTATTACAGTTACAGTAAGCCAACTGAATATAACTGTTGGGATACCAACTTTTCCACCAGGCTCACTGTAGGAGTTAGCAGTAGAGAAGACCGCAGTGTTTGGGGAACTGGCTGTTCCAATTTGGGAGAAATCTGGGTAGAAATGCAGAAAAACCACGTAGTAGTGTTGAGTCATCTTTTAAACAATGGCCAAGCATGCATGTATGTTTGCATGAGTTTTGGAATACACAGCGGTGATGACAAACAAACCCATTTTGCTGAAAAAAACAAAACAAACCCAAATGAAACTCTACTGTATGTGCTTACAGTAAGGGGGAAGACGAGAAATGAAAGAGAAACTGAGCGATGCTTCAGAATGAAATCAGTCCACTCATGCAGATTAGTATAAAGCACTGATTGGAAGTGACTGATTTTGAACACCAGTCACCCATCTTTGCAAACAATAGGATTAATCCAGCATGCTGGGCAGATGGACATTTTTCATGATGCATTAGGCGAAAATGAAGAGATGAGTCAGAATCTAAACAAAAGCACAGTTTGAAATTTTTGCAGATTCGAATAAGAATTGGTTTAAATGAGACGTGATTCATTCAGCCGCAGTGAATCAGCCTGGCTGTGTGTTAGGAGAGTTGATATGAACCATATAATTGCTCGGACACTAGCGGAAATGACTCACGCAATATTGCATAGCAGACTGGCTGTAAATCTGAGGCTGTGATGGGGAAAGGCATTAAGATCTCCACATCTACAGTATGGCTATCAAAAAAAAAAAAAAAAAAAAAAAAAAAAATTACATACACCGGTGACAGTTTTCTTGGGTTTTGAATACAAACCATGTTTGTAGATGAGTAAAAAGTCCACTTTAGATCAATAAAGAGGTGTGTCACTCTTTGGCTTGAGAGTAAGAAGCTAGCTGCAACTGTAGCATAAGAAATAGCTACAGACCAGCTTTCTGTAGTGCAGAAGGATGCATCTGTATTCCACATCTAGCCTGCAGCTCTTTTACATTTTTTTTATTTAAGCACATACTGTAAAAATGCACACACTCAAGCTGTTAGCACAGCAGCTGCTGTAGATATAGGTTAATGATGCCTGAACCAACAAAATGGACTCGGTCACTTAGAAATAACTGGAAGTTGTGAAGGTTAGATTTGATCTCTGTAAAATGAAATTCACTTGCCATTTGAACTACTGCTATAAGACCCATTAAGTTGTAACATAGATCAAAGGTGGGCCAACTGAAGAGTTCTTCATTCATTCTTCATTTTTCAGAAAAAGAGTTTTTCTTTTTCTTTTTTATGCTATAATTATCATTATTTAAGACCTGCCATGTGCATACAAAATTAAATAAAAGCTTCAACATGTTTGTGCTTTATCTCATACTATTATTTACTGAGACAAGCATTAAAAGGGAATGGAAACGGGGCCCCTTCCATGAGAAATCCAGTTTCAGAAGACATGCAACATAAACATTTACTGTTTGAGGTAATGGGAAATTCCCTCTTGATAGTTTTTTTTCAATTTCTTCTCCATATGTGCAGTTGAACTTTATTGTCTTTGCATTAGCTATGGAGCCGATGACTTTAGGCACGGAGACAAAGTGTTCCTGAATGGGCATAAGAGAATATTTGGGTTCTAAAGTGACAAAGCGTCCAATAAAAATGCACCTGATTATTAACACTGTTCTCCTGCTTGGCATTAGTGTGGCTGGAGTTTATCCCAGCTGTCACAGAGGGCGAGAGGCGGGTTACACCCTCGACAGCTCATCAGTCTGTTGCACGGCTAACACGTTAAGACAGACAGCTATTCATGCTCAAACTCACAGCTAATTTAGAACCACAACTTAACCTAATATGCATGTTGTTGGACTGTGGGAGGAAGTGTCAGGAGGGAACCCCACTCAGGCACAGGAGGAACATGTAAACTCCACACAGGAAGGCCCCAGCCGGCTGGGGTTTCCCATCAATACCTACATTGGAGTGTCTCAACATAGCTGTTCACATCGTGAGTGGACAGGGTTTGCAGGACAGCTGAACAACGTCTGGTTGGTATTTTTCAACCTCCTGAACCGTGCATGTTTCTCTCACCTCGAGGAGGTTATTTTCCATGTTTGCTTGATACTTGATCCTGCTCTGCTCTGACAGGGACTGTACCAGACTGTGTCCTTCCGATTTCAGGCAGTGACCTCACGAAGCAGCGCTGTAGTTTAGATTTTATGAGCTTTGTACAGCCATGCTGCAGGGTCAAGGTGCCAACAGGTGCTGAACTGTAAGCCTGGCCTCTGGACTTTGCTATTGTTCTTACAGAGACATGAATTGTTATTCTTCACCATGGTAACAATGACAGATTTAAAAGCAGTCTTCCTATTTATTACCTCTCCAGAGCTTTAACAGCACTCGGTTTTAGTTACAATCCAGTCCACCGCCAACTATAACACTAATGTTAGGAAAAAGGATTCTTTTTAAAGATTCATTCTGCCTGGGTTTATGGTTTTAGATTTTTGAAAAATTATTTTATTTTAATATATACACTTTTAGTTTAGTTATGATGTAAAATTGTTCCATTTCATTTTATGATATTTTTCTCCTTAGCTTATTGGATCTGTCTTTAAGCCGTTTTTATTACTTCGTTATTCAACATGTGTTCTGTCTTATTATCAGCTTGTCTGTCATCTTTGAGGCACTTTGAACTGCACCAACCTTCATGAAAGGTGCTGCATAAATTAAACCTGCCTTGTAGATTGATTGCACACTGACTAAATGATAACAAATACACGTGCTGGTGAGAAATGACATAAACTCCTTTAAAAAAAGAAATAAAAAAGTAAATAATACATTTATGTATTAAGCAGAATTTATTTGCAGAGAGCCATGGCAAAAATGACTGGTAGTCTCCCACACAGGTGTCAAAAAGCACACCTCTGGATATATTCAAAGGAATTATTGTTTGGTCAGTTTTAGAAAAAAGCAGGTAAAAGTGAAGTTAGTGTTGAAAAATCTAATAGAAACTATGAGTGCGCCTTAATGAAGCTTATGCCTTTACTGCCATGGTGCAAGGTTTCACGGCATGTAATTACACAAGAAGACTTATTAGCCTCAGGAAAAGGTCACAGATGGTGGGAGTCTGCGTGAAGAGCTTAAACTTAGCTTTTGTACCTCTGACTATTTAACTCGAGGGAGTGCATTTGCAGTTTGTGGTGCTAATTGTTATAAATCCTGAAAATTACAGTCAAAGAATCATTAGGCGTGATCGGAAAGATTAAGAGAAGATACTTTTTTTAAATTACCTCTGCATATTCTCCTCTAGATTTCTTTTGTGGTTAACAAAGAAAGTGCTTCTGTAAAGGTCAGAGGACATTTAGAAAGGGTCCGGATCTTTTTAAGATGCACTTCAGCAGGTGTGAGTGGGGATCATTGCTGAGCTGCTAATAAAACTCTGCTGCTGATTAGTGCTGCGAGCAGACTTTTAAAACTTTCACAGCACAAAGGAGTTGTTGAGTCCCCCTTGAAACTCATGCCCCATGGACCCCTACTTTAGTGTGGGTGCATGCTTTCCACATGCTGTAAGCAGTTTGTGTGGTAGTTGGCAAGACAGCTGAGCCAGTGCGGTAATCTTTGGATCGTGCTGCTACATGAATGGTGGCTGGGGCTCTGTGAGTATCCTGACTCTCTGCCTGAGCGCCAGGCCACAGGAATGAATCCATTTGCGCCACTGTCTGCCTGTGAATGACACTATTAATGCTCACAGTGTACTTTTTCCCTTTAGAATATAAATTAAGCTTTGGAAGACGTGCTTCAAATGACAGCCCTAAAATGAGTACAGGAGGTGTTTTCTGATATTCCATTGCCATTTGAGATGCTATTAATATTAGGTCAGTTACTTTAGCCCACACTAATTACAGTACTCCTTAATTACTTTACATGCATGTTAAACCAACTTATCTATTTACCTTCAAAATTCTTTTCCATCCATTTTTTAACAGTATGCATATTTAATCTCAGCAGATGGCAAAAACAGGAACTGCATTCCTTGCCTCCAGTCTGACTGCCTGTACTAGTCATTAGGAGATTTCATCAGCTATTGAGCAACTAATTAAGCTATTACTTTGCTGAATTAGTTGGCTGATGGTAAAGACGTTATTTATTGTATAGGGCTAGTTTGTCCAATAAAAACAGTTCCAGGAAAAAGGTTTGTGATCCTTTTCTCCTGCCATATTCCAGCCTGAATATGCCCTAAAAAACCTTAAGATTACTAAAAGTAGATAAAGAAAACTCAGTTAATGATCCAGTGAGGGGAAATATAAGTCTCTAGGGTTAGCAAAAAATTTGAAGGTAAAAACAGATTTGGGTTTTTATCCCACCAACAATGAGATGTGTTTTTTATTTAAAAACAGGGTCCTATCAAAGTATGATCTTCACAATCCATGATTTAGAAAGTGTATCACGATATGCACTCTCTTTATCTGTTAGGACTTTGACAAAAACAAAAGAGTTGCTGATCCTCATCAGGCTGACAGAGTTTAGACAACAATCTTTTCTTTGGACTTTGCCAATCCACAGTCAGGAAAACTGTGTACAAATGGAAGAAACTCAAGAAAATTGTTTCTCTCCCCAAGGACAGATCACCCAATAAATATTGCTTCAAGATCAACAAATGTAATAATCTGTAAGGTCACAAAGGCGCTGTGTAACTTCTGGACAACTAAAGGCTCGTTAACGTTGGCAAATGTAATTTTCATCGTTGCAACCCATTGCTCTCCAAAAACAACTGTGCTGCAGTTTGCCAAAGATCATGTGGACAAGCCCGAAGACTTCTGAACAAATGATTGACGAAAGAAATAAACAATGTTATTTTTGTTAAAGGAGAAGCATGATGTGGAGAGAAAAGAGGAAGCTGCATTTAAGCACATGAATCTTATCCTATTTGCAAAACACGGTGGTGGTTATGTCATGGCTTGGGGCAGTTTTTTTTAGGATGTTTGCCATTACTAAAAATATCAATGAATTTTCAATTAAACCAGCAATTCTGGAGGAAAAAATAACAAACAATCAGAGAAAAGTCCTTCAACAAAAGAATGGTGGAAGAAATAAGGATCTTAATGGCAAAGTCAAAATTCTGAGCTTCATTCAATAGAAATGTTTCTGAATGCCCTGAATAATGTAATTCGTGTAAGGAAATGCACCAACATATTGGAACTGAAGTTTTTCTGTGAGCTGAAAGTCTACTAGAACAAAAAAAAAATCCATAACTTAACAACTAGCCAAATGATCAGGTTCCATCGTAGGTAATGGCTATTACCCTCAGCACTAAGCTACAGCTTATGTTATCAGAGTTATTACATCCTAAGTGCCGACTATTGTTTAATCTAGTTACATAAGATTGGTATGGGATGAAAAAAAACTACCTGCGAACAACTGTAATCATACATTAATATTATTTCCTACATTTTAGTTCCATCTGGGCTTTTGGCCATTTAGTGTTCAACTCTGACTTTAACATCTGTGTTGCAGCTCCCCAGAGTTTTGTCAGAACGTTCCCACTGTGCCCACAGCTTAATGAAGCAAGTTATATGGAACGGGCAACCTTATTTTTTTTATTTTATCAGTTCTTTTATATACTTTGGAAGTTACCATTTTATATAGTATGTTTTACTTTATTGATATTGTGGTTTCTGACTTTGGTCATGGATTTAGGTTTTTTTTTTCCTATGTCTGTTTTGCCTGAGGTGGTTATTTCTATGATATTGAAAAAATAAATATATAAAGCAAAAACACCTTTTTAACCTTGACTGTAAACATATTTTGATGACACACAGCAGAGACCATAGTTTCCAATGCAAGAATAAAAAGGAGCGTATGAGGTAAGTATGCGTGTGGTTTTGGTGTCATGAAACAAAGCTTTTCCAGTTCTGTTCTACCACAATGAAGAGGTGCCGCATACGCAACTCTTTCCATTTGTCACCGTAAGTCAGAGTGACTCCAGATTCTCAAATGAAACTGAGCCGCTGAGACATTTCCTAGGCACATTAGGTTATAACCTGGCGAGTCAAAAGAACATTTATGGAGAATGAGCTAATCAGTGTGCAAATATCCCTTGACATGAACACTGAGGTATTGTAGAAGAAGATCAAAGATTGCGAGGAGGTTAGCCAGTGGCCTTTTTTGTTCCACATCACTGTAAATCTCCAAAAAACTGGTAAAAGAGTTAATCCTCTCTGGCTTATAACACCTATTAAAATGCTGATGTAGGTTTAAACTTAGAAAAAAAAATCATGAACATCTCTAATGCTGCTGGGAGGCAAGTAGAAGATTTTCCCATTACCCAGAGAAGTCATTTTTAATGTGGGCAAACATCCTGAACCACAGAATGCTTTAACAGTCTGGTTAAATATTAAAGTTTTTTTTTTTTTTTTAAATAAACACATTAAACTGATTATTACATTAAAAAAAGAGCTAAAACTAGATTCTTTTTTAGCTGTCACACACTATATGTATTTTATCCATTTTCCTTCAAAGTCTACTTTGGGTTGCATGTATATTTTTTGGATTAAAATTTCCATTAAAAACAGGTCGTGCCAGCTTTTCATCTGCATTTGGCCGAATCCTGACGTTGCTGGATATTACTGATATAACTGCTTGTAGCATTTTCATAATGTTAGGTTTCATATGTAACTTTGTTTCACCACAAATGAATTCAACTGCGATTCGTTGTTTCCACTTGCATAAGTGCTTTTATACCTCTTACGTTTTAAGTTGGTGTGGTGTTTTTCAACCGGTGACAAGCTCGTTTCTTCTTATTAGTAGGAAACGTGCTTTGGTCCACACAGACACTCTAATAGAGATCGCATTTGGCACTTTTCTCTGCGTTGCATGTGCTGAACTCAAAGGGCAGTTGGAGAGCGCTTCCTCTGCCATGGGCCAGTGCCAAGGTAGTTTTAAAGAGTGCGATCCAGCAGCACCATCTCAACATTTAATGGCTTCCTGCATGTTGCCCATGTATGCCACGCATCTAAGCCAAGTGTAGTGAAATTCAGAGCGTGAGTTTTGGCCTATAATATTGTTGAGAGACAAGAAGGAGAACAAACAAACAGCAATTATCACATACCTGATGTGTTGCAATATAACATTGCATCAGAGTTTTCCCTTTTTGTGAGCCAAACAAATGTGAGAATAAAGAAGTCAGGCTTTCCAAGAAGTTGTGTAGCCAAGACAAACAGTCTCATCTCATAGAAAACAGTGCACACATACTGACCACAAAAAAGAAGAAGAAAAAGCAGGAGTTCTTAAGATGATAAAAGCAAAAGAAAAAAGTCACAATAATGGATTGCAGGTTGTTTATACTTATTTGACACCTACAGGGAAGAAAAATGGTTTATTCTGCTTGACTTTAAATGCTTTATTGCACAGAGAAGAACAGACAGTGACGTGTGTGAAAAGAGTGAAAAATCTCACGGATTACATCAAGGACTTCATCCAAGTAAACCATTTCCAGCACAGATTGGACACACTGAACGTCCACAAAATGTCAAAGGAACAATGGAATTCAGCAGAATGAATTTTTCTTAGTGCGTCTTTCAAGATATTTTCTCATAGGTCAAAAGCAGCTCGCCTGTGATGTATTATCCCATTTTCTGTGCCTGCTTCCCCTATCTGTCTCACTGTCTTTGCGAGTCTGGATTTTAGGGCGGCAGATGTTTTAGCTCATGACTGGATGGTGATGTCATTGCTGGTGAAGAACTTAATTCTTATGTTTTGGTCCGGGGAGGACTGAGCAGCAACACTGAAGATGCCAGATGTATTTTGAGTTGTAGTTAATCTTCCATTTAAGCGACACAGCGATGCTTTATTCCTAATTTGTCAGTGAAACATTGTAAAAGCATATGAAAAGGATCTGATAGATACAAGATGTAGCATTAAAATGATTAGCATTTGAAAAAAAAAGACAAGATATACTATAAGAGTTATTTTGAGGTATAAATAACTGGAGAACAGTCAGCTTGAAAATAGATTATAAGAGTGTAAGAACCTTCAAAACCGATTTAGATCAGTTTTAGCTGAAGAAACACACAAAGCAGTGATATTTCAAAACCTCACGCTGCAGGCATCCTGTCCCACCTTACAGTATGTCAAATGTGTTTTATTAAATGGGGAAGTGGGACTTTGCAGGTCATTGGGGTAAACTGAACACATTGTAATTTTCTTGGAGTCATTCATGGAATTTCTACGCTGAGCTCTGTCGTCTCCAACCCCAACAAACAAAGCCTTTCTTATCACACAGCAGTGGGATTGTTGACCGTAGACGTTATTTGATATACTGCTGTTTTCTCTATGCAACTTATGAAGCGGCTGCAGAAATATTTGATTATAAATGTATTTCAATGTGTTTGAAGCAAACATTTTAACAATGCTACAGTTGTTGTGTTTAAGCCTATTTAAGGTTTAAACATGAATTGCAGCCCTAGTGATTTTTTGGTTTCGTGCTATAATGCATTTCTCTCTTTGTGCCTCTCTCTCTGCATTAGGCCCTCAAAAGGTTTCCAAATTGAATAATTCATTCATCAAGAGTGGATATAAGTGGTATAAGAGTTCACTTAATTTTAAACTTTGAACTTTCGCTTTAAACTGAATGTAAGTACGTACGTTTATTTATAAGCACCTTTAACAGAGAAGTGGTCACAAATAAAAAATACAACAAATATGTATAAAAGTGATTTGACTTGTTCAACACATGTTATTTCAAAAGTGTTTACTTAATTTCTAAACTTTGAACTGAATAACAGTAAGTAAGTAATGTTTATTTATGAAGCGCCTTTCACAGACGAGCGGTCACAAAGTGCTGTATACAAATGGTAAGTAGTCAGTAAAATAAATAAGAAAATGAAATGCCAGAAAAACAATACAAAAAAATATCGGTATAAAAGTAAACTTATGCAACACGTTAGCATTTCTTGCCTTCCTTCTAGATAAGGAACAGCATATAAAGGTTAGTCTGACCCTTTGTTTTGCGGTCAGTGCTCTAGTTGCAGGTTTGTGAACACAGCCACTCCTCACACCAGGCCGTGAACTGGAAGCTCCAGTAGAGCCGCTCCTCTGGTTGCGTAAACTCCGGCTGCATCGGTTCACTGACAGTTTGACTCGATAAGATTAAAATCAAGAATTTTAATCTTATCTTTTCAAGCAACATTTTTATTAATGCCATTTTTTTCCGTGCTGAGGTTGCGTGAAAAGTGTTGCTACCATTGTTTGATCTGGTTGTTGCAGTTTCATAAATGCCTCCAGTAAAAAATCAAAGGATTCAACATTTGATGAAAGTTTGTTTAGCTTAGCTGCACCAACACACATTATGGGAGCAAAACACTTTCTGACATTATACAAACACTCCTCAATGGTTCACAATACTTTGGTAATGTGTTCTTTGTGTATTTGGCTTTACTACTACTTCTCTTGGCTGCTTTCTACACCTGCCTATCTTGGAAGATTGAATCCCTTTCTGGACCCATCTAAAGGCTAGTAATATTTCATGGTGCTGCTTCAAGCAGTGTTTCAAACTGTTCTAGGTTACTGTCAAGACGACAGCCTGAGCAAAGCAATGGGCACGAGGAGAGGTCAGTCTGTCACTGTCGGGGATCTACTGCATGTGATCACAGGTGAAGTTGCTGGTTGATGCTGACATCTAGTGGTCGACAACACATCATCAATATTTTATCACTGCTGCAGGGGAAGATGGTAGCAGGAATTAATTACATATGCATAAAAAACACGAGATATAAAAAAAAGTTTGGGCTGCTCTTTGTTTCCCCCATTCTGTTTACAGCGGTTATTTATTATCTGCAAATCAAGAATAGAAGGACTAAAGGTTTCATGGAGGCTCATCTCTTATGATGAGTGTTCAGTAACCTTGGTTAAGTTTGCAGTTTTAGGGTCATTTCATTACTGTTCTACAGTCTTACAAACAGGGGTTAAATGTAGCACTTCAGTGTAGTGCACTAATGATTTAATTAAGTGCCATGTCAAAACAAACCAGAATAAAGTGCTAACCTTGAAGATGGATTAAAGTTTGTACTGTGAGCACAACAGCCCAGGTACACTGGATCAAACAAAAGCATGAGGTAGCAGAGGATATACAGAAGTAATAACTGGATAATATTATCATAGTACCTAAAGACTTTCTATTCTTGGCTCAATGCTCTCTTTGTCATGTGTAAATAATCTGGAAGCTCCTGGATTCTGTGATATGCTGCTTTATCCTGATATTCAGGCTCTCTTATGTCACATCAAGCCCATAAACATGACCGAATCATTTCAGTTGTTTGCTTTTGAACATCAGATTGTTTTCAGGATGGATTTTTTAAAAAGTATCTTTTAACTGCCTTGGATGTCTTCCTGATACCTTATCTTGTGAATGATGGCTCAATAAAGGATGTTTGAGAAGAGTGTCCTTTAAAAATAGTGCTAAGAAGAACAATTCAACATTAGTTTGCTTATTCAAATTTAAGAGTGTCCTAAAAAAAGAAGAAATGATAAACAAACACATCTGATTATAATACGGGTGGTTTTATGATGAATTTCAGTATAAATATCATGACTTCATAAAGGTGTATCATGTTTGCCTGAGAGGGTTTTTTTTTTAGTACATCAAAATATGGAAATACTTTGTCATTGTTTTGGTATCCAGTATCTCTACTCATCTACAATGCCCTGATCTGATCCAAAGAGCATGTTAGAAAGAATGCATGTCATCGTGTGCTATTTGTTTCCCATTAGTCCTGCTTCATCTCACACTCAGCCACGTATGTTAAGTTGGAATTTTCTTCTTTAAGTGGACTAAAAGACTAAAAGAAACACAAACATCACATCAGCACTGGATTACTATAGAGATATTACTTGTAACGTGCCCACTGAGAATTATCATGCATTTCTAGCTATTTAGACTCTCTTAGCTCATTGTTGTATTTTTACAGCCCATTAAAATTGCAGTTAAGTCTGACTGCCCCCCGAACTACATTTTCCACCAGTACTTGTCTGCTTTCAGTACACAAACTAAGACAATTGTGCTATGTTTCCAGTTCAAAACAGCCCCAAAATCCATCTACGCATATAATAAAATTAGTGCTGTCAGCGTTAATCTCGTTAAAATGACATTACCGCTATAAACGCATTAACGCGTTAACGTTAGCAAGTTAGTGCGGATCGCGCGCGTGGGGCTGGACAGTGCTAACGCGTTAACGAGCTAACCGCGCTAACTCGCTAACGGAGATTTGCCGCGTTAATGCAGTTATGGAGTTAACGTCATTTTAACGAGATTAACGCTGACTAGCACTAAATTAAATCTATTCAAATCACAACGACCTTTCCTTCCATGCCAAAAAACCCAAACAAAACAGGATAAACCAACAATCCCTACAAACTCAACAACAACAATGATGTGTCTGACTGGAAGAAAGAGATGTAAGCTTTGCCATTGTAGCTCATTTTGTATTAAGTCATCAGCTGGAAGGAACCAATACTGGCAACTGTCACAGGTCATGCCTATAAATAAACATGAACAGTGCACGTTTCATGTAGTACGTAAAACAGTATTTAAGGCAACACACATGAGAATTAGAGTTGCTTACTTGACCTTTTTCATAATATCTTTCCTGAATTATTAATAGGCATTCATCTATACCTTAGCGTGATGCGAGAATTGCTTTTAAAAGTCTCACTAAACACTTGGATCAGTGGACTCTAAATCAGTGACAGTAAAGCATAAAGGACGCAAATGCAGACAAGATAAGGGAACCATAAGCAGTGCCGAAGTCTTATTATTATTGTTGTTATTGCAAATTAAGCTTACCCTGCTGGTTGTCAGACAATAACAGACCCGGGACTTGCGCGGGAGTGACTCAAACAGACAGGATGGCCCGGATAAGGAGTGGCAGAAAGTTGAGTGGGTGCAGAATGAAAGACGAGTCTGTTTTCATTCTTGAGCCATCAAATATTGTCATTTTGTCCAAGCCACTGGCTCCTCAGAAATGTGCCCTATATAGTGTCACTCGGAGTGGGAGCAAAGTGAATGCATTAAGAGACCAGTGCCAACTAACACGCTGTGAGCTACGGGGAGATGCAGACGGTATATGACAAAATAGAATCATTTTATGGCCGGAGATGAGAATGTGTCGGTGAAGTAGATGCTAAATCCAGCGCTCCAAAATGGTGACACATACTGCAGACAAACGGGGAACGCAACCACCACCCATACTGCCTCATTGTTACCCTTTTAGACAGGACTATTATCTCTAGGCACCCAACACCGCTGTGTCCGGTGCGTCAAGGCACTGACGCCAAATGACATCTTGTACGTATCAGGCGATGCCAATGGAATCTGACAAACCGACAGTGTTTGACATCCTGGGATGAGAATGAGATGAAAAGGCTGAAGGACTCTGGTGGGTGGAAGAATCAGAGGAAAAAAAAACTGGACTGTGAGCAGATTGTGACATTTTACTGTTGCCATGAAACACAATTGTATCAAACAGCAAGAAAAAAAAGGTTTATTAAACCTCCTGTGCACTTAGTGTCCACCACAAAATGGCAGGTGTAGGTGTATTAATGACAAATCAGTGACCTGGTGCAGTCACCTGATAACCAATCACTGTAGACACAATGAGCAAGTTCTTTCATTACAAATGCTGTCATCCATAGCAAATGGGTCAGTACTTCCTTTCTCTAAATGTATAGAAAAAAGTTGCTCTCAACAGGTTTCAGAATAGGTCATAAACCTTAAAACTAAATTGCCTTTGCTATAAGCAAGCCCATTAGGTGTGGAATTACCTGTTGGAGATCAGAGAAATGCACAGCTTTATTTTAAAATCTATTTTAAAACCTGCTTTTTTACTGATTATGTCATATATTTTTACTATATGTGGTTGTTTTAGTGGCTGTTGCTTATTGCATTCCCGTTGTACGTTATTAACTCTCGCCTGTGGTTTGTGCTCGGACTCTGGAGCAGCATGTTTCTTCTTTGTGGTTGCTGCCCTGCACTGATTGCCCTCACGCTAATCTACTCTGCTTACATAACGTCATATATTTAAACACGATGCCTGCCGCTCACTTGTAATTTAAATGAAAATTATTATCAGTGCTATTATCAATTATTATCGAGCCCTCAGTGCTCACTTAGCGTTGCCTTTGCAGTACTAACCAGATCAGCACAACATATACTGAGAAATCTGTTTTATAATTAGTACTGAAAGGTATATATACCTTCATATATACGTCAGCTTTCCTCTTTCCTTTTTTTTCCTGCCCAACCCCTCTTTTTTTGTTCTATCTGCAGCGGCCAGTTTCAAAAACAGGTACCGCACCCATGAGTTGGGTTTGCCTCAAGCAGAAATCTTCAAGGCTGATGAAAAACAAACATACAAAAAAATAAAATAAAATAAAATAAAAGGTTGCCACTGCAGAAGTGCCAAAAACTATAGTTCTGTAGCCAAAACTCACTGCTTCCGGCTAAGGATATTAAAATGAAATAATATGTTTACAGCAAGTATAGCCTTGTACAACAAGTAATTTACCTCTTAGGAAGTCAGGGTGGTATTTTTTTGCAAATTACACGTTCCATAAAAAGGTTTAAAATTCTTCATTACACTAATTTAGGAAAATTAAAATTGATTTACTTAAAAACTTATGTCTGACAAACTGGTAAGAAACTGATTGCATTTTACACTAAATATTGAACTGACTGATTGAAAAATCAATGAGTTAACCTACCAAAGCAGGTTACTTCATTGAAATAACACCATGTGTTTTGGCAATGAGCTGATGTACTTTATTATTTTCGTTTGTTAGACAGCAAATCGAGAGGGAGCAAAAAGAAACAGCTCAGAGTGGACGCGTAGTCTAAAAAAGCTATAAAGTCAAGACTGCTTCTGTTTTGCCCACATTCACTGATGATAATGTCACATAACTAAGCAATGTTTTCTACTGATATTAAATGTAGATCCTTAACCTGCTCTTATAATATTTTTTTTTATAAAATTACATTTTTATATTTGTGTGTGATTGTTGGGGCAAAGAAGAAGTGAGGAGCATGGAGAGCGATACAAGAGCAGGAAGCAGGTGAGCAAAAAAACTTAAATGTGAAATCAACTCTTACTAGTTTAGGTCTTGTAAAGTGGAATGACAGGGTGATTTTCCATATCTGTTCTGAATAGTGCTTGATGAGTTGGTGGACTGCCTTTGTGTGGTTAAGAAATGGAAACAATGTCAGGCATGTTAGTCCTTTTGTCTGCTTGGCTGAAAATTGTTCATTTATTTTTGCAAAATTCTGGTCAACATGACC
Source organism: Pelmatolapia mariae (assembly GCF_036321145.2). NCBI lineage: Eukaryota > Metazoa > Chordata > Actinopteri > Cichliformes > Cichlidae > Pelmatolapia > Pelmatolapia mariae. Next base: position 10,291,139 of record NC_086227.1, on the reverse strand, counting down.
AAGCCTTTGCTTTGGATTTGATAACTAAACCTTAAACTTAAACTTAATACACCTAAAACTGGTATTTTATATTGGAATCATTGGTTATTCAGTATAAATTATTCACTACAATAGGTCATCCAACTAATTAGGTTGCTTTTGAAGGTAAGACTGTAATGAGTACCCAGTTGACATGAAATGAGGTATGAAAATATGAAAAGCGTTGACTACATTTAAAAGCATATTCCATTAATGTTAATTGCAAGGCACTGTATGCATGACATTATGATTTGGGGCTGAGCCTCCCCCTGGGGGTGGGCAATTAGTTTTCCCAGGGAACCACATGAAAAACTGGGACTATTGTGGACGGCTGCAACAAAGAGGTTAATATTGAACACTATAGAGTTCATTGGTTTAGCCCTCCATAATAGTCCCAGTTTCTCATATGGCGCCTTGGGAAAATTAAATGGCTACCCTTGCACAAGCTGTTTGCTAGGCTAAGCTACTTCAAGTCAGTACTTTTTTGGGGAACATTTTTAATCTAGTTAGGCTACAAGTAATACAACTTGCTGTGTGGTACAACCTGTTGAAGAAGTCTCTGTTGTAGTTCGTTACACAGCACTTATCAGTAGATAAGATAAGATCTGTGTCTGTGCATTACACTTATACAGTTTGGGCATGCTAACCAGTTTTGCTAGCATTAGCTCATAACTTAGCACTCCAAGTGCTCACCCAAACAAGGTTACTTCTGGGATCAAAAAGTAAAGATGGTAATGCTAAAATGCTAAATAACTAAATAAATACAAAATCAAGACTTCAAAACAGGACACAAAGCAATCGCAAGGGTTCTGTTTCTTACAAGGGAATCTTCCTGGCCACGATTTGTTTTTGGTGATTAGCTAGCTTCTTCTTATTATTATCATATTATAAATAAAATCTTGGTAAAAACTGCCATTTAGGACGACACCTACTGGCTATGGACAAAATAACCTAACTGGCTGACACACAGAAAAAAGTAAGACTGGACCAGTAGTTTACTGGGTTCACTTACAAGACAGCCGGTCAGGGCAGGGTTTCAGGTTTACAGGTAGAAAGCAAAAGCTAGGCAGCGATAAAACAGGCGATGGAGTGCTGCGAAGTTACAGTGCAAAAAAACCGAACTGACAGAGGAATTATTGGGAGCCAGCTTTATTTATTGAGGTGACTAATTAGTGAAGTGGAAGCAGGTGAGTGGAGAGGCGGAGAAGATCAGAAGATGCGTCTGGTGCAGAAGGGGAGGTGGGAGTGACTGATCTAAAACGACAAGAGAGAAACGTAGAACAGAATAAACAACTGAGCTGTAAACCAAGACGTGTGTTTACTAGACTTGTCGATATGCAACAGAACCTTTAAATTGCCATTATATAATATGTATGAAGCATGTTTAGTAACAAAAAAACATAAATGAAGCTGTAGATTCAGTTCCGGTTTGAAAATAAGATCGGGCTGAAGTGTTTAGCAATCGTTTCTTTTGTATTTTTTAGCTTGAATAATTGATGCTTATACAAAGCTGTCCTTTGGCTCCACGCAGAGAATAACCTTGCAATTGGCTGCATTCCAGCTTGGCTGTTTACATGTACCTTCGACACCCTGTAACTGAGTCTCTCAACGTCCATTAATAAACCAGATTATTCTTGTGCCACCTGAGGTGTGCACTTGCCCACAAACACAGCACTTCAACAGAAAACAAGGGAGAAGAACACGCAGCCAGCTCTGCAATTTGAAAGAAAAATTATATTATCCAACATGGTAATTTATCTTGGAAGACATTTTGCACACATTAAGGAAATTATATTTGAGGAGTCGAGGATGTCTGTATGTCACAGTGACCTTGTTTTATATTACCAGATTTTTGCATGAAGGATTACAGCACATGCTGTACTCTTCTGCCTCCTCACCGCATTTCACTGGCACTATTAAAATGCACTTTTTATTGAGATCCTGACAATCACAGAAAGCTTGTGAGCTGCTTTTCTGTTGTTAAAGATAGTTGCGAGGAAGAAAAGAGATCCAGAAAACTCCAAAATAGGCCCATAAAGCCTTTATTGGCTGTTCATTATTCAGCCAGTGTATTTTGGGCCTGACTCCCTAATGAAGGCCGCGAGGCTCACATGTGTTGAATTCACAATATAGTGGAATACAGCTATTCCTGAGGTGGTATAAAAATAGGAAACGTTAGACTGTGCACGGTGTATATCTAGGTGTAAACCTAAAAGATGTCAAGGCAGAGCCATTCAGCTTTCCCTCCTTGCCTTCTGGGTCTTACTGTTTTCTACCAGACACAAACCTGAAGGAGATAATTCAAGTCTGACAGCGAGGTATCCCCAGTGCTGCACAAATGCAGCCCTGCACTCACACTCGCACACACACAAATCACTTGCTCGTTGTGGGTTTTAAGAGGGTATCATTAATGCCTTTTGTGAGTTCACTGCAATATAACAGTTGGGCATAGACTCCGGATCCGTCTGGAAAAAACAGCTTTCCAGCATTTGTTTTAAAGGCTAACCAGAACCAGAAGCAATGGCTTTGCAGTTAAAACTGTGAGGACTCATCGATGTAGCAGCAAGGTGCCAGGCAGCAGTTACTGCAACACCACAAACATATATTGTGATTACATGTCCTTTGTTAGCTCACATAGAAGGCAATTTACTGTAAAAATTTCATTTTCATGAAGACAGAGTCGAAAACCATAAAATTCTCATGAGGAAGCCGCGCAGAATTCGACTTGGTGGAAATTATGCGCTTTTTATAATCAACTGAGGAAATAAGTGAGAGCGTGCACAGTTTGGCTTTTTCATTATGCCTCTCCAAAGATTTGCAAAGTGTTTTTGCTCAGACTGAGCCACAGAATCTTTAGCACACAGGGAAAACACTCATCAAATCTAATGCTTAACAGGCGGATCTGAGAGCGCCATTTCGGAGAACTTACTGGAAACAAGACTATCGTTTAAACTAGACGCATGAAACTTTAACTCAGAAGCACACATGTGAAACTGTAACGTAAAATAAACAGCAATGAATTGTAAAAGTGAAAAAAATGAACACACCTTTTCAGCAAAGCTAATCTGAAACTAGACACTGACAAACATCCAGGGTTTGATCTGTTTTTCTGCCTGCCTAATCAGAGCGAATTAACCTCAAATGCAATAATAGCTCGAAGGATGCTTCAAAGACTCAGATAAGTGCAGACCCATTATGGCAGCTTGGCTGTTATACCCCTCTTGCAGCCATTTCCCTGAATGAGTCTCTCCAGTACAGCAAAAGCAGCCTCAGATCTCTGAACAAGCTCGTCTGTGTTCACATATTAAGGCTTATTTTCCTACGTCCTAATACTGCTGATAGATAATTCACACGATACCGCTGCGAGCACATCTTTATGTAACTAAATTATTAATCCGACACTGGGAAATTATATCTCTGAATTCTCAAAGTGAGCATGTTGCTGTTGTTGGGCGATTTCACTGTTTTTATGTCCGCAGCGCTTTTGTCTATCTTGAGTCTGGGAGATATATTTCAGGGAGCATCATCTAAATTTCCACATTTATGAATTTCTGGGTACTTGGGCTGTCGGTGTGCTGTACATAACTGTAAATTTACATTCAGTCTTTGATTTTACCATCAAATGATGTGTGCTCTGCAGCATATATTACGATGACGAATGGCAACACATTTCCCTATTCAATACGGACTGGATCGTATGCAGAAACATGTGGGGCCTGCACTGAAGCCTGGTTGAATGAATATATTCAGTGGTCTATGTTAGGAGAATCTGGTACATGAATGAGCCATACATATGAATGAATACATGAAAGTGCCAGATTTATTCAAATTAAAGTTGAAAATCCTTTCTCCGCCCTCATTACTCATTCTGCTATGGAGGTGTTTGACAAGACTTTTTAATGAAGAAGGATTCTAGCTTAACTTATATAACTAGATGTATCTACAGTGAGATAAGAGCTGGCTGAATCATCCAGAAATAGGAGCCCCTATACTCTGTTTCACTTATCCAGGCAGGCACTCCATCCTTTGGGATAAGAGACATGGTACAGTCCAATGTATAAATGTATTTATATGTGCTTGTACACCACTCTGCATTTAATCTTTAGTTATTATTCATCTCTACCTCTCTTTGACATTTGTCCTGTCTCCCTGTCTACTCACCCCCAACCAGTCATGGGAGATGGCTGCCCCATCCCTGAGCCTGGTGCTACTGGAGGCTTCTTCCTGTTAAATGGGAGTTTTTCCTTCCCGCTGTCGCCAAGTACTTACTAAAGGATTGTTGGGGTTTTCTCTGTATTATTGTAGATTCTTTACTTTATAATATAAAGAGCCTTGAGGTGAGTGTTGTGATGCAGTGTTGAAGTTTATCAGATTTTAATAAAAAGAACAAATAACAAGCTAAATCACATTGATTCAACATTTAAGACCATTTTATATGGTGTCACAACATTTGATAGTATCAGAAATGAACAAAACCAGATATGCCAACGAGTGCAACATGAGAAAACACCAACTTGAGTCTTTTTCCTGTGATCGAACCTTGTCACTTATTGTTTTCCGGGGCTACCGAGCATATGGGTTTCAGCAAAAGGGAAGAACTTCGGGATGGCCTTCCCTTGACACCCGAGGAAAGAATGTGTCACGCTGACATCTGCTGCTTGCGATCGCCCTTCTCTCCGTTTCTTGCACATATCTGATCAATTATAATTTGATAGACAGTGTGGAGCACCGACAGACATGAAGCAATATTTACAAAGCAATGCTAATTAGATCAGCTCTCCTGCACAGCCCTGGGAGTAGTTTGTTATGCTCCTGCTATTATCACACCGAGCAGGATTGTGTTGGTGTTTGCTGAATTGTCCATGTGCGAGCCAGAGTAATACAGTTACTTCTTCATCCAGTTGAGACTCAATTTCAAGAATCAGCTTGAAATTTAAGATGGTATTTTTGGAACTTGCAAGTGACTCCAAATTATATTATCAATCAGATACAGACTCACCACTTCATTAGGTACATGCAGACATAGTCAAAACAACCTGCTGACGTTCAAACTGAGCATCAAAATAGGGAAGAAAGGTGATTTAAGTGATGTTGAATGTGGCATGGTTGTTTTTTTTTTATGCCAAATGCACATTTCTATTTCTAAAACTGATGATCTACCAGGACTTTCTAGGGTTACAGAAAATGCCTTCGTGGTTTAAGAGGTCAATGGAGAATGGTCAGACTGCTTTGGGCAAATGGTAAAGCAACAGTAACCCAAATGACCACTTGTTAATATTCAAAATAGGAGAAGAATGCACAGATGGGTTACAGCACCAGAACATCACTACTGTAGAAGATTGGATAAATGCTGTTTGGTCTGCCGAATTTTTGCTGGAATATTAAAATGGTAGGGTCAAATCTAAGCCCTCTATCAATGCTTTAGTCTGGTGGATGTGCCATAATGGTGTGGAGGCCCACTTTGGGTCACTTGAGCATTGTTTAAGTGCTACAGCCTACCCGAGTATTGCTGTGGACTCTGTCCATGCCTTTATCATCCCACAGTGTACCTTTCTTCTGATGGCTGCTTCTAGCAGGCTACATGCCATGTCACAAAGCTCAAGTCATGGTTTCCTCAACGTGCCAGTGAGTTCAGTGTATTCAGTGTACAGTCGCCTGATCTCAATCCAATAGAGCATCTTTGGGATGCGATGGAACATGATATTTCCATCATGGATGTGCAGTTGACAAATCTGCAGCAACTGTGTGATGCTATCATGCCAACATGGAGCGAAATCTCAGAGGAATGTTTCCAGCACCCTGTTGAACCTGTGCCATGAAGAATTAAGGCAGGTCTGAGGGCACAAGGAGGTCCATCCCGGTACTGACAAAGTGTCGGCTGACTGTATGTCACATATTACAGAAAATGAGTGAAAAAATGTGTGAAGCTATGCTACATTTGGAATCTAGTTAATGCCAATGCCTCTTTTTTTCTTCAGATTGTGTTTTTAAGTCAATGTTAAAAAACATTAGATATTATTTTTATGTTTTCTATGTGTTGCCTCTCTGTGCCAAGGTTTGTCTATGCGATAGCACAGTCACGTGAGTCAAATGGCCCAATCCTGCACATACAGGCTTATCTATTTGCGATGCAAATGTCTGAGAGCTAGGTACTGAGGGCATTTCTCTCCAAGCAGCTCCAGTTATGAGCTTTCACAGGAGGAATTGTATGTATGTTTATTTGCATTCCTCCCTTATTGTAATCCTGAAAACTGGTATGACTGTTTGCTGTTCTTATTGTCTAAATTCTACTGCCTAAGATCAAAGAAACAGAGACTTTGCTACAGTGCTTTTATCTATCCATAAAGCTACAGATCTTTGGGCAGTGGGTGAAACTTGGCATTAAACGTCAGTATTCACAAATGCACCCTTCTTCATAATGCATTCTCCAGGTTTCATAGCACCCTAACTTGCTTTTCCTTTAACTTTTCATGACTTTTTGCACACTTTTGTTTTGCACTCAAGTTTGAAGGCTGTTTATCCTCTGTTCAAGATTTAGGCATTTCTATTATTCACATCCCTGATGAGGCTACATGATCCCATTAGCTTCAAACACTGGCAGGCCACATGAGGTGGCAGCGACAAGCTGTCTGTGAGGAACTCTGTGTGCTCGGAACAGTGGGCCACTGTTAAACCTCATCTATGGCAGTATATCAGCAGCTAAACAATGGCATCTTCAGTGCAAGATGATAAATAAACCCATGTGGTTATGATAGCAAAACACATGAGTACTGTTTGCGAATGTTAATCTGTTTGATTACTGGCTTATAACATGTAAAACAGGTAGGAAGTAATAATCGAGACCTGAACAGACAGCTCTGCTGCTTTTTTCATCTCGTTTTATTCATATTTCAAAGAGATTTTTGACATGACCTGTTGAAGGTTGGTTGTGTTGTGTAGCTGCTTGACTGAGGCGAGTCTGCAGTGGCTGAAGCCGTAAAAATAACTGACTTAAAGCACTTGATTTTGGACTATTAATGGCTGCTAGGTATTCTGTATAATGTTCATGCTGATTGGGTGTACTCAGGGTTTTCTCTTTTGGAGAACTGGATGGGCTTTCAGACTATTTGATGGAAACCTGTAGTTTTCAATTTCATTAGCAAAACAAGCACAGCCACTCCCTCTTCTTAACTCACCAAAACACGCCAGCTTTGAGTGCCACTTCACCAGCCTCGCTCGTTCGCGCTAAATGAATTCAGCCTCTGCATGACTCACTTAATCGAGGAACGAGACAAAAAAGCAATCCTGGCTCATTTGACGCACGGTACCTGCGAGTTCACAAAGTCACACGTCACCTGGTAGCCTGATATAGACCAGAGACAAAAGCATGGATGAAACCCGAGCTTACCAGCCTCTTTTCTGTTACCATGACGACCGCAGCAGGAGGAAAAAAAAGGCTCCGAGGACCTTTGGCAAAAGGCTCCGCCCACTGGGGGGGAATTCACAGATCTAACCTGGCAACCTGGAAACCTGGCAACCAAAAATTAATATAATCAACTTATTTACATGGCAACATGAAAAAGCGAGGTGGTAGCAAATTGACATTCCCCCAACCCTCTTTACTCGTACACCAATTCATTTTCATCCCCGTCCTTCGTGGCCTTTTCACGGCATGCAACTGGATGCGGTTCAGGGCGTGTTTCTGCTGCTGGCAGGTGAAGAAGCAGGTTGAACAGGTTCTTCCCTGAATGCCACTCTGTCAGGCCCTCCTCCCTCCCTCCTTCTCTTCCTTCTCTCTCCAAGCCGACTGCTGATTCACTCTCACATGTTGGCAGCTGAGTGAAGAGATTTTGTTGCCTGTGCACCTGTTCTCATCTGATATAGCCTAAGAATAAGGTAAGGATTTACTGAGGGAGGGCTTTATTTATTTATTTATATTTTTGTCTTTCCTTTTCACAGCAAACGTGTGAGGCTAAAAGCTGTCGGGAATATGCGTTACAGGACCATATTTACTGTTATTTTTTATGAATATTCACAAACCCCCTATCTTCATTCCACTTATTCTTTTCACAGCGGCATTGTGTTTGATGATATTTGATTTGGTAGCTGTAACATTTACAGTAACACTTAACAATTGGCCGTACCCCGCAGGTTTTGTCACTGCTTCTTATTTTGAAAGTGTAAAAATAGAAGATTCAAAAACTGAAGAGCTTTTGTTTTCAACATGAAAGTAAGAAAACAAGTTGGTTGCTAGGTGCCACAACGTCACAACGAGTGACATACATACTTTAAGACTTTATATAACCTAGGCAGGGGAATAAGTGGTTGCTAGTTTATACAGTTAAGAGCCTTAGAGCGATGTTTTGTACATTTAAAAACTGGGATGGATGAACTATTGAGATCTTTTAATCCAGAGTACGCATACTTTAAGATAAAAAAATCAATCAAAATATGGCCTAACCACACAAATGCATTGATAAGCAGAGTCAACAAAGAGAATTTTCTTTTCTTCATACACTGTTGGGTAGGGCTGAGAGTTGGTTAAGAGTTCAACTGCTCTTAACCAGGAGTATAAACACAGCCTGAAACTTTTGCTGTACGCAGAGGTTGTGTTCCACATGAATGTAAAATAAATTACAGTATATTGAGGGGTGATAATAACTTCAGACAGCTGAAATGTCAGATAATTAAGAAGGATACGCTGTCGCCAGGTGTTTACAGGAATCACATTAGTGTCCCTTTCAGCCTGCGTGAGAGTGTCTGTGTGATGTTGATGAAGGCACGGCTGACTGAGCTGTTGAGATGATAGCTTGCGCTCTGACAGACTGGCATAGTGGGAGCTCTTTTCAACAGATGGCTTCTCTGAGTGCGAAGGGTCAGAAGCAAAATTCTCTCCCCGTTGCCGTGAACTTGCTGCTGCGCGAAGACTCGTTGGCGGGTCAAAATACTCTCTGGGCGCAGCTCGCCACTGTAATTTCTTTTTTTTTTAAATGGTTCAGAGTAGTTGTTGTTCATAGCTATGGTCTGGTTCACAGCATCAAAGTGGGCATAGCTGGTTTGAAATTGTACGGCCCACATGTGCCATCCAAAGACACAATAGTGGTAGAGTCTGTGTCTGAACAGGTCAGCTGCACAATGTTTTTCTATGTTTTTTTTAAAGCGAGTTGACAATCACCAATAACACTCTGGTCTTTGCATTATAGAGAAACCACTTCCATGCTGATTGTGTGCTCATTTGAACAGTGAACAATCAAACAGCAAAACAAAACAGTGACGCTGCTGAGCTGCTTGTAAAACTGGTTCCACATTAACTGGTTTCCTTTACACGGGCTTCTCAAGATGCCTGCAGCGTAATTAGACTTTTATCCTCCGCAGAGTGCTCAGTTGAGAGCTGTTGTCTTAAAATTGATGGTGTACTGTGAAGACGCGAGACGGGAAATGTGGGGAGAAAGAGGAAGGATGAAAAGTTCACACAGTATTCCAAAATCCATCAAGCGACGGGAGAGGCAGGAGATGCATTAGCGTGTCATTTAAAAGCGCCACTTTGTTATTTTCCACCGCTGCAGTGTTATGAGCTCTAACTTGTTCCCGCCATGCTGCTGGACTGAAACATTTTTTTTGTGTTTGTGTGTGTTACACGATCGGCGAACACGAACAAGCCCGATTGATCCTGCGGCAGGCTGAAAAATCAAAACACACAAGTTTTTTTTCCCCATTTGTTTCTCGGAAAACAAAAAAGACCAGCACGAAAACAAAGTCGTCGGATGATAACAAGCTTGTCGAAAAGCTAACCACCGATTGAACAATCCCTGGCTGATTGTGAGTTGTCAGTCAAAACAACTGAGCAGTTCTATTTTAAAGCTAACATCAGCAGTTTCAAGGAAATACAAACTGTATTCAAAACATAACGAATATACACGCTTGGGTTTTCCTTTTTGCCAGATTATCAATCCCGATGAGCTAAAAACAAAGTACTTCCTTGATGTTTTTAGCACCTTTGTTGAATTGTTAAAATGAGAACATGTCAAAACAGGTAAAACCGGAAATGTGAAATTCCCAGATTTGCAAGTGAAGCCTCTGTTGCTCCAGGCGCCGACGTTACACACTGTACACTGAGCCTCTCGTGCTGATTATAACAAGCATGAATTTAGAACAAAGCAACTGATCAACAAAGTGACTCACAGCAAGAGTGCCCTGTAGGGATTTGCAGTCATTTGTGTACTGGAGTGAAGCCGAGGGGAGAACACATAGCTCACAGGGCACTCGCACAATTCACACTGTCAAAAAGCCACAGATCTCACCAGAGATTGTGTCGGGGCTATGCAGACATCGTAGGGGATGACTGCATAGAAATTTGCCAACAAGCTCCCGAATGTGCCGCGTTCACAATGCTGTCAAACGTCTGCTGAGCAGCTCTCCGAAAGTCAGGAGGTGACGCGGAATTCAAGGATTTTTATTATGACTCATGTCAGTGAAGCTGACCTGCACCCCTCAAGCAGGTGTTTTGGTAGCTTTTGGAAAATGGGGGAAAGAAAAAAATCAGGCTAGAGATGTTTTGTTGTTGTTGAGTCTTTCAGTGTGGCCAGGCAGACTTTGAAGGCTGTGATGAACACATGTTTAGCACCTGTGGGTCCTTCCTGATGGTGCTTATACTCAGCAGGCGGTAAACAGACTTTTCAGGCGCTCAAAGAAAACAGGGGGGAAAAGGAAATAACAGAAAAGCTGTTTTTCTTCCTTTAGCTTTTATTTGAATCAAAAATGCATTTTGTGTCCAACCTCCAATCTCCCTATGTTTTGAACCCCCCCCCCCACATTAAAGCAACAAAAAGAAATAGCCAAAAATAAACAGCCAGTCGAGAACATGTCTGTCAATGTGCAATTTAACAAAACTCTGGTAAAGTACAAGTGTAGAACTGGGAAAAGGAGGACTTGTAATTGTTATAATCCACAATATTATTAAAATTGTCACTGGTTAGGAACAATGCAACATAAATGCCATGCATCTTTTTCTAAAAAGATGCATGGCATATAAAAATAGCCCATGGTATATTAACGATTAACACAATTTGCTTATTATTGTAAATGAGTCTTCTTCATCATGTGTTATATCACTACAGTTTCTAAGTAGTGAGTTGATGACAGCTCTACTGAAATGTTATCTTCCTAGACTATAGAGATACTAGTGCGGCGCTGAGTTAGACTGAAATGAATAAAATATTTTCCTGATATCAGTGTTTACTGCCGTATGGCATATACATGAGTGCCATAACACTCAACGCTACATCACATTCACACTCTTTTTAGAGGGGCAGGTTTGCTATCGTTAGCTTTGATGCCCTTTTGGGAAATTTTACAATGCAAAATGGATAAATGTTGCAACTGAGTTTTGATCGTGGAAAAAGCAGATTGCAAAGTAACTTTAACTTTAAAAGTCGGGTTTCAATGTTTCTTGACGATGGATATTTATCTGCTGGAGGTGGTCACAGGCACATGATGCAATCAGCAGCTTTCAAAGAAGTGAGCAAGATGACCTTAAAGAAGCAACTCGCATGAAGGTGACCCCGATGAAAAAATCTGCGACAAAATGAAAATAAAAATGATTTTCCAGGCAAAAAATATAAATTCCAAAAATAGATGAACAAAACAAGTCTTCTAACAGAAGTTACGCAGCCCTTAAAAAACAAACAAACAAACAAACAAACAAACAAACAAACAAACAAACAAACAAACAAACAAACAAACAAAACACTGAGCTTGGCAGTGACATCACATGATGGAGTAAGCTGAAGTTAGTGTCAGTATTAAGGTATACTCTCAACCAAATGTAGACATATTGAAGTTGTCCTCATTGTTTTTGGACAACAACAACAACAGACTGGGCTTTCCTTAAGACAGCCTGTCGATACAGCTCATCCAATGAAATTTCTTATTGACCAATACTTTTTCCAGACACTGACAAATTCTGTTCAGCCTCCTCCTTATTGCCACAGGCAGGTTGTCATATCATATGGTATTTGAGTTACAGAGCAGTTATTAAGGATGCTTTCAATGAAGCTGACATAGTAAGCAGTGGCTAACTCCAAAGTCCCTTAACATCCTGTTAAGAATAATCTCTGATTAGCTTTCTTGTACAGACATATATACATACATATGCTATGATCATTACAGCCGATTATTATTATTATTATATCATTATTTATGTTTTTTTTCATGTGTTTCAGAGTAACAACAAAAGGGAAAATGAGACTTCTCCTCCTTCTCCTGCTTGTCCAAGCATTCCACCTGGCATCACTCCAATATACAACAGACTCTCCAGGGAGAACGATTGATAAGAGTTGGTTGCGTGCACGAGGCAAAATTCCACAAGGAAGTGAGAATGCTACGTTTACTAAAGGAAACGATGAGGGAGCTGATGTTACAGAGTCAAATAATGACTACAGTGGGACAGCATCTGGCTCAATGGTAACATATTCAGGAGAAGAGGAAAACAGTGGAAATGAGAAATGGGAGGATCAGAATGTTACCACCTCGACCCTGAGTCCTGGAGTTCAAAATGGTACGATCGAGCTAACCGAGCTGTTGCCGACCACAACCACAGATCCCACAAACTCAAGCCAGATCAACTTGACGAAAATTGAAGGGGAATTTAATAAAACGGTGACCCCGCGAAACTCCACTGGCTTCCCAGATTACTCTAATCGCACCGATTTAGAGTCAAAAACCTCGGTTCCAGAGACCAACACTACAGAAGAGCACACAACAACCAACACAACAACTCTGACCACAAAAGCGGTGCCAGGGATAAACGCGACAACCACCACGTCTTCACCTACAACGGTGTTTCGTCCCAACGTCCCGGAGACTACAACTGCTGCTGCTCCAAACACGCCTGAGAAGGTCAACAAGACAGACAAAAGCGCGGGCTTAGCGGGCAGCTCCGATACAGGTACTGGTGCAGTCTGCGTAACAGGATCTGGTCCACATTTGTGTGTCTGATCCTGAAGGCAAAAGGCAGATGGAAAATCAGAAAATATACTGTCTGTGTGAAAGTTTTCGAAGATTTTGACTTGGGTAATGTGGTTTGACACATCAGAATAAGATCCATGAGGCGGCAAAGGAGGTTTTAAAAATACTTAGCGATGACCTCTACGCTCGGTGCTCATGAGGAAAATATTATCATGTCATATGTTTAACAAATTGCTTTTTTACATCCTTTTCCTGGCCCATATTTGGCAGCATCTATTTTCCCACTGGAAGAGGACAAATACCCCTTTTTAAAAAAAGCAAAGGTTGGATTGGATTTCAAGTCCTATCGAGGTGGCCGCTATGCGCAAAGGAGTCTATTACAACCACCTTCTCAGCCGGACAATGAAACCCTGTTTTAGGGGGGAAAAAACTTGAAAGAGAGAGCGAGGGACTGAGGTCAGAGATACTTGTGCTGTCTCGGTGCAAGGGCGTGAGACTAGACTTTGGTGTCGACCACCAGATCAGGAAGATAAGACTGGAAAGGAAATTTATATTTCTTAATCAGTGCGTAAGCTAATAGAAGACCACGGTACAAAAAACAAAACCTTTACAGAGCTGGAGATTAGTGGGGATTAAAATAACACAGCTCGTAGACAGATGGGACAATAGGACATAACACTAACAGATGATGGCAATAGGCAGCAGGAAAACAGATGTGAAACTGTGGGCAGCACAGAATGATAAAAAAAAGCTCCATAGTTATCATGACAGGAACAGCATGTGCACAGAAACTGTAGAAAAGCACAGAGTACAGATAAACAGTCTATATGTAAGATCCCACAAGGCACCTTAGCCTTCTCTGACACTAACTGACAATTAGCTAATCACCTCACTTACTCAGCTGCAATCCATACAGACCTGTTAGTAACTCTGTGTGGGAAATGCCTGTGGGAATTAGCTAATAATGGTGTGGATGACATGGGTAGCTTTTAAGGATATCCTAGATAAATACTGAGCTTTTTCAAGGTTTCCAGATTCATCCTAAAGAGAACATGACGTGTATCTGTGCCAAATTTCAGAGCAGTCCAGTTCGTAGTCGTTGATCTACGATACCGTCCATTCAGTAAAACCGTGAACAACTCTCTACACAATTTTAGACTAACTTTATTTGCATGTGTTTGTACATTTTTGTCATCATGAAATGAAAATTTAAGAAAAAACTGATAACTTGCAGTTCAATTTGTTAGCCAACCTTAAAAGGTGAGCAAGCTAACTAAAAATAATTTCCCAGCAGGAGCAACAATTGCTAAAATCTTTATTTCCACCTACGTTTCATTATGTTTACTTTAAAGTGACATAAAAAAAACTTGCCGCTAAAGATGACAAGAATAGAAAAACACTTAATGAAACAAGTCTTGTGGTTCAGCCTGCCTTGGATTAGGGGTAAATTGATCCTAGCAAGTCTGTCAATTGAGCCGTTTCTAGATGAACAAAGTCACTGAATTATTTATGTGTGAGCCCTGACAAAATACCACTCGAGTATTTCTCTGTCAAAGGATGTTGAAGACAACTCTATCACTTTCAAAAACAATTATTTTCCACTGCTGTTGCCTTGGACATACATTTAAATAGAAGAGCAGTAAACATTTATGTTATATATAAATAAAACCCAATTTCTTGGAAAAACAAAAGTCAATACGCTAGTTATTGTTTCTCGGTTTCCATTTAAACAGTTGTTATATATAATTTAATGACAACTTGAATGCTATTCATGAAGTATTCAGCCACATTTCACCACATTTAGATTACGATCACAACCTGCAGCCTTAAAATATTCAAATGTATTCCAGAAATTATCATGAATTTGGCATGTTAATTGCATTAATTATCACAGCGTAAATTATACAATTCTGAATAATTGTGATGTATCACCATGCAATGCGTTACGGCTCCGAACGCAATTTGAAAAACACATTTTAGCCATAATTAGTCGACAATTATCCCTCAAAGATGCCAAACGATGTAAATAATTTCTTGTTGACAAATTATCTGTGACTCTTTCCCACCCCCACAACCCTTCACTTCTCAGACGAAGGTTTCGCAACAGATCCCCAGATCAGTAAACGACACGATGCCTGGGGAGCAGTGCTGGGAACAGCCGTGGCTGTGGCATTTGTGGGACTGGTGGCCTTCGTAATCCTGAAGAAGAAACAACAGAAGGCCTTCTCTCACAGGAAGCTGGTTGAGGAGTATCCTTCCGAGCCAGGTATGTGTGTTCCTTCGCGCTATAAAGTAACAGATCGTTCGCTTTAATCAGGGTTGCCGACTTGATAGCTATCGAAAGACTCTCATATTTAATAAAACGTCTGGCAGCAGACTATTAAATTATGCCGAGAAATGTAGTGCTGAGATAAAACTGTGCTAAATATGCCTTTGTCAGTGCTTCATAATGAGCCACTATAACTCACTTATCCCCTCGTATTTAAGGTAACTGGCTGCTGGATAGTGCTGCAGTCCCCTTTACAAAAAGAAAAAAAAAGTTGGCTGTTTAACATAGTGACAAAAGAGAGAGGCGCTGCTCTCTCTTACTCTCTCTCCCTTTCACACACACACACACACACACACACACACACACACACACACACACACACACACACACACACACACACACACACACACAAGTGCATAACTAATCCTGTTTTAATAAGGCAACCCTCCCATAATAAGGTAACCTCACCATGCAAAATAGGATCATGTACTATGATAGTTTCTAATCTGTTGCTTTCCTGCCATGAACTTAGAGGGAAACAGCACTTTGTTGTCACAGTTCCCCTACACGCCCTCATACATAACCTTCCTTCATCTCCAGTTAAATTCATTAAAGTGCACACAGATATGCACGTGGGACTCGTGACTGCACGGGCGATTAGCTGGCAAAGTGCATCTAGTGAAGGCCGGCTTGAAAATGTACCTGCACTTTCCAGATGAGTCACATTCCATCTTAAGCCATACACCCACTACAATGTAAGAGAAACAGGGTGGCAACTGAAAAACATATACTCTTAACAAGTATGTTGACAACACCCAACATTGTTAAAAGAAACTCCTCTGGTAACAAAGGCAGAGTTACAAAATGGAAAGGAAGAAAACCTCTTTGGTAATGCAGTCGCTCAGTATTGCGCAGTATAACTCGAAGAGTGTAGAGCTCTTGATAAACTGCTTGGCAGTTCACCAGTAAAGTGACGTGATACGACTGCCTACTTGCAGCCCATGTATGTAAATTATGCGCTTAATGCAAACAAGCCCACAGGCTTCATGTGCAGAAATGAATGATTAAAAGAGCTTGCGAGAGGCAAGAGGTAGCCAGACACTGTGGGTCTGTGTGCTTGTTCCTTTATGGCTGTTATCATCCAATAACCTTGCTAGTACTGCTACCCCTCGCTTGAAAGCTAAAGCAAGAGTTGTTTTCTGCATGTAGTGTCTCTATCTGTGTGTGGTAAACTGTCATCAGTTGTACATGTGAACCAGAGAGTCTCAGGCTGAAGAAACGTTTTTGACCTTGCAAAGACAGTGTTTTTCTTCCCCGGGATTTATTTCAGTGATAGAAACATCAAGTGCTCAACTGATCTCAGTGTTGTCATTGATGTCAGTGCCATTGCCTCATACAGGTATCAAATATCGGAATGTTTTTAGCAACAAGCGTCTGTTAAATGACACAGCAGATTTAAAATAGCAAGCTAATGTTATGGATAAATGGTTAAAAGAGCTAACTATAACTGAACAAATGCTAGGGGACATTTTTAATACCAAAGTAGTCTTACCTACAAAAACGTGGATAATTTACGTGTTAACACATTGCCACAATCTACCCAGGAGTGGACAGGCCAGCAAACTCATCTCAAGGTCAGACCATTTAATCCCCAGCAAAAGCAAAATTGCAACAACCTGAGCACCAAAAAACAAAAGTTGACCATTATATGTGCTATTGATGAAAGGGTTTTCAAGTCAGTCTGACAGGTCTGTGGGGGTACATGAGATTAAAAAAAAATGGAACTGGTGATTTTTAGAATCGCTTACACAACACAAGTTGAGTAAGCGGTATAGCCCCAAATGTCACTTTAGCCCTGGCCTTTACAATCGCTCCTTCTCTTCTTAGACTCTTCGTTTGCACAAGCAAAACAACTCCAGAAAACAACACAAGTAATATAAACCCAACATAAGATTGTTTAGGATTTATTACCTGTCCTTCTTGCTACACTGAGTATATTTTCACAGCAGATCCTTAAGGGCTGGCGACATTATCTCTGTGATGCAGTTATTTTCAGGTTAAGTGTAATTTATGTCTTAGGTGTGTCCACTTACCTTCGATCTATCTTATTTATTAATCGGAGTTAGGTGTAGTGATTTCCTATATAATGCTCCATGGTACTTGTAGGTGCAGAGGAAAACAATTATTCAGCAGGGACAACAGCAGCACATTCAGGAAAAGAGCTTTGTGTTATTGATTTTTGTTAAGGTTATTTCAAAATGGAGCCTCGAGAAGAGAGCTCTTGCTCTTTGTTTTTAGGGTATGTTTTTGCTGTCAAAGCCACTGTGTAATGGTAGTGTGTTAATAAATCAGTAGACTGCTCCTTTTTGTGTACTTGGTTATCTTATGTTGGAAATAAAAGCATTACAACAGAAAACCTAGGAGTCAAAAACATAGGATTGGACCACTGACAGCGGTCTACTCTTTAATCTTCCACCTAAACAAATTAATTAGAGTACTTTTCTTTTTGCAAAAGACAAGGTGTATGCTATAAATATTTAATATTGTCTACTTTCCAGTTCTCAGATTAGACAACAGTGAGCCTATGGACTTGAAGTTTGGTGCCTACTACAACCCAGGAGTACAAGGGGACACCATCCAAATGTCCAACCTTCCAGGCCGCCGTTGAAACTACAAAGTCATGAACTCCCTTTCAAAAAAAGTTTGCCAGCTATGATTATTGGCATTCAGTAGACAGCTTACTGTCTAATGTGTGGATTTTTGTAAATAAGATGGTCTGAGACTGGCATTTGTGGATGGGAATTACAAAGTGAATTATGTAGGTCTCTTGTCAGCCACAGATGATACTTATGTCAGATTATGTATTACGTTAATCAGATTTGCTGTATTTAACTAGGAATCACTGAAGGCAATCCATCTGAGTACACTGAGAAAGCCAAAATGAGCTGTTAGCCATTTATGTGTGTTGCCAAAGGGAATCAAAGACAGTCTTTCCTAATGAAGAATTTGCTTTGCAGTCAGTGAACAATGTCAAAATCAAAAGTTTTTGCCTTACGTTTAAACATATTTGTGTGAATGGCACCAACAGAATTCAGTTAATGACAAGCAAAACAGAAACATTAGCATAGAAGCACATCAAAGCACAACGAGGTTCCAGCTGATGCAAAATGTTTGAAAAAAAAAATAGCACTGATGTCCTGCCGTCTAAATAGCAGACGACACAGCTGGCCTATCGAGGCCTTTGCAACAAAATTCAGAAGCCGTGGTGAACAATAACATTATCCATATCAACAATCACATGCTGTTACAGCATAAGGTAGGCAATAAGCAGTTAAATTCAAACTGTGCTTTTCAGATATTCCACAACTGGCAGTCACAGTCAGAGTCAGAGAATTGAAGCGTCAAAGCCAAAGACTTGAGTTTGTTTTCTACACACTAGTGACTGAGGTGGAGGGAGGCTGGGTGCTGCGTTGTTATTCATAGGCTGAGATTTTGGTATTCTGGAAGGGAGCTGTGTATTTGGTCTTCGCACTA
Organism: Pelmatolapia mariae; assembly: GCF_036321145.2. Lineage (NCBI taxonomy): Eukaryota > Metazoa > Chordata > Actinopteri > Cichliformes > Cichlidae > Pelmatolapia > Pelmatolapia mariae. Next base: position 10,272,373 of record NC_086227.1, on the reverse strand, counting down.
CTCAGAAGCAACAGCTATATCAACATAATATACTGCTTAAATCTTCTGACCTCCAGGTGTCCAAACACAGATTTGACTTTCTCGTAGTGACTGTGTGCACATTGGTACATAGTGTTTACCTGCAGCATAACCACAGTAAATTTAGAGAAAAAGCTATTGTCATTATTATTATTTTTTTTTATTCTTCTATAATTTTGCTTCAGAAAAAAGCATCTCTTACTTAACTGCTCCACTGTGGCTGGACAATAGGTAGCTATTAACTCCATTCTGTATGTATCCAATGCAACTGTACAAGAAAATCTAACAATATTGCTTATTTCTACACTGGTTCTGTTAACACACATGCTTTTTTAAAGAAAATAAATCCAGATATATACATATCTTTCAGCTCGCTCAGTCCTTTCACTCATCATTACCTGAGTGACACCAACACTCAATCAATATGCTTCCTTTCTATGATTGATATGTACCTCAGTTTTGCCCTAATAGTCAATAGACAACTGTCGCACACAAACACACACATATGTAAATATATACATTTATACTGTGGTTAGTTCAGCAGACATGTTGGGTCTGCTTCCTTCCTCTCTAATTTTACACATCAATCAGTGCATGAAGCATTTTTCCTGAGTCAGAGAAGCGAGTTTAGCATTGCAGTATTAAACAAGGCAATGCAGTTGGATTATTGGAGAATTCTACATGGGTTGTGACTGCTTGTAAATTATACGTAACTGGATGATGCTTTACTAAATAAACAGCCTTCCCAAAACTGTCTCTGTTTCATGAGTTTGCATAATTGCCTTCAAATGTGTGTAAAAGACATACAAATTGTGTTTGCTTTTATTATAAAACAAGTCATTCCATGCACGCACACACATAAGAGTCAGTATTAAGAATGTTGGACAAACAAGGGCGTCCTTCTTTCATCACAAAACTTGCTCGGTCTCTTTTAATTAACAGCAACAGTTTAGGATGTGATTGTTTGGCAGGGTGCTCAAATCAATTAACTGAGGCTAAGTCCTTGATAAAGAATGTGTACATATTTCTTTGGGTGGTATAGACAGGTTAATTTATACTTCCAGCTGAGCCAAATTAATTCAAATGAAATGAAATGATTGCTATCTAAATTGAGGCCTTTTTTTTTTATTGGCTAAACTGAAATTCTTTTTTTTTTCAAGTTAACTTGCAGGAAATGAGTTTAACCTACAAGCCAGGCCTGTTGTAATAACTCAAATCAGTGTCTTCTTATCAGATGAGCCTTCTACAGCAGGTTAATCGCCAGTGGTGAATTACGCTAAAGTCCTGTTATTTTTATTTAGCACAGTCATTGACCACAGGGTTGGAAAGACAAAATCAGAGCAGATGTGTCAGGACCAAATACAAATATTTATATACTTCCAAGGTGAAAATACGTGTTCACTCCTTCTGTATTTCACAAAGACATCATATATATTTTTAGTGGTAAATGGATAATGGACCGCATTCAAGGACATGTGAGGTGCTTGTCTTCTATCAGGAGCAATTTGCAGTTCAGCATCTTGTCCAAGAGCACTTCAGTGTTGACAGGAGGCGTAGGGTGATTGAACTACCCTCTGATTAGTGGACAATACACTCTACCACTTGAGGTCTTGATCTGGGACTTTTAACTATTTAATTAATTTCACTTCAGTGTACCTCATTAGTTCAACACTGATAGATGTAATTATTTTACTGAAATCAGTCAAGGTCACTTGGTGTTCGCTCTCTCTGCGGTAGAGTATCACTTCCTGTTCTTGTTCCAACACACAGTGGTGTTTTTGTGCAGCTTATCTGCATAGCAATTTAATTAAAAACTTATAGATAACTTCTTCTTTCATAGTGTAATCTTCACGTGTTTCATCCAAAGCATACTCTCTGTGTATTCACTCACTAATTTATAGTCACAGTATTCACTTACTGTTTCTTTAGGGTTTAGTTAGCTTAGCTTAGCAGCCTCTTCACCTATCCCCACTGCACTTTTCTGCTCATTATGTCAGATGTTTAGTTACTCTTAGGCCTCCTTTAGTGCAGTAATGATACTTGTAATAAAAATAACTTATTTTCAGCTCTGGAGGCCAGGATCACTGAATTGGACATTCAGCTTTGCACCCTTGAAAAACCCTTAGCTAGCCAGGCCCCTGTAGCCGGTGCAGCCGAAGGCAATGTAGTGGTAGACTAGACTGTCCTGAGCAGCCGGGGAAACGGGATGGCTGGGTGACCGTGGGGAAGCATAGTCCAAAACAGAAGCCCCTGGTACACCACCAACCTGTTCATGTGTCTAACCACTTTTCCCCACTCAGCGACACACCTGCTGGGGATCAAACTTTGGGAATTGGTGATTCTGTACGTGAAGCTAGAGACACCAGCAACCATCTATTGTCTTCCAGGGACCAGAGCAGGTGACATTGAGGGAAATTTAAAACTGTTGGCTAAGGGTAAACGTAAATTGAGTGAAATTATAAGTCATGTTGACAGTAATGACACCCAGTTACTTCAATCGGAGGTCACTAAAATCAATATTGAATCGGTGTGCAACTTTGCCAAAACAGTGTAGTTTTCTCTGTAGTTTTCTCTGGTCCCCTCCCCAATCAGACCAGGAGTTCAGCTCAGATAAAATAATTATTGTGGGTGATTTTAAGATCTGGTTTGCCAGAGGTGTCCCACACATGGGCCAGCACAAGGCCAGTTGCAGACACACTGGTGGTCCTGTGCCGTCATTCATTGCGGGATATGGGCCATGTGTAAGTTGTGTGCAGTCACGGGCCAGTTGCAAATACACTGCTGGCCCCAGATGTCAGCCTAATGTGTACCTTAATCAAGCCATGTAATAACAACATGTGCCGGAACATAATAGTGCAAAAGTAACATGCAAAACTGTTCAGACAGTGAATGAACTAATTCTTATAAAGCGCTTTTCTTCTCTCCCGGATTACTCAAAGTGCTCTACACAACATGCCACATTCACCCAATCATACACTTTCTCTATACCGAGTACTTCCTAACTACATTCATACACAGACTTTCAGACCGGAGGAGCCAGGGATCGAACCACTAACCTTCCAATCAGTAGGTGACCTGCTCTACCGCCTGAGCTACAGCCACCCACTGGCGAAGATGAGTAAACTGTCACTAGGTTTTGGATAAAGTGTACACTCACAAACCTGTCAAACCTGCATTTGAAATGTTGGCTACCATAGCAGTATAGTGTTGCAACATGGCATTTGGGTCTTCTAACTAAAATAGGAAAATAGGAAGATAAATAGTACCATCATTGCCAGACCTGGCACACATCTGGTTGACATACACCCTGCCATGACACTGGTCAGTCAGAAGTGCCAGCTTGATCCCGGATCTGGGCCACACCTGTTTTCTATGGGCCTGGGCCACATACACCAAACCACAATCGGGCCAGATATGGCATGCCATCACATAAACAGTGGTGTCATTGCCAGACCTGGCCCACATCTGGTTGACATACACTCTGCCATGACACCAGTCAGTCCGAAGTGCCAGCTTGATGCCAGATCCGGGCCAGACCTGTTTTCTATGGGCCTGGGCCACATAACCCAAACCACAATCACTGTCCATCGCATGAACAGTGGCATCATTGCCAGACCTGGCCCATATCTGGATGACATACGTCTTATCATGCCAGAAGTCAACCAGCAGTGCAGGCTTGATACCAGATCCGGGCCAGAGCTGCTTGCTATGTGGGAATGGTCTAAAATTTGAAAGAACCATTGCGTCAAGGTTATTTTTTTTGAGAAGTGGGTGGACAATAGCATGTTTAACATCAAGTGGAACAGTTCCAGTTAAGAAGGAGGTCTTATTGATAGTTAAAACGTAAGGGCCAATGGTGTCAAAGACTTCTTTAAAAAGATGAGAGGGGATAATGTCAAGATGACACATAGAAGGCTTAAGACAGGAGACAACTTCAGCCAGAGAGTTCAGGGAAATCGACTCGAAGTGAGGTTGATTATCTTGTTAATAATTGTACCTCCTCACTACGTATGACTCTAGATACTGTACCTCCTGTGAAAAATAGAGCCTCAAATCAGAAGTACTCGACTCCCTGGTATAACTCTCAAACACGTGGCTTAAAGCAGATAACTTGTAAGCTGGAGAGGAAATGGCCTATAACAAATGTAGAAGATCATCATTTAACCTGGAGAAATAGTTTGTTGCTTTATAAGAAAGCCCTCTGTAAAGCTAGAACATCTTACTATTCATCACTGATTGAAGAAAATAAGAACAACCCCAGGTTTCTCTTCAGCACTGTAGCCAGGCTGACAAAAAGTCAGAGCACTGTCGAGCCAACCATCCCTTTAATGTTGACTAGTAATGACTTCATGAACTTCTCCACATATAAAATTTTAACTATTGAGAAAAAATTACTCATAATCATCTCACAGATGTAACATTATCTAGAGCTACTTTCAGTACCATTGATATTCATTTAGAGTCTTTTTCTCCAACCAATCTTTCTGAGATAACTTCAGTAATTATTTCCTCCAAATCATCAACGTGTCTTTTGGACTCAGTTCCTACAAGCCTGCTCAAAGAAGTCCTACCATTAATTAGTGCTTCAATCTTAAATATGATGAACCTATCTCTAATAATTGGCTATGCACAACAGGCTTTCAAGCCGGCTGTAGTTAAACCTTTACTTAAAAAGCCATCTCTAGACCCAGCAGTCTTAGCTAATTATAGGCCAATCTCCAACCTTCCTTTCATATCAAAAATTCTTGAAGCAGTAGTTGTCAAACAGCTAACAGATCATCTGCAGAGGAATGGCTTATTTGAAGAGTTTCAGTCAGGTTTCAGAGCTCATCACAGCACAGAAACAGCTTTAGTGAAGGTTACAAATGATCTTCTTATGGCCTCTGACATTGGAATCATCTCTGTGCTTGTCCTGCAACCTAACCAGTTTTAGGTTAGTGCAGCGTTCAATACTGTTGACCATAATATCCCATTAGAGCGATTAGAGCATCCTGTAGGTGTTACAGGTACTGCACTGCAGTGGTTTGTATCATATGTATCTAATAGACTCTAGTTTGTTTGTGTAAATGGAGAGTCCTCTTCACACAGTAAGGTTAATTATGGGGTTCCACAGGGTTCAGTGCTAGGACCAATTCTGTTTACATCATACATGCTTCCCTTAGGCAATATCATCAGAAAGCATAGCATACATTTTCACTGCTATGCGGATGACACCCAACTCTATCTATCCATGAAGCCAGATAACACACACCAATTAGTTAAACTGCAGGAATGTCTTAAAGACATAAAGACCTGGATGACCTCTAATTTTCTGCTTCTTAATTCAGATAAAACTGAGGTTATTTCACTCAGTTTTCAGGCCCCTCTTCTGTGGAACCAGCTTCCAGTTTGGATTCGGGAGACAGACACTATCTCTATTTTTAAGATTAGGCTTAAACCTTTCCTTTTTGCTAAAGCATATAGTTAGGGATGGTGACCCTGAATCCTCCCTTATGCTGCAATAGTCGCAGGCTGCTGGGGGATTCCCATGATGCATTCTTCTTTCATCACCTTTCTCACTCACTATGTGTTAATAGACCTCTCTGCATTGAATCATACTTGTTATTAATCTCTGACTCTCTTCCACAGCATGTCTTTTATCCTGTCTTCCCTTTATCACCCCAACTGGTCACAGAAGATGGCCGTCCCTCCCCGAGTCTGGTTCTGCCAGAGGTTTCTTCCTGTTGAAAGGAAGTTTTTGCTTCCCACTGTCGCCAAAGTGCTTGCTCAAAGGGGTTCAGATAATTGTTGGGTTTTCCTGTGTATATATTATTGTAGGGTCTACCTTAGAATATAAGCGCCTTGAGGTGACTTATGTTGTGATTTGGCACTGTATAAATAAAATTGAATTGAATTGAAATCCTGTACTGAAGTACAGTTTTGATGTACCTTTACCAAGTTTTTCTATGTTCTAATACTTCTACTGTATTTTTTAAAAAATATTACTGTACTTATTTCATGACCTTACTTTTAATTAATTATTTCATGTACAAAGGTACTAGGCTACATTATTCATTACACCTGTAGGAGCAGCTTGGCCAGGGATACCCATGCCATGAAGCTCCTGGCATACAGATGTGGTGCTGATGCTGCAATGCTGGAGGAGGTTTGCAGTTACTGAATCAGAACATTAGCCACTTTCAAGTATCTCACATGAAACCGCTTCCTGTGGTTCCTAAATGCCTCCACTTTACAATATTACCACTGACAGCTCATTGTAGAATGTCTTTGAGGGAAGAGATTTCTGAGTTCTTTACAGCTCTTTCACAAATGTTTGTAAAGGCAGACTGCATGACTAGGAGCGTGACACTTGTGGCAATGGGACCGAAAACACTCGAATTCAAAGATTAAGAGACTGTGTGGCCTAACACTTTTGCCTATATAGTGTACATTCCAACATCGGCACAGGCGGATGAAACCTCTGTTCAAACAAGCTCTGAAGTCATTCAGTGTGGCTTTGATCCACAGAAGTGAGCATACAAAATAGATTATATAAAGTTAGCATAATCATATTCTATCTTCCCCTGTTTCTTGGATTTATCCTGTTACACTGCCGTTCTGCTGACACTGAAAATTCTGCCTCTCATAAAAAGTCATGTTTCTGAGATGAACCCTGTTAATTATTTACACTAGTCCCAATGAAGGGTCAGTCCAATCGGTGGCTTAGGCACTTCTATATGTACTCCATGTTGTGATTCAAATGATGGAGAAACATAAAGAGTACCCAGACTAACTGCTGCTGCCTCAAGTTTTGGTCACACTGATCATATAGCAAACAAATGGACAGGCACGTTGGGACCAAAGCTGTATAAGTCAGAGAAACAATACCCAACAATGTGTTTAAGTAATAATAATCTAAATTTAAAATTGTGTTGAGAAACAAGTGTAATATTTGTAAGCCTAAGTAAGTCTAACTACCTCCCACTCTTAGGTGGAAAGACTTGAAATAGTGATATTTGATATTTTTTAAACATTTACCGCTGAAATTTAAACACTGAGGGGACAGATGAGCTAAGGTTTGTATATTCTGATAGCTTGAGATGCAAGATGCTTTTTAAAAGATGGATCATAAAATGACAGAAATATCTGGCTCTATAATTCAGTGGCCTTTTCAAAACCTACCCGCTTTGTGAGAGAAGCATAAACATGTTCCAAAAGGACTTGTTGTACCATCCTTGCAACTTTACATCACTTTAGTAAGTTGCTGCCAATGTGAAATTATTCACTTCCAGCAGTGACATTAAGCTTAGACAGGTTTCACCACTATTCAGGAAGTGTGCTATTTACTTTGAAAAGTGAGTCAGTTTACTGTTTATGTAAGACATTTCCTCACATAAAAGGTAAGCAGAATCTGAATTTTAGTTTTACTTTTATGTCATTTATGCAATAAACTATTACAGGTTTGTTATTTCTTTCTTTATAATAAGCCACACAGATCCTCCTGTACCACACATGATGGTGAAGGCATGCCATTATTTGGAGCATCAGCATATCCAAACAGATTTTGTATTCCCAGTTTTACTTAGTAGCTCGAAAGAATGGCAGGGAGAGGTGGCATATGGAGGCTGATGTGCAGCTGTTGTTTCCGTCTGAGTTGCCAAACTTGCCTCATGAATCCTCAGAGACAAATCCTGGAGAAAGAAGGAACAGCTGAAACTGTAGTCTGACAAAATATTCAAACACCTGAAGCTACAGTACCTGCCACTCTCAGGATATAGTGTTATCTTCATTTGGAAAATTGGAGAGCAAGATTAAAAAAATTTAATTCATTCTTAGCCCTTGAAATACTTTCATTGAAATAAACAATAGAAATGTGTGCTTCCAGCTTCAGTTTTGTTCTTTGCACTTATAATCATGTTGCACTTCTTCATTTATTAATTGATAATTTATCTTTTTCTTCCTATATGTTTTACCACTACATGCTATGAGCATTAATGTGTCCATGTCACAAAAACAAAACAAAAAATAAACTGGGAGGGGTGAAAATGCCTTTACCCCCATAAGGCTGACAATATGAAATAAAGGGTGTATCAAAAAGAATCCTCCGATTTCAAAGTGCTTTAATTCCGCACCCATTCGCCAGTAACAATCCAAACAAGAGACGGAGCAGATTCGTGACTTTCATGTGGTTCCTGGTTGGTAGCATAACAACATCAGCGGCTGCAGTGACTCCAGACATGCTTGCAAAACTATGGACATTTGGCTAACCTGTGACATCAGCTGTGCATGCAGAGGGGGACACATTGAGCACTTGTGATCATCAAGTTTGGTATATAAATCTTATATTCAGCCATGTATTTTAAAATTTGTTGCAAGATTGTTGCAAGACATGTCCATTACCGTATTTTTCAGACTATAAGGCGCACTTAAAATCCTTTAATTTTCTCAAAAATCAACAGTGTGGCTTATAATCTGGTGCACCTTATGTATGAATTCTGGTTGTGCTTACTGGCCTCGAACCGATTTTATGTGTTACACGGCACTCAAAAATCTGTCAAAATGTTTTAGTATGACTTTGGTAAGCTACGAAGCCGCACCGCTTGATGGATTGTCAGGGCATTACGGCACGCAGTCACGCAGTAGAACATGGGAATAGAGCAGTTGCAAGAGAATTCAAAATTAGAATTTGATGGATTTGTGGGAGAGGAATGAACTGAAAAAGTGAGTGTATTGTTCTGTATTTTATGTGTTACAACTGAACAATGTTGAGAGTTATTGTGAATGAGTTGAAGTCTGACTTATCTGACTGTTTTGTTTCGCTTAATGCACATTATAATCCGGTGTGCCTTATAGTCCAAAAAATACGGTACTTTAAAAACTCAAGCCTTTTGAAATTGGATTCTTTTTGACACAGCCTGTACACTAAGTTTGTTTTTATGTTTTAGCTTCTGTGAAGCACTTTGTGATTTTTATCTTGAAAGTTGCTATACAAATAAAATTTTACTTAAGTAAAGTCACCACAATGCTGATTCCATCTTCTGTGTTTAGGGCTGGAAAATACTGTGTGGCTTTAAATTCTGCATGAGCTGCAATCATAAAAAAAAATCAGAAAAACTCATAACAAGCAACAATCTTGCCCGATTATATTTTGATCACTGTCCCCTTTAGGACTGTTTCTATATGCATTTCTAAACTGCTTCCTGTGTTCTCTCTGTGTTCCTTCTGATTGCACTTATGCAATATGTGTGAGTTGAGAGCAGTACATGTATCCGCCATAAAAGGTTTTGCTCGTTAACACAAGTCCCAGCAAATCTGTTATTTAGCAACAAGCAAAGCACACAAACATTATGCAACACTTATTTGAACAAGCTAATGGGAATTTTGATCTATTATTTACTAGCAGATCAGGATTCACTTACCCTAACTTTGGCAATCAGGATAACTGGTCACATAAAGCTGGTTATCAGCCTTCCCGATCTTGGTATGAGCATGTTCACATGAAAGAATTATTGATAAGTGTACTTGCAGCAGAGCAGCAGATTCTTTAAAGAAAGATGAAACAATGTTATAGGAAAAATATGAAGACATTAAACACAGAATACAGATTGAAAGCAACACAGCTGCAAAGGGCAAAGCAGCAGTGTGAGTGTGTCAGAGGAAAAGCACCGTAGAGTAATATAGTGTTAAAAACACACACTCTAGAGGCTTTGGTCAGTAAGAGATGATGTATTAATACATTAGAAACTAAGAAAGAAAGAAAGCCGGCAAAATGCAGGTAAACTGCAGACTGTATGAGTTAACAGACTTGAATCAATATCACAACTCTGTCATTAAGACAGAGGAGAATCTGATGGATTATAATCGAGTATTTCATTAAATTATTGTTTAAAGGACGGCTTTTATTCCCTGAGCTTCAGAATCAGTGATGTTTAACAGGCACAGGGTAAAAGTGTTCAAGGGTAAGCATTAAATATAAAAACAGAAAGGATGAGGTCAGCAAGTACAGTATCTATCTATCTATCTATCTATCTATCTATCTATCTATCTATCTATCTATAAAACTTTTCAACCTCCTACAATATGTACGGAGGTCAGAGGGATTTTTCATTAATGGTGATGCTATCTTGATTAAGTAGATCATTATTTCAAAGCAGGTGTTATTTCCTGTTTCAGAGCAGGTAAGCTTTGCAGAATAAGTTACCAAGGCGATATATCACGGTACAGAAAACCTATCGTCAGCCCTGAAATTAGCTGGATAAGAAAAAATCTTCCTTAATAGTACAGACCTCAGACCTGATGTTATGGACAATCACTGATGATAATAAGGTGAGCATGCTGATGAGCAAACTGCTGTTATTATGAAAAATATCTGATTATGAGTAAAAAAAAAATGTACTTGTGTCTATTCTGGCAAACCATGTTTAAGGCAAATCCATGGGGAATTATCATTGTGAGTATAATATCCCCAGAGATATATTATAACAACATACTGTATGCATGCATGTACGTGTGTGAAAACGTTGTTTTGCATTTTAAAGGTACACCTACTCCTCAGAATGTTGTGCTATGAAAGAGATTCCTGGGGTGTATATGAAAGCTAACTCAACAGCTTATGACACACAGAGAGAAATGAGGCCAAACAGCAGGTTAACATTCTGCCTCTGTCGCTGTCTTCCTGCACAGGTCGGTTGCTCTCTGTAGCTTATACATTACCCATGTGTCTAACAGGGTACTGTCTGTCAGTGATCTTTCCACACCGGTCGCCACTGCTGTTGGGTCACTGGGGTGGATCTGAAAGGTCAGCATCTGCCTTTAAACAAATACGAGAGTGTTTCCAAATATACAGATGAGACAGGGGAGTGATATTTGCCCAGACAGGCAATGAATATTGAGGAGCACCGTGAAAAACAAGGAGGATTTTTATTTCACTTATGCAAACTAAGACGCCTGGGAATTGTTGGAACAGTGCGGTGGTATTCAAAGCCAATACATTTTTGGACAACATACAGGCACTGCCGCTAGGTACAGAAACGCTTGACTTTCACTTAGCCTTCACTTCACTGAGCCTTACTGACATTAAACTTACATTTACTGGGAGTAGGCAAGCACACAAAAAATAAGCCGATAGAGCAGAGACAGTATTTTTCCTCCTGTGAATGCAAGATTAAAATTGTAGTGGAGTCTCAGATAAACATCAAGGGCGAAGGAACAACAAGCAGCTCACTGTGACTGCTCATAAGGTACCTAATTTAATCATTTCAGATGCTAAATCTTGGCAATAAAGTCAGTTCCTTTGCATGAGAAGTTTTCTGTTATTGTCTGTCACCAGTGAACTACCTTTCTACATTTTTTTAATAAAACCGAACACTTCCTGCAAACTTATCACACAAAAAGATGGTAAATATAAATCAGGGGTCCCCAATCCCAGTCCACGAGGGCCGGTGTCCCTGCAGGTTTTAGATCTCACCCTGGGTCAACACACCTGAATCACATGATTAGTTCATTACCAGGCCTCTGGAAAACTTCAAGACATGTTGAGAAGGTAATTTATCCATTTAAATCAGCTGTGATGGATCAAGGACACATCTAAAACCTGCAGGGACACCGGCCCTCGTGGACTGGGATTGGGGACCCCTGATATAAACAAAATGAGGGTCAGTACAATCCAATACAGAGGAGAAGTTGAATTTCATTGACAGCTTCCTTACTCCGGTGTAGAACAGCTGGAGTAAGAATTGTGGCTGACGTAATACAACAGAGTACCAAATGTACAGTCAGGTCCATAAATATTGGGACATCGACACAATTCTAACATTTTTGGCTCTATACACAACCACAATGGATTCCAAATGAAACGAACAAGACATGCTTTAACTGCAGACTGTCAGCTTTTATTTGAGGGTATTTACATCCAAATCAGGTGAACAGTATAAGAATTATGACAGTTTGTATATGTGCCTCCCACTTCTTAAGGGACCAAAAGTAATGGGACAATTGGCTTCTCAGCTGTTCCATGGCCAGGTGTGTGTTATTCCCTCATTACCCCAATTACAATGAACAAATAAAAGGTCCAGAGTTCATTTCAAGTGTGCTGTTTGCTTTTTGAACCTGTTGCTGTCAACTGCCAGGATGAGATCCAAAGAGCTGTCACTACCAGTGAAGCAAGCCATCATTAGGCTGAAAAAAACAAAACAAACCCATCAGAGAGATTGCAAAAACATCAGGCGTGGCCAAAACAACTGTTTAGAACATTCCCAAAAAGAAGGAACGCACTGGTGAGCTCAGCAACACCAAAAAACTAGGAAGACCACGGGACACAACTGTGGTGGATGACCAAAGAATCCTTTCCCTGGTGAAGAAAACACCCTTCACAACAGTTGGCCAGATCAAGAACACTCTCTAGGAGGTAGGTGTATGTGCGTCAGAGTCAACAATCAAGAGAAGACTCCACCAGTGTGAATACAGAGGGTTCACCACAAGATGTAAACCTTTGGTGAGCCCCAAAAACAGGCAGGCCAGATTAGAGTTTGCCAAACGACATCTGAAAAAGCCGTCGCAGTTCTGGAACAAGATCCTATGGACAGATGAGACCAACATCAACTTGTACCAGAGTGATGGGAAGAGAAGAGTATGGAGAAGGAAAGGAACTGCTCATGATCCTAAGCATACCACCTCATCAGTGAAGCATTGTGGTGGAAGTGTCATGGCGTGGGCATGTATGGCTGCCAGTGGAACTTGTTCTCTTGTATTTATTGATGATGTGACTGCTGACAAAAGCAGCACAATGAATTCTGAAGTGTTTCGTGCAATATTATCTGCTCATATTCAGACAAATGCTTCAAAACTCATTGGACGGCGCTTCACAGTGCAGGTGGACAACGACCCAAAGCATACTGCAAAAGCAACCAAAGAGTTTTTGAAGGGAAAGAAGTGGACTGTTTTGCAATGGCCAAGTCAATCACCTGACCTGAATCCGATTGAGCATGTATTTCACTTGCTGAAGACAAAACTGAAGGGAAAATGCCCCAAGAACAAGCAGGAACTGAAGACTGTTGCAGTAGAGGCCTGGCAGAGCATCACCAGGGATGAAACCCGGCGTCTGGTGATGTCTATGTGTTCCAGACTTCAGGCTGTGATTGACTGTAAAGGATTTGCAACCAAGTATTAAAAAATGAATGTTTGATTTATGGTTCTTATTCTGTCCCATTACTTTTGGTCCCTCAAGAAGTGGGAGGCACATTTGCAAACTGTTGTAATTCCTACACCGTTCACCTGATTTGGATGTAAATACCCTCAAATAAAAGCTGACACTCTGCAGTTAAAGCATGTCTTGTTCGTTTCATTTGGAATCCATTGTGGTGGTGTATAGAGCCAAAAATGTTAGAATTGTGTCGATGTCCCAATATTTATGGACCTGACTGTATATCTGTACAGCAATGTAGTGTTTTCTGATCTGTTGCCAGTTATTGCTGTAACAATAACATAATAAATAATAATAAAGCTCCAGGAATTAGTTATTTTTAGAAATACATTGATTACAGTTTTTCTCAGTCGCTTTGGTGCTTTTCTCAGATCAAAATTAAAATTCTCAAAACCATTAGTGCAACCTCCACAACATTTAGTCATTTGTGCACATCATAGTAGCAATTTCTCCTTCCTCTGAACAAATTGCAAATGCTCTTGGACATGTATCAGTTGCTTTCATACAATTCTCTGCCATCGACAACATTATCATTTGCTTATGCCACGTCAGTCAAAATGAACTATACTTTTGGATGCTAAATAGTCGTTCCCAATAAAACTAATAGTCTTTATTTCATTGCTTGAGTCATTACATACAAAATTGGTGAATTAGTTTTCAAATGCTGTCAAGCAAATGTTATACCTTTTTTTCATTATTTTTTCCTGTCCCCGAAATTGAACAATTTCTCTCATGCCATAGTCCCTTAGAATGAGAGGGGGAGGTCAACTCAACAAGTATGTTGCTGTGTGGGATAATGTCCCTTTTCACTACTCACATCTGGTCAGACAGTGGTGTGCAGCACCTGACAGAATGCCTGTTGAATATCTCCCTCCCTACTCCCCATTCCTTAATCCGATAGAGGAGTTTTTCTCTGCCTGGAGGTGGAAGGTTTATGACCGGCATTCACATGCACAAATGGCCCTGCTAGCAGCCATGGATGCAGCATGTGACGACATCACAGCAGAGTCATGCAGAGGGTGGATTTGCCACTCCAGGAGATACTTTCCTCGCTGCATTGCAAGGGATGATATCCGTTGTGATGTAGATGAGAATATGTGGCCAGCCAGATAGGAACGTCTGGATGTAGCAGAATGATTTACGTATGTTCAGTTACAATATGTACTGTTATATTGTTCACATTTGTGCACAGCTTTACCAAAAGGGTGTTTCTCATGTTTATTCTAAATACGTGACTATAGAGTATTTTTCTTTTGCACAATGTTGTAGAATTACAAACATCCTACACAGTAAAAATGTGAAACATATGTATTCAGTGTCTTGTACTCACTTACTTCCATAACTACAGGAATGTCTAACTTTACTGTAGATTTTACTGTACATGGCTGTGCAAAACGTGTATAGTGCTGTCTTGAGCATTTTCAGGTAGTGTCACCGAGTTTTGACCTTTTTTTGCATCGGAAGACACTGAGAGAATACTGTACACTGTCATAATGAAAACATGACAAAGCCATTTGATTATCTTGTTCATCAAGATGGTGTCAAGACTTCTCATTTTGATGACACTGACAATTTCATTGACATGAATACTTGCTTTTGAGGAATGGATTATCGATTTTGAGCAAGTGACCTGCTTTTGCAGGTTATCCACTAGGTTTTGCAGTTTGCACTAATTGTTTCGAGAAATACACTGACTGCTGTGCAAATGTTAATAGTGATGTGAGAAAAGCATCAAAGCGACTGAGAAAAACTGTAATACACCTATTTTTGTCATAGTTCTTATATAAATGACTAGCGCTGACCTAACACTCATGTTAGACATAAACATATTATGCCTACCACTCAGTTCACCCCTTGTTGTGGTGTGGTGGCCTAATTGCTCTAATGATCCAGAAAGCTATGACAGCGAGTGCATAAGCCCCTGGTTGAGACATCCGTGCTATACAGGTTAAGGGGTTGGGATAGAGCTAACACTTCCCAGCCAGAAAACCCCCCAAACAATGTCCAAGACTCTTTAGAAATCTACACAAGAATAAACAAGGAACCAATATCCATACAATCCCTGAGTAGGAAATGGGGTTTCTAAGGAAGCCTGCAAATAACATCACTAGACAAGCTCTGACCTGGAATCCATTGGGAAAGACAAAGAGAGGACACCGCAGGAACACATGGCACAGGTACAGTGACACAGAAACGTAGAGAAACTGACATGCATGGAAAAGACTGCCCAGAGCCATGTGTGCTCGTGGGGAATCATCAATGGCTTATGGCCCTCATGGGGCAAAGAGGCTTAGGAAGATACACATTATTCAGGGTGAACTGACCTTCTGAGGTTACATACGGGTGTGGTTGTGCTGGGGATTATGTGAGTGTGGGAACTGGTAAAAATGACAAAAAACAATAAATAAAAGAGAAAATATCAACTCAAACAACATACAACTCAATATATATCGATGTGTGCAGGGTCTACAAGGGTAAAGGAAATTATTTTTGAAAGCTGGTGACCAAAAGAGTAACTGACTTTTTGTTGACCCATCCCTCCATCCTCATTTTCATCCAGTGTGGCCTTGGAGGCTGACATATGTTATGGTGTGGCTGGAAAGATTAGGACCCAATATGCAGGACTGCAAACTGCCACTGAACTCAAAATACATCTTTATTCCGGGACTCGAGGGAGGGATCGAAAATATAAAAGAACTTAAACTGAGAAGATACCAGGAATTTGCTAACTAGGAAATTACACGTGATAGATGGAACTTTCAAGACACACTACAAGTAGGAATAAGGGCAAAAGAGAGACTGAAACAATATTTATATGCAGGTAATGAGTGAGGAAAGAGGAAAGGGGTGGAAAACACAGTAGTTGCAAATCAGGAATAATAAGACAAGAGGAGTTAAACTCAAAACAACATACACGAGACAAGAGGCTATCACAGCAAAACAGGAAACGTAACTAACACTGACAGAACTAAGACATGCAAACATCAGCGCAACTTTGTGCTGAACATTGGGGGAGGGGTCAAGATCTCTGTCTAAATAAATAAATAAACCTGGGTAAATTCCCAGGTGATTATTTTGCTGGTAATACCTGAAATGAGTAAGAAAACCAACAGCCTATTTATGCAAGATAATTCATAATTTTATGGGGGGGGGGGGGGGGGGGGGGTATATTGGTTGGGTCTGATTATTGGGGGGGTCATAACCCCCTGGAAATTACGCCCCTGCATGCAAACTTGATACAGGGACAGAACATCAACACAGAGACCAAATGGATGCAGGGACATGAGTGGGGGACAAAGGGATCACAAAAGATAGCTAAATATTACATAACCAAGGAGATCGACTATAATGCAATTCAGACTACTAACATAATATAGCAAATGCCAAACTTAAACACAAGTGATCCTTAAAACTAAAAGGAATCACAAAACCCACAGAGACCCAAGACCCTGGGATCATGACTGTGGCTTTGAAAGAACGTGCAATGTGCTTCAGACCAACAAAAGCTATAATTTCTGTTACTATTAGAGAAGTTTGTCACTGAAGCATGAACAAATAAGCGACACAATCATTTTCTAGAGGGCAGTCCTAAAGTGTGTTTTTAAACTGGTGAAATAAGATGTTACAACAACTGAATGAATTCAAATAGACTGTTTTTTATGCAGTGCAAATACAACTTTGCTCCTTCACCCATTAATACAGGCACTTTTTTCTGTGCTGAAGTGTTTTCTGTCTAACATTTATACACCTATGAATGCACCAGAGAGCAACTTAGGGTTCATTATCTTGATTATCAATTTAGGCTTATTTATATAGCGCCAAACATGACAGCAGCCATCTCACAGTACTTCATGTTGTAATTTAAAGACTACTATATTAGAGAAAACCCCCAAATCAGACGATCCCCTATGAGCAAGCACTAGGCATTCATGGGAAGGAAAAACTCAGGGAGGCTCAGGGAGGGGCAGCCATCTGCCATCAAAGGTGACAGGAAAGTAATTTTGACTGAACTAAAAAAGTGGGTGTGTCTGCAACTAATAAACAGCACATGGACTTAAAACAACCAGATAACAGAAATGAGCCTTGGAAAGGTGGCTGTGTAGAGATATACATGGATGGCTCTTCTACAGGAAGAGCCAGCCAACATTGTCATTAAAGGTACAGCAATAAATGTGTTAAACTCTAGTTAAAAGCTGTAAGGCCCCATTATCATAGCATCGAGAAGCCAAAGATATCAAGCCCTAACAGTCTGCTGCTTATAAAAATAGGTGATGTTGGGAAAGGCTTCTCGTTTCCAGGCTGTCAGTGCATCATTATGTTAGTTTTACCTGCTTTCAGCGAAAGGTTGGGTCAGATTTCACAGAATGGAATATTAATGGGGTCAATGGCTAGCTGAAAGAGGTTTCAGCAGGTACTTTAAGTAAGAGTTTGATCTCTTAAAAAGGATAACTTGGCACGGGTCACTACGCTTTCTATCTTTTATACTAAATAAGTGGATCATTGTTTTTATGTCCCTTTGGACCTGATCTAAACAGCTAAAAAAGAGAGACACAATATTAGGTATAGTCAGTGTTGGGAAGGTTACTTTTAAAATGTATTCCACTACAGATTACAGAATACATGCCCCAAAATGTATTTTGTAACGTATTCCGTTACGTTACTCAATGAGAGTAACGTATTCTGAATACTTTGGATTACTTAGTATATTATCATGCTGTTTACAACTACATGAATGTGATTTATTACTATTACTGAAGGTCCGCGGCTCCGAACCATAGTAAAGGGATCTCTGGCTAATACTGTTCCCTGTCGGGCTTGTAGCCGAAAAATAGCTTTACTTTGTTGTCTGGGTCAACTTTGTTAGCGAAGACAGAGAGAGGCGTCGAAAGGCTGCTGCAACGTAACTTAATGTTTGGAGGAAAACGCGAACACAGTGTACAGTCGAGTCTTGATAGGTTACTTACAACTGGGCTCGTCAGGCACTCTTCTTGGCTGCAGTGGTTATTATTATATTTACATGCTTCCAGCTCCCGTTTCTGCTCGATGACAGCTCGTACTTTTCCACTCTCCTTTTTCTCCCTCCTCGCGCTCACAGACACATAACGGGTATGGCAGTCCATTCTCCCTGCAGCACGGACTACACTGCCCATGAGGCTACAATCTTTAGGGCTATGCCTGTAGCATTCTGCCTATTAGCTTAGCACAACAACAACAACAACAACAACAACAAAAAGGTGCTCTCTCACCCAGGAAACACACAGTTGCAGAGAGAGCGCGTCACCATGTAACCATGGCAACTCTGCCGCCTGGAACAACAGAACATAGCTGTCAAACAAAACCCAAACAGTCCTGACCCGCCACAATATGAAACAGGAAAATACCGCCGTGTAATCCATTTATTTCAACAAAGTAACTGTATTCTAAATACCACCTTTTTAAACGGTAACTGTAACGGAATACAGTTACTCATATTTTGTATTTTAAATACGTAACGGCGGTACATGTATTCCGTTACTCCCCAACACTGGGTATAGTATAGTTTGACAGGCCACAGAACGATGGGTATATTATAATGATGGCCCTTTGCATAGTTAGATAGTTACTGATTAGTTTGCCATGTCATCCTAAAATGATTATCCCAAAGGCTGTGTTCACATGTTTTAAGTGAACAATCTGAATAAAGCTTGCCCATAAAACAAAGTAAGCTTGCAGTTTCACTGCAGTCTCTTGTGCTTTTTCAGAATAACTTGAAAAATGGCAAATTTTAGACTATGATGTTCTTCCAAGCAGCTGTGTTTTTTTGTGGGCAGATGTTTGCGCTGTGGACTTAAATGTCCAATATTTGCATCATTATTGCCTGGATTTTCCTCGCTAAAGATCTGTAACTCAACTGCCAACAACAATCTGGAAGAAATCGTAGGATTGTTTACAGAAGATCATTTCAGAGAGGCTTGAGAAAACAGGTGGTAATCTCACATAAAAACAGCACAGTGTGGTCATGGTGGTGTCTCATCACAGTCACTGTATGTACTTTTTAAAATAAGGAAGAAAACAAATATTCCACTTGGATTTATTGACTCTGCATAGGAGCATTTTAGCTCAGTTCTCACTGGCGAGAGGCCTCTGCCTGAGTCATTACACCACTATGCTTTACTGTCCAAATGCTTTTCTTTTTTTGTGTATGATTTGTTTGTTACATTACAGTAATTTCAGTTCTACTCTGAACTAACACATTACACATTTTAACCATTAAGTGCTAGATTTGCTAAAGTCTGAAAACAGAGCCCAGAGATGCAGAAATCTAGTTTCTTCTCTAACCACTTGACTTGAAGGACATGAATCTTTTTTGACCAATCATTTTGCTGAGCTTTAATGAGAGGAGTGCTTAGTCCTTGTTTCATGGATCTTGACAAGGTCAAGATTAAAGCAGCTGCTGATTAGCCACCTTTATATTGGTTTAAATATATATATAAAAAATGCACTTGACACAAAATAACCTCTTTGACTCGGTGTCTATTACTGCATATTTACTTTGCAAGAGAGAAATAAGGATATTAGAGATATGGTGATATGTAGAGTCAGGATGTCAGCAAGTAAACTGCTAATGAACAAAGACAAGTGAATTAATTCAGCATTTAATTGGATGGATTTTAAGGCAGCATATTCACAGGCAGAGTGGTCACAGGTCCACAGCAGCAGCTCGGTGTATTTAAATTGGGGCAAACCTGCTGTTTTGGAGGCATTCCAGCTCAAATGCTGCAAAACGTGCAGATTAGAGAAAGTAATTCTACCGCTAGGAGAGCCAATCAAGACTAATTCTTTTCTAGCTGTTTGAGTTATTCTCAAATCAACTGGAAAAGGTGCATTTTGGAAATATAAACATTGAAAAAAATACCAATTTGCGACACATTAAATGAAAATCCAGCTACAGAATTAATTTAAAAGGGTTTAAAATCTAATTTTATAGATAATAAAAAATAGATGAATAATTATCATCCACCATGTTTAGTTTGTTGTATGCAATCAGCCTTTCTGGAAGGATATGACCACAGATAACCTTATTTCATTACAGTCTCAGTTATGAGAAAATGTCCAGTCCATTTATTGAGCTGTAACAGCTGTCTGTTATTTTTTTTTAAAGAAAGTGAATAGTTATTGTTATTATTTCTCATTTCTAAAAAAATAAAATAAAATAAGTAGATTTAAATGTTGTTTTAACCTCATAAACAACAACAATAAAAAGATAAAAAAAGATAAAAAATATAATAAAATGAAACAATTTCCCCATTTGTTTGAACTTATTGGGATTCATAGATTCATTCAGATTAATAAAACAGAGGCTATAGTGCACAGATTTTACTATTACATCTACATTATCTATACAGTTATCATACAACAGTGAGCAATAATAGGACATTTAACAAAGAGAACGTAATTTAATGTGAAAACAGGTCTCTGATAACCATGAACCATTCGAACATCTGACAATTTCTGAAAGGTAAAAAGGTACAAAAGACAACTGCACAAGCTCCATCTTCTTAAAATGAAAATTCTGTGATATCGTAAAGTGTCCAAGATCTACTGCAATATACGACTTTTTTCAAATGAATTGTTTGCTTATCTGTTCCATTACACATCCACACATCTAAACAAGAATAAACTGATTGTCAGTCTAAAATACATCACATAACATATATTTTTCCACATTAGCAGCCAGGTGCTGTTAATCAAATGTACAGGCCTAACTGATCATCAGCAAGTGTGAGCACCTCTACAAAACCAGGCGTTTTGGAAATTTGCTAATCTGGAGCATTCAGATGTGTGTTCACACAATTGTTCCAGGAGTGGCTATCCCAGTAAATTCACCTCAAGGTCAGACCAAGTAATGCTCAGTGAAATTGCACCCCCCTTTCCCCCCAACCCACCCCAGGAGCGACATCTCAGGCCTCAGTTAACATGCTAAATGTGAAAGCTCATGACAGTACCATTAGAAAAAGACTGGACAGGCATGGCTTGTTTGGAAAGGTTGCCAAGAAAAAAGGCCTATTCTCTCTAAAAAAAGAACATGCAAATATGGCTTAGTATTGGAAGGTTGCATATGAGCAAAACTTTTGGTACAATGTCCCTTGGACAGACAAAGTGGAGATGTTTGGCCACAATGAAAAGAACCATGCTTCATGCAAACCATGTACCAGCTGGTTGATGGTGATGATTTGAGCTTGTTTTGGAAATAGTTTGGGACCATACCTCTTCAACACCATACCTCTTGAGTCAGCCATCGACTGCTCTGTACACTAAAGATTTTTAGTCTGTTTGACAGCTAAACTGTGGCTTAAGATGGACATGGCAGGGCAAAGATACCATGCATGGCAACATATCTACAACAGAACGACTTAAAAAGACAAGAATCAAGGTGTTGCAATGACCTAGACCTTAACCTGAACCTTAAGAGAGCTGTGCATAAATTAATGCCTTCAAACCTCAACGAACTGAAGCAACATTGTAAACAGGAGTGCATCAAAATTCCTCCACAACGATGTGAGAGCCTGATAAAGTCATACAGAGAACGATTACTTCAGGTTATTGCTCTGAACAACAACTTGATGTACCCACTTAAAACTCAGTTTGTACTTTTTCACAGGCCTGCGTACAGTCATGACTCTACGGATGTACATCACATGCAAGAATATCATCTTGTTTATCAAGCTTATTTGCATTAGTAAACTCATAGGAGATAAAACTCTTGCTCTCATGGCAGTGGTGATCACCAATATTTTACATTTTACATTCACTTGCATTCACACGTCCGTGAGAAGTCACTGATATAAACAGCAAGCGTTTTAATGCTGTTTAAGCTGCGTTTGTTGTTTCCCAGTGAGGTCGGGCTTATTTTTTGTTCTTTTTTTTTCTTGTGTCAAAATCCGTTGATACATGCACATTTTTGATGACACATCACTGAGTCCAAATACATTTTAAACAGGAGATAAAGCAACCTTTCTTTTTCCAAACGGGGTGCAAGACAGAGGCTGCAGGCATCCCCTGCCACTGAAAATGTGTTGAACCAACTAATTTGCACCTTGAAATGAATCAATGTAAGTTCACTTGTGAGATTGTAGCTCTTCATTGTGTTGACTCGCTGCTGGCTCTGTGCTTATGCACTTTTCTTCTTTTATGCCTGGTCCTCCTGACAATGTTTGTGGTTTCGGCAGATAAGCAGCCAGCAGAATACAGAATAAAACAACAGATGCTTTGTGCCACTCAAAGTACCTCTTCAACAGTAAAATGTTATTTCTCTGCTTCACCCTCTATTCTAGCCCTCCCAGCATAGATCACACATGCGTGCACATGCACACACACTCACACACACACAAACACACACAAACAGGCTGACAGAAGATCTGAGGCATAAGAACTGCAAGGCAAGCAAAAAAGATTCACCCCCAGTCCTCTTCATCTTCAAGTCCTCTACTCAGCAGCACAGCTGAATCCCACATCTGAGCTACTGTAATGTATACACAAACCTTTTAACAAACTTTAAGTACATTATTTGCAAAATAATCTAAATTGAATTCAGGTTAATGAAAATGAGCAAAGTGAGTCTTTATTTTAGGTCAGATCAAAAGCCAATATTTGTTGAGTGTGACACATTTGTATGGTACCTTCAAATTCAATCTGTAGGTTTGTTCAGAATAAGAGACCACACACACTGACCCTGAAGCCTGGTGCCTTTGCTATATTTCTATTATGTCTTAAAAACAAACTCAAATAGAGCAAACCAAGCAGTTGCCGGGTCAGATTTGCACCAAAGTAAATGTCTTTGCAAAGTGGAACTATATCTTTGAATTTGCCCTAATCAAATGTGATGCATGGAAGGCGCATACCTCAGCATCCTGTTGAACAGCTCAATGAAAAATGCGGCAACGTATCGTAGAGAGCGAACTCATTGGGGAAAATGTAGAGCAAAAGTAATCAATTATTGCACCTCCCATTCCCATTGCAGGGGTCCCTTGATTATTTAAGGGAATTAGCTATCGATCAGCTAAGTGAGTCAGCGGGAAAGCCACCAGCTGTCTCGCCGGTCAGCAACAAGGCTGGCGACTACACCCCTCCGCTACTCTTCAGACAGCTGAAGCAGAGAGAGCCTGGTTAGGCACTTGCCACTTCCCACTTGGCATCTGACTTTAGATGGCTGGGGAGGAATGTAGAAATTAACAGGTACTAATTATGTATGGGAGTCAGGCTAGCTCAAATCAAGGTCAACAAATGTTAAGGAGGTATGGAAATCTCAAGCCATATGCCAGACTGCTGCAGTGAAGTGTACGCCGAGCCGAGTCTCCGCATGCTCCCAGTTCATTATCACCATTATCATGCAGGATGTCTACATTCACACCAGAGCAGCCAGCCATGGAGTTTAGTCATTAAAAGGATACATTGTGCTTTACACAAGTGTTGTTGCTGAACAGTGTACAACAATGGCCTCATGCAAAGAGTCTGTTCCCCTCAGAAGATCCCATTATGTGTCCAGCCGGGCTGCTGCCAGTTTGAGCCCCGTGGATAAAATCTCACAGCATCTCTGGTTTGCTGTTTTTTAGTCATGGGTATAAAAATTCACAAAAATAAATAAATAATATTATTATAACAAAGGCAGGGAAGATGAAATGGAATGTGTTTACAGTGAAACTTGGTAAAAACAATATGCGGAGGAGACCATATTAGTCACTGATATTTTTGGGAGCGTAACTTTGTTAATCATAAAGTACATGATCCTGTGCCTAAGTAGGACATGTATGGGAAAAGGTATAAGGCATTTTAATGCAAATAACTTTCAGCTGACACACTTTTCTGACTGCTGCAAACATTTTTTAGTTTTAATTAGTTGTGCTCGGAAACTTTATGACATTAGGACTTTGGTGCTTCCAGCTCTAATGTGATTTCACAAAAAAATAAAAAATAAAAAATTATAGTCAAAACTGCATCAATCAGTCTGTTTTCACTTTGAGACTGCTCCAAATGAATACATATAATTAAAGCAGGTCATTGACTGCGTGGAAGCTACTGAGAATAAATACCAAATTAGAGCATCAGGGACCTTTCTAACTTTTCCTTTTGTATATTATTAATTTGGAGCTTTGGTTTCAAATATATTTTCATCCCAGGAGAGAGGGATGCATTTTTTTCAATCTTGTGAAGTAAGAGCTTCTGGAAGCTGAAGGTCACATACTGGCTGATTATCCAGTCATCAACACGACAGTAAGTTAATACAGGGGAATATATCTACTGCGTGGATACCATTAGCGTCATTCCTCATATGTCCCCATCCTACATCTCTTTTGCGGGGAAGCTTAAAGTCTGGCAGATAGGACCATAAAGATTTAGTATACACAGCTAATTTAAAGTCCTTAATTTTATACTCTCTTTCCCCTCAAAGGTCAGCACTTCTAAGACAGTTTGCTGTGGATCCCCCTGCAAACTGGATTTGTATGTCAAAGATCAACACTGTGTGAATACATTTCAGCAAATGAACTGATAGTGGCAGTTCCAGCAAAAAGCAGTGATTTTTGTCCCATATTCCACTGGTTAAAATAACTGGAGTAACTGAGCCCAGAGAATCCGCAGCAATGTTAAAATAAACGTAATGTATGAGGATGAGGAAAGCAAGACAAAACCAGAGGTTAAAGAATCAAGAAGGGTGGTGTTGCATTTCTTAGTTAAAAAAACAAAACACAACCACAGATTAATATATCTATGAAAATAGAAAGGGCCAATTTCCTCAAAGTCAGAGCAATGCCAAGCAGAAGTTGCCTTTTCTCACTCCTGCAGAACTTGATTTGCACAGCTTTTACTGTGGCTCAAAATGCTTTGTGATTGTTCTTTGTGAGACAAGCAGCCTCGTGCCAGCATTTATCATGTGAGCGCTGAAAGCCGGAGCTGTGCGGGAAATGCCTGTACTGTACCCGCGACAGTCTGAGCTGATTGCAAAGCAGCCACTGCAGCAATTGCTGACACTGTGAGATGAGCATGATGGTCCCTAGTGTGGCCGCATATCACCAGCAGTGGGAATTTCACATGAGTTGTTGCAGGTAATTAGTGTTTGATTGTTTTATTTTGAAAATCATACTGTTGTATCCAGGCTGCAGAGCTCAGGTTTCAAAGACAAATCGTGTGACGAGCATGATTTGGTGTCCTTTAAAACCCTCTGCCCATCATGTGGCGAAATAAATACGCACTTTGAAGTGCTCTTGTGATTTTTCTGTGACGCATAGTTAACAGTGCTCATGCCTCCATTGATAATTGATGTCGTGCATTATTAGCCCCTTTCACTGCCAATCGAAGATCCTCTGTGTCACTGTGCGTCTCTAGGTCCCACTGCTCCCGCGGTGCATATCATGCTATAGCTGAGGTGAAAAGCTGATTAAAATCTGCCACAGCCTAGTGCACCGAGGACTATGAAAGTTATTTGGGGCCTGCAATGCAGAGGATGATAGTCCTTTGCCAGTTTCTTGCTTCTTTTTTCTTCCCACTCTGTTCAGGTAATAAAAGGAGGAGACAGAGCAGTGTCTTTCATGGACTTAAAAGTGGGAGCTTTGGTGCTATTCTGGTGTGAAGAATTCTTAAGTCAGGTATATCTGGAGACACAGGCAAATACCAAAGCCGTTTTTCTTTAGACAGGATGTGATTACATGGTACATTACAATGCAGCTCATTACTGCTTATGGCGAATTAATTACATGCCTCTCAGCTGAACTAAATTAAAACCTGGTTGGCTGTGATATTCAACAGGAAGACTGATAAACAAGGCTATATTTGATCGTTCACCGTGTGAAAACTAAAGGCTTGTAGAAAAGCCAAAAGGAGCGATAGAAACTCACAAAAAGTGCATTTGGTACACATCTTTTGAGAAAGTTGCTGCCAAAAACAAGACTTTAGTGAGCTTTGCTGCAGCCCCTCAATTTTTAGACTGTCTGAAACAGGCCATTGTAGCTCCCTTTGCTCTCTCTTTAAGCAGCTTTCTTCTGACCTGCTGCCCTATGCAAACATAAGAAGCTCAAAACAAACTCTAAAGACACAGAGCAACATTAGCAGTCATTTGGAGTCATGTCTGCAAGCAGCTAATTGAAGTAAGTTCAGTGTTCTCTGGTCTGATTAGCTGCTAAAAATGTTAGCTTAGTATCTTAGCTAGTTTCTAATTTGAAATAAGAATGGCATTAGTAACGGCAAATAGGCAATAGGTATCTGTTATAAACTGTAAAACATTATATGTTGGGTAAATGTCACACAACTCTACATCTATATCCACACTCTGCAGGATCTAATGCTAATTCAGTCTTTGTTTAGGGCTTTGTTTTTTGGCTCGTTATCTGCTAAATGCTAATGTACGTTCACTATAGTGAGATGCTTTTTCATGCTGCCTGCTGCAACTAGAAATTAGCTTGATAAGAAGATTTTTCATGCTGAATGCAAACAATGAACTAAAATATCCTAAAAGGTCCACAGTTAAGCACTATTGTCTCAGTTTTAAATAAATGATTAAAAACTCAAGCTGTAAATATAGTGGGTTTGATGAAGTGCAGAAGATAAAGATCAATTTTTGCCAAACCAGAGTAACAGGAACTGTGCTTCTGCATCAGTGGTTTCCACTCTTTTCTGGGTGAAAGTCCACACAAGTATATAATGAAGTTCAGGGTAATTTCCAAAAGGGAATGGACATTTTACAGTGTATTGCTTTCATTTTCATCAGTCTATCCACCCATTTGCTTCCACTTATTCAGTGCAGTGGCAGCAGATTAACCCTTAGATGCATAAGTGAGTCAAAAATGACCCAGTGGGGTTGTTTTCTTGCAATATCTAATTAATGAAGTTGTTATAATTTCATGTTCCAGCTATTCCTTAAAAAACATGTTTTAAAATCATGCAGTTTAAATCTTAAGTTACACTTTATACATTTTGCAAATTGTAATTTTTGTAATACTACCTCAAACTTCCATAAATGGGTCAAAAATGACCCACATTCATTTACTATGGCATTTCATGGGAACTTTTGATTCTCATCAACTGTAACTGTAACTGTCAGGAATTTTATGGACCAGTGATAGTTTTACAATAAACGAACAGCTTGTGCAATTTAGTGGTAGGTTCAAATTTCTACATCATAGGCTAAACAAGCCCATCAAATATGGTCAGCTATGTCAGAAAGAATCAATGGCTGTTGATGAAAAAAAACAGAAAGTGGATAAACATAATTTATCAGATTCTACGACAAGACCAAAGAAGATGTAGATACTATGAATCAGATTGTGGGGACCTACTCTACTACACCTAAAGGCAAAAAAACTAAAACAAAAATAAAATAAAAAGTGAGGAATTGTCTGGACAGTTACACACAAATGTATGTTGATATTGGTCTATTGCTATTAAATCTATTCTTTCAATTCTACTTAATCTGTTAAATCATTTGTGTGTAGACCAAAATATAATATAAAATATCATACAAATTATTATTCTTAGCCAAAATGACAAAAGTGGCATTAAAAAACACATTGACAGTGGGTTTGTTTTTAACCCACTTGTGGAGGATTGTAGGGTCCAGTCACTCATGCATCTAAGGCAGGGGTCTCAAACTCGCGGCCCGCGGGCCATTTGCGGCCCACGTCACCTCTATTTGCGGCCCGCATATTGATGTGAAGAAATATTTTTAAAAAACTATTATACGAAAAATGATTTAATACGACGGCAGAGTGTTACGGGCATGGCCCTTTAAGACTGTAGCCTCGTGGGCGGTGTAGTCCTTGCAGCAGGGAGAACGTGTGGGACCCATACTCCGGAACAGTAGGAGGCGGTAATGCTCCTTTTACGTTGGTTGCCAACCGCCGTTCAAAACGAAGAAGAAGAAGAAGAAGAAGAAGAAGAAGGTGTGGGACCGCCCCTCCCGCTGTGTGTGTGTGAGCGTGAGGGAGGGAGAAAAAGGAGATAAGCACGAGCTGTCACCGAGCAGAAACGGGAGCTGGAAGCATGTAAATATAATAATAACCACTGCAGCCAAGAAGAGTGCCTGAGGAGCCCAGTTGTAAGTAAGCTATTAAGACTCGACTGTACACCGTGTTCGTGTTTTCCTCCGAAACAATAAAGTTCTGCTGGAGCAGCCTTTCAACGCCTCTTTCTGTCTCTCGCTAGCAAGGTTGACCCAGACAGCAAAGCTAGTTCCCGGCTACGAGCCCGACACGGAACCCAAAGTATTAGCCAGAGGTCTCCTTACCACGGTTCGGAGCCGCGGACCTGGCCGAGGTAACAAGAGAGTGCAAACATGTTGAGGGATTGGCTGTGTTAGTTCAGTGAGAGATTTATTTGGAAATAAAACAATTTTCACTTGCAGTCAAAAACTAATGTGTACGCTTATGCCTGCATTTTTATTTTGTTAAATACAAACAAAATTGTAGCAAATGTGCTGCCACGTGTCTGGCCAGAAAGAGCTGTTTATTTGGTAGTTCAATGAAACTACTGTACTATACTGCTGAGTGACTGTCTTCTGCTTGTCAAATACATTTCATTGCAATGTTGACCCTGTGCTAACTTGCATATGACAAATGAAACTGAAAGGCTTCAGATAGTTAAGAGTGAGAAAAAAATTGCGTTCATGTTTGCAATTTTGTCTTGTTACACAATATTTGGAATTAAATAAAACAAACAAAACACTACATTTTAGGAAATATTAGTGAGTGTTTTTGTTTTTTTTGTACTACTTGGACACTAAAGTGGCCCTCCAATGAGATGACGGTGCCAGAAGTGGCCCGCGGCTCATTTGAGTTTGAGACCCCTGATCTAAGGGTTGAGCAGGGTATCCTAGATACACTTCTCATCAGCAAAATGTTCCCTCCTGTGGATCCCAAGGTGCTATCAGGCCAGACACAGCAAATTCTGGGGTCTCCTCCCAGTTGTACATGTTTGGAAAAATCTTCAAAAATCAGATGCCTGAACAACTTTAGCTTTTTTCAACACAAAGAAGTAGCAACAAAAAATGATCACCAGGCTCCCTACAGATGGCTCAGCCCCTTGCCCTATCTCTAAGGCGCAACTCAGCCACCCTACAGTGGAAACAATTTTTTGCTGCCAGCATTTGCAGTCTTTGGTTCACTATCCACAGGTCATGAGTACATGAGAGGATTGTAAAGTAGACTGAATGCTAAATTGAAAGCAGTTGTTGGACCTTCCTATGATGGCTGGACCATCAACAAGATACTGAAATGCTTAAAATTCCTCGCTTGAGATGATAATTCTCCTACTCAGAGGGACCAATCTACCATTTTTCAGCAGGATACCATGGACTCAAACTTGGAGGTGCTGACTCTCACCTGGCTGCTTCACACTGGGCTGTAAACTGTTCCAGCATGTGGTGAAGGTTCCGCTCCAATGAAGTTAACAGAACTAAGTCATCTGCAAAAAGTAGTGTAATTCTGAGTATAAATGATTGGTGGGAATACTTCTTCTGCCTTTCGTAGTGAAATGCAAAATACGGCTGTATAAATGTGTCACGGCTTACATGTGCTCAATCACTCAGTTGGTAAAAAAGGCTGATCGTAAACGGCCAAGACGCAGTTTGTGAAACATTTGGTAAGACCACAAGCCTTGTCAAATACAAACAAAAATAAATCATAATACAGAATATAATGATGAGTTTATGATAATGCAAACTGAAGAGGAGGAGAGGGACAGGTGCTGCTAGGGTGAGACAAACGTTGCAGGTACTATCCAGGTATAAAAGGAGAACATATGGAGTTGTTGGCAACATGTAGCACTGTTGCTGAATTTTGGAAAGTTACTTTGCATCTAGACCTAGGTCTTTGAGTCTATGTTTAAACAACGAGAATTCAACATCCTGAAAACTACAGAATCCCATTTTTTCT
Organism: Pelmatolapia mariae; assembly: GCF_036321145.2. Classification (NCBI taxonomy): domain Eukaryota; kingdom Metazoa; phylum Chordata; class Actinopteri; order Cichliformes; family Cichlidae; genus Pelmatolapia; species Pelmatolapia mariae. Next base: position 10,242,277 of record NC_086227.1, on the reverse strand, counting down.
AATTTACATGAATGAAAAAAAAAACCAAACATGCTATGTATAAGTATAGCTTGGAGTAAAATGTGTGTCCCTAAAATCACCTCATATCAATTTAATTGGCCTAGATTTACTCAGGTAAGGTGTTATGGCACTAGCAGGGCCTCCTCTTGAAATTACCCTTGTGTGGGTGTGGTGTCATTCTCTCTCCGCCTCCTCCTCTCTTGCTCCTCCCACCTTTGTGTCTCTCTTTCACTCTTCTCTCTCTCCAGGACGCACCTGTTGTTCATTACCCTCGTTTGGCACCTGGGCCCAGTCAGCAAGCACCTCTTTGAGATTATATAGGCTGGGGAAGAACTGTGTGACGTGGGTGGTTTGCTCCTGTGACTCTACTCTGTCTTTCTAGGTGTTGGAATGGTCTCATTGTGTGTTTGTCCTGCCTGTGGTGTTAAGTTAGTAGTCGGGCCTGTGAAAGTGCCTCCTTGTGGTGTGGAGTTTTGTGTTTGTTTGGTAGTTGTTTCCTTTGTTGTTTTCGACCTCCTTCCTTATTGATAAAGCGGCGTTGCCGACTCCTTGTGTTAAGATTATTTGCAATAAAAACATATCATATGCTGAACACCTCGGTCTGCTTTCCTTTTCAGTCTGTTCCGGACCCATTTGTTACCAATCCCACTCACACTCCTAGACCTCTTCGTGGGGATGTATCAATGTTGTAGGGTAAAGTATTTAAAGTGGATTATATAGGCTAGGTGTCTTTAAAATGCTGTATACAGCATACTTGCCGTAAAACAAGTATTGTAGGCTTTAGAAAATAAAAATGCAACTCAAATATTTTACACAAGCTTTAGATAACATGTATGTGTAAAATGTTTATAAGCTCTATTATTTTCAGTCAGTCACATTGTTTTGATTGCTCATTAATTAAACTTTTTGAAATACAGGTATGGACTTTTCAGAGTTTCTTTTATTTCTTGTATGATAATTCTTCATAATAAGTATCAGATACCAGCCTGAATTTAAATTTTACTGGGTATCAGATCGAAAAGGAAATTTGTGTTGTTGTGACACAGTGGAAATTTGTATTTATCTTTTATAATTGGTTTTATTCTGATTTTAGTGGTTTTTTTTTTGTTTTTTTAATTTGCATGATTTTATTCTGATGTTTGTATTGCATGCTTTGTTTTGTTGTTTTTAGTGTTTTTATATGACATTGTTTTAATCCACTGTGTACTGGCTGGCTATGGGACAAATTGGCTGATTGCAATCACCTGCTGAGGTGTGGGTGTGTCCTGAGGTGGCCTATCAGCGGGTGAAAGGGCCCATTTAAAAGGAAGTTTACTGAGCATTGCAGGAGGCCCAGATATAAAGAGGAACGCAGAGAAGCCAGGCGTTGGCGAGATTGTGCTGCCCGATCGTCTGAGGCGTAATGCGGCGAACCAGTTCGGACAGCAGGAACGGTGATGGCAAGAGACAACACGCATGATTGACAGCAGGGCAGAGGTGCATTTGTGAGTAGTGTCTCCACTGTTGTTTACCAGGTGCAGCTATGTTGGAGGAGGGTCTCCATGGCAATTAGCCAGGCCAGCTTCCCGGACGATGGTTCTGGCCAGTACTTATCTGCTTGCAGGGCGATGCCACGAGGGAAGACGCTGTGGCAGCGAGCGACAGACTCAAGTGCGGAGTGTAAGCTGGGCTGTGATGGGAGGCTTCCCTCTTGTCCTCCTGGTACTAGGCTGGCGTGGTCCCTGCTAGAGTTGGATGTCTCGAGACCACTTTTACGTGGTCTTGGTCTCGCTGTCTCGGTCTTGCTGTCTCAGATCGACATGGTGGTTGGGAGATTTGGAGTCAACAGTATCCATGACACACAACGTAACGTTTGATAATGTGTCATGCGCAAAAAGCATCAGCTCTAAGAGCCGTGCTTAGAGAGTGCTTTGTAGTGAATCAGAAGAGTCGACTCCCATTGAGTGAGAGCCGCTCCTCACTTAATTTCCTTTCGCTGCTCAGCTCTCACACAGTGGCTCAGCTATGCTTCAATCCCTCCATATTGTGGCTAATCACATGCGAGGATATAGGATAATATCATTATGTGAAAAACAGGGTGAGAGACGCGACAGTCAAGTGGAGCGTGCGTCTGTCCTCTCAGTAAGTGAGTGAGACAGTAGACAGCGGTGAGGAGTGCTGTGCGAGTGCATCGCAAAAACACATAAATATGCCTGACGCCTGTAAACAAAGCAGCATCTGGCTGCAGTTTAAAGACTTTGTCTCTGTCTTGGTCTCGTCTCGACCTTGTCTTGGTCTTGACTCGGTCTGTCTTGGTCTCGATACCCTCTGGTCTTGGTTTAGGCAGTCTTGTCTACAAGTCTCGTCCCCGCTCCAAAGAGAAATTACTCCCCTGTTGTCAAACACTAGGAACATTCGTCCTGCCTTTTAGGAAAATGGCATCGCAGGACTGTGGGGGATTTCAGTGCGCAAACATTTTTACCCATACATTTGTTTGTTGTTCTTCCTTTCTGACCTGGAAATAAACTGTTTCTAATTAAGACCTGTAGTGTTGCAGCACCCTGGGTTTCTGATTTGCTTGCCCCCCACTTGTATTTACCTCCCTAGTATGACATTCAGGTGCACTAGCTTTAGTGCAATTGCACATCACTACTGTGAACACTTTGCTCTTTTATTTATTAGTCCTTTTATTTATCCAGGTAAAATCTCATTGAGATTAAAAATCAAATTTCCAAGAGAGACCTGGCATCATGGCAACAAATGTCAAAATACACCTAACACAAAAGTATAAAAGCTCTCACTTTGGTTATACAAGAACCCCCAGTTTTCCTACACTAGCATGCACATGATCCCACAGGGAAACGGGCAGTAAGACTTTTGAAAGTCCACGAAACTTCTGTAGCCTGGATGGTCAGACTCCTATGACCTCTCCAAAAGGCCAGGAAGACTAAAACGCTAATACAGAAAATAAAACCTGCACTTTCCTATTGAGAGGTTAATAACAATACAAGTAGAGTACAACTATTCTGATAAAAAGTGTATTAACAAAAGTTTAGTAAGGCAATTACACACCAGAAGAGGGAAAAACATGAAATTTCATTTTGTTTTTCTGGATCTGAACTTGCCTTGTAATATGTATATACCACACTTATTTTGGGTTGCAGTTTTGGAGCTCAGTATTTTGGCCAAGGTCATTTCAAGCACGTGGACTGCAGGAGTCAGGGATCACACAGCTGCACAAACAACGAACCAACACAAGTAGTTTGAACCTGAGGTTCAGTTCCTAAGTTTTCAGTATACCAGGCTAAACTTTACAGAAACGTGTATAGAGTATTGTAGAATATTCGATAGGGTGATTCTCCACATATACATTCTGTATGCGCTCATGATCCTCATGTGTCCTATCTGCTGCCCTTTGCCAAAGATGCATTCTGCTAGTCTGTGTTTGTCTCAGAGGACCAGAGAAGACAACATCTCTTGTGCACCTTGTGTATGCCAGAATAGCAGCAACGCATGCTTACCATTCTGAATCTGTATCCAGCTCTTTGTGTGCTATTCTAAATCAGCCAGTGGTACTCTGCTGTCAACATGCAGCCTGCTCCCACTAATGCGCACTTTCTCCGAGATCCAAGAACCTTTATTTCCATAGCAACCATGAATCAAAGTACAAACAAAACATATGTACTACAGTATGTGTCAGCTGGGCTTACAGCAAGAAAAGATTAAAGTAACATGCCTCCACGAGACCATTGTTGCCTCACGGCCTTTTAAACAAAGACTTTGGAGAACTGTGAGTTTATTTTTCATAATAGCTGCAGCACACACTGTGGCTGAAATTTAATTGCTTATTCATTGAAGAAACATCAACTTTTTAAGTGAGCTGTAAATTGAATCAGTTAAAACTTTTAATAACTGGAATCTGGTTGTTTTCTTGAGACTGTGATTTTTTTTTTTTTTTCGTAAAACACTGAATGTTGTATTTTTCACTTTCACTTTTGTAGGACCATGCTTTTCTTCCCTCTAACTTGGCTTGTTGGTCCATGAAAGCACTGCCATAAAAATGTATTGCAATGTGTTAGATCATGTGTTATATTAAAAAAACCAAACCAAACAAAACATGGCACTCTATTGTAAAGGGAAACAAACTTTCCTGTGAGTGCTAGTGAAAATCAAAAGCTCTGCATGGTACCTTTTACAGACCTGTCATTCATGCATTCTAAGTTTATTTCAACAAAGTCTGCAAATTGCAACTCATATGTGATTTAAGTTAGTAAAATATGCTAATGTAATGCTGTTGTTAAGGAAACTAAGGTTGCAGATCACATGCAACCAGGCCCATTACAGAATGCAAACTGTAGTCTCCCTTGTTGATATAAAGCAACCAGTCATTCACCCAGCCTCTGCCCCATTATTTTTTGCTTTGCTAGGACCCACACGCAGCATTGGCACTGAACATTGGCAGCGCACGTTCATAAATAGATTCTGGGCTCCCCTAACAGATATCCCATTAGTTTACCTTTTACAGCCAATACATCAAACAGCAAGGGAGCCCAACTGTCTTAAAAAAATGACATTTTATTGTGACTTCAGCATATCCCAGCCTTTGGCTAGCGCTCGCTATTGCATCCTTGACAACAAATCATTTCATAAATGCTGTAAGCTAAATTGTGGTCATGTCAGCACCAGCAAACATGCTCTACATTTACTGATTTAAATTGGTCCGTCTTGGATGAGTTGTATGAAACTCCAGAAGGGACAAAAGGTCATGTTTTTATCCAGAATTCTGTTGACAAGTTGGGAGAAACACTCGTGGTATCTGAGGGCCCTCAGGCATGCATATAGTCTTTTTTTCTACACAAGATTGACACAGTGACTAATTACAATTTTATATGAATCTCCATGGTATGTGCATATGAATTTTATCCAGTACTTTTGTCTAACTCAAACTTCATAGTGGAAATGCCTTTCTTTTCTTGTTCTTGTGGAGAAAATGTTTGTGAGCAATGTAAAGTAAATGTAAAGTTCATTTGCTGAAGTAAATTGAAAAACAAAAAGGTTCCATCCTGTCAGTGTTTCCTATAAACATTCTTCTTCAGTTTGGTTTATAGGCTCCTACAGTGAGATAAAAACAAGGTGGCAAAGTTATTACACAGCTCTGCCTTTGTACATCAGTTTAATATATATAATACCAAGCACTACACGGCATATCTCACAGTCGGGTATGAGAGGACAAACAGAGACGTGCTAACAGGTGTCAACCAGGACGCCAGAATAAAACAGACTGTGTGTTTAATCTGTACACATTGCAGCCAACCAACAGTCTGCGAAGGTAATGAAACAAAGATTCATGGTGTATCATCTGAGGTAATGCACTTTTTTCACACTTTATTATTTCAACAGTGATATTATTCCTTTCTTTACTCTTGCTCATCTAACAAACTGGAAGTTGACTTTACTTAGATGGTTTTCTTTGTTTTACTGGATTTGAATGACTTTAGTGTTTGTCTCTTGGATCTTACCTTTACAGTGTTATTGTATGTTCATAATTTATCAGTTTCAGAGTACTTTAACTGAACTGCATGAATCATTAATTTCATAACTGCTGGGTATGATGTAACAAATAAAGTGATCATGAGTTTGCCGTTTATTTTGTCTTTTTTTGTTGTATTTTGCGACTTAGCAGGAACAACGGTGCTCAGTAAAAACTGATCACTGATGATTTTATCGCAGAGTAGAAGAACTATAGAACCTATCTGCTACAAGTCAGATGTACTTTACCTTACTGTTCACCTCTTTGCATAACAATCCATCATGTACAGATTTGGGATGTTTTTTTTTAAACCACAGCTTCAAGGCAGCCAGTGGTTTGCACTTCATTTGCATTTATTCTGGGGTGTGAAAATCAGCTTCCAGAACCTTCAAACTTGCTGGAATAACTGTACATAATCCATTCTAGTTGAAGTCATGTCTGCTTTTGCAATTTTACAACTTACTTTTGTGTTGTAACCGAGCAGAGGTTTTCAAATCTATTTGCACTCACTGATACACGGCCACACAATGATAACCTAACGCCAATAGCAGGAGAAAATCTTTTCATTTTTTTCTTTTTTTTAACCAGCTGATTACTCATCTAAAAGAATCATTGGGAGTCTTTTTAGCTATAAAGAAATAAATGAATGTTGATAGATGCTTTTGGGGTGGGAAGACATGAAGGAAATAAAAGTACTTTATAAACAAAGGCTTGCGTTTTTTCATACTCCGTGCGCAGCGGGGCTCTTTGGAGTCAAGGGCAATGACAACTGCAAATGAGAAAAAAGCCTATGCACACTTAACATTTAATAATGTTTAGCCTTCATCGCAGCATTGGAATAAAAATACAGACACTTAGGTAGCACACAACACAACACATGAGTTACAAGTGTTTATGGAGGAAGGTGTAACAGAAATCACTCAGGCAATCAAAGAGAAGGCATTTTGGCTTTGATGAGACGGCACGGCATTGTGATTTGTTTCATAAATCTGAACTTTAGGATTCAGGATGTCTGCATCCTGAATCACTAACCGGTAAAGGCTGTCATAATGAAGTAGGTGTCTGTAGGTGCAACTACACTGACCTTCCAGCAGCAATTTCCTTCCAGCTTTACCTGTGTGGAGCATAGCTTTCAAAAACCTGCCTGATATAGACTAGGAAGCGAAGCACAATTACTCAACAGAATATACTATGGATTGCCACGTGTGGAGAAAAAAAATAAAAAATATGTGTGTGTGTATATATATATATATATATATATATATATATATATATTTGCAGGCAGGCAGACGTTTTGGACATAACTTCTCATTTAATGGTTTTTCTTTATTATCGTGACTATTTACATTGTAGATTCTTACTGAAGGCATCAGAACTATGAATGAACACAAATGTCATTATGTAGTAAACAAAAAAGTGTGAAATAACTCAAAACATATTATAAAACATAAAATGTTTTTAGATTCTTCAAAATAGCCACCGTTTGTATGTATATATACAGCTGTTTATTTGTTTAGTTATTTGAGTTTCTCCTGCTCTAATCAGTGCAAACTACTTTAAAATATAAAAATATCAAATATAAAAATGCTTTTCTGAGGAATTTACAATCCTGACAGCTTCAGATTCAGCATTTTTCTCCAATAGGTTTCAGTTAATGTTGTCCACATAAACACATCCACAGGGTAAACACAATTGGTACAAACAACAAATCATGTATTGCTGGATATGATTTATTGATTGTTTTTACCTTGTTGGTAAAGGCTGTGAAATATTTGATAGTTCTGCCTGCATGCACCACTAATCTTGCAGTCTGTAAGTAGTCTCGGTCCCTCATCATCCTCAATTATTTGCACATCTCCATTTTATGATAGGCCACTCTGTGAAAATGCTCTTAGCAGCTTGGTTGTACTGTATAAGGAGCCAGCTACGTGGGTGGAATATGTGGGAAAATATATTCAGAAACCAAAAAGAGTAACTTTCTACCTTTTAGGTTGTTTGTGTTATAGTCCTCCAGATATTGTTATATTCTCAAAATGACACACCAAACTTCAATGGGAAATTTTTTTCCCTGTAACCTTCAAAACTGTAGCTCAGGTCAGCATCCTCTGCAATGAATGCCTTTGTCAAATCATTTGATTGTTTTTTATGGACTGTGTGATGTAAAAAACATAGGAATAGATTACAACTACAACTATAGTACTGATTGTGTGTTTTTTTGTTAAGAAACTTAATACTGACCTATAACTCAAGGAATGAGCCAGTGAGTCGGACAGCTTTTTTTAGGCACTTATTTGCTAGCATCCAAAAGCACATATTTTCTTCCCATTTCTTTAGTTGGATCTATGAAAAATGCCAAAGATAATGCAAGTTGATGGACATAAAATAGTATTTTTGCACCAACAAGGTCACCATGGTGTGCAGTTTGTCCTTAAAAGTTCTGAGGAAACTGGACAAGTGGAGGACAAATGAAGAAGTGGCAAACCTAAAAACTATCTACAGCAGATGAACAGTATCTGAAAGTCTTGTCCTTAGGAGATAGGAAAAAAATCCAGCAGAGACCTGACACAGGACATCAAGAGATGATTCTGCTAATTCAGTTGATCCATCTGCATTCACTGAAGCCTAATCAGAAATGGTCCTAGTGGAAGGGTTGACTGTCTAGAAGCCATTGTTAAAGACGTGAAACAAAATTAAACAAATTACATATGAACTGGACAGAAAATCAGTGGCAGAGAGCATTATGGCGTGATAAATCCAAATCTGAACGTTTTTATTTAAATCTGTATGTACAGAGGAGGTCAGGAGAGCAATACAACAATGAGTGTCTACAACTATCTGCCACACACCCTGCCAGTGCAGCAGAAGCATACCTGCATAGGAAAACACACAATAGAACACTATCAGTCATGGACTGGTCCCAAAGCCCGGACCAGTATGGGATCAACTTGACAAAGACCCAAACAAAAGGCAACAAAAGAAGAACTTCTGTATTGGTGCTGATATCAGAAGAACTCTGATACTTCTGATATCAGAACCAATATTTTTAACTTATAAAGGCAGCTTATGTAGTGGAGAGCAGTGTGTCATGATTTCTGAGACGACTTTGAATATATTTGAATGACAACTAGATTTTTGCTTTCCACAATAATGTGTTAACACAGCAAATACATCTTTCATCTTCCTTTGTATTTGAAACAGGGCTTTCTTTTGGAGACCTGCAAGGACTCAGGGTCAGCTTCTGTTGTTTAAATGTTCTATAAGCTACAAATAAAGTAGACCTGACAGTCAACGCAAAAAGGTTCAGACATTTTTCTCAACTTAGATGATAGAAACAAAGTATCAATAATATTGTGATAATATCTTGCGATACTGCAGGAAGCCTGGAGAACTACTTAAAGAAATAACAATAGAGCTTGCCTAAAAGAGTTCAGACTGTGTTGACGAATAAAGGCAGTCATATCAATTAACTTTTAACACTCTTCGAATTGAACAAACTCTGTTTTTGCCTTATATACATTGCAAGTATGCTTTCACATTTCAATAAATCTGTCATGCCCAGCGATGGCAGACCGTGGAGTTGAGGAAAGAAGGGCCCAAATGCTAGACCAGGGGTCAGCAACCTTTAACACCGAAAGAGCCATTTGGACCCGGTTTCCACGCAAAAGAAAACACTGGGAGCCGCAAATACTTTTTGACAACTAAAATGAAGATAACACTGTATATATTGTTTTTTACCTTTATGCTTTGCGTGAACAACTAAGGTGTGTTGCTTATGAAATCCTTGAAGTGCTACAGAGAAAATTACATTTTATTTATGTAATGAATACATTTTGAACTCTTAAAGAAATATAACAAAAGGAAAGACACCCAGCTGAACTAAAATGATCCATGTAGCAAACAAAAACTGTTATATCGCCTTTGGGCTTTTGGAGCCTTGACTTTTAAAAAATAATTGGAAAAAAGCACTATGCTGCTGAAAAAAGAAAAATAGATATTTGCAAAATTCTGCCTAAATATGTATTTTACCTGGTTAATGTGTGTGGCGGGGCGTGGTCTGCAGTGCCGCTGCAGGGGAGGCGACGCACCTGAGCAGCAGTGTTGGGGAGTAACGGAATACATGTACCGCCGTTACGTATTTAAAATACCAAATATGAGTAACTGTATTCCGTTACAGTTACCGTTTAAAAAGGTGGTATTTAGAATACAGTTACTTTGTTAAAATAAATGGATTACACGGCGGTACTTTCCTGTTTCATATTGTCGCGGGTCAGGACTGTTTGGGTTTTGTTTGACAGCTACGCTCTGTTGTTCCAGGCGGAAGCGTTACGGTTGCCATGGTTACAGGGCGACGCTCTCTCTCTCTGTTTGTTTCCTGGGTGAGAGAGCGCCTTTTTGTTGTTGTTGTTGTTGTTGTTGTTGTTGTTGTTGTTGTTGTTGTGCTAAGCTAATAGGCAGAATGCTACAGACATAGCTCTAAAGAATGTAGCCTCATGGGCAGTGTAGCCCGTACTGCAGGGAGAATGGACTGCCATACACCTTATGTGTCTGTGAGCGCGAGGAGGGAGAAAAAGGAAAAGTACAAGCTGTCATCGAGCAAAAACGGGAGCTGGAAGCATGTAAATATAATAATAACCACTGCAGCCAAGAAGAGTGCCTGACGAGCCCAGTTGTAAGTAAGCTATTAAGACTCGACTGTACACTGTGTTCGTGTTTTCCTCCGAAAACAATAAGTTCCGTTGGAGCAGCCTTTCAACGCCTCTCGCTGTCTCTCGTAAGCAAAGTTGACCCAGACAACAAAGTAAAGCTATTTTTCGGCTACGAGCCCAACACGGAACCAGACGTATTAGCCAGAGGTCCCTTTACTATGGTTCAGAGCCGCGGACCTTCAGCAACAGTAATAAATCACACAGCAATAGTGCATTCACGTAGTTGTAAAAAGCATGATAATATATTAAGTAATCCAAAGTATTCAGAATACGTTACTGTCATTGAGTAACGTAACGGAATACGTTACAAAATACATTTTGGGGCATGTATTCTGTAATCTGTAATGGAATACATTTTAAAAGTAACCTTCCCAACACTGCTGAGCAGCACCCGCAATCACGCCTCGCTGCCTTTACGTCTGTGCTATCTATGCTGTTGTGTTGGTATGTGTCGGGCTGTGAGCTGAAAAGCTACAGCCGGCTGTATGCGTACAGCAACCGTGTGTGAAAAGTGGTCAATAAAGAGATGCTGAAAAGCTTGTTCATGCAAACATCGTCGGGTCTGCCGTAATATGTTTACAATGGGATTTCTGGTCCCGAACCTCTGCGCACAGCGTCTGCAAATCAGGGCTTTCATCTTTACGCAGGACTGTAAGCTGTTGTCTGTGAGGCGTGAGCGGTGTTTGTTTTTAACATAGTTCACGGTGGAGAATAGCTGATCCGAAGATCCATAATTGGCCTACCTGGGGTTGAAAGTCTCGATAAATGCACGGCGTTTTGGCAGGCATAAGAATAAGAATAAGAATAACTTTATTTATCCCGAGGGAAATTCTTTTGTCATGTACATGCTCAAAGCAGCAGGAGAGACAGAGGAACAAATAAATAAGATATACAATATATACAATAAGAATAGTAGTATACAGTAATATACAGTAGTAGGATAGTGTAAGACATAGTATCAAATAACTCTAACAAAGTAATATAAATGACTGTATCCTGGAGAATAAATAACTATCAGTGCAGGCGATTCTAGAAAGTGACATAGTAATGTGCAATAGAATAAAGGGAGTAGCAGCTTATGATGGGAGGATGAAACAAATATTCAATATTCAAAAAGGTACTGTTGGGTGATATTGCACGGTCTGAAAGGGAACAGAATAACATTGGTAATAGTCTCAGGAAAATCACCTACAGAGTGAGGAAGAGTTAAACAGTCTTATTGCCACCGGCACAAAGGATTTACTGTGGCGGTCAGTTCTGTATTTCGGGGCAATGAGTCTTTTGCTGCGTTTGCTCCGATGGTCCATCATGGGGGCGTGCATGGGGTGGGAGGGGTTGTCCATGATAGAAAGAAGCTTTTTTAGCATTCTCCTCTCAGATACCTCCTCCAGGTTCTCCAGTCTGACACCCAGGACAGAACCAGCCTTTCTGATCAGTTTGTTCATCCTGTTGGCATCAGCTGTCTTCACCCCACTTCCCCAGCACACAGCTGCAAAGAACACAACGCTCTCCAACACCGAGTGATAGAACATGGTCAGCATTTTCCTACCAACATTGAAGGACCTGAGTCGCCTCAGTAGGAAAAGCCGACCCTTTTTTGAAGATAGCATTGGTGTTCTTGGTCCAGTCCAGTTTACAGTCCAAGTGTACCCCCAGGTACCGGTAGTCCTCAACGATCTCAACATCAGCCCCTCTGATGGTGACAGGGTTAGGAGGAGGAGTCTGCTTCCTAAAGTCCATAATCAGTTCTTTTGTCTTTGTGATGTTAAGTTGTAGGTGATTTAGCAAACACCACTTGACAAAGCTGTCCACCACACTCCTGTACTCCTCCTCCTGTCCATCCCTGATACAGCCCACAATGGCAGAGTCATCCGAGAATGTCTGCAGATGACATGACTGAGACTTGTACCTGAAGTCAGATGTGTAGAGGGTGAAGAGGAAGGGTGATAGGACCGTCCCCTGCGGCGCCCCTGTGCTGCTCAGGATGTCATCTGAGCGGCAGCTCTTCAGTCGACATTCTGTGGTCGACTTGTTAAATAGTCCGTGATCCAAGCTACCAGTGGGGCGTCCACCTGCATTTCTGTGAGCTTATTCCCCAGCAGTGATGGTCTGATCGTGTTAAAAGCACTAGAGAAGTCAAAGAACATGACCCTCACAGTGCTCCCAACAGTGTCCAGGTGAGAATAAGCCTGGTCCAGCAGGTAGATGATGGCATCCTCCACGCCGATACGAGGTTGATAAGCAAACTGCAGGGGGTCCAGCCAGGGCTCCACGAGCAGACGCAGATGTCTCAGGATGAGTCTCTCCAGCGTCTTCATGACATGTGAGGTCATACCGGCTTCCGCGAGTTTGACTCATATTTTGAGCGATGAAAAAATAATAGAATATAATTTTATTTTTATATTTCTAGAACTACAAGTTAAAAAAGAACTAACATAAATAATATACACTTCAGCTAAATACTTCTAATTTATTTTCCCAAACCACGCGGAGCCGCACTATAAGGACTAAAGAGCCGCATGCGGCTCCGGAGCCGCAGGTTGCCGACCCCTGAGCTAGACTCTTATAGTGAAGGACAGTGAATTTATTTATAGTGAGTGGACAACAACAACAACTACTATGTACAAATCCAGCACCGTGGCTCTCGTGGCGATTCCGCTGTGAACCCCACACAGTGCACGTGTCTGTAAACAGTGAAAGAGTGATGACTCCAAAACCCGATTCCGCTCCGTGATTTCCCCTCGTGACGACGCTCCTCGCTCCCGACTTCTGGTGACATAAAACACACACAGCTCAGCAGGAAACCCACAGTAGCGATGTCGTTCACATAAACACTCATCAACGGAGATACTTTACAGGTTTGACATAGTATAATCCCACACTGACTGGAGCTCCGCCACCTTCTTAAATAGGACGCTCTTGATGAGGCCATCAGCTGCAGCTGGTGAAGGCTAACGAGCGGCAGGTGCTGCAGCCTCCAGTGCGGGAACACTTCCGGGTTTCAGTCCCCTCAGCGACCCAAAACATCCAGGAGCACACAGGGAGAAGGAGGACAAAAAGGAGAGAAAACCACCAAAAACAGAACATACGGAAAAATAAACACATACAAAAAATACATGAGCCCTGGGTCTTCAGACTTAGCCCATGACAAAATCAGTAAATCTATATCCCATTTTCCTGGCAAAGTATGAAGTAATGAGGGGTATCTAAAGACCTTCACACAGTACTGTTCATATACAAACACACTTGCAAATTTATATGGTCAAATTAAGTGCAGTCTAATATTACAGACATAACTGAATGGACTGAGGTGCAGATTCCCTTTTATGGCCACTGTGTTGCATTTAACAGAGAAGTGGGTGTAATCTTTTGTCCACCATTGTGTATATGAACAAGTTTACACTATAGATGGCCCTGTCAGTGTAACACACTACAACTCAACAGCACCACAAACTTTATTCTTCAGAATGATCATATAAAACAAACGAATACAGAATATTTTTACCTCCATAATATTAAGATCTATTTGAGACTTTGCATTAGACTGCATTTCTCTTAGTTAGATGAACCTGACAACTCTGCCCAAAGGTACAGTAAGTTAGTCTCATGCTAAATTTAATATAATTTTAATATGAAACGTTCACTGACTTCAGAGTCCTACACAGAACTGAACTCAGGAGAGAAGTGACAGGATTCGCCGTTGCTCAGAGAGATTAAAGTATCCCTGAAACATGAATAATATACATAATGTACAGAAAGTCATAATGAACCCTCCAGGGTTGCCATCATGGTGCCAACATGTCCATGTGAGCACACAAAGCTGTCATATTTATACCAGTGAGTGTTAATATGTAGAGCCCTTATCTGGCAACAATGACAACAGGAGATGTGTGTATTCTATTTTGAAGGTAAAATTATGCTGCTAGGCAGAAGTGGGTGTTTATCACACACTGCTGCACATAATGTTGGCCTGAAGGTCCATCTCCCCAATGTGCCTTTTAACTCAAGGACTAACAGGAATGGGAAAACTGAAATTGAGGCAGATAATAAAACTGTTATACTAGCCTGGACAGGGTAAAAATATTAATGGAAGTACATCAGGAAAAAAAGAGTGCTCGTGGCAAGTTTAGAGATGATTGGGAGTTCGAAACAATGTTTGGCAAAATTGGTAGGAATGACCTTGAAGCAGTTATGTCAATTTCGCACCTGGATTTTCATTTGTATTTTGCATAAGGTCTTATTATGCTGAGGTCTTATTTATTTTCCTGAAATTTGTATTATCTTTGGTCTGCCCAGTTGTGGCTTGAAGGTACTAACTGTATTTATTTTTCATCTACCTGCATCATAAAAACACTCCTTCAAAAGCAGCTCATCTGAACAACAAATATGGCTGTGATTTACTACTTGCCCAGACATATTCCGTTCCCCCTGTGTGAGAAAAGCCAACCCTAGAGAGGTTCCTTTAGAGTGGGAAACTTTCTTGTTATTTCTAGTTATGTGTAGTTCAATATTCCAATCATTAGACATTATGCTACTCTAGTGTGCAGAGCCAGGACTGCACACAAAGCAGGAAGCGCCTGCTGTGGGATTAAAAGCAAGCTTTGCATAGCTAAACAGTGAGATCCCTTGAAGCTGCCAGTCCTTTCCGTGTGCCAACTTCATAAATCAATACGGACATCAAATGTGACAGCTATAGATTTAACAACTTCGCCAAGATCTCAAAGAAGAAAGTTCACTTCACTGTAGTTGCCTTCTTTTCCTCTTTGGTGCCCTACCCCAGTAAAGCATTATCGACTTTGTCGACTCAGTTTGAACCAGAGTTGCTATTCTTTCCCCAATCTCCTCTCTTTGCTTCACTTTGAAATTATCAGCATCCGAAGCTCCTGCAGCTCCTTTTCAGTGGCAGCGGGGCTCTTTGATAATATTATAAACACATTATCTATTGCAAATCTCTTTCACATGCAATTTTCTCACTTTCACATTCCCTAAACTTCAGTTATCCTGTAATAAGTTGGGGGTGAGGGAACAGAGTCCAGCAGGAGTAAAGGAAAGAGAGGGAGAAGAGATTACTAGAGCTGCTTGTAGAATTTTAAAGATCCATTATCTCATACTGGCCTGATTTAATAAGCACTAGGGGACACTGAAGTATTAAATCTATCAATGCTTTAATGAAAAAATTCACCTAAATTATGTCATTTTCCACTGAAAGTCTTCCTCTGATTCCACGCAATTCACCCTGAATAATTTGAAATAAGGGAGGCTATAGGGGGCACGGGGACGAGATATATTCCCAAATCTGGGAAACTGACCGGTTTTCTTTGCTGATTCAGCCAAGTTGACACAGAACTGATTTCATAACGATGTGCATTTCCATGTGTTTGTGTCAGCAAAGGTTGGAACCATAAAATAATTGCTCTGATCTTTTATGGTTGCCTGTGAGGAAATATTAATTTTTTTGCATCATTGGAAAATCGTGCATCTTGTCAGCTGTGAAACATTTAAATCATAGCCTAGTCAAACAAGCCCTTTCATTACCTGCTGCTGTACTGTCATGTATTTTTCTTGTCTTCTTTTCCTTGGCCTTCATATCTGCAATATTACTGCAGAAGAGTGGACTGTACGCCCACACTCTTTTACATAAATGAAATAATCCCATTCACAGCTGCAGCTGACAAGCAATCAGCATATGATTTCACACTGCAGACCTGTATCAATGCAAATTGTATAGTCGGTCATTAGAGATGTATCTGCTCCTGAAATGTTGCGCATATGATATATATATATATATATATTTTAAATACAAAGCCAGCCCCTGTTTCTGTACTTCATTAGGGTATAATTAGGCAAATTTGTGCTTTCTGATTAGTGTACTAGTGGCACTGTGGGGCCTCAAAAAGAAATGCGTTGCTGTAATGAGGGCCACATTAAACACAGAAGCTTTTTTTCCTTGAAACAGTCTAAAGTAGAGTACAACATGCCTTTAAGCACTTTGTCTTATGGGGTACACTGTATTTTTTTAAGTTTTGATAAAATTAAAAATATCAATATCTCAATAGTTTTTAACATTTGGCAACTTCTGACTGTTGTTGACTTTGCTGAGATTTAGCACTCTGATCTAACAACATAGTCTCTTGACTGAAAAAGTGGGAGGCTTCCATCTGTGCCACAAAATATGTAGATGAGCGATTGCAGGGGATCATCATAAGGGATCAGCTGAAAGTTTTAATAAGAAAGTTGAAGCTAAAGCTAGAATTTTCTAGTTAACCTCACAGGTATATTGTAATTATGGGAACAAGAAACTTTAAATTGCCAGAACTCGTCTGAATTTGTAAATCTTAGTAGAATCAAAAGCTGCGAAAGATTTTTTTTTGCTTTGTTTAAATAGTATACATCTGGGATTTCACTCATGCATGTAAGCTCTGCCAACACACTTCAAGAACAATTAAGCTTGACGCGTCAAAGTCGACAAACAAGTGAATTGTGCTATATCCACAACTTCAGTGCTCTGTCTGTAGAGCCAGTTGAAAAGTCAGAACCTTAACAACATTGTGTTGTAAAACGATGACAGAAATCAAAGTGTAAAGTTTAAATCGCATAAGGTTTGACAAAGGATTGTGAAAAATGTTAATTAGCAAATCAGTGCCATCAGTTTGCAATCACCTTCCTGATGAAGGTGAGACTGAAAACACAAAATCATCAGTACAGACAATCATGTTTGTATCCTTTTTTGTTCTGGCACAATTGTTAAGCACATTCAAATTTCAATTTATAAATCATGGTGAGAAATACATTAACTCTAGAAAGGGAAATCAAAAGATCGCCTGCTGTCTCAAGGCAGAAAATTGAAAATTACGATTTTATTTTGATAATTTTTTAAAATTTATATTCAGTCTTACTATGATTAAGTTATTTTACTGAAAAGGAAACAATAAAGTATTATCTGTTTTAAAAAATTGGGTGTAAATGTGGGTTTTATATGCCGTTCTCATATTGTCCGAGTCCTTAATATGTTCCTCACGGAGCCAAAATAAGATGTGACTTTCTATTTATTATCTACAAACCTGCTGTGGGCTCTGAGTCTCCTTTACGCATCAGTAAAGTGAGCCTGCTCTTGTGATTGCACGGAGCGCATTTCGGTCTGTAATGGCTTTAGAAGTCATCCACCACGAGAGTAGCTTACAGGTGCATCAGAGACTTTGAACATCTAATCAAAAACATCCAGTTGTCTTTAACCCTGCAACCGGCACCCCAAAAGTGAGGGAGTCACTTCATGTGCAGGATTATTAAGAGGAAAGAAGTCTCAACTACTTTACTCCTAACAGTGAGGATGAGTTTTTTTCTGTTGGACACTTACAAGTCAGTCAATCTTGAATCGTTCACAACATTTTCTACTCTGTCAGCTGAATATAGATGTTTCATCAGGTTAATAAACTGTGAACGAAATGAAAGCGACACTTGATATTCAACTATATTTGTGTGTCTTCTACTCTATCTGTTCATGACTCCAGATCTTTTCTTTCTTGTAATGGAGAGGAAAACTAAACACCTTCAGCCAATTCATATCTCACTCCGAATATGCAAAAGTCTCATGATATTTACTTATGTTGTTTTGTGTTCTGTTACAGTGGTTGAGCAAATGTAAATGTTAATAGAAAAATCTTGGCAAGGAATACATCAGCGCTAAGAAGCACGAAATGACGAGGGAAATAAAAAAAAATACATTAAATTTGCTCTCACAGGTGGGATTGTGTTTGTGAGAAAGACATTTGTGTAAGTCAGCACCACCACTGGGATGGGCACGATTGGTTAGGCATGGATCCACTGCAGGTGGGAAACAGACAAGTTCAGTTAAAATGATCAATTTAGGAGAAACTTAAAAATGTGATGTTATTGAACAAAGCTTTATTTAAATAACATTTAGATAGGACTTTTTTTATTGCTCACAACAATAACATTGCAGAAACTATTATAAGCCAGTTTTATTTTGTAACAGTGAATTTACAAAGTTAGCTCAAGCACATCAGCCTCCACCAAACAGAATGCCCTGCAGTTTCAAATGTATAATATGTGAGTGTTTTTCCTAACCTTCATTCATACATTATCCCCTGGATTTAAAGTGGGATATGGCATGTAGGGGGACCATAAATCATTATAATTTCTATTGTGAGCTTCAGAAGCTTTTCTTTGTTGACAGTCTGTTACAAGCTGACCTGCTGCTGCTGCTCTGGGGTTTACTGCTCCTTGTGTATTTAGCCGATTGAATTCAACAACCATTACATGAGCTATCACGACTGTATTCCAACCTCTCACAGCTATAAAGCTAAAGGTAGAAACAGACAAGTGCTAAGAAAATCATCAGGTTAAAGTGAAATTGATGACTCCAACCAACCATTTCTTAGTAGTGTCACTTGCTGAGTAGTCCTTACTTTTTTTTCTCTCTTCAGAAAATGCAGCTTCTCTAGGTAAACCTATAGCTTACAGAACAGTATGGCAACATTTATTTGAAACAATGAATCTGTAGTGCTAGCTAAATGCTCAAGTACTGCAAAAACTTGAGAGAGTGACAACCTCTGCATGAACACATAACAGGGAGATATGGACAGGGGATGAGAAAGGAAAACGGATGCGTACAGGAAGGAACCGCATGGTAACTTTACTCTATCCATTATATGAGCTGGAAGGATCAACAGGATGCAGCACATGAAAAATGATGTTGCTTGACAGTATTTTGGGTAATTCCACCTATCAGATTGAATTACCCAGTAACTGCAGGTGCCAGCATGCTGTTCCAGATCATTCTGGCCCACTTTAAGGCCTGATTATCCCAAATATTTCCAGCAATGTTCAAACCCAGAGGAATCAGTAAATTGGTTTACTGTAATAGTCTTTTTCATTTTGGTCACCCTATCGGGGTCCATCATATCCCCTTTTGTCACAGAGCTAAGACGAATCGTAATGATATGATGTTACAACAATGTTACATTTACTAATGATACTACTTTTTAGTAACATTTCTGACTATCAGTAACAGTTCTGAGCGACACCATGACTGAATATATCGCTTTATCTTAGCTGCTGTAGCTGTATGGATACACAGCTTATCTTTTGGGACGTTTGCAATTAATTTGATATTACAGAAGAATAATTGCAGCTATTTCATTTGAATAAAATAACTTACAATACAGTACAGTACCTCAGTCACCATGAATGGTGCCTTATAACCTGATTGACTGCTGTTTAAAGGGCAGTCAAACAAATGACACTGAAATTATACATTTGCTGAGGCAAAGAGGGAAAAAAAGCTTTACACAAATAGCGGGTACTTCTGCCCCCTTATTTTAAATGCTCGCTACCAGATTGGTATGGAAGGAAGTAAAAAAAATTACCAGCCTGTACGTGATATGTAATCATCATATCACTGTACAGCACAATATATTTTAGAGAAATAAAAAATGATTACAAGTTTGTTTACAATTTGTGAGGGGGGCATGCCTGAGGAAGGCTGTGTTGTTAGTGTTATAGCCATACTATTGATTTATTCAGGTACTTCAAAAGGAATTTCACAGCTGGAAAGCGAATTATGTCATAAAATTAGAATGCCGGTGTAGTGGAAAGGTGCAATTATTTTCTTCCGAGGGTGCTCCCTGGGAGGTGAGCCTCTTGAAGAAGACATCAGTTGACTGAATAGCAAGCAAAATGAAGGGAGGTACTTCATATAGATGTTAAAAACATTTTATAATGATAAAAATACTTTTTAAAAAAGGAAGGAAAAGTCTCAGTGTTTTCTCCTCTGTTAAATATGTAGTTGGAGGAGTGCATCCTCCAGCTGACATAATGGTACAGATTACATACATTATACATTATAGGGAATATATATATTGGAAAGGTCACGTTTTAAAATGTAAAAGGTTGCACATATACTATTTATATACAAATCGAATGCTGTACATAATCTAACCATGTCTGCTGGATTATGTACTTACAGGTTTGAGTATTTCAGTGCTGGTAGGCAAACTACACTGTATGATAGCAGAGTGAATTATGATGACAGAAGAACAGATTGTAAAAAACAATACTTCGCATGTAAGACGATGTTACCAATAATGGCAGCAAAGGGAGGCTCCAGGCTTCTTGAGGGACACTCAAAGCCCTTCTTTGGGTGTCAGCTGCCCTTTGTTCTGTTCTGTGTCAGGAGGAGCCCACATTACCTTCCGTCCGGAAGTTTGACATACCTCAGCCCTTCCTATTTAGACTTTGGATCATAAATGGATCAACTGAAGGGCTGGATGCATCTCTAGGTTCTTCATATAAAACATTTTCAACAAATATCTTTTTGGGAATATGTCTGTGAAGATTGTCAGTCATCCAGGTCATCGTAGTCTAAGGAGCTTGGAAAGAAAATCGTCTGGACTTCCTTAAATTGCTTGAAGACGTTTCACCTCTCATCTGAGAAGCTTCTTCAGTTCTAAGGTCAAATGGTGGAGAGTCCCAGATTTAAGCCCTATGGGAGTGTCCCCCAAGAGGGACATGGACCCCC
This sequence comes from Pelmatolapia mariae, assembly GCF_036321145.2. Taxonomy (NCBI): domain Eukaryota; kingdom Metazoa; phylum Chordata; class Actinopteri; order Cichliformes; family Cichlidae; genus Pelmatolapia; species Pelmatolapia mariae. The sequence goes on along the minus strand of NC_086227.1, from coordinate 10,221,525 downwards.
TACTGATCCTCTATCTAATCACACGAGCCAAAGTGTGAAAACAGGTGTAGGTCACAATCAGCCAAGGTTTCGGGTGAACTCATTGTGAAACCTAACCCCACCCTATCATGTGATTTCCTGAGGTCAAAAGGCCCAGGATGTGAGTGGGCGTTAAGGCGTCTGGGAAGGGATCTCAAAACTGGATTATAGATGGCAGACAGTTGGTGTCGTAAGCCACCGCCTCTGTTCAACGATGGTCGTTCACAGTGGACATAGATGGCTTCTTTCAAACCATCTTTCTTCTCTGTCCAAAATGTGAACATTGGCGTCCTCGAAAGAGTGACCTTTGTCCTTTAGATGCAGCTGGACCGCTGAGTCTTTTTCAACTAATTACCTATTTTTGTGACACGGTACTAGTAACAAAGTGCCAAAGGCAAAAGTAAAATTGGCTCTCTGCTAAGCTGTGTGTTACTCTATGTGTTGACACAACACTGGTTCATCCCTTGAGACTTTATGAAAGCCCGGACAACTACTGCTCAAGATCACTTTAAAAATTAAAAGAAAGTGCAAGTAAAATATGAATAAATGAGGGATGGCTGAAGAGTTGTGGACAGTGCTGACAAAAACATTCCTTCATAGCGAAAAGATGCAAAGCTACAGAGTGAATGCTACGTTCTTTAAGCTTGTTACTTAAAAGAATCAGATGTGGTAATCACATCAGCATCAGCAGTGGTGTAGATTTTTAAACAAAACTCACATTTCAAGCTTACACAGATTACTTCAAATCCTCGGTCTCCAGCCTTAACATGAGGTGCAGTAGCATGAACAGTTGTCATGAAACACAGACAAAATAAGCACATGTACAGAGATTCCTTTGTTTCTGTAAAGTTTACAAAAACTAAACAAACAGATCCTGTGGTGAGCAGAGGGCTGTCTGATTATTAAAAAGCAACCTTAAAGTAAACCTGGCGTTTCATTCTTGTCCCAGAAAACAGTACTCGACATCAGAAACTCTTTACTCAGCTTTTGACTGTAACAAGTGTTTTATTTGTTTTCAGTTGAAATCTGCTTAGTGTTAATGGGACTGTGAGATTCTGATGTGCAGCTGGAACAAAGTGAAACTGAGGAAGAGAGGAATACGAAGACATTAACAACAATGGCAGCAAAGGGAAAGCAAAAGGGTAAAATACTTTACACAGGTTAGCCGTTGCTCTTAAATACTGTCATGTTGTTTTGGTGTGTGCACGGTTAACATGCTCTAGGCTGTCTGCTGAGTTTACAAATGCTTGCCAGTTTATAGGGTACATTAGATGGTTTCACACAAGAAACTAAAATCAGCCAAAAGGCTTTCCAGTGAGAGGCACAAACCTTTCACTGAATGGTGGTTGTAACCTAGCAACACCTCACCACAAAGATTTAAGTCTGCTTTGTGTATATTGTTACGGATGTCAGACACTCCTAACTTGGCAACATGTCAAAATTTCCTGTTTCCAAAAAAGATGAATGCATGAACACGGACATCCTGGCAAAGAGGCTTCTGGTATTTGGTGTGCAGTGACCTTTTGAACAAATATGTGAATAAAGATATAGTGCAATACCTGATCCAGATTTCACTTTGCTGCAATGGAATTAGAACAATGAAAACAGGGTAGTGCGAGAAGGAAAACTGCCACAAAAAAAAAAGTCAGAAATATGCAAAAATAAATTCTGCATTACTTTTATGGCTGAAAGAATTTTAAAGAGGCACAATTTTTTTTGCACTTTAGGTGGGTTGTGAAAGGCAAAAATAAAGAGAGATCAAGCCCACATAACGCTCAGTGGGAGTTACCCAGTGATGTTTACAGGCTCAATATCAACCCGAGCTGAATGTTTTGAATCCACAAGGGGCTTACTGAGAGAAACTGTTTCATTAACACACCACCACCACTATTTAGTTTACCTTCTCACCTTGACTTTTTTTCTCCTTTGTTGCCCTGTCCATCAATATGTGGGCAATTTCCATGGTGATAAAACTCAGCTGCCAGGGAAAAACCAGGGTTACTGAATTTTTTTTTATTTCCCACAGCAAGTCTGTGTAAGTCTATCTAACATTGCAATTGAGCTTTATAACATAAACAACAGATTATTCCTGTTTACAACAGAAGTGACAGATGAAGCAATCCTGAAATTAAATTTCTAATTGCTGCATTTTGTGTAATCTAAATGAGATTAAATGAGATCCATTTTTAATTTGTCATTAAAGGATCGTTCTAATAGTCATCGGAAAGATAAATTAAAATACCCCGTTTTCAGTGTACAAAAATATCGCCACATTTTTCTGCACACAAAAGAGCAAATGTTGACAGTTTTGCTGTACATACAGAAGAAGGCATGAATACTTTATTAGGCTGTGTATCTAATATTATACAGTACACGTTTGGTGTGTGACAGAGAAACTGTTGACAGAAAGCTAGCTCTGCTTTTTCACTATATTTTATATAGTTTTGATGAAACTGAGGCATAGAATTAACAGCTGTGCCAGATTTTTGGTATGCATCACTACACAGAGCCCACCTCATCTTCAACAATGTGTTTGAATTATTTAGACTGTGATTCTTCACATAAAAAGCTTGCCTCAAAGTCGCCTCAGTGCTCCTCATCACCTCAGTCTTTGGCTGTCTTCTCTTTCTCGACCTCACTGGTGCCTTTGATGTAATCAAACAGCTATTCTGTTCTTCCTCCTCAGCATCTCACCATACAATAAGAAACTCTCCTCTCCTGGTTAAAATGCTATAGCACATGGCTGTTTAAAATTACTGCACCTTCCCAAACTCGTTTCTGTCCTAAAAATGCAGTGTGTGTCACTTGGGCAAGTGTCAGAAAATATCAAACTGTGGTGTCTCTTTATGTTTGTTTTATCGTTGGCCCTTTAGCTTTGTAGTGGACAAGAGAAATGTCGTAATATACATAAAAACTTCCATATATAAGTGAAATAAAGTAAAACAATTAGTGCTGTCAATAGAAAAAAAAATTAACTAATTAATCTCACAATTTTCTGTAATTAATCGTGATTAATCGCAGTTACTTGATCAATAGCCTGGTTGCAATTACATTTTTTCAACTTTATAATTAAGCTTGTAACTGACATGTATGCAATATAATGAAGTAAATGTAGAATAAACACAAAAATGTTGGAGTTCTGCTTAAATTCAAAGAGAATTTGAATAGTTTTCTTCAATCTTTAGCACAGGTTCTCTTCTGTGAAATCCAACTTTTTAAAAAAACCTATATATTAATAGGTAAGTATACACTAATATACAATGTATATTAGTGTTGTCAAACAATTAAAATGTTTAATCAGATTTATCACAGGATTACAGTACAATTTTGATTAATCAGAATTAAAAATCATTCATTTTTATTCTATATTAATTGCATTTCATTTTGCGTGAGCAAACAGACTTGAGAAAAAAGGGAAAATATATACACTTAACATGTTTATTAAACATCTTGCACATTCATGTTAACAAAAAACTCTGTAAACATCCACTCTCTCTCTGTCACTCTTGGGGAGGCACTTCAAGTCCTTGAAACGAGGAACCAAAGCTATGTAAAGCGCGTGTTCTCAACGATATTAATAGTTCTGCAGTTTGTTGCAATCCACTTGGCAATTGTGTCAGTCAATATGTCCTAGGTAGACTTACTGAGTCCCTGATGCTCCATGAGTGGTTTGTCGCAAGCTGGGTGACGCGTTAGCCAAAGTGCTAGCAGCATCCGGGCTAATGTATGCTTCGTGTCAATGTGATATTTTGAGCTGGAAGTGCTTCAGTGAAAAGAAAATTCCTTCTTGCACAATGTGCATAATACTTTATGTCGATCACTGTTCTGTCTTGTTGTTATTTTAATACTCAAATTTTCCATCGAGAGGGCCAATGTGTGTTTAGCTGCCCGTCACTACCAGATCAACTGCCCATTTGCGCATGTACGAAGGTAACTCTACTTGGACAAACTGCCTGAAATGCATTGACACAAACATTTCAGGGATTTTCATTCTGCACTCCAGATGCATTAATAGCATTAAAAATTTTAATCGCATTGACCGTGATGGCGTTAACGCATTAATTTTGACAGCACAAAAAACAATAAAACTGCCTGCTGCAGTTGTTAGAGTCTCATTAACATTCTTATTAATGCCTTTCACATGAACTCTGTTATGTCTTTCACAGAAAAGCCATTTTGACCAGTCATTACTGGGTAAAGTGTTGGCCTTTTGAAAGACTGTATTCAAGTGTGTCCCTGTAGTTTCTGTATGTGGTTAATTATGGCTGACTTGACAAAATATTTCCCCCAGTGTAACCAAAGACCTCCAACTCATAGCAATTGCGCCATAACTTCTGCATGAGGTATCCCTCAGGGTTCAGTGTTAGATCATCTTTTGTTTATTCTTTCTTTGATTCTCCCCTAGCAACTGTCATCCATCATCATAATTTCCCCTCCCACTGTTACCAAGGAAATATTTTGCTCTAGATTATTATTCAGTCCAACTGAAACTCAATCCACCCTCACGAACTATAGCAAAATTAAAGCACAAATATACACTAGTTGATAAATTGATGTAACACAATATATGCCTCTCTCAACACTGACAATACCAGTCTCTCTCTTCAGTAACCCTCATCCGCTGGGTAGTTGAACAACCTCCTGCTGTCATCCCCCAAACTGCTTTCCTCTCTTATAAAACCATAAGTGATCTCTGCCTGAACTCTAACCCTCACTCTTTTACTTCTGCTGAAACCTTCAACCTTCATTACGTCCAGACTCTACTACGACATTCTTTATAGTATATGACCTAGTCCTCAATAACTCAATAAATGCTAGTATATCTAGAAATACTGTATGCTGCTTGCCTGCTCACTCATTTCAGCTCCCATGACCCCAGCTGCCCTCAAGAACCTTCACTGGCTCCCTGTCGCACAACACATCCAATTTAAACTCAATCTCATCACCTACAAAGTGCTTCATATGTCAGTCCCTGTTCTACACACATTCTCTGCTACAGCACTACTTCCAATAGCCTCCATTCACTGACAAACCTCTTATCCTGTCAAACACAGGACAAGGGGTAACAGGGCTTTCCTCTTTGCTCCCCCCACTCTCACGTTCTCTTTGTCCACATCAGAAAACCTACTTAAATTTAGTGTCCCTGCAAAAAATCCTGAATTTCTGTTCTGATTTTGGAAGTTTATATTGTTAGGATATTTTTCCTGAAAAAATGCTTTAAACTATAATGTGTCATGCATTATAATAGTTTTCAGTCAAGAGAGCTATAGAAAAGTAGGGTTCATAGTAAGTGGTGCAATTTTCAAATTCTTTGATTGTTCAGAGTAATTTTGGGACATCTTGGACTAGAACTTTCAAAATTGGTAGTAATATTAGGATGAACTTTATCGTCCTTGGAATAAAAACATATTGTTTATAACAACATACTGCAGAATGAAGCACAAAAGTGAGGTGCCAGCATCTTAGTGTAAAGCACACTCTCAGGTCTTTTGTATAATTACTTTGCGGGTTAATTGTGTGTATCTACTGTGGATTCTGCTGTTACTAGCAGGTACACCAGCATAATTCACATGCGTGCCTTCAAGGACGCTTCTGAGTTTTTCCCATAAGGACACAAATATTTGTCATCACTTAAACACCTAAGTTAAACATGGTTTTGTAGAGAAAAGACAGATTTTTTTGTATTGTTTTAGAATAGTTATATACCTACTTTGTCATGGTGCTGGGTCTTTGACCCAGGATTTTGAGTTTAATTTTGGATTCATGATTTGTACTTTGCATGCTGAAGATGGTGCGTTGTATAGTTTAGCCTTGAGTAGTGTCTCTGAGTTTATTTATATTTCTGGTTCATGGTTTCTTGTTGGTTAGGTTCTTTGTGCGTCTTTGTCTCATCCCTGTGTCTCCTGTGAAATTCATGTCTATTTGTTCTCTCTGTCCCTTACACTCTCAGTCCTTTGCTCTCTGTCATGTCTGTCTACCACGAGTGTGCTATTGTCTTCCCACGTCAAGTTGTGTGTCTTAGTCTAGGTCTCAGCGTGGTCCTGCCTTATTTTGACAGTCCCTCGTCTCATGTCCATTGTGTTCAATTTTACTTCCCTTGTCTCATTATGCCTGATTTGTCCCTCCTGTGTTCTCACGTGTGGCCGCTTTTCCTAATCACATTTGTGTATATATTGTGTCAGGTCCCCTTTCATGGTCCTGAGTCTGTGGTTTTGTTTTGATTATCATTATTATTATTATTGTTATCGTTATCTTATGTTCTAGCTTATTCAGGTTGTGTAAGCTGTCCAGATTTTCTAGTTCTTAGGTTTTGGTTCTGTGCTTCCTCTGTTTAGTCCCTAGTCATCCCTGCCCATGTGTTCCCTCTGTACTCTGTCTCTGAGTTCTGTCAGTGTATTTCCTGTTTTACTTTGAAGGTCCGTGTCTAATGTTAATTTGCGTCCTCCCTGTCTCATCGTGTTTATTAGGTTCAGCTGTGTCTCCCTCATGTGTGTAGTTTCCTCGTTTCCCTCTGTGTGTATTTATAGTGTGTGTTTTCTTGTGCACAACAGTGGTCTGTCTGTGTATCTCCACATGTCAACCCAAGTTTCTCCCTGTGTGTATGGTTTCAGGTTTTGTTTGTTGTGTTTTTCCCAGTTTAGGTTTTCTTAGTTCGGTCCTTGCCATCCTCGCTTTTGTTTGTTTCCACCTGTTGGAATAAAGCGCACTCGCATAACAGCCAGTGCCTGCATCTTGGGTCCTTCTATTACCTCCACACGACTTGCCTCACAAACCGTGACATCCCCTTTGTCCCTTGCCAGATAATCAGTTCACCTCCCTCCAGGTTCAAGGTTCTAGGCTCTAGGGTCTGAGTGTTTAGTTGTGCCCTGTTTAGTTTGTGAAGTGTGAGTCTCCTTTTGCCTGTTGTTTTGTATTCTTATTCATTTTTTCCTCCCAGCCTAAATAAACAGCTCGCTTTTTTATGAAGTCCAGTCCCGTTGCCACGCGTCTGCTTTTGGGTCCTCTCTCCAACACACACCCAGACATTGACATAATGAAAGAATGGCTAGTAAGAATCCCCCTCTGACCCCCCACCCCTCCACATAATTTGCTTGTGGAGTTGGAAGTAAGCATGGAAAACAAGAATCTCCAGAGTAAGTGATATAAAGTGTAGAGACCGGGTAGTCCTTGGCCCCAATGGTCTCATCAATACTCAAAAGTGAGTCATTAATAACTTAAGGAGTAAAAGATAATACTATGTGGAGCTGAGTTTTTATCAAAGTCAAGGGCAGGAAAGTAATAAATTCAATTTATGCAGGGTGCATAATTTTCAGAATACTGGCCTACTTATATTGAAGTCTGATAGCACACAATCACAGCGACGCACCTGCTGAGACTCAAACCAACAATTATTATGATTCTGGGCTTTTGAACATTTTGAGCTCACCAGTGTTTTTACTTTCCAGCAAGGAAACAAATGACAAAGCCATAGCATATGTGGTTGCGAAGCATCTATTTACATTGAATTGATAATTTCGCTGTTCACAGTGTGCCTGATGAGACTCTGCTCTAATCAGTTAAATTGCTGACAGGCCATTGGAATCGTAGCTTCATTATCATTCAGTGCAGACAACTCCACTGGCACCGTCTGTGTATCTTAGTGCAATTTTTTGATGGGAAACAAAGCACTGATAATTTAGTGGCAACAACTTCACACATCACATTTAACATAAACAGTGTTTATAACAAAGAAACATTTTTTCACAAACCTATTATAAACAGCAGATAACATTAAAAAAAGTTAATCGCTGCCAAATGTCCCAGATATAGGGATATATCATACATCACATCATCATCATCATCATCATCATAATAATAATAATAATAATGATAATAATAATAATAATACATTTTATTTATAGGCGCCTTTCAGACCCTCAAAGTCACCTTACAGTAACACGTAAACAATACCATAAAAAACATAAGAAAAATGTATATATAGCAAACATGGTAGACAAAATTTAGACATAAACAGTCATAAAAGTATAAAAGCAAATATAAAAACTGAGCAAGGTAAAAATGGCCTAAGACAGATCAGATGTATGCAATTCTAAATAGATGAGTTTTGAGTAGTGATTTAAAAGTGGTGAGACAGTGTGTGGTCCGTAGAGCAAGTGGAAGTGCATTCCAACGTCTTGGGGCAGAACAACTAAAGGCTCTGAGGAGCATACATCATGCTATACATAAATACATACATCATAAAATCTAGATGTTTTTCAAAAAAATGTATTATAATTTGTAATTTTATTCCATCATCTCTCAGTTCAATCCAGTAGCACCAAATCACAGCAGTCACCTCCAGGTGCTTTTGATTGTAAGGTATTACTAGTCATAATAATAACAATAACAATAATAATAATAGAGCTGTAGAGATGTCCATTACCATCTCTCCCTCTGTCTTGCTTTCTCTCTCATATATGTGTATGTATGTTATGTGGAAACTTGAAGCACACTGTATATTATTTGAGTTGCAATTTCATGGCTCTTTATTGTTTATAAGAATTGCATCCATCTGGCAGGCAGTTTACAATAACGTAAAGAATGTAGTGCTCCAAGATGGCTTTTCTTGAAATCTATCCACATAGTAACAGCTTATCCACTGGGTTGGGTGGCTGGAGCCTAGGACAGAGGGTGAGAAGATAGGCAGGTGGCCAGCACACTCGGCCAGTAAAATACAGAGTTTCCAGATGTGGAAGAATACTATAAGTGACTGTGAGAATGATGGTAGTGTGCATTAGCATGAAATAGGTGGATTACTTACTTAGCCGTTCATTTTCTTTGATGTCTTTTGAGGAACAAGATCAAATAAAAATAGAAGACAAGGACAAGGTTAGTATAGGTAATAATTCTTTTTACTGTTTCCCATGTTTGCTCTTGAGAGGAGATGCAGCTTGGGCCTTACCAGGAACTGTGGATTTGAAACAACAGTTGTTATAGTGGGAACATGTTTTGTTCTGCTCATTCCTAG